>NC_141874.1:345831806-346456806 GCF_056163025.1 Triticum urartu
TATGATCGTTATTTCTGCCGAGGCGGGATTTGGAGCATAGCCGCCGCTTTGACTGATTCTCGAGGGAACCACCCTTCGCTGCGTCCTTCCGTTCCTCGTCTTTATTTTCTTTGGGTGTGTCCACCATGTATACGTCATGTGATGAAGTGGGCGTCCAGTGCCCTGTGGGCAGTGGTTCCTCTTCGCCTCCCACATCGTCGTCCATACCGTCGATGTCTTTGGAGTCGGAGTCGAGCATGTCGGTTAAGTCATCGATAGTGGCTACTAAGTGGGTGGTGGGTGGGCGGCGAATTTCTTCGTCATCAACATCCCAATCCTGCCGGACGTAGTTCGGCCAGGATTCTCCTGACAAGGAGAGAGACCTTAATGAGTTCAGTATGTCGCCAACGGGCGAGTGCTGAAAAATATCCGCGGAGGTAAACTCCATGATCGGCGCCCAATCGGATTCGACAGGAACGGGCGCAGGCGTTTCGGAGTCTGTGGCCGGAGAAGGATTCGGCAGTTTAGCAACACAGCTCTCGTGAAGGGTAAGGTCGATATTCGGCTCGATCACCGCTGAGGATACGGCCTCCGTGACGGGGTCTATCCACCCGTCCATGGATGGCGCAACTGGCTCCGAAGTGAGGCTCGGAGCGGCTGCTGGTGCGATCTCATGAATACAGTCTGATGGTAGAGCTAAATCATACTCATCGTGACTGCGTGGCGCACAAGGCAGGGGCTCGAATCTGTCGAAGATCAATTCTCCGCGGATATCGGCCGTGTAATTTAAGCTTCCAAACCTGACCTGGTGGCCAGGGGCGTAACCTTCGATCTGCTCCAGATGGCCAAGCGAGTTGGCCCGTGGTGCGAAGCCGCCGAACACAAAGATCTGTCCGGGGAGAAAAGTCTCACCCTGGACTGCAACGCTATTGATGATAGTAGGAGCCATCAAGCCTAACGGCGACAACACAGAGGAACTCTCAATGAAAGCACCAATGTCGGTGTCAAAACCGGCGGATCTCGGGTAGGGTGTCCCGAACTGTGCGTCTAAGGCGGATGGTAACAGGAGGCAGGGGACATGATGTTTTACCCAGGTTCGGGCCCTCTTGATGGAGGTAAAACCCTACGTCCTGCTTGATTTATTCTTGATGATATGAGTATTACAAGAGTTGATCTACCACAAGATCGGAGAGGCTAAACCCTAGAAGCTAGCCTATGGTATGATCGTATGTTGTCCTACGGACTAAAACCCTCCGGTTTATATAGACACCGGAGGGGGTTAGGGTTACACAAGGTCGGTTACAAAGGGGGAGATATCCATATCCGTACTGCCTAGCTTGCCTTCCACGCCAAGTAGAGTCCCATCCGGACACGGGACAAAGTCTTCAATCTTGTTTCTTCATAGTCCAACAGTCTGGCTGAAGGATATAGTCCGGTTTTCCGAAGACCCCGTAATCCAGGACTCCCTCAGTCGTCGTCGTGCACATGTTGCTTGGAGGTGACTTGCCCTTCATGATGATGTGGATCGCGAACGTGATGTTGCTCGCCATGGAGATGTGGACATGGACGACTTGCGCTTGTGTCGCTTGGGCGCTCCGAAGATGATCGATTTACTCGTCGCCGCCTTGAACATGATGAAGGGGAAGTAGACATGATCAAGGCCCGAATCTCCTCCATCCTTGCATATTTCTCCTCCTTTTGTGCGGAAAGCTTGTTGTCGATGTAGTCCCTTTTCCTCGCTTCAGATTGGCGAATGTCAATGGAGAGGTTCTCGATGCGCTCTCTCAATCTTGATTGTGCGCCTTGGATTTGTCATTGTAGATCGAAGATTGACGCTTTGGTGATGTTGTTGTTAACGTAATCGTTGTTGTGGAAGACCGGAGTTGAAATTCCTTGCCTATCCATCACTCCAATGTGGTAGAAAGAGAAGAACGAATACCAAATGTACCTTAACCGAAGTTTAAAGTGGATCAATGATCACTCCAATGTGGACAAGGAAATGGCACAATTGGTACCAATTCTTGTCGGTTTCTCACACCTACACAAGTAAGGCTTATGGTAGAGCTCGGTGAGGATAGTGGCACAAAAAAATTTGATGTAAAATGTTAGCAAGAGTCAATAATGTTGAAAGAGATTCACAAATTCGCAAGCGAAACAAGTAGACCAATGGCAATGTGTGGCACACGGAAACACACACGGATAGATAAATGGGGTCGTGCAACCAAGGATGAGCACAAAATGTGGAATCCACGGAAAATGCTCGTGTTTCACAACTCGAGAGAGACGCTAGCACGATTGCTCAATAGGCGGATATGACACTTGTGCACAACCTATAAGATGCAAAATGGATAACTTTCTATCCCAAGTATGCTATGTATGTATGGTTCCAGGTGTTTCTCACAAGGTGATCCAAGATGATCTTATATGCAATGTGGTATGATGCTATGGCTATTTCATACAAGATTCTTTGATCTTTATCTTTTGCTTAAAAGCTTATTCTTTTCTTTATTTGCATGGCCACTTTTGCACAATGCACAAACCAAGATAGCAATTGTATATATGTGGGAACAAACTTGTGGCCCAAAGGATGATATGATCCCAAGATGATACCGATATGGTATGGTATGTATGCAATGTATGGTGTAGATCACTAATGTGCACAAGTAACGTTGCCGGCAATACTTAAAGGCTAGTCTCGATAGGTAAGTGACGCAAAATGGTCTAGGGGTTAACAATGCAATGGCAAGGGAATATACAATGGAGGGATACCACGATACAAATATGATATGGAGGTTACCGTCCGTGGCGATGATGAGTGGCGGTGATCTTGATGGAGATACCAAGATGATGGAGACTCGTCCCTAAGTAGCCTAAACACCTTAGCAAATAGAAAAACCGCGAACTCAAAATCTCAAATGTCAAATGTCAAATGGTGGTAGCGGGAATGCGGTGGTGGTTGCGGAATCTCAAAGGGATTGCGGAAATGCAATGATGGATTGTGGAGTACGCAATGCGGAAATGGAGGGTAAGGTGGTGGACTATACACATTGCCGGAGTTGGAAGCTCGGTCCCTAAGTAGCCGAAACACCTTAGGAGACTCAATTCACAACTCAAACAAAATTGGGTTAAGTTGGGGTGGCGGGAGTGTATAGTGGTCAAAACTATGCGGAAGTTATCGTGGTGGTGGTGGTTTATGAAGAAGCAACCGTCCATAAGTAGCCTAGACACCTTAAGACTCAGATCACTCCTCAAGAAACCACTAATGCGATGGGGAACAAAATTGGTTAGGTTGCGGAAGTCGGTGGTGGTTATGCGGGGGTTGTGGTGGAAGCCCTAGGCAAAGATGCCGAAGTTACAAAAATTTGATGGACTCAAATGGTTTTGGTGGTATTTTTGTTGGAAGGGGGATGTCAAGAGCTTTTCAATGAGCTAAAGAACACGAAAATCGGACTCCGGATGAATTGGTTATGGACAAAAAAAATCAGCTGAAATGGGAATGTACAGGTTACAGACGTCCGAAGATGGTTGGACGACCGGTGGCCGGACATCCAGGGGGGCTCGGAAATCCGTAAATTTGGCTCGGGTTAGGGGTTCCGGTCGTCCGGAAAAGGACGAATGTCCGGTCGGTCGAGGGGCTCTGGATGTCCGTGAAAGGTCGGTGGTCCGGAGGTGGGGGTCAACGCGAGATGTGAGATCCGGGGCGCGATTTTGTGCGGAAAATGATGATTTGGGGGTCAAAATAGAGTGGTTTTCGTCGATGAAAGATGGGGAAACTTGGCGAGATGCTAGATCTACTTGAAATCCAACAAATCTATGGATCAAATCCAACAAAACTTTGTCAAACCAACAAATCACAAAAAAATTGGGGGCTATTTTTGTGGGGAATTTTCGAATTAGGACGAAAAACAACAAAAATTAGTCTAGAAACACAACAGGGAGGCTCCGAAATCGTGATCAATGTGGCTCATGATACCACATGTAGGAACCCTCTGGGCCGATCTTTCACGAGAGGAGCGGATCCCGCAATGAACACGAAGAACACGAGGAGGGAAACGAGGTGAAAATCACAAGGGAAACACAAGAGAACACTCAAACCAACAAGTATGATCACACATGCGCTAGATCCATGAACACAAATGGAGATACAAGATCCAAAGTCAACAACGGACGATACAAGAGGTAATGGTCTTCTCCATGAGGAGGACTTGATGGGGCCGCCCAAGAGGGGGTCTTGATGATCTTCTCCGCAAGGAGGTCTTGAATCCAAAGGGATCTTCTTCAAAGAGGGGCCGCGGTCTCTCTCGTGGAGTAGATCCGATGTGGATGAGCAATGCTCTATCTCTAAGTATGAGCTAAACCAATGCTAACCCTAACTAGGAGGTGGTGGAGGAGTATATATAGTCTAGGGACATGAAGGGGTAAGTGAGGGGTACATGGGCTTCGGCCCGCAACACTGGACACAGCCAGGGGCCGGTCGTCCGACAGGTACCGGACATCCAGTGGCTCGCGAGGGTCCGGTCGTCCGGTAGTTGTCGGACGTCCGGTGTTTTGGCTCGGATGAGGTGTCACCGGATTTCCGGGGGCGGTCGGACGTCCGGATGCTGGAGTGTGTCAGACGTCCAGGACTTGTCGGACGTCCGCTCATTTTGGCTCGGGTGCGGGATCGTCGGTCGTCCAGTGGGTCTTCAGGCGTCGGACATCCGGTCCCGACCAGTCGTCCGGTGGCTGGAGCTTCTTCCGTGGCCCATCTTCTTGTGCCTCGCGCTTGGTGTCCTCGCCTTCTTTTCCATGGGCTTCCTCTTGGTTCCTGGTCATGCATAGCACGCATGTTTGAGGTAGTAGCCATGTCTCATATGTGGAGAGTGATGGTTCGAAGAGGAGCGAGTTCACCCTGTGTCCAATGGTGTATAGTCGAGGTCTCATCTTATGTATCCTTGGGGCTTGGAGAGTAGTCAGAGTGTACATGGGGATGAACGTGGGATGCTCCGCATCATGTTGTTCTTGGCGTTGTGACTCGACATCTTGTGCATCTTGGTGTCGACGCGCTCGCTCTTCCTCTTCATTTTGGCGTTGTCGTTGTGTTTCTCGTGCTAGCACAAAAGCCGCTTTGGTTTGACATTGTTGGTGCTCTTGAGAGTCGGTGTCACGTAGGGGATTGAGGCTTGCTTGACGATAATTGCACGTGGCACGGTGAAGAGTGTTCGATGTTGGTGTACTTGAGCCGGAGAGGGGGAAGTCGGAGTGTCGACTTGAGCGGCTCCTTCTTGATGAAGACGAAGTGGAAGAAGAGCTGTTGAGCAACAAAGCATGAATCTCGTCCATCCTTGCATCATTCTCTTGCTTGTGATCGTCGAGCTTGTGGTCGAAGTAGTCCCTTGTATGTTGCTCGGAGAGTCGCAAGTCCGCGGCGAGGTTGTCGATGCGTTCACTCATTGCTTGTTGCTCTTGATGCAAAACACGTTGTGCACCAAAGAGGTGGCTCTTGGTGACGTAGGAGTTCATGTCGTCGTCGTGCTCAATGAAGAGTGGGTTGGTAGAAGTACTTGGCCTATCCATCATTCCAAGAAAAATGTGAGTGGTAGAAAGAGAAGAACGTATACCACATGTACCTTGACCGAAGTTGAAAGTGGATCAATGATCACTCCAATGTGGACAAGGAAATAGCACAATCGGTACCAATTCTTGTCGGTTTCTCACATCTACACAAGTAAAAGCTTATGGTGGAGCTTGGTTAGGATGGTGGAACAAAATTTGATGCAATTGTAAGTGAGCTTCAATAATGTTGGAAAAGATTCACAAGATTGCAATGCAACAAGTAGACCAAGCAATATAATGTACACGGAAACACACACACAAAAAGATAGGTGGGGTCGTGCAACCAAGGGTGAGCCAAAATGTGCAGTCCACAAAAATGCTCTTGTTGCACAAGACTAGAGAGACGCTAGCACGATTGCACAATAGGCGGATACAAAGACTTGTGCACAACCTAGTAAGGAAAAATGCAACAACTTCTATCCCAAGTATGTTCTATGCAAGGTGTTTCGATGATATGATCCAAGATGATCTAATATGACAATCTTAATGTCGTATGATGCTATAGTTCTTGCTTAAAAGCTCTTTGCTTATCTTTCCCTTTTTTCTTAAAACCTTGTTGGGCTCTTTGATGTTTGAGCTCTTTTCTCATGCAATGCTTGACGAACCAAGATAGCAATTGTGTATGCCATGACAACCTTGTGACACAGGAGATGATACCAAGATACACAACAATGATGTATGTATGCTATGGTAAGTATGATCACTAATGTGCACAAGTCTCATTGCCGGCAAAACTAAAAGCCTAGTCTTGATGGGTAAGCGACGCAAAGCAGTAAGGCTATGATGGCTATCAATGTAATGGCAAGAGTGATATGTCCAATGCCAAGGTGAGGTTACTGTTTCTTTGGTTCCTCGTCCGTATGCAATAGCGGATGACGGTGATCGAAATAGTATGACAAATACCAATATGTAGTCGAGGTGGTCGTTGTTGATGACGCGTCCGTGGCGAAGATGAGCGGTGGTGATGTTGATGTCGAACCGTACCTAAATAGCCGAACACAAGTAGGAAACGTAACCGCAACTCAAATTCTCAAGGCAAAATTGGACCAAAATTGTCGGAGTTGGTAGTGGCAAGCGATGGTGGTGTATGTGGTATATGGCAGTACTATGCGGAAGTGGTGGTCGTATGCGGAAGTATATATGGGCACCAGAACAAAATTTGGCGAAATATGGATGAAAAACGGGAGGTGGAGAGGATGTGATGCTGCCAGGGGCCGGATGTCCGGGCTTGATGGCCGGATGTCCGGGCTTGATGGCCGGATGTCCGGGCTTGTCGGGTCGGATGTCCGGGCCCGGAATCCGGGGATGAAATCGAAGATCTTCACGAGGAGAGGTCAAATCCGGGAAAAATTTGGAGAAATTTGTGGATGGAAGTTGGGAAAAAGTGGATGGAAAGATAGATCTACCTGCAACACACGAAATCCGTGGATCAGATCCAACAAAACTTCATCACACCAACAAATCACAAAAAAAATTGGGGCTATTTTTGTGGGGAAATTTTCGAATTAGGGACAAAATCAACAAAAACAAGGCTAGTAACACAACGGGGAGGCTCCGAAATCATGATCAACGTGGCTCATGATACCAAGATGATGTAGGGTAGAACCATAATCGCCCGATCTTTCACAAAAGGAGCGGACCCCGCGAAGGACACGAGGAACATGAGGGGAAAAACAAGGGAAAACACAAGGGGAAACACGCGAGGAAACACTAAACCAACACAAATAAGTCACATATGTGCTAGATCCTCGAGTACATAAGGAAAGATACATGATCTACAGACAATTAAGGACGATACAAGGGTAGCCGGTCTTCTCCATGAGGAGGTCTTGAGTTCTTCCCTAAAAGGGGTCTTGAATCCGCTTGGGGGATCTTCTCCGGTGGAGGCTCGAATCTCCTAGGAGAAGGTAACCAAGTGGATGAGCAAAGCTCTCACACGAAATATGAGCTAATCCTTTGCTAACCCTAGAAATTTGGACGAGGTGGAGTATAAATAGTCTAGGGGGCGAAGGGGTACACGGGCCTCGGCCCTTACACTGTGCGCAGATAGGGGAGACCGGACGTCCGGGCGTCGTGCCGGATGTCCGGGTTATGGAGGCCGGATGTCCGGGCTGGTGAAGGTGGCCATGTCGCTCTCGGGAAGGTGGTGTCTGGATATTCGGGCTCGAGGCCGGATTTCCGGGCCGGGCTGGATGTCCGGGATGGGGCCGGATGTCCGGGGCCTGTAGATGCGCGGCGGCTGGTAGGCTGTTGTGGTCGAAGTCTCCAGCGGCCAGATGTCCGGTCTTGGGGCCGGATGTCCGGGTCCTGGAGCTGCCTTCTTCTCCTCTAGGTGTTCCTCTTCATCCGTGAACTTGGGGACGTGTACATCTTCATGTGCCTCTTTGGGAGGGTCCTCTTGGTACCTAATTATGCACAACAACTTGGAATTAGGTAGTAGCCATGTCTCATGCATAAAAAGTGGAAGTTCGGAGAGGAGAGAGTTCACCTTATCTTCGATAGCCTTCGATCGGGCTCTTTTCATTGGTCCAAGTGGTGTCGTAGGGGACGTAGGTAGGTCAATGAGGATGACCTTGGGATGCTCCGCATCAGCTTCACTCATTCATCCTGTTCTACTCCATCGCGAGGGATCGACACCTCTTCGGAGAAGATCCATCTTGGATTCAAGACCCCTAACGGGTAGACCTCAAGATCTCCTCACAAAGAAGAAGCGGTTACCTATGTATTGTCTTTTGTTGGATTCAGATCGTGTATCTCTTTTGTGTTCGAGGATCTAGCATATGTGTGATCGTTCTTGTTGGTTTGAGTGATTCTCTTGTGTTCCCCTCCATGTTTTCCCCTCGTGTTCTTCATTGTTCATCTTGGGATCCGCCCCTTTCATGAAAGATCGGCCTTCTAGGGTTCCACCCTACATCATCTTGGTATCATGAGCCACGTTGATCACAATTTTGGAGCCTCCCCTCTTCGTTTTCTAGCTTGATTCTGTTGTGTTCTTCCCGAATTTTGAAAATCCCACCAAAAATAGCCCCAATTTTTTTTTGTGATTTGTTGGTGTGATGAAGTTTTGTTGGATTTCATCCATTGATTTGTTTTTCCATGACTGGATCTACCTTTCCCCCATCATCCCCACCTTTTTGCATCCATAAAATCGCCCGGATTTGACCGATTTTGCCTCCACCACCACGAACCCTAGCTGTTCATCCCGTGCCCGAAACCGCCTAGGCACCGGACGTCCGACGACCGAACGACTGCTCCACCACCGGACATCCGGCGTTTCCTGACGAAACTGAAAACGTTCAGTTAGGCCACTACCACTCCACTTCCAATTCTGCATATGCACCCCCAATACCACCATTTTCTTACGTGTTTCACACTCCGACACAATTTTGCCACATTTAGTTTTGAGAACTTGAGTTGCGATTCCTGTTTCCTAACGTGTTTTGGCTACTTAGGGACGGTTCGACATCAACATCACCACTGCTCAACTTTGCCACGGATTCATCATCGACAACAACCACTCCACCATCTTGACACCATACCGTAAGCAAGAACGGTAACCTCTTCTTGGTATCGCGATACACCATTATTATGCAATCTTGCCATTGCATTGATAGCCATCATAGGCCAATTTTTCATATCTTACCCATCGAGATTAGCCTTTGAGTATTGCCAGCAACGTCACTTGTGCACATTAGTGGTCATACTTCCCATAGCATACTTACCATATCATCTTGGTGCATATCTTGGTATCATCTTTTGCGTCACAAGGTTGTCATCGCATACACAATTGCTATCTTGGTTCATGAAGCATTGCATGAGAAAACAGCTCAAAATAGAAAGAGCCAAACAAGATTTTAAGCAAAAGGAAAGATAAACAAAGAGCTTTTAAGCAAGAACCACAACATCATACTACATTAAGATTGTCATACTAGATCATCTTGGATCCTATCATTGGAACACCATACATAGAGCATACTTGGGATAGAAGTCGTTGCATTTTTTGCTTAGTAGGTCCTGCACAAGTCTTTGTATCCGCCTATTGTGCAATCATGCTAGCGTCTCTCTAGTGTTGTGCAACAAGAGCATTTTCATGGTTTCCACATTTTGGCTCATTACTTGGTTGCACGACCCCATTTATCTCTCCGTGTGTGAGTTCCCGTGTACCATATTTCGCTATTGGTCTACTTGTTGCATTTGCAAATTTGTGAATCTTTTCCAACATTATTGAAGCTCACTAACAATTATATCAAATTTTGTGCCACCATCATAACCAAGCTCCACCATAAGATTTTACTTGTGTAGGTGTGAGAAACCGACAAGAATTGGTACCAATTGTGCCATTTCCTTGTTCCACATTTGATGTAGGGTAGAACCCTAGTGGCCCGATCTTTCACGAAAGGAGCGGATCCCACGATGAACACGAGGATGGAAATGAGGGGAAAACACGAGAGGAACATGAGAAACCAACAAATATGATCACTCATGCGCTAGATCCATGAACACAAAGGAAGATACAAGATCCAAAGTCAACAATGGACGATACAAGAGGTAACCGGTCTTCTCCATGAGGAGGTCTTGAGTTCTTCTCCAAAAGGAGGTCTTGAATCCAAAGGGATCTTCTCCGTAGAGGCCGCAGTCTCTCTCATGGAGTAGATCCGATGTGGATGAGAAATGCTCTATCTCTAAATATGAGCTAAACCAATGCTAACCCAAACACGTAGGTGGAGGGGGAGTATATATAGTCTAAGGGCGAAGGGGTACATGGGCCACGACCCAGATGCGCTGCACGCAGGTAGGGGGGCGGATGTCCGGGCGTCAGGCCGGATGTCCGGGCCTTCCCGAGATTCCGGATGCCCGGGCACTGGCGCCGGATGTCCAGGCTGGCAGGGTCCAACCTTGTTGCTCTCTAGAATGGCGGGGTCCAGATTTCCGGGCTGGAGGCCGGATGTCCGGGGGCTCGGGACGTGCCGGATGTCTGGGCTGGTCGCCGGATGTCCGGGCCCTGTAGACTTGGCCGCTGGCTCCATGCTGCTGGTGACACGTCCAGGGGCCGGATGTCTGGGTCCTGGAAGCTATCTCCGTCTTCTTTCGTCGTCGCTTCCATGCTTCCCTCGCGGATGGTGTAGTTGTTCCTTGGAGCTTGCACTCCTCCTCGGCGTCCGTAGTGTTCCGACAATACCTATGCATGCACACGAGAGGGGTGTCAAGTAGTATACCATCATCGAAGGGGTCAAGTGAGCACGTTTAAAGGAGATGATTCACCTTTATGTATGTGAAGTAGATGTTGCACGTTTCACTTGCCAAACAGACTCTTGACATGGTGATGTCCATGGGATGCTCCGCATCATCTCCCCTCCCTTGGGAAAGATCCTACCTTGGATCGAAATCCAAATCACCATGGGATAGAGATGGCGTCGCCGTGTAGGAGTGGTCGATCACCAAGTTCTCGTCATCTTGAAGCTCGAAATGGGCACTCTCCAATGTTGCACCATCTTGGGATTCCTTCAAAAGTAGCAAAGACAACAAACACTTGGAAAAATAAATGTGGTTAGCGCTAGTGCAAAACCAAGCATTCAAGAGGAGATTCACCAAACAAGTGTCGTGATCATGCAAAGCATATGGTGTGACAAAGGATTGTGACATGAGATGTAAGCATATCAATCGAGCACAAGCAAAGAAATTGTGGGGAGAATCATGTGAATGTGAGGTAGTGATGCACATATTTGTGACAAGAGAAGAAGCATCTACCTCAAGTTCATAGAAAGCATGGGCAAATTGCTCAATGAAAGGTCTATGGTAGGCATAAGAAGCATTCACAACACCAAATAAAATGAAGTGTCTAAACACATGGGTCAAGTGCAAGACAATCCAATCATAATGTGCATTGGGTGTAGTGAATATCGTGTGGCACTCCACATAATGGAAAGAGCAAATTTTCATCATGTGTGAGGCAATCAAGGCAAGCATGTAGCAGTCAATGGTACATGGCATATGTGGAGTGATGACATTGTTGCAACCAAACATGTGATAGGAGCAAGTAATCCAAGAATTGGATGCAACACACAAGGCATATATATCATGATGCATGGAATTGTGAAAATGACAAGTGGAAGAAAGATCTCTAACATGTGCGCAAGCAAGGGGTCCAAGATGACAAATAAGTCGCATGGTGCAAGAAACACAAGTAGTATGATCCACAATATGCATGCTCATGGTTTGGGGGTTCTCAAAAGAGAAGGATATCACCTTGAAAGCATGTTCTTGTGCGTCCTTCACAATGTCGAAGTACAAGCAAGTGCGATGTAGAATCGCCGTGGTAGAAGGTGGTTCACTCTCAAAAGCTTGGATTGTCAACTCACGTGACATGGAAGTTGGCACGAAGTCCAAGTATCCTACACATGCACACAACAAAAGAAAGAACGTATGCGCATGGTAGATTAACACATCATCCATCATGATGGTTCTCTTCTTTTGCACATAACCATTAGAAGCACAAGTGCATGAATAATATGATGCAACAATGGCAATATTCATGGCACGAGGTATATGGTGCAAAGAAGGAAGGCAAGCATGCTTCACAAGAAATATGTCAAAATCTCCAAATATATGTGAGAATGCTATGGGGGCAAACTCATTATCAAGACTAAAGGCATAATTGCACTCAATACATGGCAAATCATCTAGCATGAGTGTCAGTGTCAAAACCGGTGGATCTCGGGTAGGGGGTCCCGAACTGTGCGTCTAGGCCGGATGGTAACAGGAGGCAGGGGACATGAAGTTTTACCCAGGTTCGGGCCCTCTCGATGGAGGTAAAACCCTACGTCCTGCTTGATTAATATTGATGATATGGGTAGTACAAGAGTAGATCTACCACGAGATCAGAGAGGCTAAACCCTAGAAGCTAGCCTATGGTATGATTGTTGTTGTGTATGTTGTCCTACGGACTAAAACCCTCCGGTTTATATAGACACCGGAGAGGGTTAGGGTTACACAAAGTCAGTTACAATGGTAGGAGATCTGCATATTCGTATCGCCAAGCTTGCCTTCCACGCCAAGGAAAGTCCCTTCGGGACACGGGACGAAGTCTTCAATCTTGTATCTTCATAGTCCAAGAGTCCGGCTGAAGGTATAGTCCAGCTATCTGAACACCCCCTAATCCAGGACTCCCTCAGTAGCCCCTGAACCAGGCTTCAATGACGACGAGTCCAGCGCGCAGATTGTCTTCGGCATTGCAAGGCGGGTTCCTCCTCCAAGTTTTTCATAGAAGATTTTGAACACAAAGATAGTGTCCGGCTCTGCAAAATAAGTTTCCACATATTGCCATAGAGAGAATAATATTTACACAAATCTAATCTGCTGACGTATTCCGTAGTGTGACACACCACGGCCAAGCCTTTATCCGAGTCGTTTTATTACCCCACCTCAGCGCGTCATGCGAGGCGGTTTCCTTGGCACGTCTTGCAAAGCAGAGATCGTGTCCCCTTATTCCGGGATTCTCATCAATATGGGCGTGGGTAACCCAACCGCGCCATTGATTATGGCGCTTGGAGATAAGTGAGTTTTACCAGGCTGGTGGGGACACGTAGTTGCGTCCACCCATATAAGGGGATAAGGATCCACCTTTTTACCTACGCCTTCTTCCTCCTTTGCCTATCCATTCTCACGCACTCGAGCTCCAGCGCCCAAGTCCGCACTCCTCACCTCAACCTTCTCCAACCATGTCCGGAGCGGGAGGCAAGTGGATGGTCTCCCCCGTCACCGAGGGACACATCAAAAAACTGAGGAAGGCCGGATACATGTCCAACAACATCGCGTACCGGCTTCCCGAAAAGGGGCAGCTCATCCCCACCCCTAGGACCCATGAGAGGGTGGTGTTCCTCCCCCATTTCCTTCGCGGACTGGGCTTCCCTCTTCACCCATTTGTCCGGGGGCTCATGTTCTACTATGGCCTGGATTTCCATGATCTGGCCCCGAACTTTGTCCTCAACATCTCGGCGTTTATCGTTGTGTGCGAGGCTTTCCTCTGCATCCGCCCCCATTTCGGCCTATGGCTCAAGACTTTCAACGTCAAGCCAAAGGTGGTGCGCGGCAACCAGGCGGGGTGCGGAGGCGACATGGTGGGCAAGATGCCCAGCGTCTTATGGCTCGAGGGCTCCTTTATGGAGACCCTGAAGGGGTGGCAGTCGGGGTGGTTTTACATCACTGAGTCGTGCGACCCTGAATGGGCCGCAGCCCCCGAGTTCCAGTCCGGAACCCCAACGTGGCTCACGTCCTGGAAAGAAACGGGCCTGTCATGGGGCAGCAAGGGAGAGGTGACTGGACTGCAAACATGCCTCCAATCCCTGGTGGACAAGCATCTCAAGCTTGTCAACGTAGTCCAGGTTACGCTCATCTGCCTGATCCTCCCGTGTCAACAACGGGCCTTCAATCTGTGGGAGTTCAATCCGGCGCAGCACCGAACTCTGAGCAGGCTCTTCGACACGACGTACGAGGATGCCTGGAAGGTGCTCTTCAAGCGCGCCGAAGCTCCCGCATCTGCTATCGAGGATCGCGGATTCAGCGCGCAGCGTCATGCTAGCGTGGTAAGTTGTTTGTCCCTCTTACAGGGTATTAGTTTTTCATAGTTTGACTCTATGCGGGATCTAAGCTCCCTTACCTTTGACAGGCTTGGTAGGCGCAGTCTGGACAGATCAACTGTCCGGCTCCTTTGCCCGAAGACCCAGCCGATACCCACTTGGCGAAGCTGCTAGTTCCGGCACCCTATGTGGTGCCGGAGAAGAAGGCCACAAAGAGGGCCACGGGGACTCGAAAGAGTGCCCGGCGCCAGGAGGTGTCGGATTCATCATCCGATGGCTCCGAGGCGCATTCCTCCCGTGAAGACGAGAAGGAAGAAGAAGAGACCTCTCCCCCCCAGCGGGAGGAGAGAAGAAAAGGAAGGCGGCCCTCTCTGGGGAGGCCGGAGAGTCCAAGAAGGGGAAAACCCTTCCTTCGGACTACTCCACCGACGCCGATGACGATGGAGAGGAGTGGCCGCTCAGGGCCAAGCTCCTGGCAAAATCGTAAGTATCCGGATACCAGCGTAATTCATAGTATTCCTTTATTGCACAGCTTTCCCTTATGTTGAATATGATTATGCAGCCCACCCAAAGACCGGCTCGACGCATCTTCGAGCGGTTCACTGGACTCGTGAGATGTGAATTCGCTTCCGACGGCTTCCTCCCCCCGCCCTGCGGACGATGCTGAAGTGTTGTCTCAACAGGTTCCAAGCCGGGAGGAGGTGGTCCTGGAGGCACCGCAAGGCGACCTCCCGGACTCCAGGAGTAAAGGGGATAAAACCCCCCAGAGCTCCAAGTCCGGCTCAAGGCCGGACACCGCTCCGGAACCTTCAAAGGTTCTAGAGTCCGGTGGGCGACCTCCTTCCAAGAGGATCAAGCCCATCGTGCCGATGACCCCCGTCCAACCGGAGGCACCGGACAATCTGTTGGAGGCGCTCCAAGGCGCCTCCATCGACGAGAAGCACCGCACCATTATGAGTGCGGTGGTCCGGAAGGTTTAGTCCGTCAAGAGCGGACTGACTGAAGCTTGTACTAGCCTTTTAATAGGCTTTGCGGTAAGTAAAGAATGTGTAAATAATATTACAGCATAGACAATAGCCCTTGATGCTCTGTTTGGCATTCGGAAAGAAAAGCCGAATAGAGGATCAAATAAAGTTCGCAGGAGTCTAACAAAAAGGAGTCAATATGCGTATGCAGGCTTCCCTGCTGGCGTCCGCCGCACTTACTGCGGAAGTGGACACGCTAAAGCAGAGCCTCGAGCAGTCCGAGCAAGAGCTCGGGCGTGCCAAGAAGCAGCTCGAGGACAATGAAGGTAAGAAATACCTTTTTTAAATATATATATAAAAAGGTGCAATTGCAAAAAATGACAGGATTATCGTGGCTATTGTAGGGGCCACGTCTGAGGTGGCGACCCTTAAGCAAGCGCTGGTCGAGGCCGAGAAGAGGGCGACCACGGAGCGCACCGAGCAGGAGAGGTACGAGGCCCAGGTTGGCAAGGTACAGCAAGAGCTCCAGGTTCTCATGAAAAAACATGAGCGTTTGGAGTTTGACTCAAAGACGCGAGCGTCCGAGCTCGCGGCGGCTATTAAAAATGCCGAGTCTACCAAGGCCGAATCCCAGAAAACCCTCCAGGAGTTGGATGAGGTGAAGAAGATAGCGGCGGGTAAGGCATTTTTTATGCAAAGCAAACACATAAACGTGACTTACATGTTACTTACCCGAATCCGGAGCTCTCCAGGAGCGTTTGCAGATCTTCCCCGGAGTGTGTCCGATGCCTCCGCATTCTATCGAGCCGAGGAGGGCAGCTCGACAGAGAAGGTGTTCTGGTCTCAGTACGCTGAGGCTGGACACCCCGTGCCCCTGAGCGACCAGCTGAAGCAACTGGTCGAGCTCCACAAGGCGACCGAATAGGCCATGAAGGGCCTCATAGTTTGGCTGTGGCCTGGAGAGGCTCTGCCTGGAAGATATTTCGGTCTGGTGCGGCGGCTGGTGAAGGCCTGTCCAAGGCTCGAAGTCATCAAGCGCTCCATCTGCATTGAAGGTGCCCGTAGGGCCTTTGCCCGTGCTAAGGTGCACTGGGGCAAGCTGGACGCTGAGAAGCTTGTGAAGGACGGGCCACCGCTGGGGAAAGAGCATCGCAAGCCCGAGAATTATTATAAGGATGTTCTGAAGGGTGCCTGCCTTGTGGCGGATGAATGTTCTAGGGATGTAATTTTTGAGTGAAACTTGCTCGTTTTGTCCTGTGTGCTGAAAACTTGTTCATATGCGCTAAGCAATGCTGTTGGAATTTAAAATGTTACCTTCTATGCGGCTGTTTATCAATACTGATAGATGGCGAGTCGTCGGCTTCTGCCCCATGCCGCTAGTGCTGGGGTGTTCGGGGATAAACCTGAGCGATCTTTTTCCCATGTTTGGGTCCTTCGAGGGAGGCGCTCAGCCCAACGAATAAGGCAATCGGACTATAATGCGTGAACACTCTCACTTAGCCATAGAATTCTATAATTTTAAATTCCGGCGAAGCCCCTGGTATTCGGAAGACCTAGTTTGGGGCGCTATCCACGCCTTTGGCCGGACAGAGCCGGCTCCTCGCTCTAAGCGGCATAAGTCTTTAGGGACTCAAAAAACCTCTCGAACAGCAACCAGCTCTCGCTTCATCATGACAGTCAGTTTTAGCTTTCTCCACTGAGGTGCTCGATCCAGCTCAACTGGGGCACAATCGCAGTGGTTCTCCTAGTGCTACCTTAGCCGATATAGCGGAACGTAGGGCACAAAAACATAGGAGCCGGGCAAACCCAACTATTGACCCAAGACATGATTCGGAGCCGATGCATATAATGCTATAAGTTCGGGGTGCCGAACTTGTTAAAGTGTTCGGACTTCTCACACCATATTGAGGGATAATAAATCCCCTAGCGTATTTTGGCCATACCAAAGTGTACGGGTGCAACATGTCGTTAAGGAACATATATTTATAGAAAAAGAGTAATGCGAAAATAGACAAAAAGCTATGCATTGTTTATTAAAAAGGGCTGCAATCAAAGCAGAACGATACAAATAATGCGGTAAGCAAAAGGTTGGACTATTTAACATGTCCGTTCCAGGGGCAGGCTGCGGAAAGGTATGCGAAACAGGTATATTGCTCGTGATAGAGACCACCTGGGAGTTCCGTAATGCGGCGTGGCTTGTCTGCTTCCCTGGTTCTTGCATCGTTTGTGCGGCAATTGAACTGCCGAACAGGCCTTCCAAAGAATGGAGTCCTGAAAGTAAGAGAAAATTAAAAAATCGGCAGCCCCTGGTGCGGTTTAAGCCATGTTTCGGGCGTGCCGTGATGGTGCCCCTCCCCCTGTACCCATGGTATTTCTAGAACGTAGTTATGTACGCGAAGCATTGGCGTCGCCTTTTTGCGAGGGCTGGGGTTGGGGCCGCATTGCTACGCCTGCTCGGATCGTGACAGGCAGTCTTGTTGTAGGTTACTCTGGGCGCGCTTGACGGTGTCCGGTCATTTAGTGGCCGGACTGGAGAACTTCCTAGAGAGGCTGCTTTGTACTTCCGCTGCAAGGGCCGCCGTGTGCTCCTCTGTTCGAAGGGAGCGTTCGGTGTTTCCATTGACCGTAATTACTCCTCGAGGGCCTGGCATCTTGAGCTTAAGGTATGCGTAGTGCAGTACCGCATTGAACTCGGCGAATGCGGTTCGTCCGAGCAGTGCGTGATAGCCACTGCGGAATGGGACTATGTCGAAGATTAACTCCTCGCTTCGGAAATTATCCGGAGATCCGAAGACCACTTCAAGTGTGACTGAGCCTGTACAGTTGGCCTCTACACCTGGTATTACGCCTTTAAAGGTCGTTTTGGTGGGCCTAATCCTCGAGGGATCTATGCCCATTTTCCGCACTTTATCCTGGTAAAGTAGGTTCAGGCTACTACCGCCGTCCATAAGGACTCTAGTGAGATGAAATCCGTCAATAATTGGGTCTAGAACCAATGCGGCGAATCCGCCATGACGGGTGCTAGTGGGATGGTCCCTTCGATCAAAGGTGATCGGGCAGGAGGACCATGGGTTGAACTTTGGGGCGACTGACTCTATCGCGTATACGTCCCTTAACGCACACTTCCGCTCCCTCTTGGAGATGTGGGTTGCGTATATCATGTTCACCGTCCGCACTTGTGGGGGAAAACCCTTCTGTCCACTGTTGTTCGGCGGCCGGGGCTCTTCGTCGTCATCGCTATGCAGCCCCTTGTCTGTATTTTCGGCATTTAACTTGCCTACCTGCTTGAACACCCAACAATCCCTGTTGGTGTGATTGGCTGGCTTTTCGGGGGTGCCATGTATCTGGCACAAGCGGTCGAGTATTCGGTCCAAACTGGACAGGCCCCTAGGACTTCTTTTGAATGCCTTTTTTCGCTGACCGGATTTAGAGCCTCTGAATCTGGCATTAACTGTCGTATCCTCAGCGTTGTCGCCATTAATGCGGCGCTTCTGCTTGTTGCGACGCGACCTGCCACTACTGTCCCTAGTATCTGAATTACCAGGTTTCTTGGTCATATTGTTGCTACGAGCAAGCCAGCTGTCTTCTCCCGCGCAAAAGCGGGTCATGAGTGTCGCGAGTGCTGCCATAGATTTCGGCTTTTCCTGTCCAAGGTGCCGGGCAAGCCACTCGTCACGGATATTGTGCTTGAAGGTTGTTAGGGCCTCAGCGTCCGGACAGTCGACTATTTGATTTTTCTTTGTTAAGAACTGTGTCCAGAATTGCCTGGCCGATTCTTCTGGCTGCTGAATTATGTGAGTTAGGTCATCAGCGTCTGGGGGTCGCACATAAGTGCCCTGGAAATTGTCGAGGAATGCGGCTTCCAGGTCCTCCCAACAACTGATTGATCCTGTTGGCAAGCTGTTAAGCCAATGCCGAGCTGGTCCTTTAAGCTTGAGTGGGAGGTATTTGATGGCGTGGAAATCATCGCCGCGGGCCATGTGGATATGAAGGAGATAATCCTCGATCCATACCGCAGGATCTGTTGTGCCATCATATGATTCGATGTTTACGGGTTTGAAACCCTCGGGGATTTGATGATCCATTATTTCGTCTGTGAAGCATAGTGGGTGTGCGGTGCCTCTGTACTGGGCTATATCACGACGTAGCTCCAATGAGCTTTGTCTACTGTGTTCGGCCCTGCCGAATTTGTGGCCGGCGTGACGGTTACCGTCTCGAGTCGTGGGGCGCCCACGCGATCCGTAGATCGATCTTGTTTGCCTTGCCTTGTCCTCCAACATATCTCTCAGGTCCGACGCATTTTCCCGTGCCTTGGTACGGGGTGCGGCTTGAGTGGAGGGCCGAGAGGCCTCTCTGTCGTAGCCACGAGGTGGCCGATCGGCCATATCGAGTGCAGGTGATGCAGGTTTAAATGCTTCCTCCTCTAGTGGGGGTAGCAACCTGCGCTTTGGGTAGCTCTTGGAGGGACGTTCGAGTTTATGCTCTTCGGCCGCAAGGACTTCAGTCCATGTGTCGACTAGCAAATCTTGATCAGCTCTAAACTGTTGCTATTTTTTCTTGAGGCTTTTTGCTGTGGCCATAAGCCTGCGTTGAAAACGCTCTTGCTCGACGGGATCCTCTGGCACGATGAACTCGTCGTCGTCGAGGCTTGCCTCACCTTCGGAGGGAGGCATATAATTGTCGTCCTCGACCTCTTTGTCTGCTGCTCTCTCATGAGGGCTGGCTTCTCCATCCTCCTGTGCTAAGTCTTGCTGGAGGGGGTTTTCTTCGGCACTCTCCGGAGTATTATTATCTCCCGTGCTGGAGTCACCGTATTTGTTTTGGCGGGATTTTGAGCGGCGCCGCTGATGCCGGCGCTTAGGCTGTTTCTTGGAGGGGTCATCCTCCGCTGTTCCATCGCCATCTCCTTCTTTTGGGGTGTCCACCATGTATATTTCATATGAAGAGGTGGCTTTCTAGGGCCCGATAGGCGCTGGTTCTTCATCGTCTCCTGCATCGGCGTCCATACCGTTGATGTCTTCAGAATCGAAGTCGAGCATGTCGGTTAGATCATCGACAGTGGCTACAAAGTGGGTGGTGGGTGGGCTTTGAATTTCTTCATCGTCCGTATCCCAACCTTGCTGACCATAGTCCGGCTAGGGCTCTCCTGATAAAGAGAGAGACTTTAGTGTCTTCAGAATATCGCCGAAAGGCGAGTGCTGAAAGATGTCCGCGGCAATAAACTCCATGATCGGCGCCTGATCAGATTCGATCGGCAGGGGCGTGAGGGGTTCGGAGTTCGGAGAGGAGTCCGGCTCCTTGGAGTCATGAGTCTCGCGGAGTGCGGGGCTGGTGTTCGGCTCGATCGCCGTTGGGATCGCAGCCCCCGAGGCGGTGTCCAACCACCCATCCTCGATCGGTGTAGTTGGCTCCGAATTAAGGGTCAAAGCCGATGCGGGTGTGGCCTCCAGGGCACTGTTCGGTAGCAGAGCTAGATCATGCTCGTCGTGACAGTGCGGCGCGCTCGGCAGTGGCTCGAATCCGTCGAAGATCAAGTCCCCGCGGATGTCGGCCGTGTAGTTTAAACTTCCAAGTCTGACCTTACGGCCAGGGGCATAGCTTTCGATCTGCTCCAGATGGCCAAGTGAATTGGCCCGCAGTGCGAAGCCGCCGAAGACGAAGATCTTTCCGGGGAGGAAGGTCTCACCCTGGACTGCATCACTATTGATGATCGTAGGAGCCATCAAGCCTGACGGCGACGACACAGAGGAACTCTCAATGAAAGCACCAATGTCGGTGTCAAAACCGGCGGATCTCGGGTAGGGGGTCCCGAACTGTGCGTCTAGGCCGGATGGTAACAGGAGGCAGGGGACATGAAGTTTTACCCAGGTTCGGGCTCTCTCGATGGAGGTAAAACCCTACGTCCTGCTTGATTAATATTGATGATATGGGTAGTACAAGAGTAGATCTACCACGAGATCAGAGAGGCTAAACCCTAGAAGCTAGCCTATGGTATGATTGTTGTTGTGTATGTTGTCGTACGGACTAAAACCCTCCGGTTTATATAGACACCGGAGAGGGTTAGGGTTACACAAAGTCGGTTAGAATGGTAGGAGATCTGCATATTTGTATCGCCAAGCTTGCCTTCCACGCCAAGGAAAGTCCCTTCCGGACATGGGACGAAGTCTTCAATCTTGTATCTTAATAGTACAGGAGTCCGGCTGAAGGTATAGTCCGGCTATCCGAACACCCCCTAATCCAGGACTCCCTCAATGAGAGAGGCAACATATGGAGAGATATGACAAGAAGCAATAACAATCATATCGTGCAAACTAGTGGAGCGAAGATGCAACACACTAGAGGAAATCATGACAATGATGTCATGTGAGTAAATAATAGGTATAGGCAATGCACACGACATATCGCAAGCACAAACACAAAGCAAATCATAGTATCATCATAGGCACGGGGCACAAAGCAAACATGGCAATAACAAGCAATATCTCCACCAAGCTTGCAAATACACATACTAGTATGAGAATCAATCATCATGTGTAATGCAAAGCATGGGTCACGAATGCATGGCAAAGGCATAGTAATGAACATATGATGCAAAGTGAACATGGCAAGATGGGCAAAGGATATATAATGGACAATAACCCATAGCCAAGTGAGGGTCATGTAGAAGAAATGCGTGAAGTTTTGCGTGAAAGAGAGCGGTGGGAAAGACGCTCCATGGGATCCCAAGTCATCATTGCTATCTAGAGCTCGTTTTGTCAACTCGTGGGATTGCGAGGTTGACAAGAATTCATGTGTACCTACACAAAAGAGACACAAACGAAAGAGATTGTGTGTGTGGTAAATGTACACATCATCCATCATGATGTGTATGTGCACGTGAGAGTTAGCACACGATAAGCGTTGCACAAAGAAATTTGATGCATGGTATAAGAACATGTCATCCATCATGAAAGAATAGTTATTGTGTATAACACGATGGGGATGCAAATTGAGCATACAAATATATGGCACATCAATATCATGTGTATTCATGGGGAGCATATTGTGCACATAAGTATTGGGATCATGCAATAAATGGGATGAATCAAAATCTCCTAAAATGTATGAGGAAACTATGGGGGTCTCCTCATGAGCAATATTGGAAACATCATATGGAGAAAATGGACAACATCCAAAACAATGAATATCCGAAGCTAGGTAGTCATGGCATGACATATGAGATAAACGATGCAAAGGGAGCATATCAATATCATCACAAAAAAAACAAATGCCAATAACCATGGGCTTGTCATCTATGCCATATGTGCAAATTGGGTTAATTTTAACGGCATATACATAGTCACTATGAAGAGATTGCAAATATGACATGATTGATCTCATGCATAGCATATGACAAGTCAAGCGGATTAGCTACCATGATGTGGCCGAGAGAATTAGCACAAGAAATCCTATGGAACATGGTATCACAACTAATAGACTCCACATGGAAATCATCATACTCATCATAAATGGGTAAATCATCGCATGGGGAAGTCACACTAGCATGAAGCATGGAAATAGGTTGATCAACATCATGCAAGCAATCAATGTCAAGAATGTCCACTAGTGGGACTAGAGCATCACCTTCACCTATGTTACCTTTGTCATTCCACTCATGTGGTGTAGGTGAGGTGGGAAAGACCAAATGGTGGTCATCTACATCTTGATGGAACCATGTGGAGGGTGCATCACATTCCACCATGGCCATCGTCTTTTTCAAAGGTAGGACGAAGTCGTCGAGAATCGGCGCGTCATCATATAAGGGACCTAGCATCAAATGAGAAGACACAATATAGGTAGAGGTCAAGTCGTTAGTGTTAAAAGTGGCCTCATATGACCTATCAACTATCTCACTCTCTCTATGTGGTGGTTCACTCACTCCATCAAAATAGGTGCACTCAAACTCACATATGGTGGAGTCACTCATCTTACTCAAGTGGTGGGGGTTGTGGCTCTCCTCATATGTGAATTGTGGCAACACATATATGGTGCTAGTGGTGAAGTCACTCTCACTCTCAATATGGTGGCAAAAGTCACTCAAGTCATCATACGTCGCCGTGGTCGAAGGGAAAATCCCATGCTCAACCATCTCGTTGTTGTCGCCATGGATGAAGGCCGAAGATGGCACATCATCACTCTCGCCTCCTAAGATGGAAACATCACCCTTGCTCGCCACCTTGTCGCTCACCTCCAAAGCTTGGTCATTGACGTTCTCCATAGTCGTACTTGTCGCCACACCATCTTGAAAAAGAGTCGAACTAGACTCAGCATCATCAATGCCACAAAGAGGGATGGCGGTGAAGTCGGACTTGGGAGCATCGTCTTGGAACTCATCGGGCTTGGACATCTTAGTGGTACTAGCCTCATGCTCGTTCTCATGGAGCTTGGTCGTCGCCAAGTGAGCTTGGGGTGGAGAAGCTTTGGCCTTCATGAGTTCTTGTTCCGCCTTGAGAGCACCAATGTAGTTGTCGTCGAGGGACTTGTAGTTCTCGAGGAAGATTGTCTTGGAGATGTCGTTGTGTAATCCCATCATGATGTGGAGCTTCATCGAAATGGAGTCGTCCACGCCGGCTCGTCGCAAGGCTTTCTTCATCTCCTTGAAGTACTCGTCTATGGACTTGGATCATTGGATGGTGTTCTCCAATTGGCGTTGAAGTTGTTCCGTGTAGGTTGGGGGCACGAACTCATGCCGCAAAGCTCTCTTCGTCTTGGGCCAACTCATATCGTAGGTCTCCGAAGGTGTGCGAAGCCACCATGTGGACGCGTAGTCGTGGAAGTTCCTTGTGGCGCACTTCACTTGATCTTCGGGAGGAACTTGATGTAGCTTGAGGTAGTCGTCCATAAAACTCTCCCACTCGAGATACTCCCCGGGTTCTTGAGTCCCATAAAAAGGAATTGCGTGGTCGATGTCGAGGTCGTAGTAGCTCGTGGAATTCGCAGACTTGAGCTTGGGGAGCTTCTCTTGAGCGTAGTCTTGAGGTGCTTGTTGGCGAAGATACCGTATATCCGAAGGCGAAGATGCCTTGAAGTCGCTTGGCGAAGATGCCAAGGGAGATGGTGAAGTCATTGAGCGGTTGTTGGTGTTGAGCTCTTGACCTTCACATCTTTGTTGGTGATGGTGTCGATGCCGATGTGATCTTGCCGGAGATGGTAGCTCGGAGGCATGTGCTCTTGAGCGTCTTCTCAAAGATGAGGAAGATCGCTTGTAGGACTTGATGAGGGCTTTGATCTCCTCCATTTGAGCTTGCATCTTGGCGTTGGTAGAGTTATTCGTGGCATCGAACTCGTCGTTGTTATTGTAGACCAAAGATGAAATGCCTTGCCTATCCATCACAAGACTCGAGAAAATGTGAGTGGAGAAAGGAGAATAACTATACCACTATTAACCGATATTGAAGATGGATCAATGATCACTCAATGATGTAACAAGGAAATAGCACAATTGGTACCAATTCTTGTCAGTTTCTCACACCTACACAAATAAGGCTTATGGTGGAGCTCGGTGAGGATAGTGACACAAAATTTTAATGCAAAATGTTAGCAAGAGTCAATGATGTTGAAAGAGATTCACAAATTCGCAAGTGTAACAAGTAGACCAATAGCAATATGTGGCACACGGAAACACACACACGGATAGATAAATGGGGTCGTGCAACCAAGGAATGAGTATAAAATGTGGAGTCCACGGAAAACACTCGTGTTGCACAACTCAAGAGAGACGCTAGCACGATTTCTCAATAGGCGGATTCCACACTTGTGCACAACCTATAAGATGCAAAATGTATCAACTTTCTATCCCGAGTATGCTATATATGTATGCTGTTCCGGTGCTATGATCCAAGATGATCGGATATGACAATCTTATGCAATGTGGTATGATGCTATGGCACTTGCTTACAAGCTTCTTTTCTCTTTCTCTTTTGCTTAAAAGCTTTATTCTTTTTTTGTATGGCCACTTTTGCACAATGCACAAACCAAGATAGAAATTGTGTATATGCGAGAACAAACTTGAGGCACACGAGATAATATGATACCAATATGATATGGTATGTATGTAATGTATGGTGTAGATCACTAATGTGCACAAGTAACGTTTCCGGCAGTACTCAAATGGTTAGTCTCGATAGGCAAGTGACGCAAAATGGGCCAGGGGTTAACAATGCAATGGCAAGGGAATATACAATGGAGGGATACCACGATACCAAGATGATATGGAGGTTACCGTCTATGTCGATGATGAGTGGCGGTGATTTTGATGGATATACCAAGATGATGGAGACTCGTCCCTAAGTAGCCGAAACACCTTAGGAAACGAAAAAACCGCGAACTCAAAATCTCAAATGTCAAATAGTGGTAGCGGGATGCGGTGGTGGTTGCGGAAGCTCAATGGGATTGCGTAGATGCAATGATGAGTTTTGAAACGCAATGCGGAAGTGGAGGGTAAGGTGGTGGACTATACATGGTGTCGGAGTTGGAAGCACGGTCCCTAAGTAGCCGAAACACCTTAGGAGACACAACTCACAACACAAACAAAATTGGGTTAAGTTGGGGTGGCGGAAGTGTATAGTGGTCAAGCCTATGCGGTAGTGGTCGTGGTGGTTGATGAAGAAGAAATCATCCCTAACTAGCCTAGACACCTTAGGAGACTCAAATCACTCCTCAAGCAACTACCAATGCGATAGGGAACAAAATTGGTTAGGTTGCGGAAGTCGGTGATGGTTATGCGAAGGTTGTGGTGGAAGCCCTAGGCAAAGATGCCAAAGTTCCAAAAATTTGATGGAGTCAAATTATGATGGTAGTATTTTTGTGGGAAGGGGGATGTCAAGAGCTTTTCAACGAGCTAAAGAACGTCAAAAACGGACTCCGTATGAATTAGTTATGGACAAAACGGTGAAACGGGGGAGGCTGAAATCCCAGGGGCCGGATGTCCGGGGTGGAGCCCGGATTTCCGGGGCTGTCTGTCCAGAACCGAGCAGATTTGGTGCTCCAGGAGCCGGATGTCCGGCCAGGGACCCGGATGTCCGGCCCGATGGCCCGGATGTCTGGCCCGATGAATCCAGATCTCATTTGGGGCGGAAATTTTCGAATTGGGGGCGGAAATGGATGATTCCAAAGGCAAAATTGGAGAGATTTCGTGGATGGAAAGTGGGGAAAAGTAGGGATATGCTAAATCTACTCGAAACAAAGCAAATCCATGGATCAAATCCAACAAAACTTCGTCAAACCAACAAATCACAAAAAAAGGGCTATTTTTGGTGGAGATTTTTGAAATTGGGGAAGAACACAACAAAATTATGCTAGAAAACACAACGGGGAGGCTCCGAAATCATGATCAACATGGCTCTAATACCAAGATAATGTAGGGTAGAACCGTGAGGAGGTTATCATGGCTCAACGGGGAGGATCACGATTTCGGAGCCTCCCCTCTTCGTTTTCTAGCCTAGTTTTGTTGTGTTCTTCCCCAATTTCGAAAATCCCCACCAAAAATAGGCTCATTTTTTTGTGATTTGTTGGTTTGACTAAGTTTTGTTGGATTTGATTCATGGATTTGCTTGGTTTCAAGTGGATCTAGCATCTCCCCAAGTTTCCCCATCTTTCATCCACGAAATCTCATCAATTTTGACCCCAAAATCCCCATTATCCGCCCAAAATCGCGCCCCGGATCTCGCATCTCGAAACGTTGACCCCGACCCACCGGATGACCGACATTTTACGGACGTCCTGAACCCCTAACCCGAGCCAAATTTACGGATTTCCGAGCACTCCGGACGTCCGGGCCCCAGACATCCATCCTTTTACGGACGCCCGTAACCTGTAGTTTCATACTTCGGCTGATTCTTGTTTCGGCCATAACTAATTCATTCGAACTCCGATTTTGACGTTCTTTAGCTCGTTTTGAAGCTCTTGACATCCCCCTTACCATAAAACACTACCTCCATGGTTTTACACCATAAAATTTTGTGAACTTTGGCATCTTTTCCTAGGGCTTCGACCACATCATCCGCTACACCACCACTGACTTCCGCAACCTAACCCATTGTGATCCATATAGCATTAGTGGTTGCTTGTGATGCCCGAAAAATCCGGCTATAGTAATCCCACGTTAATGATTCCATATCACCCTAATTACAAAGATCAATTTCCCCTGGATAAAATTCAAACCCAAATTCAAATTTAATTAGCAAGTGAAATTATTACTTCTTCAAACATTAAAATAAAAATGTAGGTTTGGTTGCAAATTTTCACTAACTATTTTTCATACATAAAACAACATTATTTGACTCACCTAGTAGTTCCTAGGAAAATTGTAAAGAGGTCCCACATCAACTAAATAGCCTTTTATAATAAACAAATATATCATTAAGTCCATTTGACCTCAAAATATTTGGACCACTCCTAGTTATGGCCTAGTATTTAAGTGCCAAGTTGCTTACTAAACTAAGATCATTGGATAGTAAGATAAATTACTAAAACCAAAAAAAAGGAGAAAAGGAAATTCCCTGGGGCACTGGGCCTAAGTGCACAGTGCATCGGCCCGGCCCCTGCTACAGGCTGGCCCGGCCCAACCTGGCCGGCCTTTTCCTCAACCTCTCGCCGAGGGGAACGTCGAGCCTTGCTCGCACGCCGTCCACGCGGTGGATGTCGCGCTGTTGGCCATCCCACGGTCACGGTGATAGATAAGATGAGCCCCCGCTGCCCTACAATCCCCTCTGAACCCTATTCCCCTCGTTCGCCTCCCCCACGCATCTCCCTCCCGATCCCGAGCCCACCCGAGCAAAGCCGCCGTTGTGCCATTGTCGTAGACGTCCTCTGAAGCCCTCTAGCGCGGCACACTATTGTCCAGGAGCAGCACCATCGACCTCTACATCGACTACATCACTGGATCGGATGAGAACGCCACTGCAATCGACGCATCGTCCACCTATTCACCCACGGCCGCCGGCGCCATTGTCGCTCGATCCCTCATCTCCGGTTCCTTCCCGGCCACCTCGAGCTCACTTTCGGCACCGCGGTGAGCCTCTCCTCTGGTTGCTACTTTTTTCTGGCTCGATCTGTGCCCGTAGTGTCCGCCTCGCGAGGTTCGTTCGCCATGGCTGCCCCGAAGCTCTAGTACGCGTATGCATACTTACTGCTGCTCTCTACCGCGACTGCATGTTGCTGCTCTGTACTGCTGCGGCCGCTACTAATCCTGCCGCTACCGCTGGCCGCCGCTCGCGCCTACAGCCTGTGATGTCCCATGCTACTGCCGCCCTGGCCTCGCGCCATGCCGGAGCCCGCCTCTGCGAGACGGCGCACCGCCCGTTCGCGCAGCCCGACTCCCGCGCATGGCCTCACCGCTGCTCGCCCGATTCCGCAGCCGCTGCTCCTCTTGCCCCCTGCTCGCCCTGCTGCTCCTCCTTCTTGCGTTGCTGTTCTGCTTCGCTTTGCTGCTGCTCTGTTTACTGCTGCAGCCGGCTGCTGCTGATGCTTGGGCATGGCGTGTGTGTGCACAACATGCATAGCCGGATGGGAAACGCTTGCTGCCGGCTGACCGGCTAATGTTTCGGCCGGTCACTTGGACGCGCGACACACTGACCTGTGGCCCAGGCATTTATTACTCTCCCCTTTTCGGCCTTATCTTCTTCCTCATGGACCTCGTCTACTCGTTTTTCTCTAGCAAGGACCGCATTTGGATGTTTTCTCCCCGTCGTCCCCAACCAAACTGCACCATCACCACTTTTCCTCCTCCTATCTGTGTAGGGTGCATCTACAGAGCTGCGGCCCGTGCGCGCGGTGCTGCCATCGGCCACGGCCATGCTACAACCGTGTACAACAGGGAGCTGGAACCATGTACACTGGGAGCTGGAACCGGCTATGCGGGGCGCTGCATCGGTGCCTACAGGATGAGGCAACACGGCGTTGGCCATGCGACAACCATGTACGCCGAGAGCTGGAACAGGCAAACGTGGGAGCTGCATCCGGCCTACAGGATGCTACCACCGGCGATGAAGACTGATGCAACCATTCATGATGGCGCCCCGACCCATGACAGCGGCGACGTTGTTTTTGCTGCATCCATCGTCGTTGACGTTTGCTGCAAGACGCCCTGACCCACGACGGCGGTGACGACGTTTTGCTGCATCTGTCGTCGTTTTTGCTATCACCGACGCGATGTTTTGCTGCAACCATTCATGACGGCGCCCTGAGCCCCGACGGTAGCGACGCCATTTTTGTTGCATCCATCGTTGTTTTTTCCTACAGAATCCACCGATGAATCCAAAAGCTGGAACTGATGAATAAAAACAGATGGGCGGCGGAGATGTTGAAACCACCGATATGGGTGTTACAACCATTGACAAAAAAAGCTTCAAGCCTAGATCGAAAAAGCTTCATTCATCGACAGCGGAAGCTTCGACCAGCCACTGCCAAACTGAAAAAGCTGCAACCGTTACTTAAAAAGCTTCAACCATAGGTGTAAAACCTTCAACTGGAAGATATACAAAGTTTCAATCGGGCACTGCAAAACGAAAGAAGGTTTTTTTTTGAGCCGAGACCGTAGAACAATCGTTCTACGGTAATTTTCATTATAAAATGCAACAAAGTACAAATGTTACATGACATGCCATGTCCGAGCAAGAATGTCAACCAATACCGGTTCTATGAAACATCGTAATGATTACAGATGAAATGTTATCCAATTATTGATCAATGTGGCCTTTTCATGCTTAGCTTGAAAAGTAGTGATCTGTAGACTTTCTCTTAGGTAGAATTTCCAAGTAGCTAGATGAATCAGAGCCCGTCTGAAGATCTTATCATTCCTTGTAAGCCAGAGGCTCCAGCAACCCAAAACGAAAGATGTTGCAACCGTTTACAGAACAAGCTTTCAATAATTGATGAAAAAAGTTTCAGTCCGGATGGTGGAAAGCTTGAACTTATGAAAAATGCTTCAACCGGCATGGAAATAGCTTCATCCGGTGTGAGAAAAAACTTCAACTGAATGCGTCGATGGTGTGAGCGGCGACGTTGAGTGCTGCGGCCGGCAGCACACCGATGCAGTGACGAATGTGCTACGATGGCGGCTACTAGGTCCTGCAATGACATAGGTGTCAGCCTGCTACAAGACGGCGGCGTTTTTCTACGGGGCGACTACTTCCTACTTGAATGGCAAGGGCGGATCTGCGAACGGCGACCACTGGCAACGAGGGCGCCCGGCCACTACGAAACCATGGGGAATGTTGCAACCTTGCTACGACAAGATGCAACCGTCCCACGATGGAGCTGCAACTGGTGAAGCGACGGCGGCAATCAGTGATAGGGAAAGCTGCGACCGCAGTGAGGAAAGCTGCAACTGAGACCAAAGAAAGCTACAACGGGCATCCAAAAAAGCTACAATCGGCGATAGAAAAAGCTTCAACCGGCGATGGCAGAGTTGACCATGGTGCAAGTGGTGACACCGAAGGAGCTGCGCGGTGGTGCATGGTGCCGCTGGAACGGCCGTGTGGCATGCTACTACTGTGGCGACTAGGTGCTACAACGAACGACGACTCCTGCGACACGCAATGCTCGAAGTTGTGAGACCATGGGACGGCTGGTTGGACGCCACCGACACCTATGCCGCGACGTACGAGCGGCCATGGCTGGAGGCGTTGGGCCGATGACGCACACAAGGGCCGGCATCCAGCGTTGAGTGTGGGAGGAGTAAACGATCTCCTTATTTTCTGGCGTCAAGTACGGCAACGCATGAAGTATGGAGTAATAACGGTTTGTGGATTTATTAATATAGTATAATAAGCAAGGAAAAAGGACGACCGACCCACGTAACATACGATCGGACGGATTAAATTAATTTGATCGAACGGTCATTAGCTGACCGGCGCACGCTTCCACCGGTCTGTCGGCGCCTAGCATCGGCCGTGCCTCTGGTCGGCCCTTTGTAGTTGTGAGATGTGTGTGTGTGTATGCAGCGTGTGTGTGGCCGGCTGCGTCTCTGGATGTGACCGGCCCTATTTAGTTTAGTAGCTAATTAGTAGTTAGACTAATTAGTACTACTTTGGATAATTGCTAGCCTATGACATGTGGCCCTTTATGTTAATTTAACCCCTCCATTTTAGTTTATCCATCAATTGAATTATGTGTCAATGACATGTGGGACACATCCTTCCTTTTGGCTAGTCAGTTTGACTTGGTCAAATTCGGATTAAATTAAATAAAAATATTCCATAAATCATAGAAAATACTATAAACTTTGAAAAATCATATTAACTAATCCGTAGCTCGGATGAAAATACTTTGTACACGAAAGTTGCTCAGAACGACGAGGCGAATCCGAATACACAGTCCGTTCATCCACCACGCATCCCTAGCATAGAGAACCTGTAACCTTCCCCCTTCGGTCCGCCTGTCTGAAAACGCGAAACACTGGGAATACATATCTGGATGATTCCCCCTTCACCGGTATCGCCTACTACTGCGTTAGGTCACCCTAGCACCGCGTATTGCCATGTTATCCTTTGCGTTGCTTTGATTGCTCTGTTATTTATTGTGTTCCCCTCCATTACTTCTTTCCAGTAGACCCCGAGACCGATGTCGGTACCCCGGTGATCGACTACATCAACGACGAACCCTTCTTGCCAGAGCCACCAGGCAAGCCCCCCCTTGATCACCAGATATCGCCTACTCTCCTCTATACTGCTTGCATTAGAGTAGTGTAGCATGTTACTTCTTTTCGTTAATCCTATTCCAATGCATAGCCTGTCATTGTTGCTACAGCTGTTGATACCTTACCTGCAATCCTAAATGCTTAGTATAGGATGTTAGTTTATCATCAGTGGCCCTACATTCTTGTCTGTCTACCATGCTATACTATCGGGTCATGATCACGTCGGGTGTTGATCACGGGTATATACTATACATACATACTATACATGTTGTGACTAAAGCCGGGTTGGCTCATTGAGTACCCGCAAGTGATTCCGATGTTGGGGCTTGAAGGGGCAGGTGGTTCCACCCAGGTAGTGGTGGGCCTGGGTTCCCGACAGCCCCCAACTATTACTTTGAGGCGGAGCGACAGGGCAGGTTGAGACAACCTAGGAGAGAGGTGGGCCTGGCCCTGGTCGGTGTTCGCGGTTACTTCAAAATAACGAGCTTAACGAGATCTGGGTATTTGATCTGAGTCTGGCCACTGGCCTATATGCACTAACCAACTACGCGGGAATAGTTATGGGCACTCGACGTCGTGGTATCAGCCGAAGCTTTCGTGACGTCAGCGACTAAGCGACGCGCGCCGGGTTGGATTGGAACGCCTGCTCTTGTATAAGGGAGGCTAGGTCTGCTCATCGTAGCCGATCTTCTTCGTGAGGAGGTCTTGAGTTCTTCCCTAAAGAGGGGTCTTGAATCCGCTTGGGGGGATCTTCTCCGGTGGAGGCTCGAATCTCCGTGGAGAAGGTAACCAAGTGGATGAGCAAAGCTCTCACACAAACATGAGCTAAACCTTTGCTAACCCTAGAAAGTTGTACGGGGTGGAGTATATATAGTCTAGGGGGGAGAAGGGATACACGGTCCTCGGCCCTTCATTGTGCGCAGACATGGGAGGCCGGATGTCCGGGCTTTCAGCGACGCCGGATGTCCGGGCTGGGGGGCCGGATGTCCGGGCTGGAGTGGTGGCATTTGCTGCTCTCGGGTTCGGAGGGGACGGATTTCCGGGCCGGTGGCCGGATGTCCGGGGGCTCGGGAGAGGCCAGATGTCCGGGCTGCCGGGGCCGGATGTCCGGGGCCTGTAGCTTCCGGCGGCTGTGCTGCTGTAGTGGAAGACGCTCTAGGGGCCGAATGTCCGGGGCCTTGGTCGGATGTCCGGGGCCTGGGAGATGCTCTTGGCTCCTTCCATTGGCTCTCCTCATCCGTGGACTTGGGGACTTGTACATCTTCATGCGCATCTTCGGGAGGGCCCTCTTGGTGCCTAATCACGCACAACACCTCGGACTTAGGTAGTAGCCATGTCTCATGCATAGAAAGTGGAAGTTCGGAGAGGAGTGAGTTCACCTTATCTTCGATAGCTTTGGCTCGGGCTCGTGTCATTGGTCCAAGTGGTGTCGTTGGAGGTGTAGGTGCGTCCATGGGGATGATCTTGGGATGCTCCACATCATCTCCCCTCCCTTCGGGAAGATCCGTCCTCGGATCGAAATCCTCATCACCATGGTAGGCCGAGAGATCTTTGATGTTGAAGATGTCGCTCACGGAGTACTTGTCATGAGGGATGTCGATCTTGTATGCGTTGTTGTTGTAACGTGCAAGCAGCTTGAATGGTACATCCGCGCGTGGTCGAAGTTTGGACTTGCGTTCTTGGGGAAAGCGGTCCTTACGAAGGTGTACCACACGAGGTCTCCAATGTTGAATATCATAGGGTGCTTGTTGACATTGAGCTTGGTCGCAAGGCGTAGTACTTGGCGCTCGATGGTGTTTCTTATATCTTCATGCACCTTCTTGAGATGGGTCGCTTGTGCACTTGCGTCCAAATTGATGCGCTCTTGGAGTGGTAGAGGGAGAATATCCAATGGTGACAAAGGGTTGAATCCGTAGACGACCTCGAAAGGGGACTTGCTGGTTGTTGAGTGTCTTGCTCGGTTGTAGGCGAACTCGGCGATGGGTAGACACTCCTCCCACTCCTTGATGTTCTTCTTGATGAGTACTTGAAGTTGAGCGGAGAGTGTGCGGTTTGTCACCTCTGTTTGGCCGTCGGTTTGAGGATGGTACGCCGTGGAGAAGAGTAGCTTGATTCCGAGCTTGGCACATAGGGTCTTCCAAAAGTAGCTAAGGAACTTGACGTCGCGGTCCGAGACGATGGTCTTTGGCACACCATGGAGACGCAATATTTCCCTACAAAAGAGATTAGCAACATGTGAAGCATCGTCTATCTTGTTGCAAGGAATAAAGTGTGCCATTTTTGAGAAACGGTCCACAATGACTAATATGGAATCTTTCCCATTTCGAGTCCTAGGCAAACCGAGTACAAAGTCCATGCTAATGTCTTCCCATGGTTGGTAAGGAATTGGTAGAGGCATATAGAGGCCATGAGATTGAGCTTTGGACTTAGCTTTGCGACATGTAGAACATCGGTTGGTGAAACGATTGACGTCCCGAAACATCTTGGGCCAAAAGTAGTTCTTCGAGAGCGTGGCGAACGTCTTGTCGCATCCGAAATGTCCCATTAACCTTCCTCCATGCGATTCCTGCAAAAGCAACAAACAAAGAGACGACTCGGGGATCCAAAGTTTGTTAGCTCTCATAACATAGCCATCTTTGATGTAACAGCGTTCCCAAGATGTATTCGACAAACACTTGGCATAAGGAGTAGCAAAAGTTGCATCATGCTCATACAAGTCTTTGATATGCTCGAAGCCAATGACATCTAACTCAAGTTGCGTGATAAGCATGCATATGCGGGAAAGAGCATCCGCTACTATGTTTTCTTTACCCTTGATGTACTTGATGACATAAGGAAAAGACTCAATAAATTCACTCCATTTAGCATGATGCTTGTTCAACTTGGTTTGACCCTTAAGGTACTTGAGGGTCTCATGATCGGTATGAATGATAAACTCATGGGGACGAAGGTAATGTTCCCATTCATGCAAACCGCGGACTAAAGCATATAGCTCTTTGTCATAGATGGGGTAATTGAGTTGCGCTCTGGAAAGTTTCTCACTAAAGTAAGCTATGGGGCGCTTCTCTTGCGTTAACACACCCCCTATGCCATTACCACTAGCATCGCAATGAATCTCAAAAGGTTTGTCAAAGTTGGGTAAGGCAAGCACGGGAGCATGAGTAAGCAAGTTCTTAAGCTCATTGAAAGCGGTATCTTGGGATGGTCCCCAAACAAAAGGCGCATTCTTCTTGCTCAAAGCATGCAAAGGCAAAGCAATGGTGCTAAAATCCTTCACAAAGCGACGATAGAAACCCGCAAGGCCAAGAAAACTACGCACTTGATGCAAGTTGGTTGGTTGCGGCCAAGTCTTAATAGCATCGATCTTGGACTCATCAACATGAACACCCTTAGAAGAAACAACATAACCCAAGAAAACGAGCTTATCAACACCAAAAAGGCATTTCTCCATATTAGCATAGAGTTTGATAGATTTGCAAAACGGTGCGGACATGGGTGACATGCTCTTTGATAGATTTGCTAAACACAAGAATGTCATCGAAGTAAACCACGACAAATATACCAATGTAAGGGCGAAAGACATGATTCATAAGGCGCATAAAAGTGCCCAGTGCTTCCGAAAGACCCATAGGCATGACTAACCACTCATACAAACCAAACTTGGTTTTGAAGGTAGTTTTCCATTCATCACCCTCTTGTATGCGGATTTGATAGTAACCACTCTTAAGATCAATTTTGGAAAATATAGTGGCACCGCTAAGCTCATCAAGCATATCATCTAGGCGTGGAATGGGGTACCTATAGAGAACGGTGATAGCATTGATAGGTCTACAGTCGGAGCACATGCGAAAGCTATCGTCACGTTTTGGCACAAGAATGACCGGGACGGCACATGGGCTCAAACTCTCACGCACATGTCCATGGTCGATAAGATGTTTTACTTGCCTTTGTATTTCTTTTGTTTCGTCGGGGTTGACACGGTATGGAGATTCGTTCGGAAGAGGTGCTCCGGGGATGAGGTCGATTCGGTGCTCAATGCCTCGTAGAGGAGGTAGACCCAGAGGTAGCTCACCGGGGAAAACATCTTGAAATTCCTGCAAAAGAGAAGACAATACTAGAGGAAGAGTGTGAGAAGTGTTAGTTTGTGGTGCATTGTCCTTGCACACGAGGACATAGTGTAGGACACTTGGTGGGTTCTCACACACTTCTCTTATCTCACGTTTCGTGGCAAACATAACTAGGTTTTTGTCTTCGCTCACGTGGAGGCACTCGATTTTGGCTTGTGGCGCTCACTCTCTTTTTGGTGGCTCGCTCTCTCACTATGATCTCCACGATGGGTGGCTTGCTTGTCGGCGATCACTTGACTTGGCGACATTGGACGGATGACGTACTCCTTGCCCTTCATCTTGCAGATGTAGTGGTTCGTTCGGCCATTGTGGATGACTCCTCTATCGAATTGCCATGGCCGTCCAAGGAGAAGATGACAAACGGTCATTGGAACGACGTCGCACTCCAAGGTGTCTTCGTAGGCGCCGATTTTGAAGGAGACTTGTACTCGGTGCTCGACTTGGATGGTGCCGGAGTCACTAAGCCATTGCACTTTGTATGGATGTGGATGCTTCGTCTTGGGCAATTGGAGCTTGGAGCAAAGTTCTTCACTTGGGAGATTATGACAACTCCCGCCATCGATGATGACCTTGACGGATCGTCCATTGATGCCGACCTTGGTGTGGAATATGTGGCATCGTTGGTCTTCTTCTTGGTGATGTTGGAGAGTCAAGACTTTGGAGACAACAAGCGCGGGACTTGAGTCTTCATCACAAAAGACTTGTTCTTCTTCATTGTTCACTTGGCGGTGCATGGAGACTTGCTCGAGGGCTTCCATTTCGCCTTCCCTCATGGAGTCATAAGTGCCATCGTCATTGAAGACCATAGTTCGCTTGTTGGTGCACTCGTAGGACTTGTGGCCCCGGCCTCCGCAAGTGAAACACTTGAAGGAACTCGTCTTGACGGTCTCATCGGTTGGGGTTGATGATGATGAAGCTCTCGCCTTGAAGTTGCTCGTAGGAGGATGGCTTGTAGTTTACGAAGCTTTCTTGGAAGTCGACTTGTCGATGTTGGAAGTAGAAGGTCTTGTAGTCGGTGTTGGAATCGTTGAAGCTTGGTTGTTGGAGAAGCCGTAGGACTTGGATGAGAACTTGGCATACTTGAAATCATCTTGCACTTGGCGTTCCGCTTTGGTAGCTTGGTGCACTAGCTCGATGAGATTTGAGTATGGTTGGGAGTCGGCGATCTTCTTGATAGGATGATTGAGTCCATTCAAGAAACGTGCCATTGTTTGCTCATCATCTTCCGTGACATTGGCTCTTATCATTGCAATCTCCATATCCTTGTAATATTCTTCAACGCTCTTTATTCCTTGCTTGAGTTGTTGGAGTTTCTTGAAGAGGTCGCGGTTGTAGTAGGTAGGTACGAAGCGTGCTCTCATGACATCCTTCATTTGCGCCCAAGTAGTGATGGGTGGTTCACCTCTTGCCTTTCGGCGCTCTATGATTTGTTCCCACCAAACGAGGACATAGTCTAGGAACTCAAGGGATGCCATCGCGATCTTCTTCTCTTCTTCATAATTGTGCAAACGGAAGATCTTGTCAACCTTCAATGCCCATGAAAGGTACTCTTCGGGATCGTTTCTTCCGTTGAACATGGGCATGGTGAACTTGAGTTTGCCATAACGTTGCTCTTCATTGTGTTGGGGTCGAGGATGATGACGCCCATGTTGTTGATGATTGATCAACTCGTGGTGCTCTTGGCGCGGAGGGTTGTTATCGTCATGTTGTTCTTGCCGTGGAGGATCTCCATTGTCTTCATGATCTGGATTGACTTGTTGTTCCTGGCGAGCTTGTGGAGGAGCTCGTCGAGCTCGAGGAGGAAATTGATGATGCACGCGAGCTTGAAATCTTCATTCTTGAATTTCTTCGTGAAGTGCTTCCTATTTGTTCACGGGCTTGTCGGCTTCGGTCGGCTACGGCTCGACTCGAATCGCGTAGAGCTTGTTGCGCCGCCAGTGCTTGAGCGTCACGGAGTTGTTGTTCTTGACGTTGTGCCTCGGCATCTTGAGCATTTTGGTGTAGACGCGCTCGCTCTTCGTCTTCATGTTGGCATTGTCGTTGCCGTTCTCGTGCTAGCGCAAAGGCCTCTTGAGTTTGACGTTGTCGGCGCTCTTGAGAGTCGGTGTCTCGTAGTGGATTGAGGCTTGCTTGATGGTCGGTGCGCGCGGCTCGGCGAAGGGTGTTCGATGTCGGTGTACTTGAGCCGGAGAGGGTGAAGTCAGAGTGACGGCTTGAACGGCTCCTTCTTGTAGTGGAAGATGAGCGGTTGAGCAACAAAGCACGAATTCCGTCCATCCTTGCGTCATTCGCTTGCTTGTGATCGTCGAGCTTGTGGTCGAAGTAGTCCCTTGTACATTGCTCGGAATGTCGCAATTCGGCGGCAAGGTTGTCGATGCGTTCACTCATAGTTTGTTTCTCTTGATGCAAAGCACGTTGAGCACCAAAGAGGTGACTCTTGGTGACGAAGGAGTTCATGTTGTCGTCTTGCTCCCTTGACCGAAGTTGAAAGTGGATCGAGGATCACTCCAATGTAGGACAAGAAAATAGCACAATTGGTACTAGTTCTTGTCGGTTTCTCACACCTACACAAGTAAAAGATTTTGGTGGAGCTTGGTTAGGATGGTGGCACAAAATTTGATGCAATTGTAAGTGAGCTTCAATAATGTTGGAAAAGATTCGCAAGATGCAATGTAACAAGTAGACCAAGCATATAAGGTACACGGAAACACACACGCAAAAAGATAAGTGGGGTTGTGCAACCAAGGGTGAGCCAAAATGTGGAATCCACAAAAATGCTCTTGTTGCACAACACTAGAGAGACGCTAGCACGATTGCACAATAGGCGGATACAAGAACTTGCGCACAACCTACTTAGCAAAAATGCAACGACTTCTATCCCAAATATTTCTTTATGCAAGGTGTTGCTATGATATGATTCAAGATGATCGAGTATGACAATCTTCATGTTGTAAGATGCTATGGTTCTTGCTTAAAAGCTTGTTTGGCTCTTTGATGTTTGAGCTCTTTTCTCATGCAAGGCTTGACGAACCAAGATAGCAAATGAATATGGGATGACAACTTTGTGACACAAGAGATGATACCAATATATGCAACAATGATGTATGTATGCTATGGGAAGTATGATCACTATTGTGCACAAGTCTCGTTGCCGGCAATACTCAATGGCTAGTCTCGATGGGTAAGCAACGCAAAGGAGTAAGGCTATGATGGCTATCAATGTAATGGCAAGAGTGATATGTCCAATACCAATATGAGGTTACCGGTCTTGCTTCTGGTATGGTGTCAAAATGGTGGCACGAATACCAAGATGTAGTCGAGGTGGTCGTTGTTGATGACGATGTAGGACGACAGTGATGATGTAAGACACGTCCGTGGCGAAGATGAGCGGCGGTGATGTCGATGTCGAACCGTACCTAGATAGCCGAAACACAAAAGGATACGGTACCACACCCAATTCTCAAACCTCAAAGTAGCAAATGTGTCGGAGGGCGAAACGCTCCAAAAATGGTTGGGTTATGCGGAAGTGGTGGAGGTATGCGGAAGTATATATGGTATATGTTGGGCACCGGAACAAAATTTGGTGGAAATTGGGCGGAAAACGGGGCGGTGGATGGAGATGTTGCTGCCAGGGGTTGGATGTCCGGGTGGAAGGCCGGATGTCCGGGTGGGGCACGATGTCCGGGCTTGACGGGCCGGATGTCCGGGCTCTGGATCTGGGGACGAACGGGATGAACACCGCGTGGTGAGGTTAAGTCCGGCCGAAATTCAGAAGAATTTGTGGATGGAAATTGGGGGGGAAAAGGATGGGAAGCTAGATCCACTCAAAACAAAGCAAATCCATGGATCCAAACCAACAAAATCTCAACACACCAACAAATCACAAAAAAAAATCTGGGGCTATTTTTGGTGGGGAATTTTCGAATAAGGACGAAAAACAACAAAACAAGGCTAGAAACACGACGGGGAGGCTCCGAAATCGTGATCAACGTGGCTTTTGATACCAAGATGATGTAGGGTAGAACCCTAATCGGCCGATCTTTCACGAAAGGGGCGGATCCCGCGAAGAACACGAGGAACACAAAGAGGGAAACGAGGGAAATCACAAGCGGAGACACAAGAGGAACACTCAAACTAACAAGAACAAGTCACACAAGTGCTAGATCCTCGAATACATAAGAGAAGATACACGATCCACGGACAACTAAGGACGATACAAGGGTAGCCGGTCTTCTCCGCGAGGAGGTCTTGAGTTCTTCCCTAAAGAGGGGTCTTGAATCCGCTTGGGGGAATCTTCTCTGGTGGAGGCTCGAATCTCCGTGGAGAAGGTAACCAAGTGGATGAGCAAAGCTCTCACACAAGCATGAGCTAAACCTTTGCTAACCCTAGAAAGTTGTATGGGGTGGAGTATATATAGTATAGGGGGAGAAGGGATACACGGGCCTCGGCCCTTCACTGTGCGCAGACAGAGGAGGCCGGATGTCCGGGTTGGTCGGGCCGGATGTCCGGGCTTTCAGGCGATGCCGGATGTCCGGGCTGGGGGGCTGGATGTCCGGGCTGGAGTGATGGCATTTGCTGCTCTCGGGTTCGGAGGGACAGGATTTCCGGGCCGGTGGCCGGATATCTAGGGGCTCGGGAGAGGCCGGATGTCCGGGCTACCGGGGCCGGATGTCCGGGGCCTGTAGCTTCAGGCGGCTGTGCTGCTGTAGTGGAAGACGCTCCAGGGGCCGGATGTCCAGGGCCTTGATCGGATGTCCGGGGCCTGGGAGATGCTCTTGGCTCCTTCCGTTGGCTCTCCTCATCTGTGGACTTGGGGACTTGTACATCTTCATGCGCATCTTCGGGAGGGCCCTCTTGGTGCCTAATCATGCACAACACCTCGGACTTAGGTAGTAGCCATGTCTCATGCATAGAAAGTGGAAGTTCGGAGAGGAGTGAGTTCACCTTATCTTCGATAGCTTTGGATCGGGCTTGTGTCATTGGTCCAAGTGGTGTCGTTGGAGGTGTAGGTGCGTCCATGGGGATGACCTTGGGATGCTCTGCATCACGGCATCTTCGCCTACTTCCCATGAGTTCGCCTACATCGACATCATGAAGTACAAGGCGACCACCTGCGAGCGAGGGTGACACTTCCATCTTCGGAGGCCCCCCAAGGAAGATGGCCGAGCATGGGACATTCCCTTCGGTCATGGAGACGAGCTACGAGGTGCCACATCATATGGGCCTCCTACAACAAGACGGCGACAAGAAGGTTGAGCAAGGGCCATCCCCTTCGACCACGGCGCCAAGCATGAACCTCTTCAACTACATGAAGACGGCGCCCCCAAGGGACTCATTCTCCGAGTCAAGCTACGGGACCACACATGAGACCTTATCTTTGGTCTTAGAGGAGAGTGATGATGTGCCATCCTCGGCCTTCATGCACGGCTACGACTACGACATGATTGAGCATGGAGACATTTGTACCAACATCTCTCTGACACCGACATGTGACGAGATTCCCCCATTGCCATGTGAGGAGAGCCACCACCCCACGAGTGATATGAGTGATTCCACCATATGTGACATTGAGTGCATTTCCTATGAGTGGATGAGTGTGACCACCACTAGCCCCACACTTGAGAGCATGCCACACATCCTATGTGAGGTTGAGAGCCATGTGAGTGACTCCACCAACCATATGAGTGAGAGCATCCAAGAGAGAGTGAGTGATCCACAACACTTAGTGAGTGAGGTAGTTGAGACGGCATGTGAGGCCACTATGATTTCTAACGACTTACCCTCTACTCCAAGTGTGTTTTCTTCTTTGGTGCTAGGTCTCCTACATGACGACATGCCTACCCTCGACGAGTCCATACCTCCAACGATGACGATGGCCATGGTGGACGATGATGCGCTCCCCACATGGTTCCATCAAGATGAAGATGACCACGACATGGTCTTCGACACCTCACCTACAACACATGAGCGATGCTCCAAAGGTAACATAGGTGATGGTGCATCTCTTGTCCCACTAGCGGACTATCTTACCAATGATTGCTTGCATGATGTTGATCCACCTATTCCCATGCTCATGCTAGTGCGACTTCTTCATGTCATGACTTACCTATTTATGATGAATATGATGATGAGCATGTTGAGTTTCCTAGTTGTGATGCTATGCTCCATAGGATATCATGTGAAAATTCTTTTGGTCACATCATGTTTAACAATCCATTAAACTTGTCATATGCTATGAGTGAGATTTCCCATATTGCATCATTTCAATCTCAACATAGTAGCTATGCATGCCCCATTAAAATAAATCCCATTTGCATTTATGGCATAGATGACGAGATGATGGTCATTGGCTTTTGTTTTTCATGTGATGATATTGCTATGCTTCCTTTACATGATTTGCGCAATTCATCTACTATACCATGCCATTATCACGTTATTCCAAATATGCTTTGTTTTGGATGTTGTCAATATTCTCCATGTGATATTTCTACAAATGCTCATGAGGAGACCCCATAGTTTCTTCATACATATTAGGAGATTTTGATGCATTCCATACTTTGCATGATTCCCATAATTGCTTGCACCATATGCATTCAATGAATAACAATGCTCTACATATTTCTTGTGATGCATTACACAATTTGAGTCTCCGTTATGCTATACATAACAACAAACCTATCATGATGGATGGCATGTTTCTATATCACGCATCTAATTTATTTGGGCATTGGCTATTTTGTGCTAACCAACACATGCATGTGCGCATCATGATGGATGATGTGTACGTCTACCACGCACACACCTGTCTTTGTCTTCTGTAGGTACTCATGTATACGCGTCAATCTCTCAATCCCAATAGTTGACGAAACGAGCTCTTGAGAGCAATGACGCTTTGGGATCCCGCGGACTATTCTTACCACCATCCTCTTCGCGCAACGACTTCGCACATTCCTTTTACTTGGCTCTCACACGACTATGGGCTATTTACCATTTGTCACGTTATGCCCATTTTCTCGTGTTTACTTTTCATGCTATGCCTCTTTCTATGATTTTGCCATGCAATTGTGACCCTTGCGTGCATTTACCCATGATTAACCATTATACTATTTCTATGTGTATTTGCATGCTTGGTGGAGACCCTTGTTGCTATTGCCATGTTTATCATATGCCTCATGCTATTGATGCTTGTTGTGCTGGGAGAGTCATGATGTCCCATTGTTATTTACATATGGCCTCTCGCCAATACATGATGATATTTTTCTCATATCTCGTCTTCATGCTTATGATATGACCACCATTTGCACACATGACATGCTTGACATGATTCCCTCTAGTATGTTGCATCTACGCACTACTAGCTTAAACCACTTGATTGCTATGATTGCTTGGTTTGTTGCATCACCCATGTTCCTTTCTTACCCGTTTCCTTGGGTTGAGGACCTATATAGTCATGCCTCTCACATGATACATATTGTTCATTGTCGCTTGCCTCCAATTGTTGCATCTATGATTATTGATCTCGGAAACTTGGACACTTTACTTGTGATGCATTCTTGCTTGATTGCGCCTATTCTATTTGGTTGTTCTCGCATCATATGCCTCCATACTATGAAATGCTTCCTTGTCCTTTCTTATGATGAGCATGATGCATACACTTATTTGGTATTTTACCTCACGAATGATAGGTTTTGCACTTCCGCTAACCTCATTTGTTTTTCCAAGTGTTTGTCATGTTCTTTCATTTTGAAGGATTCACAAGGCGATACCGTCGTGAGACAATTTGGTCATGTGAAGGCATACACGATGTGCAACACCAACATTTGCGAGAATCTCCTAAAGGTGAACCCCTTCCCTTTGAGCCATCCTCAATTACGCATATTGGATGGGTCACTTTTTCATTCTTGTCTCCTTCTTGTTGTCTACATGATACATCTCGCGAACGGAGGTGCGACATGGGAGATTGGCTCTATGGGCCTTCACATTGAGGAGCGCTCGGAGTTATTGGATGCACCTTCGAACATCCACTCATGCCACGACATCGAGAATTGGTACACCAACACCTCCATATTTGTTGATTGTGCTCACACATGTCATGCTCGATGTACATATCATACACATGACAAATTTGTATCTTATGCATGGATTGACTCACATTATGATTGCCTTGTTGCATCTTCCCGGCCGGTCGTCCGGTGGCTGGGACTTTTCCTTCAGCCCTCCTTCTTCTCCGTCTTCTCATCCATCTTCCTCTTCTTCTTGTCCTTGCTCCTTAGGTTCTCCATGATACCTAAGTATGCACAAATTGTCAATATGAGGTAGTAACCATGTCTCATGTGCATCGAAGTGGCATTGTGAGAGGAGAGATGTCACCTCGGTTTCAAGAGCTCTTGCACATGCTCGTGTCATGGGTCCAAGAGGTGTCGAAGGAGATGTAGTTGGGTCCATGGGGATGGCCTTGGGATGCTCCGCATCATCTCACCTCCCTTGGGGAAGATCCGTCCTCGGATCAAATTCTTCATCACCATGGAAGGGAGAAAGATCTTTGACGTTGAAGATGTCGCTCACGTTGTACTTGTCGCGCGGAAGGTCGATCTTGTAAGCATTGTCGTTGTATCGTGCGAGCACCTTGAAAGGTCCATCTGCTCGGGGTCGAAGCTTGGACTTGCGTTCTTTTGGAAAACGGTCCTTGCGAAGGTGTAGCAATGCAAGATCACCAATGTTGAAGATCATAGGTTGCTTGTTGAAGTTGAGCTTGGTCGCAAGGCGTTGAACTTGGCGCTCGATGGTGTTTCTTGTATATTCATGCACCTTCTTGAGATGTGTCACACGTGCACTTGCGTCCAAATTGATGCACTCTTGGAGTGGTAGAGGTAGAGTGTCCAAAGGGGACAAAGGGTTGAAACCGTAGACGACCTCGAAGGGGACTTGCCGGTTGTTGAGTGTTTTGCTCGGTTGTAGGCGAACTCGGCGATAGGTAGGCACTCCTCCCACTCCTTGATGTTCTTCTTGATGAGCACCCGAAGTAGAACGGAGAGTGTGCGGTTGGTAACTTCCATTTGGCCGTCGGTTTGTGGATGACATGCCGTAGAGAAGAGCAGCTTGATTCTGAGCTTGGCACATAGAGTCTTCCAAAAGTAGTTAAGGAACTTGACGTTGCAGTCCGAGACGATAGTCTTTGGCACTCCATATAGGCGCAATATTTCCCTACAGAAGAGATTAGCAACATGTGAAGCATCGTCTATCTTGTTGCAAGGAATGAAATGTGCCATTTTTGAGAAACGGTCCACAACGACAAATACCGAAACCTTGCCATTTCTAGTCCTAGGTAAACCAAGTACAAAGTCCATGCTAATGTCTTCCCATGGTTGATATGGAATTGGAAGAGGAATATAAAGGCCGTGGGATTGAGATTTGGACTTAGCTTTGCGACATGTAGAGCAACGGTTGGTGAAGTGGTTGACGTCGCGAAACATCTTTGGCCAAAAGTAGTTTGTCGAGAGCGTGGCGAACGTCTTGTCGCGTCCAAAATGTCCCATTAAGCCTCCTCGATGAGATTCCTGCAAAAGCAACAAACGAAGAGAAGACTCGGGGATGCAAAGTTTGTTAGCTCTCATAAGATATCCATCTTTGATGTAATAGCGTTCCCAAGATGTGTGCGACAAACACTTGGCATAAGGAGTAGCAAAAGTAGGATCATGCTCATACAAGTCTTTGATATGCTCAAAACCAATGACATCCAATTCAAGTTGAGTAACAAGCATGCATATGCAAGAAAGGGCATCCGCTACAATGTTTTCTTTGCCCTTAATGTACTTGATGACATAAGGAAAAGACTCAATAAATTCACTCCATTTAGCATGACGCTTGTTCAACTTGGTTTGGCCCTTGAGGTACTTGAGCGTTTCATGATCGGTATGAATGATAAACTCATGAGGGCGAAGACTGTGTTCCCATTCATGCAAAACGTGGACTAAAGCATATAGCTCTTTGTCATAGTTGGGGTAATTGAGTTGCGTTCTGGAGGGTTTCTCACTAAAGTAAGCTATGGGGCGCTTCTCTTGCATTAACACACATCCTACGCAATTACCACTAGCATCGCAATGAATCTCAAAGGGTTTGTCAAAGTTGGGTAAAGTAAGCACGGGACCATGAGTAAGCACATTCTTAAGCTCATTGAAAGCGGTATCTTGCGATGGTCCCCAAACAAAAGGCACATTCATCTTGCTCAAAGCATGCAAAGGCGAAGCAATGGTGCTAAAATCCTTCACAAAGCGACGATAGAAACCCGCAAGTCCAAGAAAGCTACGCACTTGTTGCAAATTGGTTGGTTGTGGCCAAGTCTTAATAGCATTGATCTTGGACTCATCAACATGAACACCCTTAGAGAAAATAACAAAACCCAAGAAAACGAGCTTGTCAATGCCAAAAAGGCATTTCTCCATATTAGCATAGAGATGCTCTTTTCGAAGAGTTTGCAAAACAGTTCTAACATGGGTGACATGCTCTTTGAGAGACTTGCTAAAAACAAGGATATCAGCAAAGTAGACCACAACAAATATACCAATGTAAAGGCGAAAGACTTGATTCATAAGACGTATAAAAGTACCCGGTGCTTCCGATAGACCCATAAGCATGACTAACCACTCATACAAGCCAAACTTGGTTCTGAAAGCGGTTTTTCATTCATCACCCTCTTGTATGCAGATTTGATAGTAACCACTATTAAGATCAATTTTGGAAAATATAGTGGCACTGGTAAGCTCATCAAGCATATCATCTAGGCCTGGGATGGGATACCTATAGCGAACGGTGATAGCATTGATAGGTCTACAATCAGAGCACATGCGAAAGCTACCGTCTCGTTTTGGCACAAGAATGACCGGGACGGCACAAGGGCTCAAACTTTCACACACATGTCCATGGTCTATGAGATGCTTTACTTGCCTTTGTATTTCTTTGGTTTCTTCGGGGTTGACGCGGTAGGGAGCTTTGTTCGGAAGCGGTGCTCCGGGGATGAGGTCGATGCGGTTCTCAATGCCTCGTAGTGGAGGTAGTCCCGGAGGTAGCTCGTCGGGGAAAACATCGTGAAATTCCTGCAAAAGAGAAGACAACACTAGAGGTAGAGTGTGAGAAGTGTTAATTTGTGGGGCATTGTCCTTGCACACGATGACGTAGTGTAGGACACTAGATGGGTTCTCACACACTCCTCTTATCTCACTTTTGGTGGCAAATAGGACTAAGTTCTTCTTGTCGCTCATCGTGGAGGTGTTCGATTTGGGCTTGTGGCGCTCACTCTCTCACTATGATCTCCGCGATGGGTGGCGTGCTTATCGGCGACAACTTGACTTGGCGACATTGGACAAAGTACATACTCCTTGCCCTTCATCCTAAAGATGTAGTGGTTCATTCGGCCATTGTGGGTGACTCCTCTATCAAGTTGCCATGGGCGTCCAAGGAGAAGATGGAAAACGGTCATTGGAACGATGTCACACTCCAAGGTGTCTTCGTAGGCGCCAATTTTTAAGGAGACTTGTACTCGGTGCTCGACTTGGATGGTGCCGGAGTCGCTAAGCCATTGCACTTTGTATGGATGTGGATGCTTCGTCTTGGGCAATTGGAGCTTGGAGCAAAGTTCTTCACTTGCGACGTTATGACAACTCCCTCCATCAATGATGACCATGACGGATCGTCCATTGATGTCGGCCTTGGTGTGGAATATGTGGCATCGTTGTTCTTCTTCTTGGTGATGTTGGAGAGTCAAGACCTTGAAGACAACAAGGGCGGGATTTGAATCTTCATCACAAAAGACTTGTTCCTCTTCATCATTCACTTGCCGGTGCATGGCGACCTGCTCTATGGCGTCCATTTCTTCTTCACTCATTGAGTCATAAGTGCCGTTGTCGTTGAGGATCATTGTCCGCTTGTTGGTGCACTCATAGGACTTGTGGCCTCGGCCTCCGCATGTGAAGCATTTGAAGGAACTTGTCTTGATGGTCTCATCGGTTGGAGTGGATGATGATGAAGCTCTCGGCTTGAATTTGCTCGTAGTAGGAGGATGACTTGGAGTTGACGAAGCTTTCTTGGAACTCGACTTGTCGATGTTGCTAGTAGAAGGCTTGGTATTCGGTGTTGGCGTCGTTGAAGCTTGGTTATTGGAGAAACCGTATGTCTTGGAAGAGAACTTGGCATACTTGAAATCATCTTGCACTTGGCGTTCCCCTTTGGTAGCTTGATGCACTAGCTCGATGAGGTTTGAGTATGGTTGGAAGTCGGCGATCTTCTTGATAGGATGGCTGAGTCCATTCAGGAAACGTGCCATTGTTTGCTCACCATCTTCCGTGCCATTGTTTGCTCACCATCTTCCGTGCCATTGGCTCTTATCATGGCAATCTCCATCTCCTTGTAGTACTCTTCAATGCTCTTGGTACCTTGCTTGAGTAGTTGGAGTTTCTTGAAGAGGTCGCGGTTGTAGTAGGTACGCACAAAGCATGCTATCATGACATCCTTCATTTGTGCCCAAGTAGTTATGGGTGGTTCACCTCTTGCCTCTCGGCGCTCGATAACTTGTTCCCACCAAATGAGGACATAGTCATGCAACTCAAGGGATGCCATTGCGATCTTCTTCTCTTCTTCATAGTGTGCAAACGGAAGATTTTGTCGACCTTCAATGTCCATGAAAGGTACTCTTCGGGATCGTTGCTTCCATTGAACTTGGGCATGGTGAACTTGAGCTTTCCGTAGCATTGCTCTTCATTGTGTTGGGGTCGGGGATGATGGCGTCCGTGTTGTAGATGATTGTCAAGCTCGTGTCGCTCTTGGTGAGGAGGGTTGTCAACCTCATGTTGCTCTTGTTAAGGAGGATTTCCATTGTCGTCATGATCTTGAACTTGATGTTCTTGACAAGCTTGTGGAGGAGCTTGTCGAGCTCGAGGAGGAGCTTGAGGAACTTGACGATGCACGCGAGCTTGAAATCTCCGTTCTTGAATTTCTTCGCGAAATGCTTCTTCTTGTTCTCGAGCTTGTCGGCCTCGGTTGGCTGCGGCTCTACTTTAATCTTGGAGGGCTTGTTGCGCCGCAAGTGCTTGAGCTTCACGGAGTTGTTCTTCTTGGCGTTGTGCCTCGGCATCTTATGCAACTTGGTGTAGACGCACTCGCTCTTCCTCTTCATGTTGGCGTTGGCGTTGCCATTCTCGTGCTAGCGCAAAGGCCTCTTGAGTTTGACGTTGTCGGCCCTCTTGAGAGTCGGTGTCGCGTAGGGGATTGAGGCTTGCGTGACGATCATTGCACGCGGCACGGCGTAGAGTGTTCGATGTCGGTGTACTTAAGCCGGAGAGGGTGAAGTCGGAGTGTCGACTTGAGCGAGTCCTTGTTGATGAAGACGAAGTGGAATAAGAGCGGTTGAGCAAAAAAGCGCAAATTTCGTCCATCCTTGCGTCATTATCTTGCTTGTGATTGTCGAGCTTGTGGTCGAAGTAGTCCCTTCTACGTTGCTCGGAGAGTCGCAAGTCGGCGGCGAGGTTGTCGATGCGTTCACTCATAACTTGTTGCTCTTGATGCAAAGCACGTTGTGCACCAAAGAGGTGGCTCTTGGTGACGTAGGAGTTCATGTCGTCGTCGTGCTCAATGAAGAGTGGGTTGGTAGAAGTACTTGGCCTATCCATCATTCCAAGAGAAATGTGAGTGGTAGAAAGAGAAGAACGAATACCAAATGTACCTTGACCGAAGTTGAAAGTGTATCAATGATCACTCCAATGTAGGACAAGGAAATAACACAATTGGTACTAGCTCTTGTCGGTTTCTCACACCTACACAAGTAAAAGCTTATGGTGGAGCTTGGTTAGGATGGTGGCACAAAATTTGATGCAATTGTAAGTGAGCTTCAATAATGTTGGAAAAGATTCGCAAGATGCAACGTAACAACTAGACCAAGCATATAAGGTACACGGAAACACACACGCAAAAAGATAAGCGGGGTTGGGCAACCAAGGATGAGCCAAAATGTGGAAACCACAAAAATGCTCGTGTTGCACAACACTAGAGAGATGCTAGCACGATTACACAATAGGCGGATATGAGAACTTGTGCACAATCTACTTAGCAAAAATGCAACGACTTCTATCCCAAGTATGCTCTATGCAAGGTGTTTCTATGATGATCCAAGATGATCGAGTATGACAATCTTAATGTTGTATGATGCTATGGTTCTTTCTTAAAAGCTCTTTGCTTATCTTTCCTCTTTGCTTAAAATCTTGTTTGGCTCTTTGATGTTGGACCAATTTTCTTATGCGATGCTTCACGAACCAAGATAGCAATTGTGTATACGATGACAACTTTGTGACACAAGAGATGATACCAATATATGCAGCAATGTTGTATGTATGCTATGGGAAGTATGATCACTAATGTGCACAAGTCTCGTTGCCGGCAATACTCAATGGCTAGTCTTGATGGGTAAGCAACACAAAGGAATAAGGCTATGATGGCTATCAATATAATGCCAAGAGTGATATGTCGAATACCAAGACGAGGTTATCGTTCTTTGGTTCCACGTCCGTAAGCAAGACCGAAGGACCGTGATCCACTCACGAATATCAAGATGTAGTCGAGGTGGTCATTGTTGATGACGCCTCCGTGGCGAAGATGAATGGAGGTGATGTTGATGTCGAACCGTACCTAGATAGCCGAAACACAAAAGGATATGGAACCGCAACTCAAATTCTCAAAGCTCTAAGTGGCAAAACGTGTCGTAGAGTGAAATGGTCCAAATGGTGGTGGTATGCAGAAGTGGTGATGGTGTATTGGTGGTGCGAGTGCGTATGCGGAAATGTGGGGTGGTGGTGGTGACTAAACTGAAAAAAATTCAGTTTCGTCAGGGAACTCCGGACGTCCGGCGGGGAGCAGTCGTCCGGTCGTCGGACGTCCGGTGGCTAGCGGACGTCCGGTGCCTGGGCACTGCTCGGGCATGGGAGGAACTTCACGTGGGCGGGGTCGATGAGGTGAAATTCGTCAATTGCGGGCGATTTCATGGATGGAAAGGGGGGGGAAAGCTAGATCCACTCAAAACAAAGCAAATCCACGGATCCAAACCAACAAAATCTCAACACACTAGCAAATCAAAAATTAATTTGGGGCTATTTTTGTGGGGAATTTTCAAATTAGGACGAAAAACAACAAAACAAAGCTAGTAACACATCGGGGAGGCTCTGAAATCGTGATCAACGTGGCTCTGATACCAAGATGATGTAGGGTAGGAACCCTTGGGGCCGATCTTTCACGATAGGAGCGGATCCCGCGACGAACACGAAGAACACGGGGTGGAAAAGAGGGAAATCACGAAGGAAACACAAGAGAAACACTAAACCAACGCAAGAAAGTCACACATGTGCTAGATCCTTGAATACATAGGGTTCACACGGTACACGATCAACCAAAGACGATACAAGGGTAACAGTCTTCTTCGTGAGGAGGTCTTGATGTTCTTCCCTAAAGAGGGGTCTTGAATCCGCTTGGGGGATCTTCTCCGTAGGAGGCTCGAATCTCCGAGGAGAAGGTAACCAAGTGGATGAGCAAAGCTCTCACACCAAATAGAGCTAATCCTTTGCTAACCCTAGCTAGAAGGAATAGGAGGTCTATATATAGTCTAAGTGCAAATGGGGGTGAAAGTATGGGTACATGAGCCTCGGGCCCGAAACTGGACACAGCCAGGTGCCGGACGTCCGCTGGGGACCGGACGTCCGGTGTCTCATGAGCGTCCGGTCGTCTGATCTCCTCCAGACGTGCGCTGGATCCGTTCTGTGATGGGGGTGCCGGACGTCCGGTAGCTCCGGATTTCCACTGATGTTGGCTCGGGTGCGGTCGCGTCGGTCGTCCGGTCGGGGCCGGACGTCCGCTCGTTTGCCTTGGGTGCAGGGGCACCGGTCGTCCGGTCTAGACTGGACGTCCGCTCGCTGGGGCTCGGCTGATGCTTCAGGCGTCGGACGTCCGGTCCCGGCCGGTCGTCTGGTGGCTGGGACTTTTCCTTCAGCCTCCTTCTTCTCCGTCTTCTCATCCATCTTCCTCTTCTTTCGTGTCGTTGCTCCTTAGCTTCTCCATGATACCTGAGTATGCACGAAGTGTCCATATGAGATAGTAGCCATGTCTCATGTGCATCGAAGTAGCATTGTGAGAGGAGAGATGTCACCTCGGTTTCAAGAGCTCTTGCACGTGCTCGTGTCATGAGTCCAAGTGGTGTCGAAGGAGATGTAGTTGGGTCCACGGGGATGGCCATGGGATGCTCCGCATCAGGTGGGGATCCGAAAGCGGTCTTGGTCTGGTCGTTGGACACAAACGAAGTACACGAAGTCGCAATGGCTAACTTTTAACTAAACAAATTCCAAGGAAAAAGCTACTAGATGGATATACTTATATAGGAGCAAGGGGTGGCAGTCAAGGAGGTGGGAGGACATCCCAAGGCAGCCTAAAACTAACCCTAGGTCGTACAAGGCTCATGGGCCAAAGTGGAGGTGATGCAACACCTTTGGGTTTGTAGTTTGACTCAAATTCTGCTACAACGTCAGATTGTTTCGTCCATAACTCAACGCTCCGAATGAATTTGAAGGTGAATCCAATTGTGTTGGAAAGATCAAGAAATCTACTTTCAAACGAAAAAAGAATCACCCAACTCGGACTCCGTATGAAAAAGTTGTTGGTATTTTGAGCCAGGTATATCTGTGCAGTCCGAATCTGAATCCAGAACATGAGAGACTTGGACTCTATCTTCTCTTGGCCCGAAAGTGACGTGAAAGGACTTTTTGAACAACACCTAAATTTCTCTTTTTCTCTTATCTTCATATGGGGATTGTACAAATGTCCCATACACCTGCAATTAGACATGGCACAAAAGTTTGTGAAGTATTTTTGTCCTGGATGACATAAATAAATTATTGCATAGTTTGCATTAGAAATCACCTCACAAATATATATGTATGCAATATTTTCGGTCCTATACAAGGTATTCATGTCCTCATCATCCTCCCCTTCTTGAAAACAAAGCCGTCCTCGGCGTTGCTTAATCTGAAATGTGGCTAACAAAAGAGACAAGGTGTACATGTTGTATATGTAGATGTCATCCATTTTTACTTCCCTTGGTTTTTGCACAAATGACACATGTATACATAAGTCATTTTCATAGTTCATAAAATCTGAAGCCGAAATATTATCACAAGAAGTAGAAGGCATGAAAATATTGCAACTCAGTTTGCACATATAAGTGAAGCTCTTATTCATATCAAAGGATTGATAATGTTCATCATTAAAGCATCCCAACATTGGTGAATAAACCTTACTTGTATCAAATTTACATGCTACAACATGCTTAAATAAGCAAACATGCAATAAGTAATTTGACACAGAATCATCAACAATATTAGAGGTCATATCAAAATGATTAAACATTGGTTCTTTTGCATCAATAGTTCATTCAATGGGTGCACTCAAAATTGTTGGTATTTCAGTTGTTTGATCACATGACGCATTCATGACAATAACAAGATTCTCTAAAATAGGTGGTGTGCTCAAATCAAGAGGTAACTCAACACATGATGCATTCATGTTAACTAGGCATGTATCATTCTCATGTGAAGTTATATCATCAATACCTTTACTGTTACCTTGTCGCGAAGACGTAGCTGATGTAGGTACGGACGTTGAAAATGTACCATACTCTTGAGATGATGTCGCGCTCACAATCCGAGGTGGGGCTGCTCTAGTAGGTGCAACGGTGGAGGAACCAACCGGCAGTGGTGAGCATGAACTAGAATAGTAGTTGTTGTAGTCATCCAATGCATTCTCCTGTATCTGTCTCTCAAAGATACAAGCACGAACATACATACCAGTAATGCAACGAGGAATATACTGAAATCTTTCCTGAATATCATGGTTCAAACCACCAAAAAATCTATTCATTGTATCATCCTCAGATTCTTCTATGTCACAATCATGCATATAAGATTTGAAATCTTGGTAGTAAGCATGAACAGTGTTGTTGCCTTGTTTAAATTGTTCAAATTTGCGAAGCAATTCACGACGATAGTAAGGAGGGAAAAATTGTTGTCTTATTACATATTTCAAATATTTCCAAGTCTAGGTTGGTTATCAATGTTTTTCTTACAATGCACACTCCACCAAACAGAAGCAAAACCAGTAAATGCTCTAGTGGCAGCTCACACTCGCTCAAGTTCAGAAAAGTCGTGATGACTAAAAACTTGTTCTACTTCAAGCTCCCAAGCTAGATAAATAGCAGGATTAAATCTACCCTCAAATGACGGTAAAAAGATAACCTGAGCATGTGCTTGTGCGTGTTGTCCCAACTCTCGTGATGGTGAAGATGTGTCCGTCATCCAAGAATTTCTATCTCTGGAACCTATCATAGTTAGTAGAAACAAGAAACAAAATTTTAGAATAACGTTCCTATGAACTACTAGGATGTGGTTCTAAAGTGCTCACAGCAAAGCAAATATCAATATCTTACAAGTTCTTACCATGCGGCAGGTGGTGACAAGCAACCAGTAGTGTCAAATAACTCCGAAGATTGTGTAAAGCGATTGCCAGGGGAACATACGTATACATGGTGTAGAAATATGTGGAGCTGGGTTGGCTATATATGGTAGAAAAAGGTTAGCAACATTCAATTCAGAGATGCAATGTTGAATAAATGCTCAACGACGGTACTGTGTTGGTCCTAGGCTAGACCGGACTAGAGACGCGAGCCTAGAACACTAATGAGGTTAGGGCATAACACAACTAGAATTAATGAAGGATACTAAGTAGCTCTGGACATCAAGATATAAGTGAAGATCACAACGGCAGTAAAGATAATGATGTGAAACAACAGCCAAGCAGGATATATCAACAAATTTGTCTCCAACTTTCCTCTGGAAAAGTTTGTGCCAATTTTTTGATAATTTTTTTTCCAAAATGGTATTGAGACAAGCTTTCAAACACAAAAGGAATCACTAAATTTCAAGTTGATATGAGGAGTCAAAAAAATTCAAAAACTGGCCTGAAAAACTGGAATAAGCTGTGTTTGTGAACTTCGGAGGGCAAAAAGACCTATTTCGAAGCCAACTTTGAGGTGCCAAATATTGAACAAGCTTCTGCAACTATTTAGATGCGGCTCGTCGCTAGCTTTCATTTGAGTACTCGCGGAGCCAAAAAGGACTTCGTATGAGGAAGTTATACTTGTTTTACTCAACAGTGCACAAAACAGATTCCAATCCGAATTCAACTACGAGATTGAGTCAAGATAGATCCGAATTTTGTTTTCTATTCTCTCTTTCTTTACTCAAACTTTTTTATTTTTATTTCTCTTTTATTTCTCTGACTTTTTTTTACTTTTTTCTCTCCTTTTTTTTCTCTGTCTTTTTTTGTCTCTCCCTCTTTCCAAAACAAACTATATAAGATGCAGATTGGATCGGGCGAAGATGTGAACGATCTCAACTATGATTATGACAATGAACGGTGGGTAGCACGTGGTGGAAATTGATGGATGGGTGGTGGACAGCGGAAGGGATAACAATGCAGCGGTGGCGTGACTAATGTGAACAGAACTCGAAACTCTAAACGAACTAGACATTAAGACCAGGAACTCGACATGACGATGCAACCGATAATTCAACTATGCAAGCAATGAAAAGAAAAATTGCAAAGGATCAGACTGGCTTGGACAAAGGATGAATAGATCTAATTTTTTTGTGGCTTTTTCTTGGACAATAGGTAAGAAAATAAATCTAATCTAGGAAAAACTGGAAATTCTCACCGAGTAACCTGAAAACTGATACCACTTGATATAGGCGGGGTGTCCCGATCTTTCGATGAGATGATAACTATTGATTTCGTGGAGTCGACTTTGATGATCCGACTACAAACGTGCATGATGTTGTGCCTTAGCAATCACTAAATCAATCTCCTGAGGTTACTGACGATGCTAGAAGCACGATCAGGCTGACCACTAAGGTCTATTCCTGCAAACAATCAAAGATCAAGCAATAATATGATAATGTAATCTAAATATTGCGAATATAGATGAAGTATTGATAAAGGTGAGAATCCGAAAATGTTCTTGGTCTGGTCGTTGAACACAAACGAAGTACACGAAGTTGGAATGGCTAACTTTTAACTAAACAATTCCCAAGGAAAAATCTACTAGGTGGATCTACTTATATAGGAGCAAGGGGTGGCGGCCAAGGAGGTGGGAGGACGTCCCAAGACAGCCTAAAACTAACCCTAGGTCGTACAAGGCTCACGGGCCAAAGTGGAGGTGATGCAACAACTTTGGGCTTGTAGTTTGACTCAGATTCTGCTACAATGTCAGATTGTTTTGTCCATAACTCAATGCTTCGGACGAATTTGAAGGTGAATCCAATTGTGTTGGAAAGATCGGGAAATTTACTTTAAAAAAAAGAATCACCCAATTCGGAGTCTGTATGAAAAAGTTGTTGTCGTTTTGAGTCAGGTATGTCTGTGTAGTCCCAATCTGAATCCAGAACGTGAGAGACTTGGACTCTATCTTCTCTTGGCCCAAAAGTGACATGAGAGGACTTTTTGAAAAGCACCTAAACTTCTATTTTTCCCTTATCTTCATATGTGGATTGTACAAATGTCCCATACACCTGAAATTAGACATGGCACAAAAGTTTGTGAAGTATTTTTTGTCCTGAATGACATAAATAAATTATTGCATAGTTTGCATTAGAAATCACCTCACAAATATACATGTATGCAATATTTTTGGTCGTATACAAGGTATTCATGTCCTCATCACTACCTCGCTGTAAGGGCAGAGACAAAACTTCTCAGGAATACACGTATGATCTCCGGCAGGGCCTGAAGAAGGCCCGGCCAGATCGATCTATGGATCACGGGGGTGTTCCCCGACGCGCGACGACGGCCATCAAGCCGAATATGGCAAGCACAATTACATCCGAACCGAAAAACGCAGAAGGACTCCATCCAAACTACGTCGCGACCTGGCCCGATATAGAGGCGCTGTACACCCTCTTTGCTTCACTGATGAAGTGATGGAGCACGAATTCCTAGAAGTTTTTAAACCAATGAACATCGAATCATACGATGGAATAACAGATCCTGCGGTATGGATCGAAGATTTTCTTCTTCATATCCACATGGCCCACGGTGATGACCTACACGCCATCAAATACCTCCCACTAAAACTAAAGGGACCAGTGAGGCACTGGCTAAATAGCCTTCCAGAGAACTCCGTTGGCAGCTGGGAAGACCTGGAAGACACCTTTCGCGATAACTTCCAAGGTACATATGTCCGGCCACCAGATGCCGATGACTTAAGTCACATCAGCCAGCAGCCCAGAGAGTCAGCCAGGAAGCTCTAGACTAGGTACCTAATTAAAAAGAACCAAATTGTCGAGTGTCCGGACGCCAAAGCCCGCGCGGCCTTTAAACACAGCGTCCGGGATGAGTGGCTCGCCCGCCACCTCCGTCAAGAAAAACCAAAATCCATGGCAGCCCTTACCGCTCTAATGACCCGCATTGAGCGGGAGAAGACAGCTGGCTGGCTCGCAGAAGCAACACCGCCAGCAATCCGGGCACTTCCGAAGTCCGAGACGGCAAAGGCAAGCCATGACGCAATAAACACAAACGTCGCAATGATAGTGAAAGAGCGCAAGACATGGCGGTCAACGCCGGATTCAGAGGCTCCAAACACGGTCAACGGAAAAAGCCATTCAAGGCAAATAGAGACGGACCATCCAATCTAGACAAAATATTGGATCGGCCCTGCCAGATTCACGGCACCCCCGATAAACCACCTACTCACACCAATGGAAGCTGTTGGGTCTTCAAACAAGCCGGCAAGCTTAATTCTGAAAACAAAGGGAAGGGGACGCCTAGCGACAGCGATGATGAAGAGACTCGCTAGCCGAATACCAGGGGCAGAAGCAATTTCCCCCCAAAGTAAAAACCGTATACATGGTATACGTGACGCACACCCCTGCAGGGGAACGCAGGCGTGCACTACAGGACGCATACGCCATAGAGCCGTTCCCCCCAAATTTCGCCATACCCATCCCAAAGGTTCGGCGGCCACAATCGAAGTACCAAGTGGACTCATCAAGCCGCATTACTGATCGGCCAACCACCAGCCTATATTAACTGGGACCGATCAATCTCAGAGCTGGATTAGCAGTTCGGCCTCCGTCGTTCGCCTCATATACCCGCGAAGTTTGTACCGCGCGTACATAATTGGGTACTTAAAATACCCTAGTCATCGGCAAAGGCACAATACGCTCAGGCCTACAAGCTCCCTCATAGCCCTCTCTTCTTTTCTTTTTCTTTTCTAACTATTTTTTTATCTTTCATCACAGGTGGTTCAAAGACCGGTCATCTCAAGGACTCTATCAGAGTTCGGCTTCGTTCACCTACCCAAAGGCTATTCCAATTGAGGAGTCCTTTCACCGAGGCAAGGCTGCGCAGACGTGCGACAGGAGGTCCGAGTAACTCTCAGTAGACCGCACTCTCTATTTAGAGCCTGTAAAGTGCCTTCTCCCTCAACCGTCGACCTCTGGCATGTCAAATAGCCTGGGTCATGGCGTTATTATCTGTGAAACAGCAATTGACGCATCAATCAGGTTCCAGTGAACATAATCCGTATTCAGTATTCACCTTTTTTCAAGGAACTGAATTTTGCCTCCTCGGTTGTTTCACACATGCACCTCGGCACAAATCGCCAGGGGCTCAATACGGGAACAAATAAATTGCCGGAAAGTATGAAAAGCTTTATAGCACAGTTCAGCGTCACGAGTTCGACCTTATATGCATCAGCTCCGAATCATGTCTTTGGTCAATAGTTGGGTTGCCCGGCTCCTGTGCTTACTACCTTACGTTCCGCTCTATCGGCTAGGGTAGTATAGGGAGAACTACTACGATTGTGTCCTGGTTTACCCAGATGAGCACCTTAGTAGAGAAAGCCGAAAACTAACTATCATGATGCGACGAGAGCTAGTCAACCACTCAATGACTCTTGATAACCCACAAGTATAGGGGATCGCAACAGTTTTCGATAAGAGTGTCGAACCCAATGAGGAGCTAAAGGCAGAACAAATATTCCCTCAAGTTCTATCGACCACAGATACAACTCTACGCACGCTTGACGTTCGCTTTACCTAGAACAAGTATGAAACTAGAAGTACTTTGTAGGTGTAGTTGGATAGGTTTGCGAGATAATAAAGAGCATGTAAAAAAAAAGTAGAGGCTGTTTAGGTAAAGACACAACTAAGTTAGTTTTTGTAAAGAGATTTTTGTTACGAGAAAGTTATTTGTCCCTAGGCAATCGATAACTAGACCTGTAATCATTATTGCAATTTTATATGAGGGAGAGGCATAAGCTAACATACTTTCTCTACTTGGATCATATGCACTTATGATTGGAACTCTAGCAAGCATCCACAACTACTAAAGATCATTAAGGTAAAACCCAACCATAGCATTAAAGTATCAAGTCCTCTTTATCCCATGCGCAACAACCCCCTTACTAGGGTTTGTGTTTCAGTCACTCACGCAACCCACTATAAGCGAATCATGAACGTATTGCAACACCCTACAGCGGGGATCCCTCACGCTTGCGCGACACGGAGAGCACCATAGGACAGCACCAATAATAAAGCATGCAACTCAAACCAATCTTGATCATCAAATAGCCCATAGGACAAAACAGATCTACTCAAACATCATATGATAGCCATACATCATTGGGAAATAATATATGGCATTGAGCACCATGTTTAAGTAGAGATTACAGCGGGTAAGAGAGAGGTTACACCGCTGCATAGAGGGGGGAAGAGTTGGTTATGATGGTGGTGAAGTTGTTGGTGAAGATTGCAGTGATGATGATGGCCACGGCGGCGTTCCGATGCCACCGGAAGAGAAGGGGAGAGGGGGCCCCTTCGTCTTCTTCTTCCTTGACGTCCTCCCTAGATGGGAGAAGGGTTTCCACTATGGTCCGTGGCCTCCATGGCTTGGGAGGGGCGAGAGCCCCTCCGAGATTGGATCTGTCTCTCTATCTTTCTCTGTTTCTGCGTTCTGTTCTGCTGCCCTTTCACTGTTTCTTTTATATCCGGAGATCCGTAACTCCGATTGGATTGAAACCTTCGCCCAGATAGTTTTCAAAAAATTAGCTTTCTTGCGGCCAAAGTAGAGCATCAACCACCATACGAGGGGCCCACGAGGGTGGGGTGCGCCTGCCTATAGTGGCCATGGACCCCACCCTCGTGGCCACCTCGTGCACCGTCTCGCGTTGGTTTTCTTCCCAAAAATCACAAATATTCCAAAATAATTCTTCGTCCGTTTTTATCCCGTTTGGATTCCGTTTGATATGGATATTCTGTGAAACCTAAAACATGCAACAGACAGGAACTGGCACTGGGCACTCGATCAATATGTTAGTCCCAAAAATAGTATAAAAAGTTGCCAAAAAGTATATGGAAGTTGTAGAATATTGGAGTGGAACAATCAAAAATTATAGATACAACGGAGACGTATCAGCATCCCCAAGCTTAATTCTTGCTTGTCCTCGAGTAGGTAAATGATAAAAAAGATAATTTTTGATGTGGAATGCTACCTAGCATAATCTTGATCACATATCTAATCATGGCATGAATATTAAGATTCAAGTGATTCAAAGCAATAGTCTATCATTTGACATAAAAACAATAATACTTCAAGCCTACTAATAAAGCAATCATGTCTTTTCAAAATAACATGGCCAAAGAAAGTTATCCCTACAAAATCATATAGTCTGGCTATGCTCCATCTTCACCACACAAAATATTCACATCATGCACAACCCTGATGACAAGCCAAGCAATTATTTCATACTTTTGACGTTCTCAAACCTTTTCAACTTTCACTCAATACATGAGCGTGAGCCATGGACATAGCACTATAGGTGGAATAGAATATGACGATGGAGAAGACAAAAAGGAGAAGATAGTCTCACATCAACTAGGCGTATCAACGGGCTATGGAGATGCCCATCAATAGATATCAATGTGAGTGAGTAGGGATTGCCATGCAACGGTTGCACTAGAGCTATCAGTGTATGAAAGCTCCAACTGAAACTAAGTGGGTGTGCATCCAACTTGCTTGCTCATGAGGACCTCGGGCATTTGAGGAAGCCCATCATCGGAATATACAAGCCAAGTTCTATAATGAAAATTCCCACTAGTATATGAAAGTGATAACTCAAGACACTCTCTATATGAAGAACATGGTGCTACTTTGAAGCACAAGTGTTGTAAAAGGATAGTAACATTGCCCCTTCTCTCTTTTTATCTCATTTTTTTGTTTTTTCTCTTTCTTTTGGCCTTTCTCTTTTTTCTTAATATTTTTTTTATTTTTTTTTATTTTTTCGTCCCGAGTCTCATCCCGACTTGTGGGGGAATCAGTCTCCATCATCCTTTCCTCACTGGGGCAATGCTCTAATAATGATGATCATCACACTTTTATTTATTTACAACTCGATATTACAACTTGATACTAGAACAAAGATATGACTCTATATGAATGCCTCCGGCAGTGTACCGGGATGTGCAATGATCTAGCGTAGCAATGGCATCAACGGACAAGCCATGAAAACATCATGCTGGCTATCTTACGATCATGCAAAGCAATATGACAATGAATGCTCAAGTCATGTATATGACGATGATGGAAGTTGCATGGCAATATATCTCGGAATGGCTATGGAAATGCCATGATAGGTAGGTATGGTGGCTGTTTTGAGGAAGGTAGATGCTGGGTTTACGGTACCGGCGAAAGTTACGCGATACTAGAGAGGCTAGCAATGGTGGAAGGGTGAGAGTGCGTATAATCCATGGACTCAACATTAGTCATAAAGAACTCACATACTTATTGCAAAAATCTATTAGTCATCGAAACAAAGTACTACGCGCATGCTCCTAGGGGGATAGATTGGTAGGAAAAGACCATCGCTCGTCCCCGACCGCCACTCATAAGGAAGAAAATCAATAAATAATTCATGCTGTGACTTCGTTACATAACGGTTCACCATACGTGCATGCTACGGGAATCACAAACCTCAACACAAGTATTTCTACTAATCCACAACTACCCACTAGCATGACTCTAATATCACCATCTTTATATCGCAAAACTATTGCAAGGAATCAAACATATCATATTCAGTGATCTACAGGTTTTATGTAGGATTTTATGACTAACCATGCGAATGACCAGTTCCTGTCATCTCTCTAAATAGATATAAGTGAAGCAAGAGAGTTTAATTCTTTCTACAAAAGATATGCGCACACTCTAACAAATATAAGTGAAGCAAAAGAGCATTCTACAAATGGCGGTTTTCTATGTAAAGAGAAACAGGCAATCCAAACTTCAAATGATATAAGTGAAGCACATGAAGCATTCTATAAAGCCATACTCAAAAGATATAAGTGAAGTGCATATAGAATTCTATAAATCAACCAAGTATTATCTCATACCAGCATGGTGCATAAAAGAAAAGTGAAAACTACAAGATTGCACATATCGCATGAATGAAACGAATCCGAAAACATACCGATACTTGTTGAAGAAAGAGGGATGCCTTCCATGGCATCCCCAATCTTAGATGCTTGAGTCTCCTTGAATATTTACTTGGGGTGCCTCGGGCATCACCAAGCTTGAGCTCTTGCCTCTCCTCCTTCTCACATCGAGACCTTCTCGATCATCGAACACTTCATCCACACAAAACTTCAACAGAAACTCGGTAAGATCTGTTCGTATAATAAAGCAAATCACTACTATAAGTAATGTTGCAAACCAATACATATATTTTGTTTTTGCATTGTGTCTACTGTAGTATAACTTTTTAATGGCTTAATCCACTGATATGAATCGATAGTTTCATCAAAACGAGCAAACTATGCATCAAAAACAGAATCTGTCTAAAACAGAACTCACATACTTCCGGTACTTCAACAATTTTGCCAAAATTAGGAAAAAAAAAAATTTATAGAAAGATAGTGCAAAAATAATCAAAACCATTTGACGTTCCAGCTAAAAATGTAAAATCGCGCACTACAGCCAAAGTTTCTGTCCTGCACCGTACATACCATCAAGCAAATGTAAACATCCTAAAGGCAAACCTTGGCACATTATTTTTATAATACAATGGAATTGTACAAGGGGATAATTATTTTTGTTGAAATTTTTCTGTAATCAAGATCCACAAAGTTGCTGTGAGCATGAACAAAGTTCAAGGAGCTCTCCCACTTCAACAATGCTTGTCTTTCTCACTTTCACTTTCCTTTTTGAAAAAGTTTTGGGTTCCCCTCTTTATTTTTGTTGTTTTTAAACTATATGAAAGCACTCAACAGAAATAAATGACTCTCTAAAACTTCCGGGTTGTCTCCCAGGCAGCGCTTTCTTTAAAGCCATTAAGCTAGGCATATAGTGCTCAAGTAATGGATCCACCCGGATCCCAAGGTATATCAAAGCCAATTTTAATTAACAATGATTTGTAATTTAGTAGTGAGCACAAAGCAACATATATCATGTAACTAAGAAGTCTAACTCTCTTCCTATGCATCGGCATGTCATAAAAGAACAATTCATGCACACATAGTAAAGGCCAATGCATAGTATAAACAATTTCTTGCAATTTTATCATATTGGAAACATAGAGAGGTGGATATATAGTTCCTCTCACATAATAATTGCAAGTAGGAGAAGCGAGAACATGCATATTATATTCATCAAAATCATCATGTGCAATGGTATAAGGCAACCCATCAATATAATCCTTAATAAGGGTAAACTTCTCTGATATAGTGTAGTCGGGAGAATTCAAAAAGATAATAGGACTATCACGCGTGGGTGCAATAGCAACAATTTCATGTTTAACATAAGGAACTATAGCAAGTTCATCTCCACGGGCATAATTTATATTGGCTTCTTGGCCACAAGCATAGCAAGCATCATCAAAAAGGGATATTTCAAAAGAATCAATGGGATCATAGCATTCATCCTTCGGTAAGCATGAAGGGGAATTAAACAATGTATGAGTTGAAGAGTTACTCTCATTAGAAGGTGGGCACGGGTGATCAATCTGCTCTTCCTCCTTTTGTTCTTCGCTCTCTTCCTCATCTTTTTCATCCAATGAGCTCACAGTTTCATCAATTTCTTCTTCCATAGATTCCTGCAAAATATTAGTCTCTTCTTGGACAATGGAGACTTTCTCAATAAGTGCATTAATATCGTAATTGTATTCATAATTCTCATAACAATATTTAAGGATAGCTAAATTTTCAGATCTATAAACCGAATCATCAAAGTCTTCAAATTCTTTAAACATAGATTCAATTTCATAAGCACCCATAAAAGCAAGAAATTCTTCTATTTGTTCCACATCATAGTAATCATATATATCTCCAGCATAAGAAGCCAAGGTTTTATTATTATTAAATTCACATGAAAAGGGAAGGTGTGGAGCCTTCACCCTCGAGCAACAAGTATAATCATATCTCAAGCATAGTTGCCTAGCATACCAATTCAATATATGAATTTGATCCCATAATAGTTTCCCTTTTTGTGTCAAGCAGTAATCCCTAAAGTATTCACGTTGATCCAACGTTACTCCCATTACATAATTGAATGGGGTTTTCTCAGGATTATTAAAGTAGTACATAATATCTTTCACATAACCAGCATCGAGGGTTTTAGGAGGTTCCCCATCTCCATGAGCAGAAAGTACACCTATTTTTTGGTATTTCGTGTTCCATATCCATAACAAAGATAAAGATCAACTAAGAACAGCAAACAAAAATTACTTAGTGATAAAGCAAACAAGCACACACGAGAATATTCACCCCACGCTATTGCTCCCCGGCAACGGCGCCAGAAAAAGGTCTTGATAACCCACAAGTATAGGGGATCGCAACAGTTTTTGATAAGTAAGAGTGTCGAACCCAACGAGGAGCTAAAGGCAGAACAAATATTCCCTCAAGTTCTATCGACCACCGATACAACTCTATGCACGCTTGACGTTCGCTTTACCTAGAACAAGTATAAAACTAGAAGTACTTTGTACATGTTGTTGGATAGGTTTGCAAGATAATAAAGAGCATGTAAATAAAAAGTAGAGGCTGTTTAGGTAAAGACACAACTAAGTTAGTTTTAGTAAAGAGCTCTTTGTTACGAGAAAGTTATTTGTCCCTAGGCAATCGATAACTAGAACGGTAATCATTATTGCAATTTTATATGAGGGAGAGGCATAAGCTAACATACTTTCTCTACTTGGATCATATGCACTTATGATTGGAACTCTAGGAAGAATCCACAACTACTAAAGAACATTAAGGTAAAACCCAACCATAGCATTAAAGTATCAATTCCTCTTTATCCCATACGCAACAACCCCCTTACTCGGGTTTGTGTTTCAGTCACTCACGCAACCCACTAAAAGCGAATCATGAACGTATTGCAACACCCTACAGCGCGGATCCCTCATGCTTGCGCGACACGGAGAGCACCATAGGACAACACCAATAATAAAGCATACAACTCAAACCAACCTTGATCATCAAATAGCCCATAGGACAAAACAGATCTACTCAAACATCAAAGGATAGATATACATCATTGGGAAACAATATATAGCGTTGAGCACCATGTTTAAGTAGAGATTACAGCGGGTAAGAGAGAGGTTACACCGCTGCATAAAGGGGGGAAGAGTTGGTGATGATGGCGGTGAAGTTGTTGGTGAAGATTGCGGTGATGATGATGGCCACGACGGCGTTCCAGTGCCACCGGAAGAGAAGGGGAGAGGGGGCCCCTTCGTCTTCTTCTTCTTTGACCTCATACCTAGATGGGAGAAGGGTTTCCCTCTGGTCCTTAGCCTCCATGGCTTGGGAGGGGCGAGAGCCCCTCTGAGATTGGATCTGTCTCTCTGTCTCTCTCTGTTTCTGCGTTCTATTCTGCTGCCCTTTCACCGTTTCTTTTATATTCAGAGATCCGTAACTCCGATTGGATTGAAACCTTCGCCCAGATCTTTTTCCAAAAATTATATTTCTTGCGGCCAAAGTAGAGCATCAACTGCCATACGAGGGCCCCACGAGGGTGGGGTATGCGCCTGCCTGTAGTGGCCGTGGGCCCCACCCTCGTGGCCACCTCGGGCACCGTCTCGCGTTGATTTTCTTCCCAAAAATCACAAATATTCCAAAATAATTTTCCATCCATTTTTATTCTGTTTGATATGGATATTCTGCGAAACGTAAAACATGCAACAGACAGGAACTGGCACTGGGCACTGGATCAATATTAGTCCCAAAAATAGTATGAAAAGTTGCCAAAAAGTATATGGAAGTTGTAGAATATTGGCATGGAACAATCAAAAATTATAAATACGATGGAGACATATGAATGACTTATCAGAATCTTTCGCGGTTCCTTCCGTATTACATGAAAGACCATTCTTTCGGTCACCTATGTAACGCACTGTATTCGGATAGCTGTGTACATACCAGGGGCTATATCGTAGACCCATCGTCAAACTCCTATGGCTAAGTGAAAGTGTTAAAGCCCTATAGTCCGATTTTCTAGTTCGCCGCATTGACACCTCCTTCATGCACCATGACATTGGGTCAAGAGTGATCAAGTGCTTTTTTGAACACCCCCGTATTTTATGCGAGGGGGATGAAGCCGACGACTGGAGAACTTTCAGATTATACAAAAACGGCCGCACAAGAGGAGCCAAAACTTTTAATCATAGCCTTATAATATCATAATATTGTTTTTACAAATTTGGTACATTTACTCAAAGACCATATCCTTTGAGAACCAAACCTCTATCAAGCGGGCACCCTCTAGGATGTCTTCAAAATAATGCTCCGACGGGTGTTTGTCCTTGCCCCCGGGCGGACTCTTCGCTGCAACATCGGCAGCATTCATCTTCGCCCAATACGTTTTGACACGGGCAAAGGCCATCCATGCACCTTCAATGCACGTTGATCGCTTCACGGCATCGACACGCGGCACCACATCCATTAGTCGCTGCACCAAACAGAAATAACTATTCAGAATTGGCTCAGTCGGCCACAGCCGGACCACTATGTCCTTCATGGCAGAACCCGATATCTTGTGGAGTTCGGCCCACTGGGACATTTGTTCGTTCAGCAACAGCGGACGCTTTGGCGTGCCGAATTGCTTCCAGAAAAGCCTCTCCGTTGCATACCCTTCTTGCGCTTGGTAAAATTGCGCTGCATCGGAGGCGCTCTTTGGCAAGTCCAGGAATGCGTCTGGTGAACTCCACATTCGATTAAGCGGGGAACACTTCGGATCGCCGAATTTAGTCTGTAATAAGAAAGGCTTACCAGCCGCTATCTCCCCAGCTTGCCGGATCTCCTCCCGAGCCTCCCTAGACTCGAATCGTGGTTCCCTCGCCGTATGGCATTATCGAGATCGGCCATTTTGGCTTTGCTATCCATCTTGAGGAATTCGCACCGGACATTGGCCTCCTTTAGCTCACGCGCCATGATAGACATTCTCTCCTCGCACTGGCGCCGAGCAGCCTGTTCGGATTTTAACTCATCAGCTTCCATCTCGGTAGCTACATTACTCATCCGGGCTAGCTCGTTGGCTCGGACAAGTTCAGCCCGAAGGACCTCCACCGCGGCAGCACTATCTGCAGTTATGCACTTCTCAGTATATAATAATTAGCTTCGTGCTCATATTATTATACATACATACACTGACCGCCTCAAAACATACCTTGCGTCTCGTTGAGCCGCCTGTTAATAAGCACGATGTCGTCATCCGCCACATTAAGCTTCTGCTCCAGATCTGCAACCTCTGCAGCGTGGGCAGTCGCCATGGATGTAATAGCCTGTGTTCCAATTAATTCGATTATTTCCTGGGCATATCTTTTTCGATCCTCTGACTGACTTCCTTTGGACGCCAACCAGAGTCTCAGGGGCTTCTATCCATACACAGGTGCATTTTGCGTATAGAGCACAATCAAAAACATTACATTACGTACCTCGAAGCCTCTTAGCAGGGCCATGAAAGCTTCATTCAATCTGCTTTTCATGGACATAATCCTCCCATTAAGGTATGATGTTCCTCTGAGACGGACGAATATCGCAACATGTCCATCAGGGTATCCAGCGCATCTGGATCCCAGGAAGCAGCTGTGGGGGTACGGACTCCCTTTGAAGGGATATGTTTGTCCGACCCTAGAGTTGTCTCCAGCTGTAAGCCAGATAGTCCGGGGCCTTTATTGTTAGCCCCCATAGGGACCGTACTTCCCGGACCCTGGGTGACCGAAGTTTCACCTTGGGGCGTTGTCTTCATTATCCCCTGCACCACTTGTTGATCGGGAGAGATGCTCCGGGACGACACCTCAAATTCGTCCGCCCTATCGGGCGAGGAATCCTGTGGAGGCGTTTCGCTTTCCATCATTTCTGGAAGAAGATCCCCCGAAGAGGATTGTTGAGGAAGTATGCGTGCCGGACTGCAAAAACATGTATTCTAGATTTTACCCTTGTAACGGGAAAAGGAACGGGATATGTTTAAAACACCCTTGTTCACTTACGATTCAACTAAAGGATCGTCCTTATGGAGGAACTGCGCGACAATGTCGTCTTCCGAGCCCGAACCACCTGATGGGAGTGTCTTACCTCACTTAGGAGCCTTTACCTCCCAACCATCGTGATGTGAAGCATCCTATGGACATCACCATATCAAGAGTCCGTTCGGCGAGTGACACATGCGACATCTACTCCACATACACAAAGGTGAACCATCTCCTTTAGATGTGCTCATTTGACCCCTTTGAGGATGGTATACTACTTGACACTTCTCCCGTGTGCATGCATAGGTATTGTCAGAACGCTATGGACGACGTGGAGGAGTGCAAGCGCGAAGGAACACCTACACCATCCGCATGGGAAGCGTGAAAGCGAAGACGGAAGAAGAAGGAGCTGCGGAGTCTACAGTGACCGGACGACCGGAAGCCACCGGACCTCCGACACTCTACAGCGCCCGGACGACCGACGTCCACCAGACGTCCGACGCAACCACGCCAGGGCCAGCCGACGGAAGCTACAGCGGCCGGACGACCGGCTAGTACTGGACGTCCGACACACCCTAGGCCCCGGACGACCGAGCTCCACCGGACGACCGGCGCTACGGCGAAAAAACGATATTTACGGAAGTTCGAAGACCACCGGACGTCCGGACCGTTCCGAGCCTCCGGACGTCCGACACCCAGCGGACGTCCGACGCCTGTCTGCGCACAGTGTAACGGGCCCGAGGCCCATGTACCCCTTCGCCCCTCACTTACCCCTTCATGGCCCTAGACTATATATATTCCTCCACCTCCTCCATTTGAGGGTCAGCGTTGTGATGGCTCATTTGAGAGATAGAGCTTTGCTAATCCATACAGATCTACTCCTTGAGAGAGACCGCGACCCCTCTTCGGAGAAGATCCACCTTGGATTCAAGACCCCTTTACAGGAAGATCCCCTCGTGGATTCAAGACCTCCTCACGGAGAAGAACTGGCTACCCTTTGTATCGTCCCTTGTTGACTTTGGATCTTGTATTACCTTTGTGTTCCCCCTCGTGTTCTTCGTGTTCTTCGCGGGATCCACTCCTTTCGTGAATGATCGGCCACATAGGGTTCCACCCTAAATCATCTTGGTATCATGAGCCACGTTGATCACGATTTCGGAGCCTCCCCTCTTCGTTTTCTAGCTTGATTTTGTTGTGTTCTTCCCCAATTTCGAAAATCCCCACCAAAAATAGCCCTAATTTTTTGTGATTTGTTGGTTTGATGAAGTTTTGTTGGATTTGATCCACGGATAGTTGCTCCATCTTTCATCCACGAAATCTCATCAATTTTAACCCCAAAATCCCCAATTTCCGCCCAAAATCGCGTCCCGGATCTGAAATTTCGCGTTGACCCCGACCCACCGGACGACCGCCACTGTACGGACGTCCGAAACCCCGGGAACGATCGGACATCTGCAACTTTCCAGATGACCGGAACCGCAAACCCGAGCCAGAATTTACGGATTTCCGACCTGACCGGACGTCCGGCGACCGGACATCCGTCCATTTACGGACGTCTGTAACCTGTAAAAACTGACTTTGGCTGATTCTTATTTCGGCCACAACTAATTCATCCGAACTCTGATTTTGACGTTCTTTAGCTCGTTTTGAAGCTCTTGACACCCCCCTTCCCATAAAAATACTTCCAACATGTTTTGACTCCATCAAATTTCACAATTTTGGCATCTTTGCCTAGGGCTTCCACCACATCATCTGCTACACCACCATCGACTTCCGCAGCCTAACCAATTTTGTTCCCCATTGCATATGTGGTTGCTTGACTAGTGATTCGAGTCTCCTAAGGTGTTTCGTCTACTTAGGGACCATTTCTTCTTCATCAACCACCACCACCACTTCCGCATAGGCTTGCCCACCATACAGTTCCACCATCCAACATAACCAAATTCTGTTTGACCTTGTTTGAGTTGTGTGTTGTGTCCCCTAAGGTGTTTCGGCTACTTAGGGACGGTGACCTCAACTTCGGCCCCATATATAATCCACAACCTTCCCTCCATTTCCGCATTGCCTACTCGCAAAACCCGATTGCATTCCCGCAATCCCATTGAGCTCCCACAACAACCACCGCATTCCCGCTACCACCATTTGACGTTTGAGATTTTGAGTTCGCGGTTTTTCCTTTTCCTAAGGTGTTTTGGCTACTTAGGGACGAGTCTCCATATCATCTTGGTATCTACATAAAGATCACCGCCACTCATCATCGACACAGACGGTAACCTCCATATCATCTTGGTATCGTGGTGTCCCTCCATTGTATATTCCCTTGCCATTGCATTGTTAACCCCTAGCCCATTTTGCGTCACTTGCCTATCGAGACTAGTCATGTGAGTATTGCCGGCAATGTTACTTGTGCACATTAGTGATCATTGAGCTACACCTTCCATTGCATACATACCATATCATATTGGTGTCATCATATCATCTCTTGTGCCTCAAGTTTGTTCCCGCATATATACAATTGCTATCTTGGTTTGTGCATCGTGCAAAAGTGGCCATACAAAAAAAGAATAAGCTTTTAAGCAAAAGAGAAAGAGCAAAGAAGCTTGTAAGCAAGAGCCATAGCATCATACCACATTGCATATAAGATTGTCATATCCGATCATCTTGGATCATACCACCGGAACATCATACATAGCATACTTGGGATAGAAAGTTCATACATTTTGCATATTATAGGTTGTGCACAAGTGTCGTATCCGCCTATAGAGAAATCGTGCTAGCATCTCTCTTGAGTTGTGCAACACGAGCGTTTTCCGTGGATTCCACATTTTGTGCTCATTCCTTGGTTGCACGACCCCATTTTATCTATCCGTGTGTGTGTTTCCATGTGCCACCCATATTGCTATTGGTCTACTTGTTTCACTTGCGAATTTGTGAATCTCTTTCAACATTATTGACTCTTGCTAACATTTTACATCAAATTTTTGTGCCACTATCCTCACCGAGCTCCAGCATAAGCCTTACTTGCGTAGGTGTGAGAAATTGACAAGATCGGTACACATTGTGTTATTTCCTTGTTACACTATTGAGTGATCATTGATCCATCTTCAACATCGGTCAAGGTACATTTGCTATAGTTCTTCTCTTTGTCCCACTCATATTTGCTCGAGTCTTGTGATGGATAGGCAAGGCATTTCATCTTTGGTCTACAAAAACAACGTCGAGTTCGATGCCACGAACAACTCCAACGATGCCAAGATGCAACCTCAAATGGAGGAGATCAAAGCCCTCATCAAGTCCTACAAGCGATCTTCCTCATCTTCGAGAAGACGCTCAAGTACACATGCTTCCAAGCTACCATCTCCGACAAGGTCACATCGGCATCGACACCATCACCACCACGAACGTGAAGGTCAAGAGCTCAACACCAACAACTGCTCAACGACTTCACCATCTACCTTGGCATATTTGCCAAGCGACTTCAAGGCATCTTCTCCTATGGACATATGGCATCTTCGCCCACAAGCACTTCAAGAGAAGCTCCCCAAGGTCAAGTTCGCGACTTCCACAAGATACTATGACCTCGACATCGACCATGCGATTCCTTTCTATGGGACTCAAGAACCCGAGGAGTATCTCGAGTGGGAGCGCCTAATGGACGACTACCTCAAGCTACATCAAGTTCCTCCCGAAGATCAAGTGAAGTGCGCCACAATGAACTTCCACGACTACGCGTCCACATGGTGGCTTCACACACCTTCGGAGAGCTACGACATGAGTTGGCCCAAGACGAAGAGAGCTTTGCAGCGAGAGTTTGTGCCTCCAACCTACGCGGAACAACTTCAATGCCAATTGGAGAACACCATCCAAGGATCCAAGTCCATCGACGAGTACTTCAAGGAGATGAAGATTGCCTTGCGACGAGCCGGCATGGATGACACCATTTTGATGTAGGGTAAAACCCTAATCTCCCGATCTTTCACGAAAGGAGCGGATCCCACGAAGAACACGAGGAACACGAGGGCAAAATGAGGGAAAACACAAGGGGAAACACGAGAGGAAACACTAAACCAACACGAATAAGTCACACATGTGCTAGATCCTTGAGTACATAAGAGAAGATACACGATCGACAACCAACTAGGGACGATACAAAAGGTAGCCGGTCTTCTCCATGAGGAGGTCTTGAGTTCTTCCCTAAAAGGGGTCTTGAATCCGCTTGGGGGATCTTCTCCGGTGGAGGCTCGAATCTTCGAGGATAAGGTAACCAAGGGGATGAGCAATGCTCTCACATGAAATATGAGCTAATCCTTTGCTAACCCTAGAAAGTAGGACGAGGTGGAGTATATATAGTCTAGGGGGGCAAAGGGGTACACGGGCCTCGGGCCTTATACTATGCGCAGACATGGGAGGCCGGACGTCCGGGCGTCGGGCCGGATGTCTGGGCATTCGCGGAGCACCGGATGTCTAGGCTGGTGAAGCCGGCCTTGTTTCTCTCGGGTTGGGGGGGTGTCCGGATATCCGGGCAGGCTGCCGGATTTCCGGGGCTTGGGAAGGGCCGGATGTCCGGGCTGGCGAGGCCGAATGTCCGTGGTCTGTAGTTTCCTGGCGGCTGAGCGGCTGTGGTGGGTGAAGTTCCAGGGGCCGGACGTTCAGGGTCGTGGCTGGATGTCCAGGGCCTCGGGGGTGTCCTTGACTCCTTGCGTTGGTTTTCTTCATCCGTGAACTTGGGGGCTTGTACATCTTCACGTGCATCTTCGGGAGGATCCTCTTGGTATCTAATCATGCACAATGTCTCGGATTCAGGTAGTAGCCATGTCTCGAGAGGATCATATGTAATATCACTAAGGAAGGAAGTCACCTCGTTCTCGAGAGCTCTAGCTCTATCTCGTGTCATGTGTCATCTTGGCTCTTGTTGAGGCGATGGTAGGTCCATGGGAATGACCGTAGGATGCTCCGCATCACATTTCGATGAAGTTCCACTTCATGATGGGATTGCACAATGACATCTCCAAGACGATCTTCCTCGAGAACTACAAGTCCCTTGACGACAACTACATTGGTGCTCTCAAGGCGGAACAAGAACTCATGAAGGCCAAGGCTTGTCCACACCAAGCTCACTTCGCGATGACCAAGCTCCATGAGAACGAGCATGAGGATAGTACCACCAAGATGTCCAAGCCCGACGAGCTCCAAGACGATTCTCCCAAGTTCGACTATGGACATATGGCATCTTCGCCCACAAGCACTTCAAGAGAAGCTCCCCAAGCTCAAGTTCGCGACTTCCACAAGCTACTATGACCTCGACATAGACCATGCGATCCCTTTTTATGGGACTCAAGAACCCGAGGAGTATCTCGAGTGGGAGCGCCTAATGGACGACTACCTCAAGATACATCAAGTTCCTCCCGAAGATCAAGTGAAGTGCGCCACAATGAACTTCCACGACTACGCGTCCACATGGTGGCTTCACACACCTTCGGAGAGCTACGACATGAGTTGGCCCAAGACAAAGAGAGCTTTGCGGCGAGAGTTTGTGCCTCCAACCTACGCGGAACAACTTCAATGCCAATTGGAGAACACCATCCAAGGATCCAAGTCCATCGACGAGTACTTCAACGAGATGAAGATTGCCTTGCGACGAGCCGGCATGGACGACACCATTTTGATGTAGGGTAAAACCCTAATCTCCCGATCTTTCACGAAAGGAGCGGATCCCACGAAGAACACGAGGAACACGAGGGGAAAATGAGGGAAAACACAAGGGGAAACACGAGAGGAAACAATAAACCAACACGAATAAGTCACACATGTGCTAGATCCTTGAGTACATAAGAGAAGATACACGATCGACAACCAACTAGGGACGATACAAAAGGTAGCCGGTCTTCTCCATGAGGAGGTCTTGAGTTCTTCCCTAAAAGGGGTCTTGAATCCGCTTGGGGGATCTTCTCCGGTGGAGGCTCGAATCTTCGAGGATAAGGTAACCAAGGGGATGAGCAATGCTCTCACATGAAATATGAGCTAATCCTTTGCTAACCCTAGAAAGTAGGACGAGGTGGAGTATATATAGTCTAGGGGGGCAAAGGGGTACACGGGCCTCGGGCCTTATACTGTGCGCAGACATGGGAGGCCGGACGTCCGGGCGTCGGGCCGGATGTCCCGGCATTCGCGGAGCGCCGGATGTCTGGGCTGGTGAAGCCGGCCTTGTTTCTCTCGGGTTGGGGGGGTGTCCGGATATCCGGGCAGGCTGCCGGATTTCCGGGGCTTGGGAAGGGCCGGATGTCCGGGCTGGCGAGGCCGAATGTCCGTGGTCTGTAGTTTCCTGGCGGCTGAGCGGCTGTGGTGGGTGAAGTTCCAGGGGCCGGACGTTCAGGGTCGTGGCTGGATGTCCGGGGCCTCGGAGGTGTCCTTGACTCCTTGCGTTGGTTTTCTTCATCCGTGAACTTGGGGGCTTGTACATCTTCACGTGCATCTTCGGGAGGATCCTCTTGGTATCTAATCATGCACAATGTCTCGGATTCAGGTAGTAGCCATGTCTCGAGAGGATCATATGTAATATCACTAAGGAAGGAAGTCACCTCGTTCTCGAGAGCTCTAGCTCTATCTCGTGTCATGTGTCATCTTGGCTCTTGTTGAGGCGATGGTAGGTCCATGGGAATGACCATAGGATGCTCCGCATCACATTTCGATGAAGTTCCACTTCATGATGGGATTGCACAATGACATCTCCAAGACGATCTTCCTCGAGAACTACAAGTCCCTTGACGACAACTACATTGGTGCTCTCAAGGCGGAACAAGAACTCATGAAGGCCAAGGCTTGTCCACCCCAAGCTCACTTCGCGATGACCAAGCTCCATGAGAACGAGCATGAGGATAGTACCACCAAGATGTCCAAGCCCGACGAGCTCCAAGACGATTCTCCCAAGTTCGACTATGGACATATGGCATCTTCGCCCACAAGCACTTCAAGAGAAGCTCCCCAAGCTCAAGTTCGCGACTTCCACAAGCTACTATGACCTCGACATAGACCATGCGATCCCTTTTTATGGGACTCAAGAACCCGAGGAGTATCTCGAGTGGGAGCGCCTAATGGACGACTACCTCAAGATACATCAAGTTCCTCCCGAAGATCAAGTGAAGTGCGCCACAATGAACTTCCACGACTACGCGTCCACATGGTGGCTTCACACACCTTCGGAGAGCTACGACATGAGTTGGCCCAAGACAAAGAGAGCTTTGCGGCGAGAGTTTGTGCCTCCAACCTACGCGGAACAACTTCAATGCCCATTGTAGAACACCATCCAAGGATCCAAGTCCATCGACGAGTACTTCAACGAGACGAAGATTGCCTTGCGACGAGCCGGCACGGACGACCTCATTTTGATGTAGGGTAGAACCCTAATCGCCCGATCTTTCACGAAAGGAGCGGATCCCGCGAAGAACACGAGGGGAAAATGAGGGAAACACAAGGGAAAACACGAGAGGAAACACTAAACCAACACGAATAAGTCACACATGTGCTAGATCCTCGAGTACATAAGAGAAGATACACGATCGAAAACCAACTAGGGACGATACAAAAGGTAGCCGGTCTTCTCCGTGAGGAGGTCTTGAGTTCTTCCCTAAAAGGGGTCTTGAATCCGCTTGGGGGATCTTCTCCGGTGGAGGCTCGAATCTCCGAGGAGAAGGTAACCAAGTGGATGAGCAATGCTCTCACACGAAATATGAGCTAATCCTTTGCTAACCCTAGAAAGTAGGACGAGGTGGATTATATATAGTCTAGGGGGGCGAAGGGGTACACGGGCCTTGGGCCTTATACTGTGCGCAGACAGCGGAGGCCGGACGTCCGGGCGTCGGGCCGGATGTCCGGGCATTCGCGGAGGGCCGGATGTCCGGGCTGGTGAAGCTGGCCTTGTTTCTCTTGAGTTCGGGGGTGTCCGAATATCCGGGCTGGCTGCCGGATTTCCGGTGCCTGGGAAGGGCCGGATGTCCGGGCTGGCGAGGCCGGATGTCCGGGGCCTGTAGTTTCCTGGCGGCTGAGTGGCTGTGGTGGGTGAAGTTCCAGGGGCCGGACGTTCAGGGTCGTGGCTGGATGTCCAGGGCCTCGGGGGTGTCCTTGACTCCTTGCGTTGGTTTTCTTCATCCGTGAACTTGGGGGCTTGTACATCTTCACGTGCATCTTCGGGAGGATCCTCTTGGTATCTAATCATGCACAATGTCTCGGATTCAGGTAGTAGCCATGTCTCGAGAGGATCATATGTAATATCACTAAGGAAGGAAGTCACCTCGTTCTCGAGAGCTCTAGCTCTAGCTCGTGTCATGGGTCATCTTGGCTCTTGTTGAGGCGATGGAAGGTCCATGGGGATGACCATAGGATGCTCCGCATCACATTTCGATGAAGTTCCACTTCATGATGGGATTGCACAACGACATCTCCAAGACGGTCTTCCGTGAGAACTACAAGTCCCTCGACGACAACTACATTGGTGCTCTCAAGGCGGAACAAGAACTCATGAAGGCCAAGGCTTCTCCACCCCAAGCTCACTTCGCGACGACAAAGCTCCATGAGAATGACCATGAGGATAGTACCACCAAGATGTCCAAGCCCGACGAGCTCCAAGACGATACTCCCAAGTTCGACTTCACCGCCATACCTCTTTGTGGCATTGATGATGTCGAGTCCTCAATGACTCTTTTTCAAGATGGTGCGGCGATGAGTACGACTACGGAGACTGATGCGGAGCATCCCAAGGACATCCCCATGGACCTACCATCATCTCACCAAGTGCCTAGCGGACCCATTGTCCCCATTGGATATTCTCCATCTACCACTCCAAGAGCGCATCAATTTGGACGGAAGTGCATGCGTGAACCATCTCAAGAAGGTCCATGAAGATACAAGGCAAACCATCGAGTGCCAAGTACAATGACTTGCGACCAAGCTAAACATCAACAAGCAACCAATGGTATTCGACAATGGTGACCTTGTGTGGCTACACCTTCGCAAAGACCGCTTCCCCAACGAACGCAAGTCCAAGCTTCTACCTCGACCGGATGGACCCTTCAAGGTGCTCACACGCTACAACAACAACGCTTACAAGATCGACCTCCCGCGCGACAAGTACAACATGAGTGATATCTTCAATGTCAAGGAACACTCGCCCTACCATGGTGATGAAGATTTTGATCCGAGGTCGGATCTTCCCCAAGGGAGGGGAGATGATGAGGAGCATCCCAAGGTCATCCCCATGGACCTACCATTGTCTCACCAAGTGCCTAGCGGACCCATGACACGAGCACATGCAAGAGCTCTCAAAACCGAGGTGACATCTCTCCTCTCACTTTTCCACTTCGATGCACATGAGACATGGCTACTACCTCAAACGGAGACATAGTGCATACTCAGATATCAAGGAATTGGCCATGAAGAAGCTATGGAGCAAGGAGGATCAGAAGAGGAAGATGGACATGAAGATGGAGAAGAAGGAGAGCTGCGGAAGAATTCCAAGCCACCGAACGACCAGTCGGGTCCGGACGTCCGACGCCTGAAGCCCCAGCCAAGCTACAGAGAGCGGACGTCCGGCCCAGACCGGACGACCGGTGCCCCTGCATCCGAGCCAAACGAGCGGAAGTCCGGCACCACCGGACGTCCGATGACCGGATGACCGGCCTCTTCCGGAAGTCCGCTACACCAGCATCCGAGCCAGAACGAGCGGACGACCGGCGACCACCGGACGTCCGGCTGCCTTTGAGACACCGGACGACCGGTCCCTACTGGACGTCCGTTACCTGGCTGTGTCTAGTTTCGGGCCCGAAGCCCATGTACTCCCTCCTTTTGCCCCCCATTTGCACTAAGACTATAAATAGACCTCCTATTCATCCTAGCTAGGATGAGCATTGGTTTAGTTCATATTTAGAGATAGAGCATTGCTCATCCACATCGGATCTACTCCACAAGAGATACGGCGGCCCCTCTTCAAAAAAGATCCCTTTGGATTCAAGACCCCTCTAAGGGAAGATCCCCTTGTGGATTCAACACCTCCTCATGGAGAAGATCGGCTTCCTTTATATCATCCTTAGTTGTCCGTGGATCGTGTGATCTCTTATGTACTCGAGGATCTAGCATATGTGTGACTATTTCTTGTTGGTTTAGTGATTCTCTCATGTTTTCCCTTGTGTTTCCCCTCGTTTCCCCCTTGTGTTCTTCGTGTTCTTCGCGGGATCCACTCCTTTCGTGAAAGATCGGGCGATTAGGGTTCTACCATACATCATCTTGGTATCTAGAGCTACCTTGATCGCGATTTCGGAGCCTCCCCGTTGTGTTTCTAGCCTAGTTTTTGTTGATTTCGTCCCTAATTCGAAAATTCCCCACAAAAATAGCCCCCAATTTTTTTTTGTGATTTGTTGGTGTGTTGAAATTTTTTTGGATTTGATCCGTGGATTTGCTTTGTTTTGAGTGGATCTAGCTTTTCCCCCTTTCCCCACCCTTTCCATCCACGAAATCGTCCGGATTCGACGAATTTCACCTCATCCACCCCGCCCACGTGCAGTTCATCCCGTGCTCGAACAGTGCCCAGGAATCGGACGTCCACTCGCCACCGGACGTCCGACGACCGGACGACCACTCATCATCGGACGTTCGGAGTTCCCTGACGAAACTGAATTTTTTTTTCAGTTTTCGCCACCACCACCGCCCACTTCCGCATATGCACCACCACCACCTATACACCATCATCACTTCCGCATACCACCACCATTGCTTACTCATTTCACACTCTGACACGTGTTGCCACTTCGAGCTTTGATAATTTGAGTTGCGGTTCCGTGTCCTTTTTTGTTTCGTCTATCTAGGTACGGTTCGACATCAACATCACCACCGCTCATCTTCTCCACGGACGCGTCATCAACAACGACCACCTTGACTACATCTTGGTACTCGTGCCACCATTTTGACACCATACTGTAAGCGAGAACGGTAACCTCGTCTTGGTATCGTGATACATCATTCTTGCCATTACATTGATAGCCATCATAGCCTTACTCCTTTGCGTTGCTTACCCATCGAGACTAGCCTTTGAGTATTGCCGGCAACGAGCCTTGTGCACATTAGTGATCATACTTCCCATAGCAAACATACATCAGCATATCTTGGTATCATCTCTTGTGTCACAAAGTTTTCATCGCATACACAATTGCTATGTTGGTTCGTCAAGCATTGCATGAGAAAAGAGCTCAAACAATAAAGAGCCAAACAAGCTTTTAAGAAAAAGGGAAAGATAAGTAAAGAGCTTTTAAGCAAGAACCATAGCATCATAAACATTAAGATTGTCATACTAGATCATCTTGGATCATATCATAGAAACACCTTGCATAGAGCATACTTGGGATAGAAGTCGTTGCATTTTTGCTTAGTAGGTTGTGCACAAGTCTTGTATCTGCCTATTGTGCAATCATGCCAGCGTCTCTCTAGTGTTGTGCAACACGAGCATTTTTGTGGATTCCACATTTTGGCTCATCCTTGGTTGCACGACCCCACTTATCTTTTTGTGTGTGTGTGTGTGTTTCCGTGTACTGTATATTGATTGGTCTACTTGTTGCATTGCAATCTTGTGAATCTTTTCCAACATTATTGAAGCTCAGTTACAATTGCATCAAATTTTGTGCCACCATCCTAACCAAGCTCCTCCATAAGCTTTTACTTGTGTTCGTGTGAGAAACCGACAAGAATTGGTACCAATTGTGCTATTTCCTTGTACACATTGGAGTGATCATTGATCCACCTTCAACTTCGGTCAAGGTACATTTGCTATACGTTCTTCTCTTTCTACCACTCACATTTTTTCTCTAGGAATGATGGATAGGCTAAGTACTTCTACCAACCCACTCTTCATTGAGCACGACGACGACATGAACTCCTACATCACCAAGAGCCACCTCTTTGGTGCACAACGTGCTTTGCATCAAGAGCAACAAGCAATGAGTGAACGCATCGACAACCTCGCCGCCGACTTGCGACTCTCCGAGCAACGTACAAGGGACTACTTCGACCACAAGCTCGACAATCAGAAGCAAGAGAACAATGCAAGAATGGATGAGATTTGTGCTTTGTTGCTCAACCGCTCTTCTTCCACTTCGTCCTCTTCAAGAAGGAGCCATTCAAGTCGGCAATCCGACTTCACCCTCTCGGGATCAAGTACACCGACATCGAACACTCTCTGACGTGCCGCACACAACGATCGTCAAGCAAGCCTCAATCTTCTATGCGACACCAACCCTCAAGAGCACCGACAACGTCAAACCCAACAGGCTTTTGCGCTAGCACGAGAACGGCAACGCCAACGCCAACATGGAGAGGAAGAGTGAGCGCGTCTACACCAAGTTGCACACGATGCCGAGGCACAACATCAAGAACAACAACTCCGTGAAGCTCAAGCTCTTGAGGCGCAACGTGCCCTCCAAGATTCAACTCAAGCCGTAGCCAACCGAGGCCGACAAGTTCGTGAACATGAAGAAGCATTTCGTGAAGAAGCTCATGAACGACGGCATTAAGCTCGCGTGCAACGTCAAGCTCGACAAGTTCCTCCACAAGTTCACCAAGAGCGTGAAGATAGTGGGAATCCTCAACGACAAGAGCAACAGAGGTTGACAACCCTCCTCGCCAAGAGCACAACGATTTTGACAATCATCAACAACATAGGCGTCATCATCCCTGACCTCAACACAATGAAGAGCAATGCTATGGCAAGATAAAATTCACCATGCCCAAGTTCAATGGAAGCAACGATCCCGAAGAGTACCTATCATGGGCATTGAAGGTTGACAAAATCTTCTGTTTGCACAATGATACGTCTCCGTCGTATCTACTTTTCCAAACACTTTTGCCCTTGTTTTGGACTCTAACTTGTATGATTTGAATGGAACTAACCCGGACTGATGCTGTTTTCAGCAGAATTGCCATGATGTTGTTTTATTTGCAGAAAATAAATATTCTCAGAATGACCTGAAACTCCACAGAATATCTTACAATAAATAATAAAAAATCCTCGCCAAAGATGAAGACCAGGGGGGCCACACCCTGTCCATGAGGGTGGGGGTTCCCCCCCCCCCCAGGGCGCGCCCCTACCTCGTGGGCCCCCTGGAGACCTCCCGACTCCAACTCCAACTCTATATATCTGCTTTCGATGAGAAAAAAATTAGAGAGAAGAACTCATCGTGTTTTATGATATGGAGCCGCCGCCAAGCCCTAAAACCTCTCGGGAGGGCTGATCTGGAGTCCGTCCGGGGCTCCGGAGAGGGGAATCCGTCGCCATCGTCATCATCAACCATCCTCCATCACCTATTTTATGATGCTCACCGCCGTGCGTGAGTAATTCCATCATAGGCTTGCTGGACGGTGATGGGTTGGATGAGATTTACCATGTAATCGAGTTAGTTTTGTTAGGGTTTGATCCCTAGTATCCACTATGTTCTGAGATTGATGTTGCTATGACTTTGCTATGCTTAATGCTTGTCACTAGGGCCCGAGTGCCATGATTTCAGATCTGAACCTATTATGTTTTCATCAATATATGAGAGTTCTTGATCCTATCTTGCGAGTCTATAGTCACCTATTATGTGTTATGATCCGTTAACCCCGAAGTGACAATAACCGGGATATTTACCGGTGATTTCCGTAGTTTGAGGAGTTCATGTATTCACTATGTGCTAATGCTTTGTTCCGGTTCTCTATTAAAAGGAGGCCTTAATATCCCTTAGTTTCCATTAGGACCCCGCTGCCACGGGAGGGTAGGACAAAAGATGTCATGCAAATTCTTTTCTATAAGCACGTATGACTATATTGGGAATACATGTCTACATTACATTGATGGATTGGAGCTAGTTCTGTGTCACCCTATGTTATGACTGTTACATGATGAACCGCATCCGGCATAATTATCCATCACTAATCCGATGCCTACGAGCTTTCCATATACTGGTTTACGCTTATTTACTTTCCCGTTGCTATTGTTACAATCACTACAAAATACCAAAAACATTGCTTTTCTTTCGTTACTCTTTTGTTACCGTTACCATCACTATCATATTACTTTGCTACTAAACACCTTGCTGCAAATACTAAGTTTCCAGGTGTGGTTGAATTGACAACTCAGCTGCTAATACTTGAGAATATTCTTTGGCCCCCCTTGTGTCGAATCAATAAATTTGGGTTGAATACTCTACCCTCGAAAGCTGTTGCGATCCCCTATACTTGTGGGTTATCACACAACTATGAAGAAGAGAAGAAGATCGCGATGGAATCCCTGGGGTTTCAAGACTATGTCCTCATTTTGTGGGAACAAGTTATCGAGCACCGTGAGGCAAGAGGTGAACCACCCATCACTACTTGGGTGCAAATTAAGGATGTCATAGAGCACGCTTCGTGCCTACCTACTACAACCGCGACCTCTTCAAGAAACTTCAACTACTCAAGCAAGGAACAAAGAGCGTTGAAGAGTACTACAAGGATATGGAGATTGCCATGATAAGAGCAAATGTCACGGAAGATGATAAGCAAACAATGGCACGTTTCTTGAATGGACTCAACCATCCTATCAAGAAGATCGCTGACTTCCAACCATACTCAAACCTCATCGAGCTAGTGCATCAAGCTACCAAAGCGGAACGTCAAGTGCAAGATGATTACAAGTATGCCAAGTTCTCATCCAAGTCATACGGCTTCTCCAACACCCAAGCTTCAACGAATCCAACATGGTCTACCAAGCCTTCTACAAGCAACATCAACAAGTTGAGTTCCAAGAAAGCTTCGTCAACTCCAAGTCATCCTCCTACAATGAGCAACTTCAAGACGAGAGCTTCATCATCATCTACCCCAACCGATGAGACCGTCAAGACGAGTTCCTTCAAATGCTTCACATGCGGAGGCCGATGCCACAAGTCCTATGAGTTCACTAACAAGTGGACCATGATCCTCAATGACGATGACACTTATGACTCAATGAGTGAAGGAGAAATGGATGCTCTTGAGCAAGTCGCCATGCACCGGCAAGTGAATGATGAAGAAGAACAAGTCTTTTGCGATGAAGATTCAAGTCCCGCTCTTGTTGTCTCCAAGGTCTTGATCCTTCAACATCACGAAGAAGAAGACCAACTATGCCACATCTTTCATACCAAGGCCGGCATCAATGGAAGATCCGTCAAGGTCATCATCGATGGAGGGAGTTGTCATAACCTCACAAGTGAAGAACTTTGCTCCAAGATCCAATTGCCCAAGACTAAGTACCCACATCCATACAAAGTTCAATGGCTTAGCGACTCCGGAACTATCCAATTAGAGCATCGAGTACAAGTCTCCTTCAAAATTGGTGCCTACGAAGACACTTTGGAGTGCGACATCGTTCCAATGACCGTTTGCCATGTTCTTCTTGGACGCCCATGGCAATTTGATAGAGGTGTCATCCACAACGGCCTAGCGAACCACTACATTTTCAAGATGAAAGGAAAGGAGTACGTACTTTGCCCATGTCTCCAAGCCAAGTGATTGCCAACAAGCAAGTCACCCATCATGGAGAGAATAGCGAGAGAGCGAACCACCAAAAAGAGAGTGAGCGCCACAAGACCAAATCGAGTGCCTCCACGATGAGCGAAAAGAAGAACTTAGTCCTATTTGCCACCAAAAGTGAGATAAGAGGAGTGTATGAGAATCCATCTAGTGGCACTATGTCCTTTTGTGCAAGGACAATGCAACACAAGCTAACACCTCTCACGCTCTACCTTTAGTGTTGTCTTCTCTTTTGCAGGAATTTCAAGGTGTTTTCCCCGACGAGCTACATCTGGGACTACCTCCACTACGAGGCATCGAGCACCGCATCGACCTCATCCCCGGTGCACCTCTTCCGAACAAAGCTCCCTACCGCATCAACCCTGAAGAAACAAAAGAAATACAAAGGCAAGTAAAGCATCTCATAGACCATGGACATGTGCATGAAAGTTTGAGTCCTTGTGCAGTTTCGTCCATTCTTGTGCCAAAACGAGATGGTAGCTTTCGCATGTGCTCGGATTGTAGACCTATCAATGCTATCACCGTTCGCTACAGGTATCCCATCCACGCCTTAATGATATGCTTGATGAACTTAGTGGTGCCACTATATTCTCCAAGATTGATCTTAAAAGTGGTTACTATCAAATCCGCATACAAGAGGGTGATGAATGGAAAACCGCTTTCGAAACCAAGTTTGGGTTGTATGAGTGGTTAGTCATGCCTATGGGCCTATCGAAAGCACCGGGTACTTTTATGCATCTTATGAATCATGTCTTCCGCTCTTACATTGGTGTGTTTGTTGTGGTCTACTTCGATAATATCCTTGTTTATAGCAAATCTCTTCAAGATCATGTCACCCATGTTCGAACCGTTTTGCAAACTCTTTGAAACAAGCATCTCTTTGCTAACATGGAAAAGTGCCTTTTCGGCGTTGATAAGCTCGGTTTCTTGGGTTTTGTTGTTTCTTCTAAGGGTGTTCATGTCGATGACTCCAAGATCAATGCTATTAAGACATGGCCACAACCAACCAACTTGCATCAAGTGCGTAGTTTCCTTGGTCTAGCCGATTTCTACCATATATTTGTCAAAGACTTTCGCACCATTGCTTCACCTTTGTATGCTTTGAGGAAGAAAAATGCACCCTTTGTTTGGGGACCATCCCAAGATACCGCTTTCAATGAGCTTAAGAATTTGCTTACTCATGCTCTTGTGCTTGCATTACCCAACTTTGAGAAGCCCTTTGAGATTCATTGCGATGCTAGTGGTAATGGCATAGGAGGTGTGTTAACGCAAGAGAAGCGCCCCATAGCTTACTTTTGTGAGAAACTTTCCGAACCGCAACTCTATTACCCCATCTATGACAAAGTGCTATACGCTTTAGTGCAAGTTTTGCATGAATGTTCATCATTCATACCGAGCATGAAATGCTCAAGTATCTTAAGGGTCAAACCAAGTTGAACAAGCGTCATGATAAATGGAGTGAATTTATTAAGTCTTTTCCTTATGTCATCAAGTACATTAAAGGTAAGGAAAATATTGTGGCAGATGCCCTTTCCCGCATATGCATGCTTGTTACTCAACTTGAATTGGATGTCATAGGCTTTGAAAACATAAAAGACTTGTATGAGCATGATCCTACTTTTGCTACTCCTTATGCCAAATTCTTGACGCATACCTCTTGGGAACGCTATTACATCAAAGGTGGATATCTTATGAGAGCTAACAAGCTTTGCATCCCTGAGTCTTCCCTTCATTTGTTGCTTTTGCGGGAATCTCATGGCGGAGGACTAATGGGACATTTTGGACGCGACAAGACTTTCGCCATGCTGTCCAAGAACTACTATTGGCCCAAGATGTTTCGCGACGTCAACCGCTTCACCAACCAATTCTCTAGATGTCGCAAAGCTAAGTCCAAAGCTCAGTCCCATGGCCTTTACATGCCTCTCCCAATCCCATATCAACCGTGGGAAGATATTAGCATGGATTTTGTACTTGGATTGCCTAGGACTAGAAATGGAAAGGATTCGGTATTTGTCGTTGTGGACCGATTCTCTAAGATGGCACACCTCATACCATGCAACAAGATAGACGATGCTTCACATGTTGCCAATCTCTTTTGTAGGGAAATATTGCGTCTAAATGGAGTGCCAAAGACGATCGTCTCGGACCACGACGTCAAGTTCCTAAGCTACTTTTGGAAGACCCTATGCGCCAAGCTCGGAATCAAGCTACTCTTATCCATGGCGTATCATCCACAAACCGATGGCCAAACGGAGGTGACCAACTGCACACTCTCCGCTCTACTTCGAGTACTCATCAAGAAGAACATCAAGGAGTGGGAGGAGTGTCTACCTATCGCCGAGTTCGTCTACAACCGAGCAAAACACTCAACAACCGGCAAGTCCCCCTTCGAGGTTGTCAACGGATTCAACCCATTGTCACCATTGGACATTCTTCCTCTACGACTCCAAGAGTGCATCAATTTGGACGCAGGTGCACATGTGAATCATCTCAAGAAGGTGCATGAAGATACAAGGCATACCATCGAGCGCCAAGTACAACAACTTGCGACCAAGCTCAACATCAACAAGCACCCTATGGTACTCAACATTTGAGATCTTGTGTGGCTACACCTTCGCAAGGATCGCTTTCCTCAAGAACGCAAGTCCAAACTTCAACCACGAGCGGATGGACTCTTCAAGGTGCTTGCATGCTACAAAAACAACAACGCATACAAGATCGACATTCCATGTGACAAGTTCTCCGTGAGTGACATCTTCAACGTCAAAGATCTCTCTCCCTACCATGGTGATGAAGAATTTGATCCGAGGATGGATCTTCCGCAAGGGAGGGGAGATGATGCGGAGCATCCCAAGGACATCCCCATGGACCTACCATCGTCTCACCAAGTGCCTAGTGGACCCATGACATGAGCACGTGGAAGCGCTCTCGAAACCGAGGTGACATCTCTCCTCTCATATTTCCACTTCGATGCACATGAGACATGGCTACTACCTCAAACAGAGACATTGTGCATACTCAGGTATCAAGGAGTTGGCCATGAACAAGCTAAGGAGCAAGGAGGATCAGAAGAGGAAGATGGACATGAAGACGGAGAAGAAGGAGAGCTGCGGAAGAAGTCCTAGCCACCGGACGATCGGTCGGGTCCAGACGTCCGGCGCCTGAAGCCCCATCCGAGCTATAGCGAGCGGACGTCCGGCCCGGACCGGAAACCCGGTGCCCCTGCACCCAAGCCAAACGAGCAGAAGTCGGGCGCCACCGAATGTCCGGCAAGCGGACGACCGGCCTCTTCTGGAAATCCGCTACACCAGCATCCGATCCAGAACGAGCGGACGACCGGCGACCACCGGACGTCAGGCCGCCCTTGAGACACCGGACGACCGGTCCCCAGCGGATGTCCGGTACCTGGCTGTGTCCAGTTTGGGGCCCGAAGCCCATGTACCCCCTCCTTTCGCCCCCCCATTTGCACTAAGACTATAAATAGACCTCCTATTCATCGTAGCTAGGGTTAGCATTGGTTTAGCTCATATTTAGAGATAGAGCATTGCTCATCCACATCGGATCTACTCCACGAGAGAGACCGCGACCCCTCTTCGGAGAAGATCCCTTCGGATTCAAGACCCCTTTAAGGGAAGGTCCCCTTGTGGATTCAAGACCTCCTCACGGAGAGGACCGGCTACTATGTATCGTCCTTAGTTGTCCGTGGATTGTGTGATCTCTTATGTACTCGAGGATCAAACATATGTGTGACTATTTCCTGTTGGTTTAGTGATTCTCTCGTGTTTTCCCTTGTGTTTTCCCTTATTTTCCCCCTCGTGTTCTTCGTGTTCTTCGCGGGATCCACTCCTTTCGTGAAAGATCGGGCGATTAGGGTTCTACCCTACATCAGAGACCCTCAAGTAACAAGCTTTGGAGGCATGCGACATGGTGATGAGCAAGGATGATGCTTCCATCTTAGGAGGCGAGAGTGATGATGTGCCATCTTCGACTTTGATAGAGGCGAAGGTGTCCTGATGTTTCGATGAGATGGTGGCTATCATTTTCTGTGGGAGTCAACCTTGATGATCCGACTACGAACGTGCGAGACGTGGCACCTTAGAAATCGCTAAACCAACTTCCGAGGGGTTATTGACCATGCCGGAGCACGATCAACCTGAGCACGAGGGTCTGTTTCCTGCGAGAAAACGAAGAACAAGCAAGAAACTGAGATTGTAATATGGATATTGCGAATATAAGATGAAAGATTTATTGATCAAGGTGGGGTTCTGTGATGCCTTAGTCTGGTCGTTGAACACGAACGAAGTACGCGAAGTTGCAGCTATGCCGAAATTTTAATCTAAACAAAACCTGAAGTCTAAAAGATGCCCTTAGGGTTGTATATATGGAGGAGAGAGGGGGGAATTTCGTGGCCCTTTGAGGAGGGGTCTGAAACCAACCCTAACTCTGGTTTCCCCACACATACAGACTCTAAAAACAACCTATAATCAAGTATTTCGAAATTACATGGGCCTGGCCCAAAAATAAGGTGACGCAGCACCTAGGATAGCCTCTAGACGAAATTTATGAAGTGGCATCTTGTATATTTCGTCCAAGGCTTCATGCACTCGTTATGGTGGTTTCAAAGTCCTGGAATCATCACTTGTAACTCCGTTCTTGTTCCCCTTGCGCATGCCATCATCTCCATGTTTGAACTTGTTCCAAGGTTCATCTTTCTTGTGCAAGCTAGGCCCTTCATTTGTAAGCAAAACAAATGTATCCAATTTAGGCAGCATCATATTCTCATGAACATTAGAATCGTTACCAAGAAACGAAAGTACCTGATAATTCAATTGGAGTGCGTGAGCTCTAGTAATTGGTCCAGTATGTATAGCAGCAGGGGCTGTGGGTGTAACAATGGTATTGATGTCCTCATCATCCTCCCCTTCTTGCAATGAAGTCTTCCTCGACGAAAGCTCATCTTCCTCACCCAAATAAGGCTTCAAATCTGCAATGCTAAAAGTGGGACTAACCCCAAAATCTGCAGGCAGCTCAAGTTTATATGCATTATCATTTATTTTCTCTAACACCTTAAAAGGACCATCAGCACGTGGCATTAGCTTTGATTTGCGCAAATTAGGAAATCTATCCTTACGCAAATGTAACCAAACAAGATCTCCAGCTGCGAACACAACATGTTTTCTAACCTTATCTCCAGCAAGTTTATATTTAGCATTCATACGCTCAATGTTTTCCTTAGTTAACTCATGCATTTGTAAAATCAATTCAGCACGTTCTTTAGCATCCAAATTAACCTTCTCCAATGATGGAAGAGGCAAGAAACTAATAGGTGCACGAGGTAGGAAACCATACACAATTTCAAAAGGGCACATATTACTAGTAGAATGAAATGAACGATTATAAGAAAATTCAATATGAGGCAAGCATTCTTCCCACATTTTCTTATTATTCTTCAAAACAGCCCTAAGCATAGTAGACAATGTCCTATTGACTAGTTCAGTTTGTCCATCAGTTTGGGGGTGACAAGTAGTACTAAAAAGAAGTTTAGTCCCCAACTTAGCCCATAAACATCTCCAAAAGTGGCTAAGAAATTTAGTATCATGATATGAAACAATAGTATTTGGCACACCATGCAAGCGAATAATTTCACGAAAGAACAAATCAGCAACATTAAGAGCATCATTGCTTTTATGACATGGTATAAAGTGTGCCATTTTCGAGAACCTATCCACGACAACAAATATGCTATCCCTCCCCTTCTTTGTTCAAGGTAAACCTAAAACAAAGTCCATAGATATATCCTCCCAAGGAACACTAGTTACAGGCAAAGGCATATATAGACCATAAGGATTGAGTCGTAACTTAGCTTTTTGACATGTACTACAGCGAGCAACAAAACACTCAACATCCCGTCTCATCTTTGGCCAAAAGAAATGTGTAGCAAGTATGTCCTCTGTCTTCTTCACGCCAAAGTGTCCCATTAATCCTCCTCCATGCACCTCCTACAACAACAAAAGACGAACGGAGCTAGCTGGAATGCATAGCTTGTTTGCACGAAACACAAATCCATCGTTAAGAACAAACTTGTTCCAAGTTCTCCCTTCCTTAAAATTCTGCAATACATCTTTAAATTCAGCATGATGCACATATTGATCTTTGATGGCCTCCAAACCAAATATTTTAAAGTCAAGTTGTGAAAGCATAGCATAATGAGTAGACAATGCATTAGCAATAACATTGTCTTTACCCTTCTTGTGTTTAATGACATAAGGGAAAGTCTCAGTGAATTCAATCCATTTAGCATGTCTATGGTTCAGTTTTTCTTGACTTTTAATGTGTTTCAAAGATTCATGATCGGAATGTATAACAAATTCCTTGGGCCATAAATAATGTTGCCATGTTTCTAAGGTTCGAACAAGAGCATATAATTCTTTATCATAAGTAGAATCGTTCTGACTAGGCCCACTCAATTTTTCAGAAAAGTATGCAACAGGTTTGCCATCTTGTAATAACACACCTCCTAATCCAATTCCACTAGCATCACATTCAAGCTCAAAAGTCTTATTAAAATCCGGAAGTTGGAATAAAGGAGCATGTGTCAACTTACCTTTCAATACCGTGAAGGCTTCTTCCTGTGCGGTACCCCAAACAAAAGGCACATCCTTCTTTGTAAGCTCATTGAGAGGTGCAGCAATGGTGCTCAAATCTCTCACAAAACGCCTATAGAAACCAGCGAGGCCAAGGAAACTCCTCACTTGTGTGACCGTTTTGGGCTGCGGCCAACTCTTAATAGCTTCAATATTGGCTTTATCAACTTCAATTCCCTGTGGAGTAACAACATAGCCAAGAAAAGATACTCGGTCGGTGCAAAAGGTGCACTTCCCAAGGTTACCAAACAAACATGCATCACGTAGAGCAATAAAAACAGCACGTAAATGTTCCAAATGTTCCTCCAAAGATTTGCTATAAATCAATATGTCATCAAAGTAAACTACCACAAATCGTCCAATGAAAGCACGTAAAACTTCGTTCATTAATCTCATGAAAGTACTAGGTGCATTAGTTAACCCAAAAGGCATGACTAACCACTCATATAATCCAAACTTAGTTTTAAATGTTGTTTTCCATTCATCTCCCAATTTCATACGAATTTGATGGTATCCACTACAAAGATCAACTTTGGAGAATATTGTAGAGCCACTCAATTCATCAAGCATATCATCTAGCCTAGGAATAGGATGACGATAACAAATATTAATATTATTAATGCCTCTACAATCAACGCACATACGCGGCGTACCATCCTTTTTCGGCACTAAAATGATAGGAACAACACAAGGACTAAGGGATTCGCGTATATAACCTTTGTCGAGCAGTTCTTGTACATGACGCATAATCTCCTTCGTCTCCTCTGGATTGGTACAGTATGGTGCACGTTTGGGTAATGATGCACCTGGAATTAAGTCAATTTGATGCCCAATCCCTCGAATAGGTGGTAATCCCGGTGGCACATCTTGTGGAAAGACGTCAGCGAACTCCTGCAAAATATTAGTGACAGCGGGAGGCAAAGAGGAAGGCCCGTCCTCGAATGAAAACAATGCCTCTTTGCACACAAAAGCATAGCAAACAGATTTGCTAAAATCTAGATCATCAATATCAGATTTGGTGGCAAGGAAACATGCACTTTTCAATTTAATTTCAGAAGCAACACTAGATGGTTTATTATTAGGCTTCATTTATTGCTCAAATTCTTTTGCCACAATATGATTTTCACTCTTATTTTGCTCCTATTTTTCTTTATTAGCTCTATTAATATCATCTTTTAAAATGGAATCAAGAGTCATGTGAAGCAAAGTAATATTTTTGTCCTTATGAACAAGAGTACAATGATTGTTTCTACCATGGTGTACAGAATTATTGTCAAATTGCCATGGTCTACCAAGTAATAAGGAACATGCTTGCATAGTTACCACATCACAATCAACATAATCAGCATATGTAGAGATACTGAAATGCACACGAACAGTACGTGTTACCTTAACCTTGTCACTGTTGTTGAACCATTGGATGTAGTAAGGATGTGGATGTGGTCTTGTGGTGAGAGATAGCTTCTCCACCATCTCCATGCTAGCCAAGTTGTTGCAGCTCCCTCCATCTATGATGACGCGAACATAACGTTCCTTCACAATTCCCTTTTTATGGAATGAATTATGCCTCTGATTTTGCTCAGCTTGTGTAACCTGCACACTCAAAACACGTTGAGCAACTAAATATTCATACCTGTCAGCATCTTCAGCAGCCATGTATTGCGTCTCATTATCAAAATCATCTCCACCGTGTTCTTCATGTGTAATAAGAGCCAAAGTCTCCTCATCATAGTCACTAGCGGACTCATACCCACCATCCTCAGTAGCAATCATCACACGCTGAGATTTGTATTCTCTCGCAAAATGTCCTCTTCCCTTACAACGATGACAAATAATATCACTTGTGTGCCCTGTCGATGCCATGGAAGAAGAGCTCTATGCAGGCCCGGCAGGTTGCTCTTGGCAGATAGTGGTGGTTGTGCCTGCTTTCTTGTATCACGGCTTGAGGTGGAGGTGCTGGTGCAGTGGAAGTAGAGGATGCACGTGGTGTCCATGATGAAGATCGACCTACAAAAAAGTTAGTTCGCGCCAATGCCTATCAATTCTGCACTTCACGTTCAGCTTTACAAGCAAGATGGAATAAACGAGTGATATTAGTATACTCCTTATACTTTAGAATGGTCTGAATCTCTCTATTTAATCCACCCATAAAACATGCAAGCATAGCTTCATTCTCCTAAACAATACCACATCTAATCATGCCAATTTGTAATTCCTGATAATATTCTTCTACATAATTTTTTCCTTGTCTTAAGCGCTTCAATTTTTAAAGTAATTCACGTTGATAAGAAGGTGGAACCCAATGAGTACGCATAGTAGCTTTCAAAGCAGTCCAAGTAGCTGGAATGGGATATAATCTACGATGTTCAGACCACCAAACACATGCAAAACTAGTGAAAGCACAAACAGCAGCAGGAACACGTCTCTCCTCAGGATATTGTAAACATGTAAAACGTTGTTCAGTTTCTAACTCCCAAGTAAGATATATATCAGGAACATATCTACCCTCAAAAGGTGGAATATTCAATTTCAGTTTAGAAAGATGGTCATGATCTCGTACCTCAGGTGGTGGTGCAGCCCTACCGTTGTGATGATATGCATGAGGACGACCTGGTGGTGGTGGTGCTGGTGGTTGCACGTAGTTCTGATTTTGATCAACCTCATCCTCGTAATGGTCCTCCACCTCTGCAGTAGCAGCAGGAGCTACAGAAGCACCAACAGTAGGTACAACAGCACCAGAAGTTTGACCAGGCTCAATGGGAACGCGTTGTGCTCATCCCACTTGATTTGGATGATGTTGTTGTTGTTGTTGTGGAGGTGCGACAGGTGCAGCGGGCGGTGGAAGACGCGCGAGCAATTCATTAAACTTGTTATCGAGCTTTGTTTCGAATGCCTTCTCAATGCCATCTATCTTCTCCATGGCCTCTTCAAATCTATTTAGCACATCTTCCACCTGTCCACTCATCATTTGCTGAAACTTATTATGTAACTCTTTGTTTGTCATGTTCTCCCAGTCAGTCTCGTCGGCTTGTGATCCTGCCATGGTTAGCAGCAATAGAAACACACAAGAATATGATCCTACAGACTACTAGTAAGTGGTGGACAGTCACAAATCCGTCAAGCGAATCTCAAAATTCTTACCAGTTCTTACCAAGCAGCAGGTGGTGATCAGCAACGGTTGTAGTCAAAACTCTCAAAGCTTGGATAGAGCGGTTACCAGGGAGAGTCAAATGCACGACGTAGATGTATGTGGAGCTGTGAAGGCTTATAATATGGTAGCAAAAGGGGTCAGCAATAATCAATTCAGATATGCAAAGTTGAATAAATGCTCAACGACGCTACTGTGCTGGTCCTAGGCTAGACCGTACTAGAGACACGAGCCTAGAGCACTAACAAAATCACGGCGCTGCACGTAAACAAGGGAGGCACACACCCTGAATTTTTTTCTTTTTCCTGCACTTTTTTTTGCACTTTTTCTCTTTTTTTGCTCCGCAACAATTTTTTCGAAAAAGTCTACAAATGTCCTAAAAAGTGCCTAGCCAGAATTTTCCAGACTTATTTTTTAGTTTGGAACTATTTTTCTTCTGCGAATGGCTCGAAAGTTGGGGAGTCCTACTCTGTCACGACTCGGAGTATCGCGTGATCTGGAAATCGAAAACAAATCAACAATTACTGGACTCGGACTAGGACTGGTGCCGGAGATGAATCTGGTGGAATCTCGGACTGGTGGCGGAGATGAATCTGGTGGAACTCAGACTGGCGTGATGGCAACTGATATTTGGTGGTGTATATGGACTCGGATTGGTGGTGAATATGTGGTGGTGGTATATGGCAACGACGATGAAGTTGGTGCGGTGGTGGTATATGGCAGCAGCGATGATGATGATGCGGTGGTGATATATGGCAGCGGCGGCGTGACAACCTGTGAACAGAACTCGAAACTCTAAAGGACTAGAAGCTAAGACCAGCAACTTGACACGATGATGCAACCGCAAATTCAACAAAGCAAATACAGAAAAGATTATGCAAAGGCTCAAATTGGTTCGGATAGAATGAACTAACCCTAATTTTTTTGGCTTTTTCGTGGACTATAGGTATGAAGAACAGACTCGATCTAAACTATGAAAAACTGTAAAATCTCACCGAGCAACCTGGAAATCTAATACCACTTGATAGAGGCGAAGGTGTCCCGATGTTTCGATGAGATGGTGGCTATCGTTTTCTGTGGGAGTCGACCTTGATGAACCGACTACGAACGTGCGAGACATCGCGCCTTAGCAATCGCTAAACCAACTTCCGAGGGGTTATTGACCACGCTGGAGCATGATCAACCTGACCACGAGGGTCTGTTTCCTGCGAGCAAACAGAGAACAAGCAAGAAACTGAGATTGCAATCTGGATATTGCGAATATAAGATGAAAGCTTTATTGATCAAGGTGAGGTTCTGTGACGCCTTGGTCTGGTCGTTGAACACAAACGAAGTACGCGAAGTTGCAGCTATGCCGAACTTTTAATCTAAACAAAAACCAAAGTCTAAACGATGCACTAAGGGCTGTATATATGGAGAAGAGAGGGGAGAATTTCGTGGACCTTGGAGGAGGGGTCCAAAACCAACCCTAACTCTTGTTTCCCCACATATAGGACTCTAAAAACAGCCTATTATCAGGTATTTCGAAATTACATGGGCCTGGCCCAATAATAAGGTGACGCAGCACCTAGAATAGCCTCTGGACGAAATTTATGAAGTGACATCTTGTATATTTCGTACAAGGCTTCATGCACTCATTATGGTGGCTTCAAAGTCCTGGAATCATCACGTGTAACTCCATTCTTGTTCCCCTTGCGCATGCCATCATCTCCATGCATGAATTTGCTCCAAGGTTCATCTTTCTTGTCCAATCTAGGCCCTTCATTTGTAAGCAAAACAAATGTATCCAATTTAGGCAGCATCATATTCTCATGAACATTAGAATCTTACCAAGAAACGAAAGTACCTGATAATTAAATTGGCGTGCGCGAGCTCTAGTAATTGGTCCAGTATGTATAGCAGCAGGGGCTGTGGGTGTAACAATGGTATTGATGTCCTCATCAGGCTTTCATCCACGGCGACGGTGATGAGATGGTTGAGCATGGGATTTTCCCTTCGACCACGGCGACGTATGATGACTTGAGTGACTTTTGCCACCATATTGAGAGTGAGAGTGTCTTCATCACTAGCCCGATATAGATGTGTTGCCACAATTCCCATGTGAGGAGAGCCACAACCCCCACCACTTGGGTGAGATGAGTGACTCCACCATACGTGAGATTGAGTGCACCTACCTTGAGGAAGTGAGTGAACCACCACATAGAGAGAGTGAGGCCACTATGATTTCTAACGACTGAACCTCTGCCTCTATTGTGTCTTCTCATTTGGTGCTAGGTCGCATATACGATGACGCGCCACGATGACTTCGTACTATCTTTGGACAAGACGATGGACATGGTGGAATATGATGCACCACCCACATGGTTCCATCAAGTTGATGACGATGACCACCATTTGGTCTTACCCACCTCACTTACACCACTAGAGTGGAATGACAATGGTAACATAGGTGTCGGTGATGCTCTAGTCCCACTAGTGGACATTCTTGACATTGATTACTTGCATGATGTTGATCAACCTATTACCATGCTTCATGCTAGTGTGACTTCCCCATGCGATGATTTACCCATTTATGATGAGTATGATGATTGCCATGTGGAGTCTATTACTTGTGATGCCATGTTACATAGGATTTATTGTGATCATTCTTTAGGTCACATCATGTTTCCCAATCTGCTTGACTTGTCAAATGCTATGCATGAGATCAATCATATGTCATATTTGTAATCTCTTCATAGTGACTATGCATATGCTATTAAAATAAACCCAATTTGCACATATGGCATAGATGACAAGCCTATGGTTATTGGCATTTGTTTCTCTTGTAATGATATTGACATGCTACATTTGCATCATTTATCTCATATGCCATGCCATAACCACCTAGCTTCGAATATGCATTGTTTTGGATGTTGTCCATTTTCTCCATATGATGTTTCCAATATTGCTCATGAGGAGACCCCATAGTTTCCTCATACATTTTAGGAGACTTTGATTCATCCCATTCATTATACTTGTGTGCACCATATGTTTCCCATGAATAAAAATGCTATTGTTTTGCCATATACTTGTATGCTAAATTTGCATCCCCGTCGCGTTATACATAACAACTATTCTTTCATGATGGATGACATGTTCTTATACCATGCATTAAATTTCTTTGAGTGATGCTTATCTTGTGCTAACTTTCACGCGCCCATACACATCATGATGGATGATGTGTACATTTACCACACACACAATCTCTTTCGTTTGTGTCTCTTTTGTGTAGGTACCCATGAATTCTTTTCAACCTCGCAATCCCACGAGTTGACAAAACGAGCTCTAGAGAGCAATGATGACCTAGGATCCCATGGACTGTCTTTCCCACCGCTCTCTTCATGCAAAGACTTTGCGCATTTCTTCTACATGGCCCTCACTTGGCTATGGGTTATTGTCCATTATATATCCTTTGCCCATCTTGCCATGTTCACTTTGCATGATATGCTCATTCCTATGCTTTTGCCATGCATTTCTGACCCATGCTTTGCATTACACATGATGATTGATTCTAATACTTGTATGTGTATTTGCAAGCTTGGTGGAGATATCACTTGTCATTGCCATGTTTCCTTTGTGCCCCATGCCTATGATGATACTATGATCTTGCGTTGTGTCCGTGCTTGCGATATGTCATGTGCATTGCCTATGCCTATTATTTGCTCTCAAGACATGATTTCCATGATTTACTCTAGTATGTTGCATCTTCGCACTACTAGCTTGCACGACTTGATTACTATGTTTGCTTGCCTTGTTGCATCACCGATGCTTCAAACTTGCTCGCTTCATGCGGTTGATGACAACCATCTACATGCTTTGCACGACATGATTGTTATTGCTTCTTGTCATATATCTCCATGTGTTGCCTCTCTCATGTTAGACAATTTGCCATGTATTGAGTGCAACAATGATTCTAATCTTGCTCATGAAATTGCCCCCATAGCATTCTCGCCTATATTTGGAGATTTTGACATATTTTTGTGAAGTGTGCTTGTCTTCCTTCTTTGAACCATATACCTCATGCCATGAATATTGCCATTGTTGCATCATATTGTTCATGCACTTGTGCTTCTAGTCGTTATGTGCAAGAGAAGAGAACCATCATGATGGATGATGTGTTTATCTACCATGCGCATACGTTCTTTGTTTTGTTGTGTGCATGTGTAGGATACTTGGACCTTGTGTCAACTTCCACGTCATGTGAGTTGACAATCCGGGCTCTTGAGAGCGAACCACCTTCTACCACGACAATTCTACATTGCACTTGCTTGTACTTCAGCATTGTGAAGGACGCACAAGGACATCCTTTCAAGGTGATATCCTTCTCTTTTGAGAACCCCCAAACCATGAGCATGTATATTATGGATCATACTACTTGTGTTGCTTTCCCCATGAGACTTATTACTCATCTTGGACCACTTGATTGCACACTTGTTAGAGATCTTGCTTTGACTTGTCATTTTCACCATTCCATGCATCATGATATATATATGCCTTATGTGTTGCATCCAATTCTTGGATTACTTGCTCCTCCCATATGTTTGGTTGCAACAATGTCATCACTTCACATATGCCATGTCCCATTGATTGCTACATGCTTGCCTTCATTGCCTCACACATGATGAACAATTGCTCTTTCTATTGTGTTGAGTTCCACACGATATTCACTACACCTAATGCACATTATGCTTGGATTGTCTTGCACTTGACCCATGTGTTTCGACACTTCATTTTTATTTGGTGTTGTGAATGATACCTATGCCTACCATAGACCTTTCATTGAGCAATTTGTGAATCCTTGTTATGAACTTGAGGTAGATGCTTCTTCTCTTATCACACATATTTGCATCACTACCTCACATTCACATGCTTGTCCCCATGATATCTTTGCTTGTGCTCGATTTATGTGCTTACATGCCATGTCACTATCCTTTGTCAAACCATATGCTTTGCATGATGACCACACTTGTTTGGTGAATCACCTCTTGAATGCTTGGTTTTGCAGTAACGCTAACCACATTTATTTTTCCAAGTGTTTGTTGTCCTTGCTCATTTTGAAGGAATCACTAGAAGGTTCGACATTCGAGAGTGCCCACTTCAAGCTTGAAGATGATGACTACTTGGTGAACGTCCACTTCTACACGGTGAAGCCACCTCTTTCCCTTGGTGACTTGGTTTTCGATCTGAGGTTGGATCTTTCCCAAGGGAGGGGAGATGATGCGGAGCATCCTATGGACATCACCATATCAAGAGTCTATTCAGCGAGTGACAAGTGCGACATCTACTTCACATACACAAAGGTGAATCATCTCCTTTACACGTGCTCATTTGACCCCTTCGAGGATGGTATACTACTTGACGTTTATCCCGTGTGCATGCATAGGTATTTTCAGAATGCTACAAACGACGTGGAGGAGTGCAAGCGCCAAGGAACACCTACACCAACCGGATGACCGGAAGCCACCGGACGTCCGAAGCGAAGATGGAAGCGTGGAAGCGTGGAAGCGAAGATGGAAGAAGAAGGAGCTGCGGAGTCTACAGCAACCGGATGACCGGAAGCCACCGGACGTCCGACACTCCACAGCGCCGGGACGACCGACGTCCACCGGACGTCCGACGTGACCACGCCAGGGCCAGCCGATGGAAGCTACAGTGGCCGGACGACCGGCAAGTACCGGACGTCCGACACACCCCAGGCCCGGACGATCGAGTGCCACCGGACGACCGGCGCTATGGCGACAGAACGATATTTACGGAAGTCTTAAGACCACCAGACGTCCGGACCGTTCCGAGCCTCCGGACGTCTGACACCCAGTGGACGTCTGATGCCTGTCTGCGCACGGTGTAACGGGCCCGAGGCCCATGTACCCCTTCATGGCCCTAGACTATATATACTCCTCCACCTCCTCCATTTGAGGTTCAGCGTTGTGATAGCTCATCTGAGAGATAGAGCTTCGCTCATCCATACGGATCTACTCCTTGAGAGAGACTGCGGCCCCTCTTCGGAGAAGATCCACCTTGGATTCAAGACCCCTTTACGGGAAGATCCCCTCGTGGATTCAAGACCTCCTCACGGAGAAGAACCGGCTACCCTTTGTACCGTCCCTTGTTGACTTTGGATCTTGTATTACCTTTGCACTACTAGGAAAAGGCCTACTAATGGCGCACTGGTTTTGCCTACTAATGGCGCATTACCAGTGCGCCATTAGTAGCACGCCACTAGTATATCTTACTAATGGCGCACCACAGGTGCGCCATTAGTATCTGGTATACTAATGGTGCACCCACTAGTGCGCCATTAGTATGTAACAGCATGCGCCATTAGTGTGCCTCCCGGGGGGCCATACGTAAGCATGGCTTTGTCATACTAATGGCGCATTCTCTGTTGATGCGCCATTAGTATCCTTTGGCATACTAATGGCGCACCTGGTGGTGATGCGCCATTAGTATGAATATTTGGTTTTTTTTTCCTTTTCTGATTTTTGCGCAGGTTACAAAATATATTATTAGACAGAATATAAAATATATTATTAGACAGAATATAGACAGCAGCACACAGCAACATCAGATTCATCAAATACAATAGAAGATTAGTCTCCGAATACAATTCATCATATTAGTCTCTGAATTCAAAAGACCGAACAAAGATAAAACATTACAAGTCTCAAGACTGCGAGTATCGAGTTTGTCTTCACATTACAAGTCGATATCGATCATCTAAACTACCATCACATAGAAGAGAGCTGTGGTCATCACGATGAGCATCATCGCGATCAAACTGGTCTTCATCCGGTTCCTCCAACGCTCCCTCCTCTCTCCCGCTAGATAGCGGGCGTATCTAGATTCGGCCTCCGCCCTAGTGGTGTACCCTTTGTAACTATTACCGCTGAAACGGTGAACCTGTTTCTGACACTCCTCCCAGTCGTCGTAGACTCCGGGAACCTTACCCTTGTACACGACATACGACGGCATCTCTATGCACAAGCCAAACAATAGACAATACATAAGCAATATGTAAGTATGCAACAAAAGGATCGGAAGAGAAAAGCAAGACATTAATAGCACGATTCATGGTCCTACTAATAAATAGCATCGATTACATCTAAGTTGAACGACTGTCCAAACCAAAGAGACATACGAATTCATTAAAGTATAATTACAACAAGAGCCAATCAATGTTTCAGAACTACACATCACTACTTTTGACTCGACTCATCGGACAGGAACGTGGATGAAGCCGCTGTCTGTCGTGATGGTCATGAAATCGCGGTCGTTGTCACCCTGCATTTGTAGCATTTCATCTATCTCACTGTTGGACGGTTGATATCTGAGGAAGAACTGCCCTGAGGTATGAAGGACATCTTGATGGATGATGTCCGCAAACTCCGACTGGATGCGAAAGAATTCTTGTCTGAGGTCCGCGTCCTGGACTGCCGACAAGCTCGCGGCCCAATCTTTGAGATTATCTGGTAGCAGAAGTTGATGATGGTCCCTTACGATTGCCCGCATGTGATGGAGGGCGTAGTAGGCATCCTTCTGACCGCCAGGCGGCTGCTTGACGCAGCAGAACTTCGTATTGTGTGAGAACATGTGCTTGCCGTACTTACGAACTGCCCTGGTGAAGGTGCCTCCAGATTTGGCGTAGGCGGGGAGAACATCATCAAGAACTTCCTTGACATTTTTGTAGTCTATCTTGGAGTTACGGTTCGGGTCTAAATACGTGGCCATGGAATATTTCGGGCTTAAGAGGATGAGTGTGCAATGTGTGTCACTGCACAGAACACGGAATGTTAGAAAAAAAGAACGATCGAAATCTAAGAAATCATATGTTACGGGGCGGTTAAGGGATGACTTACTCGGGAAAGTAAGCCACAAGGAAGTTATCCTTATCTGGGTTTGCCAGAATGACGCCTTCGAGGTGTGAACTCGCAACTTGGCGGTCCCCTGCGCTGCTCAAGTGCTTGGCACGCATGTAGAAGGGGTCGACTATCACGATGTCCGGGGTCTTGTCTCTAATGATCCGCATCTCCATACTCAGCGAAAACAGACGAACGAAGGTGTAGTGCAGCGGATGAAGGTTAAACATAGCAAAGATGTCATCAAACCGCAGGACGATCATACCCCCGATGTCGCCATCCACAAAGCCCTTGCCCTCTGGCACCTTGGCCACGAAAACCGGGTATGCCACATCCTTCTCTCTGAGACGCCGCTTCTCCAAAGAAAGAACACTATCGTGCAGACTCCGCATAGCACCAGTTGCAGCATTCAGCATATTTGGCGGTAGCATCGCCCTACCTGCCACATGCACCCTCCTCGAGATATCCTTAGGTGAAGGTGGCCCGTCCTGAGCACGGATCAAACTCGGTGCCGGCTGGCTCGCACCGGCGCCCTTGTTAGTCTTTCGTTTCCATCCCTTCTTCTTGATCTCCTGTAATGGGACCGAGTTCTCCTCACAGACCGCCTTCCTGAGCGTGTTGGGGTTGATAATATTTCGCACCTCAGCTATCTAAGGCTCGGTGAAGGCGGGAGCTGGAGGCGTGTCCTGAGAACTGAACGCCAGACGACGCCTGTTGCAATTGGATTTCTCCACCGTACCAGCTAGATCACGGTCGTCTTGGTTGGGTTCTTGAGAAAGAGGCCCGCAGAACTCGTCAGCGTACCCATGTTCGGCAAAGTACTTATCAACTTTGGTAAATGTACCGTCGTCGTTGTCGTCGTCGTCCGGATCCTGTGCCATAGGGCTGTCCGGATCCTATGCCATAGGGATGTCCGGCAGGTCCGGTAGCGTTGCGGCGTTCTTGCCATGGCTTGGCGCCGGCACGACTGGCGGTCTTGTCTGTGGGGTGGTGTCCCCCGCCCCCAAACGAATCTGGCTCTTCGGCCAAAGCAGGGGCCAGTTTACGCAGGTGCTGAGGGTCATCTCATCTTCTTCGTCGGCCCCAGCGGTCGAATCGGAGGTAACAGCTCATCACAGCCTGGCAGCACCCGAACCACTTCAACCCTATAAATTGTGGGTGGCATCGGATTACCGTGGAACATGGGGTTGCCCGGTTGAACGATTCTGCCCTTGGCGACATCGACCAACTCGGCGCCCACGAAGTGCAGAAGAGTGCAAGGAACGTCGGCAGTGCCCTGCGAAAACATGTACAGGGCGTCAGGGATGTCCAGTCAAAGGCAAGGAGATGAAGTCATCGGCCGAGAGGCTTGGTTACCATGATGCCGTCGAGCTCGGCTAATGTCGAGGCAACGCCAACGGCGGGCATCCAACTGACGGAGGGGGCGCTTGCTGGTGAGGTGCCGGCCGGCGTACACCCGGGTGCATTAAGCTCCAATGCCCGTGCCGGCACCGGAGACACGAATACCGCCTCCGCCGGAGACACCAATGGCGCCGCCGCCGGAGACACCAATGGCGCCGCCTGCGCGCTGTGCGAGTTGCTGGCCGTGAAGCTGGGAACCGGGGGAGGCCCCTGTTGGCCGCCCGCAATCCACGTCGTCAGCCCATGAATCAACGTAGGCACCATGGCGTTGAGCGTCGTTGCAAGTTGTTGTTGCACTTGCTCTTGGACAAGCTCCGGAATCCGCGCCACTTGTGCCTTGAGTTCTTCAACCTCGTGCGTCTGGCTTTCCGAGATGGTCTTTTTCTCCTTCCGCACACCAGCAGTATAGTATGACCCCCATTTTGTGGACAAGCCTTTGCCGGCCACACGACCAACTGATGTCGGCTTAGTGAGCTTATCCTTGTTTTTCATTATGTTTAACGCCCTATTTAAAGGGGTGTCGAAAGGGGAGCTCTTAGACGACCCCACGCTACTGCTTTCAGTGTCCTGCGAAAGGAACGTGAACCATTTAGAAATATTGGGGATTAATTAGAGTGCAACCATATGGAGCTAATTACGCGGGAGTGTATTCCTTACCAGAAGAAGCTCAAGCGCCCTGGTCTTCGGATCCGTGGTAAGCTCCTTTATTATCGGGTCCTCCTTGTACCGGGCCCTAAATAGTTCCTGGTCTGCTTGTCACCGCTGTATTTCTCGTAGCGGGGCGGTAGGCCTTGCTCGGCACGCTCCGCGTCCTCCTTGTCCCATATAGGCTCCGCCACTCTGTAACCGCCGGGACCGAGTTTGTGTTCCCCTAAGTTCAACTCTCGCATTTCTTTCCCCCACTGACTTGATTCGGAGGTTGCACTGCTCTCGCACTTGATCTTGAACTCCTTTTACTCATCTTCGCTCATCAAAGGATATTTCTCCTTGATCTTCTCATAACTATCACCTTTATCAATCATTCTCTTCACTGCGCTTTTCCAAGTAGACAGGGCCGTGCTCATCTTCGTGAGGGCGGCACTGTTCACTTTATTCCCTGAGAGGCGTGTGTTTTCAAATTTGGCAGGGAACTTGTATCGTTCGTGCAGCTTCGTGAAGAGGAGGTTGCGCAAATTCCCTCAGTCCTTATGCCTAAGGTTCTCGGTGTTGATCGAGACGGTGCTCCGGAGAACGCACCTGAGCTGAAGCGAGTACCCCTTGACTATATGTTTGGGCTCCGTTGGATTCCCGTCGGAGTCCACTTGAGTGAATTCCTCCTTGAGGGTGCGGAGCACATTCGGGCGCCGGTCCTTCCTTTGCTTCTTTGGTTGGCTGCCATCTGTGTGTGCGCCACCATCATCAGTGGTGGCATCCTCGGCGGCACCATCAGTGGTGTCATCCCCGACGCCACTAGGGGTTGTGTAATCAGGATCGGTGTCTTCCGCGGCGTCCTCATAGCGGTGAGGTTGTTCCTCCATCTCCTGGGACAGCTCCCAGAATTGCTTGCCGCCCGAACCACCGGCCTCATCGTTGTCGGCCATGTTTTGCTCTAAATAGGAAAAAGGTTTGGCCAAAAAGTTGGTTATTGTCAAGGAACAAGATCATGGTCTCATCATTTAGGGTTTGTCAACACCGAGGCACCCTAAAAGCCTAAGCTTTCATCATTTAGGGTTTGTCGACGCCGAGGCACCCTAAAAGCCTAAGCATACATCATTTAGGTTCTCATCGACACCGAGGCATCCGGGGCAGCCAAGTTATGTTTTCATCATTTAGGGTTTATCGATGCCGAGGCACCCTAGGTTGGGCCTAATCACTAGGCACTGATCACTTGGCTCTATTGCCACCTATGTTGGGTTTATCATCTAGGGTTTATCGATGCTAAGGAGAATTCTAAGTTGGGCCTAATCACTTGGCTCTATTGCCACCTATGGTTTAATGCAGGAAGAATAAAGGGGCAGTTGATCCTACTTAATTAAGTACTAAGATACCCCGGCCCATGCATTATCGCAAGTACCCCATATGTCCTATTTTTAGCAAAGTCATGCTAAAATTCACGGAAAATTGCAGCATGACCTTTGCTGAAAATAGGACATATGGAGTACCCGAATTTGCCGGAACGGAAGTTAATCGACATTCCGGCAAACTCAAGGGCCTCTCGGGGTACCTGCAAATTCATCACGACACGATGGTCGGAGACAAAACCTAGCAAATTAGCTCCACAATGTGCCTCTACTTTCATATGGATGAAAAGGCCACAGACCATATGGTCCTCTGCTTTCATATGGACAAAAATCAGCTCAACTTATGTGAGCTTCCATTCCAGATCTAATAGCAGCAAGTTGTTCACTTGTAGCTCAACTTATGTGAGCTGCCTTCAAGAAAAGAAATCTGCAATGGCACATCTTCTCTCTGAATACATTGGCAAGAAACAAAACAACACCTAGTACCATCCATCTGCTATGGCTGTATCATGCAGTTTAACTAAGCACTAACAGGTAATTATATAACAGAAAACTTGGCGCGTACGTGTCACTTAGCTTGGGCAAGCAACATACCTCGTCCTCTTGGTTAGTCCAAACAAGCTGTATGCTGAGCCTCAACTCACCACCTCCACATTTTACAGCACCCATGAAATGAAAAACTGAACATAATTGTCAACCAACAAAACCAAAACACAAACAGGACTTCAAATTTTCACAATCAGGAAGAAAAACAGGGTTTTCAACTACTATATTCAGTTTCATGGCATCAGTTGAACAGTTGAAAAAGAACAAGCTTCATTTAAATATCTTGCTGCTAACAAACATAACTAATGTCAGTACTCAAAAAATAGAGTAACCACACAGGGAACAAACAAACTATTCACTTTTTATTTCTTCAGAATTGGACCAGACAGAGAACAACTCCTTGGAAGCAAACTTATATGAAAAGGTTCAGCAACTTGAAACGTAACTCTTATATGAAAATCTTCTGTATGATCAAGTAAGCAGAGCACATGTATATACCTGTATCATTGTCTTGAAGCCAACAAACGCCTCAATTTTTCTCCAACCGTGATCGAACCTGATCGCCTATGCTTCTTCTTTCACTCTCCTACATAAAGTTATTGTTACTACCTAGGAGGGATTATATGCTTGTTTACCACTACTAATACCATTTTTTTAATATAATCTTCATTCTCCTACTATTTCTTTTCTTACAAGTGTTGATGCCATAGTGTCTCAGGTTCTTCCTAGTTAAAACATGTGATTTTGAGAAGGAATTTGCCCAATTTTCGCAGGGAGACAAAACTTAGCTAAAAATTTGATATAACAAGTAGTCCATGAAATTATATTTCCTCTAGGCAAAGTAGAAGATATTATTTTGTTTTTCCTCGAAGGTGAAGGAAATAGCCATCACTTTGAAGTGTCTAATAGATGAAATAATGCATGAGTTAGAAAGATATGTGCAAGTGTCTGAAGGCATCCCGTGAAGCAGAGCTTCCAAATTGATCTTCTTGAAACATTGTTACTAAGTAAGGCTTAATTTCATATTTCTGCAAACTAAGGTAAACCAATTATTACATGCATAAATTTCTCATTTGGAGAAGCCAAGTATCAAAGGTTTCGAACCATGAGAATTTATTGCATTTTTCGGTGACAACACGGCTAGGAAAAAAAGACTCTGATACAGAGACTAATGGCGCGATGCCCCCCTCCCTTAGAGGCATTATCACAAACACCTATCAAGCACAATCCTTTCACATGTAAACTTGAGCATGCTCTGGAAAAATCACGCAGCAAGCAAAAAATTGAAAAGAGGATGCAAGAGGACGGAGGGAGGGGGGATGAGGGAAGAGGGAGGATGGACGAAGGAGTGGTCGCTACCTGCCTACGGACTGGTCGCCGGCGTAGCTCCGGGCGGCAGCGTTGCTGGGCAGGAGCGCCTGCTCCAGGGAGGGGGCGCCGCTGGTGGGAGCGGCTGCTTGATGGGGGGAGGCACTGCTGGGGTCCTATACCGGAGGCGGGGCAGCGGAGGGTTCGGCCGGCTGGGCGCGCCGTGGCGGCGGGCCGGCAGCAGTGGCGGCGGCTAGGAACCCTAGCTGTCGCGCTCGGGAGGGAGGTTGACGCAGGCGGGGCCGCGGGGGGAGGGGGACGGCGAGGGTGCGGGCGCGGGCGGAGGGGGGACAGTGAGGGAGGTGGTCGGGTGCGGCGGGGGAAGCGAGCACGGCCGGGGACGGCGAGCACGGGGGATGTGGTGGGCGGTGGTGGTCAGGCGCGGGTGAGACGAGGTAGGGGAGGGATTAGAGAGAAATGGAGATTGGGGATTTTAGTGTGGGGGAGGCTTAGCAATGGCGCACCACCCAGGGGTGCGCCATAAGTACATCCATAGCAATGGCGCACCACCAAGGGGTGCGCCATAAGTAATTTAATCTAGCCCGACTTGTCAGGTTATATACAACCTAACCCTATCTACAACAGACCCCTCCCACTAGCCCGACTAGTCAATACGCAGCACACACACCAGGAGGTCCTGGGTTTGATTCCCAGGCTCCCCAATATTTTTTATGCATTTTAAATACTGTTTGATATCTATTTGTGTTTAAATATGTTCAAACTTGTTTAAATCATAACAGTAATATTTTTTTATAAAAACAGTAATAACCCCCCCCCCCCCCAGGAGTGAGGTCCTGGGTTCGATTCCCAGGCTCCCCAATATTTTTTTATGCATTTTAAATCCGGTTTGATATTTATTTGTGTTTAAATATGTTCAAACTTGTTTAAATCATAACTGTAATTTTTTTTAAAAAAACAGTAATAACCCCCCAGGGGTGCGGGGGGGCGGGTGCTCGTCGGTGGCGGTGGAGCGGGGGAGGGTTGCGGTGGGTCGTCGGCGGCGGTGGAGCTAGCTAGCGGGGGAGGGTGCGGGTGGGATCGAGATCGAGATGGAGGGGGAATCGAGATCGAGATAGAGGGGGATCGAGATCAAGTGTCCTCATGAATTCAAAAAGTGCCCATGAAATTTAAAAATATTCATGATATCAAAAAGTGCCCATGAAATACAATCGAGAAATGAAGACTACGATTTAAATACAATCGACCTTAGCTAGCTATTTGTTCACAATCTTCTTGCCCTTCTTTTTTGCAAATGGAGTTCTTTTGTGGAACGGATGTCCTTTAGGTAGGGTGGTCCTGCTTCTTCTTATGGTGTGTGCTGCTACTTCATCTTCGTTGTCATGTTCGATCTTCGGGTCGCCGTACTTGTCGAAGTCTTGCTCATAGGCTACTCCATCGATTCCAATGATCTTCCTTTTGCCTCTCCTCACGACAACACGACTGGGCTTTGACGGGTCGGTAATGAAGAAGCATTGGTCCACTTGGGAAGCCAGTACCCATGGCTCATTTTTCGCGGTGACGTTTGCGCCCGCGGTCTTGGATTTGGCTTCGGGTATAACCATTGTGGTGAAATACCGGTCTTCTTTTAGGACGCTCTTGGCCCATCTGACACGGAACATCGGGACCTTCTCTCCAGCGTAGCTCAGCTCCCAGATCTCCTCGATCCTTCCGTAGTATCTGTCCTTGTCGTTGCCGGTGTAGGATTCCATTGTTACCCCGGAGTTCTGATAATCATCACTCTTCATGTCCTTGTCCTCGGTGTAGAATGTGTAGCCGTTGATATCGTATGCCTCATAGGTCATCAGGTTGTGCTCGGCGCCCTGTGACAAGGTGAATATGAGTTGTTCTTCCGCGGAAGAATCCTCATGTAAAGGGTACGACAGAAGCTTCTGCTTGAACCAACGCGTGAAACATGAGTTGTGCTCTTTGAGTATATCTCCGTCCGTCCTCTGTTGGCCTTGGTCATTGTACGTCCTCTCAATAAAGGTTTTGTGCTCTACCACCCAAGGATCGACCACGTCTATGTGTTGTAGCGTGACTAGGTTTGCTCTTTCAAAGTCGGCGAGTCGACCCTCGAAGTTGACATGCATTTTGCGGCGACCCTCACGGTGACCCCATCCAGCGAGCCTGCGGAGGTGCCTGTTAACGGGTAGACCAACGGGGTTCTCGATCCCTAGATAATTCGTGCAGTAGGAGATGCACTCTTCGGTCAGAAAGCCCCTGGCTATACTTCCCTTTGGACGTGACATGTTGCGAACGTATCCTTTGATGACACCGTTCATCCTTTCGAACGGCATCATGCTGTGCAGGAACGTCGGCCCGAGTTGGATGATATCCTCCACGATATGGACCAGCAGATGCACCATAACGTCGAAGAATGCGGGCGGGAAGTACATCTCAAGCTCGCATAGTATCACCACAATCTCTTCCTGTAGCCTTCTGAGTTGCCTCACGCCAATCGACTTCCGAGAGATGACGTCGAAAAAGTTGCATAGGCCAAATAGCGTTTCACGGACGTGCGCATCCATGATCCCACGGATTGCAACTGGAAGTATCTGCGTCATCAGCACGTGACAGTCGTGAGACTTCATCCCGCTGAACTTCTGCTTCGCTGGGTCTAGGTATCTGCTTATCTTCCCCGTGTAACCGTAAGGAAGTTTTACTCCTAGGAGGTAGGTGAAAAACTGCTCGATCTCCTCCTTACTTAGAGTGAAGCACGCGGGAGGGTGGTCATTTCCGGTCTTCTTGGCCTTTTTGCCTTTGCGACGACATTCTGTGTCCTGCTTCGCCTCATCATCATCATCATCATCATCATTGGCATGAAGCTCCTACCTGATGCCCATTGATTTCAGGTCTGCCCTTGCTTTCGGCCCATCTTTGGTCCTCTCTGGCATGTTGAGCAGGGTACCAAGCAGACTCTCGCACACGTTCTTCGTGATATGCATGACATCAAGGCTGTGAGGCACACGGTGGATCTTCCAGTACGGCAAGTCCCAGAAAACAGACCTCGTTTTCCATACCTTCAGCAGCGGCTTTGGCGCCTTTCGCTTCTTTCCCGGCTCTGGCACCTTGTGCTTCTTTCCCGGCAGTGGGTAGTCTTTCCAATTTTTCAACAGCTCGTCTATTTCCTCGCCGCTCCTCGTACACGGGCGTTTTCGGGGTTCGGTTTCACCATCGAACAGATCCTTGCGTTTCCTCCATGGGTCATCGTCGCGAAGCCACCTTCGATGTCCCATGAACATGGTGTTTCGAAGACCCGGGATCTCTATCTAGCTGGCGATACATTGTGTCATCCATGCACCTTACGCATCCAGAAAATCCGTGGACTACCTGCCCCGCGAGATATCCGTAACCGAGATAGTCGTGCACCGTCGTGAGCAGTGCGGCTCTCATAAGGAAATATTCTTTCTCTATGGCGTCCCACGTATTGGCTGGCGTTTTCCACAGCGTGTCTAGCTCCTCCTTCAGCAGCCCTAGATACAGATTGATGTCATTCCCTGGTTGTTTTGGCCCTTCAATTAGCATAATCATGTGAATGTACTTCCTCTTCATGCACAACCAGGGGGGAAGGTTGTACATCCACACAAACACAGGCCAGGTGCTATGTGTGCTTCTCTGGCTACCAAACGGATTGACTCCATCGGTGCTCGCGCCCAGCACGATGTTCCTTGGATCCTTCCCAAATTCTGGGTATTCGAAGTTCAACGCTTGCCACTGGCTCGCATCCTTAGGGTGACTCAGCATCTTGTCTTTTTTATTTATCTCCGGATCATTTCCGTCATCTTCCCGCTTCTTCTCCTCCCTATCCGCGTGCCAACGCAGGAGCTTTGCTACCTTAGGGTCCGCAAAATACCGCTGCAGACGAGGAGTGATCGGAAAGTACCACACCGATTTTCGAGGATCTTTCTTCCTCTTCTTGTATCGAGTGACGCTGCACACCGGACATATGGTAGACTCCGCGTGCTCGTCCCGATAAATGATACAATTGTTCATGCACACATGGTATTTCACGTGCGGTAAATCCAGAGGACACACGATTTTCTTCGCCTCCTCAAAACTGGTCGGGCACTTGTTCCCCTTGGGAAGACGTTCGTGCCAGAATGACATGTTCTCGTCGAAGCATGCATCCGTCATTTTGTGTTTTACCTTCATCTCCAGAGCCATGAGCATTACTTTCAGGTAGGTATCCTCGGGCCTGCATCCTTCATACAATGGAGTAACCGCGTCTATCTCCAGTTGATCCAACTTGGCTTTATCCGTCTGCTTGAGAAGCAGCTCTTGAATATGAGGGTCCTGCACCCAGCCTCCATCATCGTCTGCTCCGGCATCTTCATCTTCATGATCATGCCCTTCATCTTGATCTTCCTCATCATCATGTACGACATCTTCTACATGATGACTGTGTACAACATCACCGTCGTGTTCATGTCCTGGAGATTCTTCGTCTTCTCGCCCGCCCTCGCCGCGGTGGTACTTGTCTTGTTGCCCTTCCTCATTTCTTGCCCGGCCCCGGCCATGGACGACTTCATAGTCATCTTCATCACCTTGCCACCGATAGCCATCCATGAAACCACGCAAGAGCAGGTGGTCCCGCACCTGCCCGAAATCTGGGTCCGCAATAAGGCTCTTCAGCTTGCATCTTCGACACGGACATCTTATCTCCGTCTCGTTCTTTTGAAGCATCTCGGCCTTCGTGGAGCTCAAAAACCTATTCACGATGCCTTCAGTCATCGTGCGGACCATGGTCGCCTGCGGGGTAGAGCAAAACGATATTTTAGAACCAAGAAAAAATTTGGCATGACCTTCCCTAAAAATAGGACCAAAAAGAATGCATAGTGCCAAAATTCTCACCGAAACAGAAATGAATCAAAACATTCCGGCAAAATATTGGAAACTATCGCATTTCAAATACCGGTACCTTCAAACACAAACATATATGCAACACCACAAACACATGCAACACCACAAACATACATAGATCTAGCTAGGCCACAAAAAGTGCATGTGCATGTTGTTGGAGCGAGCTAGGGAGAAAAAAAGTAGATCTACATCATGAAGATAGCTTTCCCCTTACTTACCTATCAAAAAAAGGTAATTTCACCACTTAATTTTGGTGAATCTATGGTGGAAATGAGGTGAGGAGGAGGAGGCAGCCGAAAGCTTGGAGAAGGAGGTGGAGGGAATGAAGGAAATGCGCCATTAGTAACCCTGGTTACTAATGGCGCACCTCCAGGTGGTGCGTCATTAGAAGTTTTGCAAAAAAGTAAAAAATATAAATATATATACTAATGGCGCACCGTGTAATAGTGCGTCATTACTAGTTTAAACTAGTAATGGCGCACTGTGAAACGGTGCGCCATTAGTAGTTTTGCAAAAAAAAGAATAAGAAAAAAATTACAGTAATGGCGCACTCTCTGCCTGGTGCGCCATTACTAGTTAGAACTAGTAATGGCGCATTGTCGACCTGATGCGCCATTAGTATGTATGGAAAAATGGAAAAAAATTAATACTAGTGGCGCACCCTGTTTCTGGTGCACCATTAGTGTCTTCCACACTAATGGCGCATCACCAACAGGTGCGCCATTAGTATATAGTAGTGGCGCACTACTTCTCTGGTGCGCCATTAGTATCAATCCTATCTGTAGCCCTTTTCCTAGTAGTGTTGTGTTCATGGATCTAGCACATGTGTGATCGTTCTTGTTGGTTTGAGTGATTCTCTCCTGTTTCCGCTTGTGATTCCCCTTGTTTTCCCCCTCATGTTCTTCGTGTTCTTCGGGGGATCCGCTCTTGTCGTGAAAGGTAGGCCACATAGGGTTACACCCTACATCACTTCGGAGGCGGCCCTTTCCTTAACATGGGGAGAAAGGATGCCAGCTTCTCTTTCTCTTTTATCTTTGGAAGAGGGAACCTTAGTCTCCCCGGACATAATATTTGGTGTGCCATCGGAATGGAGGCCACCTTTGGCCTTGCTGATCTCCTCGTTGTCCTTTTCACTGGCACCTGGAATGGTGCCGGGACCAGCATCCTTGTCAGCACAGGACTAGCTAAGTCTTCGGGAAGGGGAGCCGAACACCTAATTTGCTCCGCCTTCTTCGTCCAGCCCTGGAAAAAGATGGTTTTCTCGGTGCCTTATCACTGGATATTTAATTAAGCTATGTTCGGAAGTCGAGTGCTTACCGAGGTATCCGGATGGTTGCAGTCAAGGACGATGTCCTCGGTAGTGTCTGGCTAATGTTTTTGTAACGCCCTCGATGCGGCTATATCTCCCACGTGTCGAAGCACGACTTAGAGGCATAACCGCATTGAAAGCAATGTCGCAAGTGAGGTAATCTTCACAACAACCCATGTAATGAATAAGGGAAAAGGTACATAGTTGTCTTACAATCGCCACTTCACACAATTACATGAATAAAAGCATTACATCAACCAGATACAATCAAGGTCCGACTACGGAACCAAAATAAAAGAATGCTACACAGATCCCCGATCGACCCCAACTAGGCTCCACTACTGATCGACTAGAACGGAACAACACAAAGGACAAGATCTTCATCGAGCTCCTCCTTGAGCTTTGTTGCGTCACCTGCACGGTCTCATCGGCACCTGCAAGCTGGTTTTGTAAGTATCTATGAGTCACGGGGACTCAGTAATCTCACACCCTCGCGATCAAGACTATTTAAGCTTATAGGTAGGGTAAAAGTATGAGGTGGAGCTGTAGCAAGTGACTAGCATATATGGTGGCTAAAATTACGCAAATGAGAGCCAGAAGAGAAGGCAAGGCACGGTCGATAAAACTATGATCAAGAAGTGATCCTAGAACAACCTACATCAAGCATAACTCCAACACCGTGTTCACTTCTTGGACTCCGCCGAGAAGAGACCATCATGGTAACACACGCGGTTGGTGCATTTTAATTAAGATCAACTTCAGGTTTTCTACAACTGGACATTAACAAATTCCCATCTGCCCATAACCGCGAGCACGGCTTTCGAAAGTTCAAATCCCTGCAGGGGTGTCCCAACTTAGCCCATCACAAGCTCTCACGGTCAACAAAGGATATTCCTTCTCCCAGGAAGACCCGATCAGACTCGGAATCCCGGTTACAAGACATCCTCGACAATGGTAAAATAAGTCCAGCAAAGCCACCCGAATGTGCCGACAAATCCCGATAGGAGCTGCACATATCTCGTTCTCAGGGCACACCGGATTGTCCAAGGTTCCGGTAGGCCAGCCCAGAGTTGCCCCTGGTGGCCACCGGCAGCTGACAGGTTGGACCAGCACTCAGAGGAGCACTGGCCCGGGGGTTTAAATAAAGATGACCCTTGAGTCTGCAGAACCCAAGGGAAAGAAAAGGCTAGGTGGCAAATGGTAAAACCAATGTTGGGCATTGCTGGAGGAGTTTTATTCAAGGCGAACTGTCAAGGGGTTCCCATTATAACCCAACCGTGTAAGGAACGCAAAATCCAGGAACATAACACCGATATGACGGAAACTAGGGTGGCAAGAGTGGAACAAAACACCAGGCATAAGGCCAAGCCTTCCACCCTTTACCAAGTATATAGATGCATTAATTAAATAAGAGATATTGTGATATCCCAACAAAATATCCATGTTCCAACAAGGAACAAACTTCATCTTCACCTGCAACTAACAACTCTATAAGAGGGGCTGAGCAAAGCGGTAACATAGCCAAACAACGGTTTGCTAGGACAAGGTGGGTTAGAGGCTTGGCTTAACAATATAGGAGGCATGATAAGCAAGTGGTAGGTATCGCAGCATAGGCATAGCAAAAGAGCGAGCAACTAGCAAGCAAAGATAGAAGTGATTTCGAGGCTATGGTCATCTTGCCTGAAATCCCCCAAGGAAGAACGAGTCCATGAAGAAGACAAACGGACATAGTCGAACGGGACCTCACAAACGCGACGTTATTGGAACCAACCCGAAGAAGCAACACTGGAAAGAAGCACACATCATAGTAAACAACCAACACAAGAACATGGTATGATATGCGGGATGCGGTATGTGATGCATATGAATGATTTGGAAAGGAATGATTGAACCTGGCCTCAACTTGGAAAACCAAGAGTGCCACTGGAAAGGTGAGGTGATTTCGGTTGAAATCGATATAAAGGTCACCGGAATCGGATGCACGGTTTGGAAATGGCAAGCAAAACAAATATGGCACCGGTCTGCGGTAAACAGCAAGTAGCCATCTGAATGCATCAAGATAAATATTCTACAGCACTCAAACATGACAACAAAATACATGGCAGGGATCGACTCATGATGCTTGACAAAAGATGAACACTGAGCTACGGCTAATTCACGCATTAACAGGTTCAAACAAGCATGGCAAAAGTGCAAAAGATAACATGTTTCAGACTTAGTGAAATTATCAACAAGTCAGGAATTTAACATCAGGAAGCAATGTTTAGAGCACAAAAACTACATGCTACAGGAACATATCATGACAAAGCAAGGCATGGCATGAAGCTACTCAAAGCAATTAACAAAAGTCCCTTAGTGACCTTGAGCCAAAAGGGATCAGAAAATACAATTGCAAGCATGTGAACATAGCAAAAACATAAACAGATTCTGACTTAGTGAAAAACTGGAGCATGGCAAAACAGATAACAAGTAGGCATGTTTACGAGCTCGATGCACTCACTAGAAAGCATGGCATGAAAAACTAAGCATACACCCAGAAAATAGACATGGCATAGAAGCTAGACATGGCAAGAACAACAACATAGCATGCACGGATCAACTACAACAAGCTCGGCAAAATTGCTAAACATGTTAACAATCTGCCAGGAACATTTTATAGCAAAAGTAGAGCTCGATTGACTCAAGCTAGGGTGCTCCATAAATGCAAACAAAGACATGTATGGATAGAGCACCACATTATTAACAAAACATCCTTACTGATCATCCTCAAAAGAGGCACGGATCACTAGGAAACAACATGAACATATGGCATAAAAACAATATCAGGACAAGGAATTAGTGAAATTCTAAGTCCCTGGAATCAGCATTACCGATTACGCTACTTTGCAAGCTTGTGCTAGTCACCACAAAGACCACAAAAATACATGGCATACACCCTGTAAAGATGGCATGGCATATAACAAAACACATGTAGAACTCAGGATCATAGCATGAACACATTAATCATGGCAAAAATGACAAAAGGCCATTTGCTGAAACAGATCTGACATATTCCTCACATAGCCTTCTTCCAACAACATTTCGGGCATCAAGATGAGCTTAAATGAAAATAATGCAATGAGATGAAATGATGTACTCGTCGAGACGAACATTTTGATATGCTACACGCACGAATCGGAGCTATGGATGCAGAGTTATGGCATGATGAACATGGGCACATGAATCTGGAAACTTCGGGGACTTGGTGAAATTATACCTCCGTGAAAAGTCAAACCGGGACGGGACGGTGCAGGACGGAGGGATCCGGGGACGCGGGACACCGTTTGGATCGGGGGACGGCGCGGTTCATGGTCGGGACGATGAAGATCTGGAGGTAGAGGTCAACTCCGGCGGTGAGAAACTCCGGCAATCGCCGGAACGGCAGATCCGACCGTGAGGCGCCGGGGCCGGCCCCAGTGGAGGTCGGGGAAGCACCTGGTGGCGGCGGGTCGATCTTGGGCCCGTGCACGGGATGCGGGGCACTCGCCGGCGAAGGGGCGAGGTTGCCGGCGACCATGGCGGCGGTGCACGGGAGGCAGCGGGACGCGGCGGTTGCAGGCGGAACACGGTGCGGTGGCGGTGACCGGTTGCGGTGGAGGCGATGATGCGGCGGAGGCGGCGGGGTGAGATGGCGGCCGGAGCGCTGCAAGGAGCGGCGGAGCACGGTTGCCGGAGCGGCGGGCGGTGGCGCTGGGCGAAGGCGGCGGCGGGCGGCCGGCGAGGGAGACGCGGGAGCGGGCGTGGGCCAGCGCCGCGGCCGGATGGGCCCTGCGGGCCTGATCCGGGCCCGGCGGGCTTGGCGCAATGGGAGGAGAGAGAAGGAGACGTGGCAGCGGCGGATTCGTCTGGGACGGCGGCGCGGACATGTCCGGCGGCGCGCGGAGGAGGAAGTTAGGGTTTCGTCCGCGCGAAAATTCCGGGAGGGACGCATATTTCTAGGTAGAGGGGGCTAGGAGAGTCCAAATGAGCTGCGGTTTTCGGCCAGGCGATCGTGATCAAATGGCCGAGATGATGGAGGAGGTTTAGGTGGGTTTTGGGCCACTTTGGAGAGGTGGTGGGCTGCAACACACACGAGGCCTTTACGGTCCCTCGGTTAACCATTGGAGTATCAAACAAAGTCCAAATGGCACGAAACTTGACAGGCGGTCTACCGGTAGTAAACCAAGGCCGCTTGGCAAGTATCGGTCCAATCCGAAAACGTTTAATACCCACACACGAAAAGAGGTAGAAAGGGACACCGGATGAGATAGGAGCGCCGGATTGCAAAACGGACAACGGGGAAAATGCTCGGATGCATGAGACGAACACGTATGCAAGTGAAATGCACATGATGACATGATATGCAATGCATGAAACGCAAGAAATGACAAGGTAACAACAGTGAATAACCGGAGGACACCTGGCACATCGGTCTCGGGGCGTTACAGTTTTCGTGTCCCGAAAAATAAATTCCACATTCCTTTGTGCGTCATGCCGAAGAAGTGTTGAAGGGTTTGTGGTTCTTCCGGATTGAACTCCCACATGCGGAGGGGCCATCGCTGGCACGGGAGGACCTGGCGGACTAACATTACTTGAATCACGTCGATGAGATCAGTGTCCTTCTCAAGGAGACTCCGGATGCGGATCTGTAGAGTCTGCACTTCGTCGATTGATCCCCAGTCCAGCCCCTTGTTGATCCATGATGCGATATGAATTGGAGGGCCGGATCAGAATGCAGGTATAGCTGCCCACTTGGTACCACGGGGTTTAGTGATGTAAAACCACTCCCGCCGCCATGAGTTGGAAGATTCTGTGAAGGATCCTTTTAACCAAAGAGCATTGGTGAGCTTGCTCACCATGGCGCCACCACACTCCGCTTGCTTCCCTTCTATCACCTTCGGCTTCACATTAAAGATCTTAAGCCATAAGCCGAAATGTGGGGGAATACGGAGAAAAGCCTCGCACATGATGATGAACGCCGAGATGAGAAGAAAAGAATCCGGGGCTAGGTCGTGAAAATCTAGCCCGTAATAGAACATGAGCCCTCAAACAAAGGGGTGAAGAGCGAACCCTAGCCCTCGGAGGAACTGGGATATGAATATGACCCTCCCACCGGATCTGGGAGTAGGAATAACCTACCCTTGATGATGTAGGGTAGAACCCTAATCGCCCGATCTTTCACGAAAGGAGCGGATCCCACGAAGAACACGGAGAACACAAGGGGGAAACGAGGGGAAACACAAGGGAAAACACGGGAGAAATAACTAAACCAACACAAGATAGTCACACATGTGCTATATCCTCAGATACATAAGAGTTCACACAGTACACGATCAACTAGGGACGATATGAGGGTAGGCGGTCTTCTCTGTGAGGAGGTCTCGATGTTCTTCTCCGCGAGGAGGTCTTGAATCCAAAGGGTTCTTCTCCAAAGAGGCCGCGATCTCTCACGAGGAGTAGATCCGATGTGGATGAGCGTAGCTCGATCTCTAAAATGAGCTAAACCAACGCTAACCCTAGCTAGGATGAATAAGGGGTCTATTTATAGTCTAAGTGCAAATGGGGGCGAAAGTAGGGGTACATGGGCCTCGGGGCCGAATCTGGACACAGCCAGGTACCGGAGGTCCGCTGGGGACCGGATGCCCGGTGTCTCAGGAGCGGCCGAACGTCCGGTGGCTGCTGGTCGTCCGCTCATTCTGGCTCGGATGCTGGTGTACCGGATTTCTGGCGGCTGTCGATCGTCCGGTCACCGGCCGTCCACTTGTTTGCCTCGGGTGCAGGGGCACGGTCATCCGGTCTGGGCCGGACGTCCACTAGCTGGGATTCGGCTGGAGCATTAGGCGCCGGATGTCTAGTCCCGACCGGTCGTCCGGTGGCTGGGACTTTTCCTGCAGCGCTCCTTCTTCTCCGTCTTCTCATCCATCCTCTTTTTCTTCTTGTCCTTGCTCCTTAGCTTCTCCATGATACCTGAGTATGCACAAAGTGTCCATATGAGGTAGTAGCCAAGTCTCATGTGCACCGAAGCGGAATTGTGAGAGGAGAGATGTCACCTCGGTTTCAAGAGCTCTTGCACGTGCTCGTGTCATGGGTCCAAGAGGTGTCGTAGGCGATGTAGTTGGGTCCATGGGTATGGCCTTGGGATGCTCCGCATCATCTCCCCTTCCTTGGAGAAGATCCGTCCTCGGATCAAATTCTTCATCACCATGGAAAGGAGAGAGATCTTTGACGTTGAAGATGTCACTCACATTGTACTTGTCGCGCGGGAGGTCGATCTTGTAAGCGTCGTCGTTGTAGCGTGCGAGCACCTTGAAGGGTCCATCCACTCGGGGTCGAAGCTTGGACTTGCGTTCTTGTGGAAAACGGTCCTTGCGAAGGTGTAGCCACATGTGATCACCAATGATGAAGACCATAGGGTTCTTGTTGAAGTTGAGCTTGGTCGCAAGGCGTTGAACTTGGCGATCGATGGTGTTTCTTGTATCTTCATGCACCTTCTTGAGATGTGTCGCTCGTGCACTAGCATCCAAATTAACACGCTCTTGGAGTGGTAGAGGGAGAATGTCCAATGGTGACAAAGGGTTGAAGCCATAGACGACCTCGAATGGGGACTTGCCGGTTGTTGAGTGTCTTGCTCGGTTGTAGGCGAACTCGGCGATAGGTAGACACTCCTCCCACTCCTTGATGTTCTTCTTGATGAGTACTTGAAGTAGAGCGGAGAGTCTGCGGTTGGTAACTTCCGTTTGGACGACGGTTTGTGGATGATATGTCGTAGAGAAGAGGAGCTTGATTCCGAGCTTGGCGCATTGGGTCTTCCAAAAGTAGCTAAGGAACTTAACGTCATGGTTCGAGACGATAGTCTTTGGCACTCCATGTAGACGCAATATTTCCCTACAGAAGAGATTAGCAACATGTGAATCATCGTCTATCTTGTTGCAAGGAATGAAATTTGTGCCATTTTTGAGAAATGGTCCACACCGACGAATACCAAATCCTTCCCATTTCTAGTCCTAGGAAAACCAAGTACAAAGTCCATGCTAATGTCTTCCCATGGTTGATATGGAATAGGTAGAGGCATATAAAGGCCATGGGATTGAGCTTTGGACTTAGCTTTGCGACATGTAGAGCATCGGTTGGTGAAGCGGTTGACGTCGCGGTACATCTTGGGCCAAAATTAGTTCTTGGTGAGCGTGGCGAAAGTCTTGTCGTGTCCAAAATGTCCCATTAAGCCTCCTCCATGAGATTCCTACAAAAGCAACAAACAAAAAGAAGACTCAGGGATGCAAAGCTTGTTAGCTCTCATAAGATATCCATCTTTGATGTAATAGCATTCCCAAGAGGTGTGCGTCAAACACTTGGCATAAGGAGTAGCAAAAGTAGGATCATGCTCATACAAGTCTTTTATATGCTCAAAGCCGATGACATCCAATTCAAGTTGAGTAACAAGCAAGCATATGCAGGAAAGGGCATCCGCCACAATGTTTTCTTTACCTTTAATGTACATGATGACATAAGGAAAAGACTCAATAAATTCACTCCATTTAGCATGATGCTTGTTCAACTTGGTTTGGCCCTTAAGGTACTTGAGCATTTCATGATCGGTATGATTGATAAACTCATGAGGGCGAAGATAGTGTTCACATTCATGCAAAACACGGACTAAAGCATATAGCTCTTTGTCATAGATGGGGTAATTGAGTTGCGCGCTAGAAAGTTTCTCACTAAAGTAAGCTATGGGGCGCTTCTCTTGCGTTAACACACCTCCTATGCCATTACTGCTAGCATCGCAATGAATCTCAAAGGGTTTGTGAAAGTTGGGTAAAGCAAGCATGAGAGCATGAGTAAGCAAATTCTTAAGCTCATTGAATGCGGTATCTTTGGATGGTCCCCAAACAAAAGGTGCATTCTTCTTGCTCAAAGCATGCAAAGGCGAAGCAATGGTGCTAAAATCTTTCACAAAGCGATGATAGAAATCCGCAAGGTCAAGAAAGCTATGCACTTGTTGCAAATTGGTTGGTTGTGGCCAAGTCTTAATAGCATTGATCTTGGACTCGTCAACATGAACACCCTTAGAGGAAACAACAAAACCCAAGAAAATGAGCTTGTCAATGCCAAAAGGCATTTCTCCATATTAGCATAGAGTTTCTCTTTCCGAAGAGTCTGCAAAATGGTTCGAACATGGGTGACATGATCTCTAAGAGATTTTCTATACACAAGGATATCATCAAAGTAGACCACAACAAATATACCAATGTAAGGGCGAAAGACATGATTCATAAGATGCATAAAAGTACCCGGTGCTTCCGAAAGACACATAGGCATGACTAACCACTCATACAAGCCAAACTTGGTTCTCAAAGCGGTTTTCCATTCATCACCCCCTTGTATGCGGATTTGATGGTAACCACTCTTGAGATCAATTTTGGAAAAGATAGTGGCACCGCTAAGCTCATCAAGCATATCATCTAGGCGTGGAATGGGATACCTATAGCAAACGGTGATAGCATTGATAGGTCTTTATGAGGACATCAATACCATTGTTACACCCATAGACCCTGCTGCTATACATACTGGACCAATTACTAGAGCTCGCGCACGCCAATTAAATTATCAGGTACTTTCGTTTCTTGGTAATGATTCTAATGTTCATGGTAATATGATGCTGCCTAAATTGGATACATTTGTTTTTCTTACAAATGAAGGGCCTGGCATGGATAGGAGGGATGAACACTGGAGCAAGACCAAGCATGGAGATGATGGCATGCGCAAGGGGATCAAGAACGGAGTTACAAGTGATGATTTCAGGACTTTGAAGCCACCATAAGGAGTGCATGAAGCCTTGGATGAAATATACAAGATGTCACTTCATAAATTTCGTCTAGAGGCTATTCTAGGTGCTGCGTCACCTTATTTTTGGGCCAGGCCCATGTATTTTCGAAATACTTAAGTGTAGGTTGTTTTTAGAGTCCATATTTGTGGGGAAACTAGAGTTAGGGTTGGTTTCAGACCCCTCCTCCAAGGGCCACGAAATTCCCCCCTCTTCCTCCATATATACATCGTCGTTTAGACTTTGGGTTTTGTTTAGATTAAAGTTTGTGATAGCTGCAACTTCGCGTACTTCGTTTGTGTTCAACGACCAGACAGAGGCGTCACAGAACCCCACCTTAATCAATAAAGTTTTCCTCTTATATTCGCAATATCCAGATTGCAATCTCAGTTTCTTGCTTGTTCTTCATTTGCCTACAGGAAACAGACCTTCGTGGTCAGGTTGATCGTGCTCCGGCGTGGTCAATAACCTCTCGGAGTTGGTTTAGCGATTGCTAAGGCGCGACGTTCTCGCACGTTCGTAGTCGAATCGTCAAAGTTGACTTCCTCCAATACGATAGCCACCATCTCATTGAAATACGAGACACCTTTGCCTCTATCAAGTGGTATCAAACTTCCAGGTTGCTCAATGAGATTTTACAGCTTTTCGTAGTTTAGATCAAGTCTGTTCTTCATACCTACAGTCCATGAAAAAGCCAAAAAAAATTAGGGTTAGTTCATCATATCCGAACCAGTCTGAGCCTTTGCATAGTCTTTTTAGTATTTTGCTTTGTTGAATTTGCGGTTGCATCGTCGTGTCTAGTTGCTGGTCTTAGAGTCTAGTCTTTGAGAGTTTCGAGTTCTGGTCCACATATACATCCGCCTGTCCACCACCAATCCGAGTCCACATATACATCCGCTAGTCCACCACCAATCCGAGTCCACATATACATCTGTGTGTCCACCATTAATCTGAGTCCACATATACATCTGTCTGTCCACTAGCAATCCGAGTCCACATATACATCTGCCTGTCCACCACCAATCCGAGTCCACATATACATCTGTCTGTCCACCACTAATCCGAGTCCACATATACATCCGCCTGTCCACCACCAATCCGAGTCCACATATACATCTGCCTGTCCACCACCAATCCGAGTTCTTTTCATATTAGGTTTGTTTTCGAGATCCATCTAGTTTTCGTTTTGTGTTTCCTTGCCTGAGTAGGTCTCGAAAAAAAAGAGTCTGGAGACCCCCGGGCAGTTTTTAGGCCAAAATTTCGGCAACCAAAAATATTTTTTCTGTATCCTATTTTTAGGTCCCATGGAGCGTTTTGAGACACTCGCCATCATAGTGATTTTTTGTCACACTTTTTCGTCATCCCTGCCCTGATTTCCGAAAAAAAACTCAAAAAAAATCCGTGCCCATCCTATCAGTTTGACGAGGGAGGAGTTTTGAGACACTCACCATTATAGCGATTTTTCGCAAAAAAAAGAGGAGCGCCAAAAAAAGAGGAGTGCAAAAGAAAAACAGAGCGAAAAAAAATTCCAGAGTGTGCTTTTCCCTTGTTTACAGGCAGCACCGTGATTTCGTTAGTGTTCTAGGCTCGCATCTCTAGCACGGTCTAGCCTAGGACCAGCACAGTACCGTCGTGAAGCGTTTATTCAACTTTGCATATCTGAATTGATTATTGCTGACCTTTTTTGCTGCCATATTATAACCCTTCCCAACTCCACATACATCTACCTCGTGCGTTTGACTCTCCCTAGTAATCGCTCTATCCAAGCTTTGAGAGTTTTGATTACGACGGTTGCCGATCACCGCTTGCTCCTAGGTAAGAACTGGCAAGAATTTGAGATTTGCTTGATGGATTTGTGACACCCACCACCACCTCTTGTTAGTAGTCTGTAGGATCATATTCTTGTGTGTTTCTATTGCAACTAACCAGGGCAGGATCACAACCCAACGAGACTGAATGGGAGAACATGACGAATAGGGAGTTGCATGATAAATTTCAGCAAATGATGAGTGGACAGGTGCAAGATGTGCTAAACAGATTTGAAGAGGCCATGGAGAAGATAGATGGCATGGAGAAGACGTTCTAAACAAAGCTCGATAACAAGTTTAATGAATTGCTCGCGCGTCTTCCACCACCACCACCGGCTGCACCTAACGCACATCTACAACAACAACCACAACAACGACTACCTCCACGTTGCGAAATAGCCCTCCACCGAGCGAGCCATGTCCCTCTTGTGCCTGGTCAAACTGCTGGTGCTGCTATTGATTCTTCTGTGGCTCCTGCTGCTGATGCGGAGGAGGATGATTATGTGGGAGATTACGAGGATGAGGTTGATCAAAATCAGAACTACGTGCAACCACCAGCACCACAACCACCAGGTCATCCACATGCAAATAATGGCAATGGTAGGGCTCCCCCTCAGGTACGAGATCATGACCATCTCCCCAAACTGAAATTGAATATTCCACCATTTGAGGGTAGATATGTTCCTGATATATATCTTACTTGGGAGTTAGAAACTGAACAGCAGTTTACATGTTTACAATATCCCAAGGAGAGACGTGTTCTTGCTGCTATTTGTGCTTTCAGCTACTTGGGCTGCTTTGAAAACTACTTGGGCTGCTTGGGCTGCTTTGAAAACTACTATGCGTACTCGTTGGGTTACACCATATTATCAACGTGAATTACTTCAAAAATTGCAACGTTTAAGACAAGGAAAAAATTATGTAGAAGAATATTATTAGGAATTACAAACTGGCATGATTAGATGTGGTATTGTTGAGGCGAATGAAGCTATGCTTGCACATTTTATGGGTGGATTAAATAGAGAGATTCATACCATTCTAGAGTATAAGGAGTATACTAATATCACTCGTTTATTCCATCTTACTTGTAAAGCTGAACGTGAAGTGTGGGATCGATAGGCATTGGCGCGAACTAACTTTTCCACAGGTCGATCTTCATCATGGACACCACGTGCATCCGCTACTTCCACTGCACCAGCACCTCCATCAAGTGCCACCTCTAGCTGTGATACTAGAAAGCAGGCACAACCACCACTATCTGCCAAGAGCACATCTGCTAGGCCTGCGCAGAGCTCTTCTTCTTCCATGGCATCAATAGGGCACACAAGTGATATTATTTGTCGTCGTTGTAAGGGAAGAAGACATTTTGCAACAGAATGCAAATCTCAGTGTGTGATGATTGTTACTGAGGATGGTGGGTATGAGTCTGCTAGTGACTATGATGAGGAGACTTTGGCTCTTATTACACATGAAGAACACGGTGGAGATGATTCTGATCATGAGACGCAATACATGGTTGCTGAAGATGCTGACAGGTATGAATGTTTAGTTGCTCAACGTGTTTTGAGTGTGCAGGTTACACAAGCTGAGCAAAATCAGAGGCAGAATTTGTTCCATACAAAGGGAGTTTTGAAGGAACGTTCTGTTCGCGTCATCAGAGATGGAGGGAGCTGCAATAACTTGGCTAGCATGGAGAGGGTGGAGAAGCTATCTCTCACCACAAGACCACATCCACATTCTTACTACATCCAATGGTTCAACAACATCGGCAATGTTAAGGTAACACGTACTGTTCGTGTGCATTTTAGTATCTCTACATATGCTGATTATGTTGATTGTGATGTGGTACCTATGCAAGCATGTTCCTTATTCCTTGGTAGACCATGGAAATTTGATAAAAATTCTGTACACCATGGTAGAAACAATCAGTATACTCTTTTTCATAAGGAAAAAATTACTTTGCTTCCTATGACTCCTGATTCCATTTTGAAAGATGATATTAATAGAGCTAATAAAGCAAAACAGGAGAAAAATAAGAGTGAAAATGAGATTGCGGCAAAAGAATTTGAGCAACAAATGAAGCCTAATAATAAACCATCTAGTGTTGCATCTGAAATTAAATTAAAAATTGCATGTTTACTTGCCACCAAATATGATATTGATGATCTAGATTTTAGCATATCTGTTTGCTATGCTTTTGTGTGCAAAGAGGCATTGTTTTCATTCGAGGACGTGCCTTCCTCTTTGCCTCCTGCTGTCACTAACATTTTGCAGGAGTTCGCTGACGTCATTCCACAAGACGTGCCACTCGGATTACCACCTATTCGAGGGATTGAGCATCAAATTGACTTAATTCCTTGTGCATCATTACCTAACCATGCACCATACTGTACCAATCCAGAGGAGACGAACGAGATTATGCGTCAAGTACAAGAACTGCTCCACAAAGGTTATCTACATGAATCCAAATGAGTTTGTTTGGTAACCTTGGAAAGTGCACCTTTTGCACCGACCGAATATCTTTTCTTGGATATGTTGTTACTCCACAGGGAATTGAAGTTGATAAAGCCAAGATTGAAGCTATTGAGAGTTGGCCGCATCCCTAAACGGTCACACAAGTGAGGAGTTTCCTTGGCCTCGCAGGTTTCTATAGGCGTTTTGTGAGAGATTTCAGCACCATTGCTGCACCTCTCAACGAGCTTACAAAGAAGAATGTGCCTTTTGTTAGGGGTACCGCACAGGAAGAAGCCTTCACGGTATTGAAAGATAAGTTGACACATGCTCCTTTACTCCAACTTCCTGATTTTAATAAGACTTTTGAGCTTGAATGTGATGCTAGTGGAATTGGATTTGGAGGTGGGTTATTACAAGATGGCATTGTTCCTACCACATACCACCACCTCCAACATATTCCTTCCCGCTGCCATATACATCCACCTGTCCACCACCAATCTGAGTCCACATATACATCCGCCTGTCCACCGCCAATCCGAGTCCACATATACATCTGCCTGTCCACCACCAATCCGAGTACTTTTCATATTAGGTTTGTTTTCGAGATCCATCTAGTTTTCGTTTTGTGTATCCTTGCCTGAGTAGGTCTCGGAAAAAAAAGAGACTAGAGAACCCCGGGCAGTTTTTAGGCCAAAATTTCGGCGACCAAAAATATTTTTTCCCTATCCTATTTTTGGGTCCCACGGAGCGTTTTGAGACACTCGCCATCATAGTGATTTTTTGTCGCAGTTTTTCGTCGTCGCTGCCCTGATTTCCGAAAAAAGTCAAAAAATCATTTCGTGCCCATCCTGTCAGTTTGACGAGGGAAGAGTTTTGAGACACTCGTCATTATAGTGTTTATTCGCAAAAAAAGAGGAGCACAAAATAAGGAGCGCCAGAAAAAAACAGAGCGGAAAAAATATTCCAAAGTGTGCTTCTCCCTTGTTTACGTGCAGCGCCGTGATTTTGTTAGTGTTCTAGGCTCGCTTCTCTAGCACGGTCTAGCCTAGGACCAGCACAGTACCGTCGTTGAGCGTTTATTCAACTTTGCATCTTTGAATTGATTATTGCTGACCCTTTTTGCTACCATATACTAAGCCTTCCCAGCTCCACATACATCTATGTCGTTGAGTGTTCTAGACTCTCCCTGGTAATAGCTCTATCCAAGCTGATGCGGAGCATCCCACGTTCATCCCCATGTACACTCGACTATACATAAGATGAGACCTCGACTATACACCATTGGACACAAGGTGAACTCGCTCCTCTCTGAACTTTCACTTTCCACATGTGAGACATGGCTACTACCTCAAACTTGTGTGCTATGCATGTCCAGGAACCAAGAGGAAGCCCATGGACAAGAAGGCGAGGACACCAAGCGCGAGGAACAAGAAGAAGGGCTACGGAAGAAGCTCCAGCCATCGGACGACCGGCCGGGACCGGACGTCCGACGCCTGAAGACCCACCGGACGACCGGCCCGGACCAGACGACCGGCGATCCTGCACCCGAGCCAAATGAGCGGACGTCCGACAAGTCCCGGACGTCCGACACACTCCAGTGTCCGGACGTCTGACCACCCCTGGAAATCCGGCGCCACCTCAACCGAGCCGAAACGCCGGACGTCTGACAAGTACCGGATGACCGGACCCTCGCGAGCCATCAGACGACCGGCGCCTGTCTGTGCGCAGAGTATCGGGCTGAGGCCCATGTATCCCCCACTTACCCCTTCGTGGACCTAGACTATATATACTCCTCCACCTCCTCCTAGTTAGGGTTAGCGTTGATTTAGCTCATTTTAACAGATAGACCTTTGCTCATCCACATCGTATCTACTCCTTGTGGGAGACCGCGGCCTCTTCGGTGAAGATCCCTTTGGATTCAAGACCCCTCTTTAGGGAAGAACATCAAGACCTCCTCGCAGAGAAGACTGTTACATCCTTGGTTGATTGTGTACCGTGTGAACCCTATGTATTCGAGGATTTAGCACATGTGTGACTCTCTTGTGTTGGTTTAGTGTTTCCCTCGTGTTTCCCTTGTGTTTTCCCTCTCTTTCCACCTCGTGTTGTTCGTGTTCTTCGCGGGATCCTGCTCCTATCGTGAAAGATCGGGTTATAGGGTTCCCACCCTACATCATCTTGGTATCATGAGCAACGTTGATCACGATTTCGGAGCCTCCCCTCTTCGTTTTCTAGCTTAATTTTGTTGTGTTCTTTCCCAAATTCGAAAATCCCCACCAAAAATAGCCCCAATATTTTTTTGTGATTTGTTGGTTTGAGGAAGTTTTGTTGGATTTGATCCATAGATTTGCTTGGTTTCAAGTGGATCTAGAATCTCCCCAAGTTTCCCCATCTTTCATCCACAAAATCTCATTAATTTTGACCCCAAAATCTCCATTTTCCACCCAAAATCGCGTCCCGGATCTCAAATCCCGCGTTGACCCCGACCCACCGGACGACCGACGCTTTCCGGACGTCCGGAGCCCCTGGAACGACTGGCCGTCCGACCTTTTCCGGACGACCGGAACCCCTAATCCGAGCTGAATTTACGGATTTTCGAGCCCGCCCGGACGTCCGACCTTGTCCGGACGTCCGTAACCTGTAGTTTCAGATTTCAGCTGATTTTTGTTTCGGCGATAACTAATTCATTCAGAGTCCTATTTTCGCGTTCTTTAGCTCGTTTTGAAGCTCTTGACATCCCCCTTCCCACAAAAATACCACCAACATCTTTTGACTCCATCAAAGTTTGACAATTTTGGCATCTTTGCCTAGGGCTTCCACCACATCATCCGCTACACCACCACCAATTTCCGCAACCAAACCAATTTTGTTCCCCATCGCATTAGTGGTTGCTTGAGGAGTGATTTGAGTCTCCTAAGGTGTCTAGGATACTTAGGGATGGTTGCTTATTCATCAACCACCACCACAACTTCCTCATAGGCTTGACCACTATACACTTCCGCCACCCCAACTTAACCCAATTTTGTTTGTGTTGTGAGTTGTGTCTCCTAAGGTATTTTCGCTACTTTGGGACCGTGCTTCCAACTCTGACACCATGTATAGTACACCACCTTACCCTCCATTTCCGCATTGCGTACTCCACAACCCATCATTGCCATTCCGCAATTCCAGTGAGCTTCCACAAAACCACCAGCACATCCCGCTACCACCATTTGACATTTGTCATTTGAGATTTTGAGTTTGCGGTTTTTACCGTTTCCTAGGGTATTTCGGCTACTTAGGGACGAGTCTCCATCATCTTGGTATCTCCATCAAGATCACCGCCACTCATCATCGCTAAGGACGGTAACCTCCATATCATCTTGGTATCGTGGTGTCCCTCCATTGTATATTCCCTTGCCATTGCATTATTAACCCCTAGCCCATTTTGCGTCACTTGCCTATCGAGACTAGCCATTTGAGTATTGCCGGCAACGTTACTTGTGCACATTAGTGATCTACACCATACATTGCATACATACCATATCATATTGGTATGGTATCATCCCTTGTGCCACAAGTTTGTTCCCGCATATATACAGTTGCTATCTTGGTTTGTGCATTGTGCCAAAGTGGCCATACAAAAAAAGAAAATAAAATAAAGCTTTTAAGAAAAAGAGAAAGAACAAAGAGCTTGTAAGCAAGTGCCATAGCATCATACCACATTGCATAAGATTGTCATATCCGATCATCTTGGATCTTACCACCGGAACATCATACATATATAGCATACTTGGGATAGAAGTTCATACATTTTGCATCTCATAGGTTGTGCACAAGTGTCGTATCCGCCTATAGAGCAATCGTGCTAGCGTCTCTCTTGAGTTGTGCAACACGAGCGTTTTCTGTGGATTCCACATTTTGTGCTCATTCCTTGGTTGCACGACCCCATTTATCTATCCGTGCATGTGTTTCCGTGTACCACATATTGCTATTGGTCTACTTGTTTCACTTGCAAATTTGTGAATCTCTTTCAACATTATTGACCCTTGCTAACATTTTACATCAAATTTTTGTGCCACTATCCTCACCGAGCTCCACCATAAGCCTTATTTGTGTAGGTGTGAGAAACCGACAAGAATTGGTACCAATTGTGCTATTTCCTTCTCCACATCGGAGTGATCATTAATCCACTTTCAACTTCGGTCAAGGTACATTTGGTATCCGTTCTTCTTTTTCTACCACTCACGTTTTTCTCTTGGAGTGATGGATAGGCAAGGCATTTCATCTCTGGTCTTCCACAACAACGATGGCGTGAACAACTACATCACCAAAGTGTCCATCTTCAATCTACAACGACAAATGCAAGGCGCACAATCAAGATTGCGAGAGCGCATCGAGAACCTCTCCATCGACATTTGCTACTCCGAAGCAAGGAAAGGGGACTACATTGACAACAAGCTTTCCGCACAAAAGGAGGAGCAATATGCAAGGATGGAGGAGATTCGGGCCTTGATCAAGTCTACTTCGCCTTCATCATCCTCAAGGCGGCGACGAGCAGCTCAATCATCTTCGGAGCGCCCAAGCGATGCAAGCGCAAGTCATCCTCGTCCATATCTCCATGGCAACACCGTCACGTTCGTGATCCACCTCGTCATGAAGGACCAGTCACCTCCAAGCAACATGTGCACGACGACAACGAACGACATCTACTACGAGCTCAAGTGCGACAATGCCAACATCATCATGAAGATGCTCACCAAGTGCAAATACACAAGTCCCAACAAGCCCTACTTCACGCCAAGTCCATGCTTCATGAGAAAAAGAGAAGACCGCGAGACGACCACAACCAAGACGGCGCTACGACTACTACCACCACCACTTTGGCATCTTCGCCAAGTGCTATCAAGGCATCTTCGCCTTTGGACGTACGACATCTTCGCCTACTTCCCACAAGTACGCCTACAATGACTTCATCAAGTCCAAGGCGACCACCTACGAGCGAGGGCGATACTTCCGTCTTCGGTAGCCCCTCAAGGAAGATGGCCGAGCATGGGAAATTCCCTTCGGTCATGGAGACGAGCTACGAGGTGCCACATCATATGGGCCTCCAACAACAAGACGGCGACAAGATGGTCGAGCTAGGGCCATCCCCTTCGACCACGGCGACGAGCGCGAACCTCTTCAACAACATGAAGATGGCACCCATATTGGACTCATACTCTGAGTCAAGCTACGAGACCGCACATGAGACCTTATCTTCGGTCTTAGAGGAGAGTGATGATGTGCCATCTTCGGCCTTCATCCACGGCTACGACGATGACATGATTGAGCATGGACACATTTGCACCTACATCTCTCCGACACCCACATATGCCGAGATGCCCCAATTGCCATGTGAGGAGAGCCACAACCACATGAGTGACATGAGTGACTCCACCAAATGTGACATTGAGAGCATTTCCTATGAGAGGATGAGTGTGACCACCACTAGCCCCACACTTGAGAGCATGCCACACATCCTATGTGAGGTTGAGAGCCATTTGAGTGACTCCACCAACCATGGGAGTGAGAGCATCCGAGAGGGAGTGAGTGAGCCACAACACTTAGTGAGTGAGGTAGTTGACATGACCTAACCTATACTCCGAGTGTGTTTACTTATTTGGTGCTAGGTCTCCCAAATGACGACACGCCTATCCTCGATGAGTCCATCCCTCCAATGAAGACGACGGTGGCCATGGTGGAGATGATGCACCCCCCACATGGTTCCATCAAGATGAAGATGACCACGACACAGTCTTCGACACCTCACCTACAACAAATGAGCGATGCTCCAAAGGTAACATAGGTGATGGTGCTTCTCTTGTCCCACTAGTGAACTATTTTACAATGATTGCTTGCATGATGTTGACAAACCTATTCCCATGCTTCATGCTAGTGCGAGTTCTTCATGTCATGACTTACCTATTTATGATAAATATGATGATGAGCATGTTGATTTGCCTAGTTGTGATGCTATGCTCCATAGGATATCATTTGAAAATTCTTTTGGTCACATCATGTTTGACAATCCTTTGAACTTGTCATATGCTATGAGTGAGATCTCCCACATTGCATCATTTTGATCTCAACATAGTGAATATGCATGCCCCATTCAAATAAATCCCATTTGCACTTATGTCATAGATGACGAGATGATGGTCATTGGATTTTGTTTTTCATGTGATGACATTGACATGCTTCCTTTCGATGATTTGCGCAATTCATCTACTATGCCATTCCATGATCACAATGTTCCAACTATGCATTGTTTTGGATGTTGTCAATATTCTCCATGTGATGTTTCAACTAATAATCATGAGGAGACCCCCATAGTTTCCTCATATATATTAGGAGATTTTGATGCATTCCATACATTGCATGATTCTCATAATTGCTTGCACCATATGCATTCCATGAATAACAATGCTCTACATATTTCTTGTGATGCATTACACAATTTGAGTCTCCATTATGCTATACATAATAACAAACCTCTCATGATGGATGACATGTTTCTATATCACGCATCTCATTTATTTGAGCATTGGATATTTAGTGCTAACCAACACAAGCACGTGCGCATCATGATGGATGATGTGTACATCTACCACGCACACACAATTTTCCCTTTGTCTTTGTTTTGTGTAGGTACTCACGTATACTCGTCAACCTCTCAATCCCAAGAGTTGACGAAACGAGCTCTTGAGAGCAAAGATGACTTGGGATCCCGTGAACTATCCTTCCCACCGCTCTCTTCACGCACCGACTACGCGCATCTCCCTCACTTGGCTCTCACACGGCTATGGGCTATATACCGCTTGTCGCTTCATGCTCATTTTACCGTGTTCACTTTGCATGCTATGCTTGCTTCTTTTCCATGCAATTGTGACCCTTGCTTGCATCTACCCATGATTCACCATTATGCTACTCCTATGTGTATTTGCATGCTTGGTGGATATCCTTGTTGCTATTGCCAAGTTTATCATGTGCCTCATGATATTGCTGCTATTTTGCTCGTATCCTCCTTTCATTCTTGTGCTATGTCATGTGAATTATTCATGCACACTATTTGCACACATGACATACTTGACATGATTCCTTCTAGTACGTTGCATCTTCGCACTACTAGCTTGCTTGCCTTGATTCACATGTTTGCTTGCTTTCTCGCATCACCCATGTTCCATTCTTACTTGCTTTCTTGGGTTGATGATGTATATATTCATGCCTCTCACATGATACATCTTGTTCATTGTCGCTTGCCTCCAATTGTTGCATCTACGATTATTGATCTTGGAGACTTGGACACTTTACTTATGATGCATGCTTACTTGATTGAGCCTATTGTATTTGGTTGTTCTCGCATCATATGCCTCCATACTATGAAATGCTCCCTTGTCCTTTCTTATGATGAGGATGATGCATACACTTGTTGGGTATCTTACCACACGAATGATAGGTTTTGCACTTCGCTAACCTCATTTGTTTTTCCAAGTGTTTGTCATGTTCTTTCATTTTGGAGGATTGACAAGGCGGTGCTGTTATGCGACAACTTGGTCATGCGAAGGCATACATGATGTGCAACAACAACATTTGCGAGAATCTCCTAAAGGTGACCTCCTTCCCTTTGAGCCATCCTCACATACGCATATTGGATGGGTCATTCTTTCATTGTTGTTTCCTTCTTGTTGTCTACATGGTACATCTCGCGAACGGAGGAGCGACATTGAAGATTGGCTCTACGGACCTTCACATTGAGGAGCGCTCGGACTTATTGGACGCACCTTGGAACCGCCACTCATGCCACGACATCGAGCATTGGTACACCAACACCTCCATATTTGTTGATTGTGCTCACACATGTCATGCTCGATGGACATATCATACACATGACAAATTTGCATCTTATGCATGGATTGACTCACATTATGATTTCCTTGTTGCATCTTGTATTCCCATGTCATCCATGATATATGAGCTTGTGCATTTCCTTAGCAAATTTGTTGTGATCTTCCTTGATGGCATATTCTTACATCATGATCATATTGCCCATCATCAATTCCATGATCACATAGTCACATTAAGCACCAATTGCCATATTCATGTTATTGATAAACCGTCTCACTATGACATCATTTTGCACCAAGGTTGCATTGATCATATTCACGACACATTGGTGTGCACAATGATTGCATTTGCCAACATGAATGCTTTAGATGTCATTTTACATCATTTGGACAAGCATCTTGTGCCTTGCTATGAACAACTTCATTGGACGACATTATGCTTACTTGATGGACACCTTTTGAGTGCTAACCATTGTATTTCCGAGTGTCGTTTGTGTTAGCTCTTTACATGTATACCACTCCGGCGACACCTTCAAGTACTTGGATTGCGCCATGACTTCCACTTCGTCCAACTACAAGTCCATCCACGACAACCGTTCCCATGGTGATGAGGATCACGATCCGAGGTCGGATCTTTCCCAAGGGGGGGAGATGATGCGGAGCATCCCACGTTCATCCCCATGTACACTCCGACTACTCTCCAAGCCCCAAGGATACATAAGATGAGACCTCGACTATACACCATTGGACACAAGGTGAACTTGCTCCTCTCTGAACTTTCACTTTTCACATGTGAGACATGGCTACTACCTCAAACTTGTGTGCTATGCATGTCCAGGAACCAATAGGAAGCCCATGGACAGGAAGGCGAGGACACCAAGCACGAGGAACAAGAAGAAGGGCTACGGAAGAAGCTCCAGCCACCGGACGACCGACCGGGACCGGACGTCCGACGCCTGAAGACCCATCGGACAACCGGCCCGGACAAGATGACCGGTGATCCTGCACCCGAGCCAAATGAGCAGACGTCCGACACACTCCCGCGTCCGGACGTCCGACCGCCCCCGGAAATCCGGCGCCACCTCAACCGAGCCGAAACGTCGGACGTCCAACAAGTACCGGATGACCGGACCCTCGCGAGCCACCAGACGTCTGGTACCCGTCGGACGACCGGCGCCTGTCTATGCGCAGAGTATCGGGCTGAGGCCCAGGTATCCCCCACTTACTCCTTCGTGGCCCTAGACTATATATACTCCTCCACCTCCTCCTAGTTAGGGTTAGCGTTGGTTTACCTCATTTTGAGAGATAGAGCTTCGCTCATCCACATCAGATCTACTCCTCGTGAGAGACCGTGGCCTCTTCGGAGAAGATCCCTTTGGATTCAAGACCCATCTTTAGGGAAGAACATCAAGACCTCCTCACGGAGAAGACCGTTACCCTTGTATCGTCCTTGGTTGATTGTGTACCGTGTGTGATAGAGGCAAAGGTGTCATGTCTTTCGATGAGATGGTGGCTATCGTTTTAGAGGAAGTCGACTTTGACGATCCGACTACGAACGTGCGAGGACGTCGCGCCTTAGCAATCGCTAAACCAACCCCGATGGGTTATTGACCATGCCGGAGCACTATCAACCTGACCACGACGGCCTGTTTCCTGCGAGCAAACGAAGAACAAGCAAGAAACTGAGATTGCAATCTGGATATTGCGAATATAAGATGAAAGCTTTATTGATCAAGGTGGGGTTCTGTGACGTCTTGGTCTGGTCTTTGGACACAAATGAAGTACGTGAAGTTACATCTATGGCGAACTTTTAATCTAAACAAAACCCAAAGTCTAAACGACGCCCTAAGGGCTGTATATATGGAGGAAGAGGGGGGAATTTCGTGGCCCTTGGAGGAGGGGTCCGAAACCAACCCTAACTCTTGTTTCCCCACACATACGGACTCTAAAAACAGCCTATATTTAAGTATTTCGAAAATACATGGGCCTGGCACAATAATAAGGTGACGCAGCACCTAAAATAGCCTATGGACGAAATTTATGAAGTGGCATCTTGTATATTTCGTCCAAGACTTCATGCACTCTTTATGGTGGCTTCAAAGTCCTGAAATCATCACTTGTAACTCCGTTCTGGATCCCCTTGCGCATGCCATCATCTCCACACTCGAACTTGCTCCAAGGTTCATCTTTCTTGTCCAAGCTAGGCCCTTCATTTGTAAGCAAGACATCCAATTTAGGCAGCATCATATTCTCATGAACATTAGAATCGTTACCAAGAAACGAAAGTACCTGATAATTCAATTGGCGTGCGCGAGCTCTAGTAATTGGTCCAGTATGTATAGCAGCAGGGGCTGTGGGTGTAACAATGGTATTGATGTCCTCATCATCCTCCCCTTCTTGAAATGAAGTCGTCCTCGACGAAAGTTCATCGTGCTCACCCAAATAAGGCTTCAAATCTGCAATGTTAAAAGTGGGACTAACCCCAAAATCTGTAGGCAGCTCAAGTTTATATGCAGTGTCATTTATTTTCTCTAACACCTTAAAAGGACCATCAGCACATGGCATTAACTTTGATTTGCGCAAATTAGGAAATCTATCCTTACGCAAATGTAACCAAACTAGATCTCCAGGTGCAAACACAACATGTTTTCTACCCTTATCTCCAGCAAGTTTATATTTACCATTCATACGCTCAATGTTTTCCTTAGTTAACTCATGCATTTTTAAAATCAATTCAGCACGTTCTTTAGCATCAAAATTAACCTTCTCCGAAGATGGAAGAGGCAACAAATCAATAGGTTCACGAGGTAGGAAACCATACACAATTTCAAAAGGGCACATCTTAGTAATAGAATGAAATGAACGATTATAAGAAAATTCAATATGAGGCAATCATTCTTCCCACATTTTCTTGTTATTCTTCAAAACAACCCTAAGCATAGTAGACAATGTTCTATTGACTACTTCAGTTTGTCCATCAGTTTGGGGGTGACAAGTAGTACTAAAAGGAAGCTTCGCCCCCAACTTAGCCCATAAACATCTCCAAAAGTGGCTAAGAAATTTAGTATCACGATCTGAAACAATAATATTTGGCACACCATGCAAGCGAATAATTTCATGAAAGAACAAATCAGCAACATCATCGCTTTTATGACATGGTATAAAGTGTGCCATTTTCGAGAACCTATCCACGATAAAAAATATGCTATCCCTCCCCTTCTTTGTTTGAGGTAAACCTAAAACAAATTCCATAGATATATCCTCCCAAGGAACACTAGGTACAGGCAAAGGCATATATAAACCATGAGGATTGAGTCGAGACTTAGCTTTTTGACATGTAGTGTAGCGAGCAACAAAACGCTCAACATCCCGTCTCATCTTTGGCCAAAAGAAATGTGTAGCAAGTATATCCTACGTCTTCTTGACGCCAAAGTGTCGCATTAATCCTCCTCCATGCGCCTCCTGCAACAACAAAAGACGAACAGAGCTAGTTGGAATGCATAGCTTGTTAGCACGAAACACAAATCCGTCGTTAAGAACGAACTTGTTCCAAGTTCTCCCTTCCTTACAATTCTGCAATACATCTTTAAATTCAGCATCATGCACATATTGATCTTTGATGGTCTCCAAACCAAATATTTTAAAGTCAAGTTGTGAAAGCATAGTATAACGACGAGACAATGCATCAGCAATAACATTTTCTTTGCCCTTCTTGTGTTTAATGACATAAGGAAAAGTCTCAATGAATTCAACCCATTTAGCATGTCTACGGTTCAGTTTTGCTTGACTTTTAATGCGTTTCAAAGATTCATGATCAGAATGTATAACAAATTCCTTGGGACATAAATAATGTTGCCATGTTTCTAAGGTCCGAACAAGAGCATATAATTCTTTGTCATAAGTAGAATAGTTCAGACTAGGCCCAATCAATTTTTCAGAAAAGTATGCAACAGGTTTGCCATCTTGTAATAACACACCTCCTAATCCAATTCCACTAGCATCACATTCAAACTCAAAAGTCTTATTAAAATCAGGAAGTTGGAGTAAAGGAGCATGTGTCAACTTATCTTTCAATACCGTGAAGGCTTCTTCCTGTGCGGTACCCCAAACAAAAGGCACATCCTTCTTTGTAAGCTCATTGATAGGTGCAGCAATGGTGCTCAAATCTCTCACAAAACGCCTATAGAAACCAGCGAGGCCAAGGAAACTCCTCACTTGTGTGACCGTTTTGGGCTGCGGCCAACTCTTAATAGCTTCAATATTGGCTTTATCAACTTCAATTCCCTGTGGAGTAACAACATAGCCAAGAAAAGATACTCGGCCGGTGCAAAAGGTGCACTTCCCAAGGTTACCAAACAAACATGCATCACGTAGAGCAATAAAAACAGCACGTAAATGTTCCAAATGTTCCTCCAAAGATTTGCTATAAATCAATATGTCATCAAAGTAAACTACCACAAATCGTCCAATGAAAGCACGTAAAACTTCGTTCATTAATCTCATGAAAGTACTAGGTGCATTAGTTAACCCAAAAGGCATGACTAACCACTCATATAATCCAAACTTAGTTTTAAATGTTGTTTTCCATTCATCTCCCAATTTCATACGAATTTGATGGTATCCACTACAAAGATCAACTTTGGAGAATATTGTAGAGCCACTCAATTCATCAAGCATATCATCTAGCCTAGGAATAGGATGACGATAACAAATATTAATATTATTAATGCCTCTACAATCAACGCACATACACGGCGTACCATCCTTTTTCGGCACTAAAATGATAGGAACAACACAAGGACTAAGGGATTCGCGTATATAACCTTTGTCGAGCAGTTCTTGTACATGACGCATAATCTCCTTCGTCTCCTCTGGATTGGTACAGTATGGTGCACGTTTGGGTAATGATGCACCTGGAATTAAGTCAATTTGATGCCCAATCCCTCGAATAGGTGGTAATCCCGGTGGCACGTCTTGTGGAAAGACGTCAGCGAACTCCTGCAAAATATTAGTGACAGCGGGAGGCAAAGAGGAAGGCCCGTCCTCGAATGAAAACAATGCCTCTTTGCACACAAAAGCATAGCAAACAGATTTGCTAAAATCTAAATCATTAATATCAGGTTTGGTGGCAATTAAACATGCACTTTTCAATTTAATTTCAGAAGCAACAGTAGATGCTTTATTATTAGGCTGCATTTGTTTCTCAAATTATTTTGCCACAATCTGATTTTCACTTTTATTTTTCTCTTGTTTTGCTTTATTAGCTCTATTAATATCATCTTTCAAAATGGAATCAGGAGTCATTGGAAGCAAAGTAATATTTTTATCCTTATGAACAAGAGTATACTGATTGTTTCTACCATGGTGTACAGAATTTTTATCAAATTGCCATGGTCTACCAAGTAATAAGGAACATGCTTGCATAGGTACCACATCACAATCAACATAATCAACATATGTAGAGATACTAAAATGCACATGAACAGTACGTGTTACCTTAACCTTGCCACTGTTGTTGAACCATTGGATGTAGTAAGGATGTGGATGTGGTCTTGTGGTGAGAGATAGCTTCTCCACCATCTCCATGCTAGCCAAGTTATTGCAGCTCCCTCCATCTATGATGACGCGAACAGAACGTTCCTTCACAACTCCCTTTGTATGGAACAAATTATGCCTCTGATTTTGCTCAGCTTGTGTGATCTGCACACTCAAAACACGTTGAGCAACTAAACATTCATACCTGTTAGCATCTTCAGGAGCCATGTATTGCGTCTCATGATCAGAATCATCTCCACCGTGTTCTTCACGTGTAATAAGAGCCAAAGTCTCCTCATCATAGTCACTAGCGGACTCATACCCACCATCCTCAGTAGCAATCATCACACGCTGAGATTGGCATTCTCTCACAAAATGTCCTCTTCCCTTACAACAATGACAAATAATATCACTTGTGTGCCCTGTTGATGCCATGGACGAAGAAGAGCTCTTCGCAGGTCCGGTAGGTGTGCTCTTGGCAGATAGTGGTTGTTGTGCCTGCTTTCTTGTATCACGGCTGGAGGTGGCACCTGATGGAGGTGCTGGTGGAGTGGATGTAGATGATGCACGTGGTGTCCATGATGAAGATCGACCTACAGAAAAGTTAGTTCATGCCAATGCCTGTCGATCCTGCACTTCACGTTCAGCTTTACAAGCAAGATGGAATAAACGAGTGATATTAGTATACTCCTTATACTCTAGAATGGTCTGAATCTTTCTATTCAATCCACCCATAAAACGTGAAAGCATAGCTTCATTCTTCTCAACAATACCACATCTAATCATGCCAGTTTGTAATTCCTGATAATATTCTTCTACAAAAAAATTTCCTTGTCTTAAACGCTGCAATTTTTGAAGTAATTCACGTTGATAATATGGTGGAACCCAACGAGTACGCATAGCAGTTTTCAAAGCAGCCCAAGTAGTTGGAATAGGATATAATATACAATGTTCAGACCACCAAACACATGCAAAGCTAGTGAAAGCACAAACAGCAGCAGGAACACGTCTCTCCTCAGGATATTGTAAACATGTAAATCGTTGTTCAGTTTCTAACTCCCAAGTAAAATATATATCAGGAACATATCTACCCTCAAATGGTGAAATATTCAATTTTAGTTTAGGAAGATGGTCATGTACCTCAGGTGGTGGTGCAGCCCTACCGTTGCGATGATATGCATGAGGACGACCTGGTGGTGGTGGTGCTGGTGGTTGCACGTAGTTCTGATTTTGGTCAACCTCATCCTCGTAATGGTCCTCCACCTCTGTAGTAGCAGCAAGAGCGGCAGAAGCATCAACAGCGGCACCAGAATTTTGCCCAGGGTCAATGGGAACGCGTTGTGCTCGTCCCACTTGATTTGGAAAGCGACGTTGTTATTGTTGTTGTAGAGGTGCATTAGGGGCAGCCGGTGGTGGTGGTGGAAGACGCGCGAGCAATTCATTAAACTTGTTATCGAGCTTTGTTTCGAATGTCTTCTCCATGCCATCTATTGTCTCCATGGCCTCTTCAAATCTGTTTAGCACATCTTGCACCTGTCCACTCATCATTTGCTGAAATTTATCATGCAACTCTTTATTCGTCATGATCTCCCAGTCAGTCTCATCGGCTTGTGATCTTGCCATGGATAGCAGCAATAGAAACACACAAGAATATGATCCTACAGACTACTAACAAGAGGGGGTGGTGGATGTCACAAATCCGTGAAGCAAATCTCAAATTCTTACCAGTTCTTACCCAGCAGCAGGCGGTGATCAGCAACCGTCATAGTCAAAACTCTCAAAGCTTGGATAGAGCGATTACCAGGGAGAGTCGAATGCACGACGTAGATGTATGTGGAGCTAGAAAGGCTTATAATATGGTAGCAAAAAGGGTCAGCAATAATCAATTCAGAGATGCAAAGTTGAATAAACGCTCAACGACGGTACTGTGCTGGTTATGTATGTGTAACACCCCGGATGTAACTTTCCCTATTTGTACTCCAACTCTTGCCGTTTCCGGCGTTAAGTTATATTTATTTCCTCGGGTTCGGGTTTTTGTCTCCGTGTGTTGTTGTCCTTGTCATGCATCTCATATCATGTCGTCATGTGCATTGCATTTGCATACGTGTTCGTCTCATGCATTCGAGCATTTTCCCCATTGTCCGTTTTGCATTCCGGCGCTTCGTTCTCCTCCGGTGGTCATTTCTAGCTTTCTTTCGTGTGTGGGGATTAAACATTTCCGGATTGGACCGAGACTTGCCAAGCCGACTTGGTTTACTACCGGTAGACCGCCTGTCAAGTTTCGTATCATTTGGACTTCGTTTGACACTCCAACGATTAACCGCCTCGTGTGTGTTGCAGCCCAACACCCCTCCAATTTGGCCCAAAACCCACCAAACTCTGCTCCATCATCTAGAGCATTCGATCACGATCGCGTGGCCGAAAACGGCACCTCATTTGGACTCTCCTAGCTCCCTCTATGCCTATAAATAGACCCTCTCCGTTTTCGGATCTCCTCCTACCTCCGAAACCCTAGAAATCGTCCCCACGCCGCGCGGGACAAAAATCTGCCGACGGACATTGTCCGGCCGTCGTCCCCGCCGCCACGTGTCTCCACCGCGTTCGTTCCCCGCCGCCGCCTCCCGCCGGCCCGCTAGGCCCGGGGCGGGCCCTCCTACTCTACCGCCTGGGCCGAGCCGCTCCGCCGCCAGCCTCCCTCCGCGCCGCCGCCGCCTCGCCTCGCCCGCGGCCGCCGCACCGCGCCGCCCCGCCGCCGTCGCCTCGCTCGCACCGCGCCGCCGCCTCGCCCGCACCGCACCACGCCGCCCCGCCGCCTCGCCGCGCGCCGCCGGCCGGCCCGGATCCGGCGAAGATCCGGCCGGCCCCTTGCTCCCCGGCCACTCCGGCGAGCTCCAGCTCGCGCCGGCGAACCTCGGCCCGCGTGCCCCCGAAACCCTAGATCCAGATCCGGAGGTTGAATTTTTCCTAAGTCCCCAGAATTTTTAGTTCATATGCCCATGTCCGCGGCTCCGTAACTTTGCATCCGTAGCTCCGATTCATGCATATAGCATATCAAAATGTTCATCTCAGAGAGTACATCATTTCATTACATTGCATCATTTTCATTTGAGTTCATCTTGATGCCCGAAATGCTGTTCGAAGAGGGCTACTTGAGTTAATTGTCAGATCTGCTACTCCGTTTAGCACTTTTGTCATTTTTGCCATGATTATTGTGTGCATGATATGCCTGTGAGTTCTACATGTGTTTTGTTAAGGGTTTTGTCATCTTTCCAGAGGTGAAACCCATGTATTTTTAGGATGTGTGTGGTGACTTGTGCAAGCTTGCAAAGTGGTGCACTTGCTAATTCTGTTTTCAGGGACTTAGTAATTTCACTAAGTCCTGGAGCTGTTTATCTCATGTTGCCATATGTTCATGTTGTTTCCTAGTGATTCGTGCCTCTTTTGAGGATGATCAGTAAGGGAGTTTTGTTAATATTGTAGTGCTCTATCCATCCATGTCTTTGTTTGCAATTATGGAGGACCCTAGCTTGAGTCAATCGAGCTCTACTTTTGCTACTTTGTGAATCTGGGCAGATTGTCAACTTGTTTGCAATTTTGCCGGTGATGTTGTAGTTGACCCGTGCATGCTATGCTATTGTTCTTGCCATGTCTAGCTTGTGTTTTGTGCCTTCTTTAAGGGTGTATGCTTGTCTTGCCATGACTTGCACCGTAGTGAGTGCATCGAGCTCGTAAATATTCCTACTTGAGCTATATTTCAGCATGTGCCAGTTTTCACTAAGTATGAAAACTGATTATGTTTTTGCTATGTTCACATGCTTGCAATTGTATTTTCTGATCCCTTTTGGCTCAAGGTCACTAAGGGAATTTTGTTAAGCTCTTTGAGTAGCTCCATTCCATGCTTTACTTTGCCATGATCAGGTCCTGTAGCATGTAGTTTTGTTGCTCCGAAGAGGGCTACCTGATCTGAAATTCCAGACAAGTGTTGATTTCACTAAGTCTGAGATCTGTTTGCCATTTGCATTTTTGCCATGCTTGTTTGAACCTGTTAATGGATGATTTGGCCGTAGCTCAGTGCTAGACTTTTGTTAAGCATCTTGTGTGCATCCCTGCCATGTATTTCGTTGTCTTGTTTGGGTGCTGTAGCATGTTCCTTTCATTGCATTTAGAGGCCTACTTGCTGTAAATCGCAGACCGGTGTCATTTTTGAATTGCTTGCCATTTCCAAACCGTAACTCCGATTCCGGCGTTCTTTATATCGTTTTCAAGCGATTTAATCTCATCTTTCCAGTGGCACACTTGGATTTCCAAGTTGAGGCCAGGTTCATGCGTTTTCCTGTCATATCTTGCATTTGGCATCCCGCATCGCATCCCGCATAGCATATCATCATTTCATCATATTGCTTGTTCTTGCACGTGGTTGATTGTATCCTTGTTGCTTGTTTGTCTTGTTTGGGTAGAGCCGGGAGACAAGTTCGCTAACGAGGAGCCCGTTGAGTTTGCTTTCGAGGATCCAGTCAACTCTGACAACTGTGCAGGCAAGATGATCATACCCTCGAAATCACTACTATCTTTGCTATGCTAGTTTGCTCGCTCTTTTGCTGTGCCAATGCTACGATGCCTACCACTTGCTTGCAAGCCTCCCAAATTGCCATGTCAAACCTCTAACCCACCATTGTCCTAGCAAACCGTTGATTGGCTATGTTACCGCTTTGCTCAGCCCCTCTTATAGCGTTGCTAGTTGTAGGTGAAGATTGGAGGCCGTTCCCTGTTGGAACATCTTTTATTTACTTGTTGAGATATCATTATATTTCCATGTTATCTTAATGCATCTATATACTTGGTAAAGGGTGGAAGGCTCGGCCTCTCGCCTAGTGTTTTGTTCCACTCTTGCCGCCCTAGTTTCCGTCATATCGGTGTTATGTTCCCGGATTTTGCGTCCCTTACGCGGTTGGGTTATAATGGGAACCCCTTGATAGTTCGCCTTGATTAAAGCTTTTCCAGCAATGCCCAACCTTGGTTTTACCATTTGCCACCTAGCCTTTTCTTTCCCTTGGGTTCTGCAGACTCAAGGGTCATCTTTATTTTAACCCCCCCCCCCCGGGCCAGTGCTCCTCCGAGTGTTGGTCCACCTGTCAGCTACCGGTGGCCACCAGGGGCAACTCTGGGCTGGCCTACCCGTACCTAGGACAATCTGAGTGTGCCCTGAGAAAGAGATATGTGCAGCTCCTACCGGGATTTATCGGCACATTCGGGCGGTGTTGCTGGTCTTGTTTTAACCTGTCGAAGTGTCTTGAGTTACCGAGATACCGAGTCTAATCGGAACGTCTTGGGAGGAGGTCTATTCCTTTGTTGACCGTGAGAGCTTGTCATGGGCTAAGTTGGGACTCCCCTGCAGGGATTGAACTTTCGAAAGCCGTGCCCGCGGTTATGGGCAGATGGGAATTTGTTAATGTCCAGTTGTAGATAACTTGAACCTTAATTAATTAAAATGAATCAACTGAGTGTGTCACCGTGATGGCCTCTTCTCGGCGGAGTCCGGGAAGTGGACACGGTGTTGGAGTAATGTTTGCGCAGGTTGCTCTCTAGTTTTCGCTCGCGCTTTGCCTCCTCTTCTCGCTCTCTTTTGCGAATAAGTTAGCCACCATATATGCTAGTCGCTTGCTGCAGCTCCCCTTATATTTACCTTGCCGTACCTATAAGCTTAAATAGTCTTGATCGCGAGGGTGCGAGATTGCTGAGTCCCTGTGGCTCACAGATTACTATTACACCAGATGCAGGGCCTGATGATTCCGCTCCAGGAGACGCGTATGAGCTCAAGTGGGAGTTCGACGAAGACTCTCAACGTTACTACGTTTCCTTTCCCGATGATCAGTAGTGGTGCCCAGTTGGGGGTGATTGGGACCGTGTCGCTTGTTGGGTTCTCTTTTATTTTGGCGCCGTAGTCGGGCCATGAGTGTTTGGATGATGTAATGTTATTTTTGTACTTGATTGACGTGGTGAGTGTAAGCCAACTATGTTTTCTCCCCTTTCATTAATATATTACATGGGATGTTGTGAAGATTGCCTAACTTGCGACATATGCCTTCAATGCGATTATGCCTCTAAGTCGTGCCTCGACACGTGGGAGATATAGTCGCATCGAGGGTGGTACAGTATGTATAGCAGCAGGGGCTGTGGGTGTAACAATGGTATTGATGTCATCATCAGTGTGAACCCTATGTATTCGAGGATCTAGCACATGTGTGACTCTCTTGTGTTGGTTTAGTGTTTCCCCCGTGTTTCCCTTGTGTTTTCCCTCTCTTTCCACCTCGTGTTCTTCGCGGGATCCCGTTCCTATCGTGAAAGATTGGGATATAGGGTTCCCACCCTTCATCACAAGTTTTGAGAGTTTTGACTATGACGGTTGCCGATCACCGCCTGCTGCTGGGTAAGAACTGGTAAGAATTTGAGATTTGCTTGACGGATTTGTGACACCCACCACCACCTCTTGTTAGTAGTCTGTAGGATCATATTCTTGTGTATTTCTATTGCTGCTAACCATGGCCGGATCACAAGCCGACTAGACTAACTGGGAGAACATGACGAATAAGGAGTTGCATGATAAATTTCAGCAGATGATGAGTGGACAGGTGCAAGATGTGCTAAGTAGATTTGAAAAGGCCATGGAGAAGATAGATGGCATGGAGAAGACGTTCGAAACAAAGCTCGATAACAAGTTTAATGAATTTCTCGCGCGTCTTCCACCACCACCACCGGCTGCACCTACAACAACAACAACAACAACAACAAAAACAACAACAACAACAACAACAACAACAACAAAAACAACAACGACGACGACGACTACCTCCACGTCACGAAACAACCCTTCGCCGAGCGAGCCTCTCCCTCTTGCGCCTGGCCAAACTGTTGGTGCTGCTGTTGATACTTCTGTGGCTCCTGCTACTGATATGAAGGAGGATGATTTTGCGGGAGATTACAAGGATGAGGTTGATCAAAATCAGAACTATGTGCAACTACCAGCACCACAATCACCAGGTCGTCCACATGGAAATAATGGCAATGGTAGGGCTCCCCCTCAGGTACGAGATCATGACCATCTCCCTAAACTGAAATTGAATATTCCACCATTTCAGGGTAGATATGTTCCTGATATATATCTTACTTGGGAGTTAGAAACTAAACAACGATTTACATGTTTACAATATCATGGACACCACGTGCATCCTCTACTTCGACTGGACCAACACCTCCATCAGGTGCCACCTCCAGCCGTGATACAAGAAAGCAGGCACGACCACCACTATCTGCCAAGAGCACACCTGCTAGGCCTACGCAGAGCTCTTCTTCTTCCATGGCATCAACAGGGCACACAAGTTATATTATTTGTCGTCGTTGTAAGGGAAGAGGATATTTTGCGAGAGAATGCAAATCTCAGTGTGTGATGATTGTTACTGAGGATGGTGGGTATGAGTCCGCTAGTGACTATGATGAGGAGACTTTGGCTCTTATTACACATGAAGAACATGGTGGAGATGATTCTGATCATCAGAGGCAATACATGGCTACTGAAGATGCTGACACGTATGAATGTTTAGTTGCTCAACGTGTTTTGAGTGTGCAGATTACACAAGCTGAGCAAAATCAGAGGCATAATTTGTTCCATACAAAGGGAGTTATGAAGGAACGTTCTGTTCACGTCATCATAGATGGAGGGAGCTGCAATAATATGGCTAGCATGGAGATGGTGGAGAAGCTATCTCTCACCACAAGACCATATCCACCTCCTTACTACATCCAATGGTTCAACAACAGCGGCAAGGTTAAGGTAACACGTACTGTTCGTGTGCATTTTAGTATCTCTACATGTGCTGATTATGTTGATTGTGATGTGGTACCTATGCGAGCATGTTCCTTATTACTTTGTAGACCATGGCAATTTGATAAAATTATGTACACCATGGTAGCAACAATCAGTATAGTCTTGTTCATAAGGATAAAATATTACTTTGGTTCCTATGACTCCTGATTCCATTTTGAAAGATGATATTAATAGAGCTAATAAAGAAAATAGGAGAAAAATAAGAGTGAAAATTAGATTGTGGCAAAAGAATTTGAGCAACAAATGAAGCCTAATAATAAACCATCTACTGTTGCTTCTGAAATTAAATTGAAAAGTGCATGTTTACTTGCCACCAAATCTGATATTGATGATCTAGATTTTAGCAAATATGTTTGCTATGCTTTCTTGTACAAAGAGACATTATTTTCTTTCGAGGACGTGCCTTCCTCTTTGCCTCCTGCTATCACTAACATTTTGTAGGAGTTCGCCGATGTATTTCCACAAGATGTGCCATCAGGATTACCACCTATTCGAGGGATTGAGCATCAAATTGACTTAATTCCCGGTGCATCATTACCCAATCGTGCACCATACCGTACCAATCCAGAGGAGGTGAAGGAGATTATGCGTCAAGTACAAGAACTGCTCGACAAAGGTTATATACGCGAATCCCTTAGTCCTTATGCTGTTCCTATCATTTTAGTGCCAAAAAAGGATGATACGTCGTGTATGTGTGTTGATTGTAGAGGCATTAATAATATTACTATTCATTATCGTCATCCTATTCCTAGGCTAGATGATATGCTTGATGAATTGAGTGGCTCTACAATATTCTCCGAAGTTGATTTGCGTAGTGGATACCATCAAATTCCTATGAAATAGGGAGATGAATGGAAAACAACATTTAAAACTAAGTTTGGACTATATGAGTGGTTAGTCATGCCTTTTGGGTTAACTAATGCACCTAGTACTTTCATGAGATTAATGAACGAAGTTTTACATGCTTTCATCGGATGATTTGTGTTAGTTTACTTTGATGACATATTGATTTATAGAAAATCTTTGGAAGAACATTTGGAACATTTACATGTTGTTTTTATTGCTCTACGTGATGCACATTTGTTTGGTAACCTTGGAAAGTGCACCTTTTGCACCGACCGAGTATCTTTTCTTGGCAATGTTGTCACTCCACAGGGAATTGAAGTTGATAAAGCCAAGATTGAAGCTATTGAGAGTAGGCCGCAGCCCAAAACGGTCACACAAGTGAAGAGTTTCCTTGGCCTCGCTAGTTTCTATAGGCGTTTTGTGAGAGATTTCAACACCATTGCTGCACCTCTCAACGAGCTTACAAAGAAGGATGTGCCTTTTGTTTGGGGTACCACACAGGAAGAAGCCTTCACGGTATTGAAAGATAAGTTGACACATGCTCCTTTACTCCAACTTCCTGATTTTAATAAGACTTTTGAGCTTGAATTTGATGCTAGTGGAATTTGATTAGGAGGTGTGTTATTACAAGATGGCAAACTTGTTGCATACTTTTCTGAAAAATTGAGTGGGCATAGTCTGAACTATTCTACTTATGATAAAGAATTATATGCTCTTGTTCGGACCTTAGAAACATGGAAACATTATTTATGGCCCAAGGAATTTGTTATACATTCTGATCATGAATCTTTGAAACACATTAAAAGTCAAGCAAAATTGAAACCGTAGACATGCTAAATGGGTTGAATTCATTGAGACTTTCCCTTAAGTCATTAAACACAAGAAGGGTAAAGAAAATGTTATTGCTGATGAATTGTCTCGTCGGTAAACAATGCTTTCACAACTTGACTTTAAAATATTTGGTTTGGAGACCATGAAAGATCAATATGTGCATGATGCTGAATTTAAAGATGTACTGCAGAATTGTAAGGAAGGGAGAACTTGGAACAAGTTTGTTCTTAACGATGGATTTGTGTTTCATGCTAACAAGCTATGCATTCCAGCTAGCTCCGTTCGTCTTTTGTTGTTGCAGGAGGTGCATGCAGGAGGATTAATGGGACACTTTGGCGTCAAGAAGACGGAGGATATACTTGCTACATATTTCTTTTGGCCAAAGATGAGATGGGATGTTGAGCATTTTGTTGCTCGCTGCACTACATGTCAAAAAGCTAAGTCACGACTCAATCCTCATGGTTTATATATGCCTTTGCATGTACCTAGTGTTCCTTGGGAGGATATATCTATGGAATTTGTTTAAGGTTTACTTCGAACAAAGAAGGGGAGGGATAGCATATTTGTTGTCGTGGATAGGTTCTCGAAAATGGCACACTTTATACCATGTCATAAAAGCGATGATGCTGTTAATGTTGCTGATTTGTTCTTTCGTGAAATTATTCGCTTGCATGGTGTGCCAAATACTATTGTTTCAGATTGTGATACTAAATTTCTTAGCCACATTTGGAGATGTTTATGGGCTAAGTTGGGGACTAAACTGCTTTTTAGTATTACTTACACCCCCAAACTGATGGACAAACTAAAGTAGTCAATAGAACATTGTCTACTATGCTTAGGGCTGTTTTGAAGAATAATAAGAAAATGTGGGAAGAATGCTTGCCTCATATTGAATTTGCTTATAATCGTTCGTTGCGTTCTACTACTAAGATGTGCCCTTTTGAAATTGTGTATGGTTTCCTACCTCGTGCACCTATTGATTTGTTGTCTCTTCCATCTTCAGAGAAGATTATTTTTGATGCTAAAGACCGTGCTGAATTGATTTTAAAAATGCATGAGTTAACTAAGGAAAAAATTGAGTGTATGAATGCTAAATATAAACTTGCTTGAGATATGGGTAGAAAACATGTTGTGTTTGCACCTGGAGATCTTGTTTGGTTACATTTGCATAAGGATAGATTTCCTAATTTGCGCAAATCAAAGCTAATGCCACGTGTTGATGGTCCTTTTAAGGTGTTAGAGAAAATGAATGATAATGCATATAAACTTGAGATGCATGTAGATTTTGGGCTTAGTCCCACTTTTAACATTGCAGATTTGAAGCCTTATTTGAGAGAGGAAGATGAGCTTCCATCGAGGACGACTTCATTTCAAGAAGGGGAGGATGATGAGGACATCAATACCATTGTTACACCCACAGCCCCTGCTACTATACGTTATGGACCAATTACTAGAGCTCGCGCATGCCAATTAAATTATCAGGTACTTTCGTTTCTTGGTAATGATTCTAATGTTCATGAGAATATGATGCCGCCTAAATTGGATACATTTGTTTTGCTTACAAATGAAGGGCCTGTCATGGATTAGAGGGATGAACACTGGAGCAATACCAAGCATGGAGATGATGGCATGCACAAGGGGATCAGGAACGGAGTTACAAGTGATGATTTCAGGACTTTGAAGCTACCATAAGGAGTGCATGAAGCCTTGGACGAAATATACAAGATGCCACTTCATAAATTTCGTCCAGAGGCTATCCTAGATGCTGTGTCACCTTATTATTGGGCCAGGCCCATGTATTTTCGAAATACTTAAGTATAGGCTATTTTTAGAGTCTGTATCTGTGGGGAAACAAGAGTTAGGGTTGGTTTCGGACCCCTCCTCCAAGGGCCACGAAATTCCCCCCTCTTCCTCCATATATACAGCCCTCAGGGCGTCGTTTAGACTTTGGGTTTTGTTTAGATTAAAAGTTCGCCATAGTTGCAACTTCGCGTACTTCGTTTGTGTCCAACGACTAGACCAAGACGTCACAGAACCCCACCTTCATTAATAAAGCTTTCCTCTTTTATTCACAATATCCAGATTGCAATCTCAGTTTCTTGCTTGTTCTTCGTTTGCTCGCAGGAAATAGACCCCCGTGGTCAGGTTGATCATGCTCCGGCGTGGTCAATAACCCTCGGAAGTTGGTTTAGCGATTGCTAAGGCGCGACGTCTTCGCACGTTCGTAGTCGGATCGTCAAAGTCGACTCCCACAGAAAACGATAACTATCTCATCAAAACATCGGGACACCTTCGCCTCTCTATCATGATCAACTCAGATGATGTAGCGACTCTCAGGGGCGATGTGTCACATGGTGGAGGTGATGTAGTCCTCACAACAACGGATGTGGTTGTCATAATATGCCTAGTTGTTCAAGGAACAATCATATCAACTCTTGGAATGTGCATCGTGCGCTTGTTCTCCTCGTGGGCAGCACGTCATTTTATTTCCTGTTCAGCTTTGCAAGCAAGACGAAACAAATGGTCCATAGGATAACACTCTTCATGAATTAATATCTCTTGAATAACACGATTTAATCCTCCCCAAAATCTATCCATAAAATCATCTTCACTTTCTTCTAAAGAGGAATGCAACAAGGTAGTTTGTAAATCATCATAATATTTTGTTACAGTGTCACTACCTTGTTTTAAATGTTGCAACTTCTTAATCATGTCGCGAGTATAATAAGCGGAAACGAAAGTATGTCGCATGGCAAGTTTGAAATCATCCCAAGTAGTAGGTATATAATCAGGGTGTAACCGACAATATTCACTCCACCAAACCAAATCATAACCAGTGAAAGAACCAACCGCAACCTTAACCTTTTTATGTTCATCAAAATTATGGGAAGCAAATATATTTTTTATGTTGAACTCCCATTCAATATATAAAGCAGGTCTAAAACGGCCATTAAATGGTGGTATAGATACATTAACCTGGTCATGTGCATTTGGATGTTTGTGCACCTCTTGTGACGGTTTTGGTATTTGCAAAGGTGGTGGCACGTCTCCCATGATCGATAAAGCCCATGAATTGACTCTGGATCCTGTCATGATTAATAGAAACAAGAAACAGAATAAAAAAATGTTCCTATGAACTACTTGGAAGTGGTGGTAAAATGCTCACAGTATAACAAAACTTCACTCCACCAAACTATAGCATAATAACCAGTGAAAAACCAACCGCGACCTTAACTTTTTTACGTTCATCAAAATTATTGGAAGCAAATATATTATTTATGTCAAACTCCCATTCAATATATTAAGCAGGTCTAAAACGTTCATTAAATGGTGGTATAGAAACATTAATCTGATCATGTGCATTTGGATGTTTGTGCACCTCTCGTGACAGTTGTGGTATTTGCATAGGTGATGACACGTCTCCCACGACCGACAAATCACATGAATTGACTATAGATCCTGTCATGATTAGCAGAAACAAGAAACAAAAATCCAAAAATAATGTTTCTATGAACTACTGGGAAGTGATGGTAAAACGCTCACAGTATAGCAAATCAAAGTCTTACAAGTTCTTACCATGCAGCAGGTGATGATCGGCAACCAGCGTTGTCAAATAACTTCAAGAGTTGGGTAAAACGATTGCTAGGTGAACGTATCTATGCACGATGTAGAAATATGTGGAGCTGGGTTGGCTTTATATATGTGGGGGAAAATGCTACAACCACATTAATTAATGCAAGCTAAAAATTCGTTTAAAATGGTTGAATGCTGGTCCTAAACTAGACTGTACTAGAGACGCGAGCCTAAAACACAAGTAAAATTCACGCGTGGTACCAACAAAAACTCAAGTTGTAATAAAAATGAGGAGTGACACAACAACCAGCGTATACTGGCACCAGTATGTGTCAAGGCACTGTAGAAGTGACTTGGCAAACTAGTACTACTAGTATACAAAAGATATACCTTCAAATATGTGTGCCTTTTTTTTCCTCAACGCAACTCTCCAACCAATCAAAACAGACCAACACTTTCTCTCCTTTTTTTTTCTCTCTCTCACCAAGGAAATATGCTTTGTCCAATATTTCTTTCATTTTCAACCGATCCAAGTTTTCTCTCTCTCTTTTTTTCTCCTTGACCAGATAAATGTCACAGGTACAGTTAAAAGCACTAGTCACGCAACTCCACATGCTGCTCCTTTTTTTTACCTTATGTTCACTGATTAAAGATATTGTGCGTACCTTCCTTTCCTTGTATTTCGCTCTCACTATTTTTTTTCAAAGCACTACTCACGGTTTCCAAAGGAAAACAATCCCAGCAAGGCAACAACCGGACCAAAATATCTACTCTTTGAAACGCCCCCTCTATCTTCCAAATTCCAAACGTGGAAACAACCAGCTCTCCTTGATTGACGCGCAGAATTCTTTTTAAAGATTTATATCCTTCCCCAAAACAAATAACTCATGCGGGATTACTTCCGAAAATGCCAGCCGAGCTGTGTTTTTTCTTTTTTTTTTCTTTTTGCAGATCAAAACTTTCCTTAATACTCCTAGTTCTTTCCGTTTTTCTCTCTCCATTCGTTTTATTTCGCGAACCTCCATTTCTTGCTGTGATCTCCAAGGATCCAAACTAGTACGTATTATGATTTGGTCAGCCGAAGGAAGGAAACAAATCTTTTTTTTTTCAACCGAAGAACAAACGCATCTGATATTTATTTGTTTCCTTTTAGTATCGATCCAAGGCGTTCCCAAAAAAACTGCACGTAGGAGTCAATCCAAAGTTACTACCAATCGGACTAGATGTTTTTTTTATCCCTTGCTGCGCTCTCCACGTCTCCCGTAAGGAAGCTGTTTTCTTTCAAGATCCTTTCCAAACCGATCAGCTCTTCTTTCTTTTATTTTTATTTCTTTCCAAAGTTCAATAACCAACATGGGAGAGTATCACGTCCCAGATCCAACCGATCTGCTCCCCTTTATTTTGTAGCTGATTCGATCTCTTTCCTTGTCTCTCTTTCCAAACATACATGCATGCACAGCCAATCATGATTTTCTTTCTTTCAATACCCAAACGTGGCAATTATCTCTCTTTTTTTTTTGGTCGATCAGAACTTGCCAAAACTGAGTCGAACAAAATCAATCGCAACAAGATCACCAAAAGGATGTGGCCGAACCCCCTATTTTTTATAAGTAGGCTGATCTGACTTGCCTTTCTTTTTCTATCACGGTGGACCAGTCCAAATAAAATCCAGCAAGCATGAATTGCGAGGACTCCACCCCACGTACACCTTTCCTTGGAACCCAAACCGAATCTGCCCTTTCTTTTCTTCTGCTGTTTTTTTTACTGTCCAAATACCGAATCTGCTATGTAGCCTTGAAACGAATCAGCCAACAACAAATCCAATGCCTAATCTCCACATTGTTTCTCTTTCTTCTTTCCAAAACGTGAAGATCAACGTTGGCTGCTCCCTGTTTCTGTATCTCTTTGCGTTCCAAGAAATCTTTACGTGCAACCAATAACGCAATCTTTCCTGACAATAACAAAACGTCACTTGTGCTCGGTGGATGCGACAAGAATTATGGTGGTGAAATAGATCGAGAAGATGACGACTTACGACAATTGCGGATGGAGGTGACAATGGGGACGGAAAATAAATGGCAGCAGAATATGACAATGAGGTGGATGATCGTGTATGTGGATGCGGTGTGAACAAAACGTGACTAGAACTTGAAACTCTAAAAGACTAGATACCAAAACCAGCAACTCGACACACGATGCAACCGAAAATTTAACAATGCAAAAAACTAAGTGACAATGGCGAAAAGGCTTAAACTGTCTTGGACACGGATGAACTAATCTAACTTTTTTTGTGGCTTTTTCTTGGACTATAGTTATGAAGAACAGAAGCAATCTAAGACTGAAAAACTGGAAAATCTCACCAAGCAACCTGAAAACTGATACCACTTGATAGAGGCGAGGTGTCCCGATGTTTCGATGAGATGGTGACTATCGTTTTCTGTGGGAGTCGACCTTGACGATCCGACTACAAACGTGCGAAACGTCGCGCCTTAGCAATCACTAAACCAACTTCCGAGGGGTTATTGACCACGCCGGAGCACAATCAACCTAACCACGAGCGTCTGTTTCCTGCGAGCAAACGAAGAACAAGTAAGAAACTGAGATTGCAATCTGGATATTGTGAATATATGATGAAAGCTTTATTGATCAAGGTGGGGTTCTGTGACGCCTTTGTCTGGTCGTTGGACACAAACGAAGTACGCGAAGTTGCAGCTATGGCGAAATTTAATCTAAACAAAACCCAAGTCTAAACGATGCCTTAAGGGCTATATTTATAGGGAAAAGAGAGTGGATTTTTTTCCACCCTTGGCAAGGTGGGACTAAAACACCTCCTAAGTCGTTTTCTCTACAATATGGACTTTAAAAATAGATTACATGGGCCTGGCCCAAAATAAGGTGGCGCAACACCAATAATAAGCTATGGATGAAATTTATGAAAGGCCATCTTGTATATTTCGTCCATCATCTTGTATGTCATCATGGTGGATTCAAAGTCCGGAAATCTCCACTTGAACCTCCGTTCTTGTTCTCTTCGCACGCACCTTCATCTCCGTGCTTGACCATGCTCCAATGTTCACCCTTCTTGTCCGTGTTAGGCCCTTCAATTGTAAGCAACACAAATGTATCTAAGTTACGCAGCATCATATTCTCATGAACACTAGAAACATTACCAAGAAACGGAAGTACCTGATAATTTAATTGGCGTATCTGAGCTCTAGCAACTGTTCCAAGAGGTAAAACAGTAGGGGATATGGGTGTAACTGTGGTAGCCATGTCCTCATCATATGAGAGACTTGAATTCTATCTTCTCTTGGCCCAAAAGTGACGTGAGAGGACTTTTTTAACAGAACCTAAACTTATCCTTTTCCCTTATATTCATATGTGGATTGTACAAATGTCCCATACACCTGCAATTAGACAAAACACAAAAGTGTGTGAAGTATTTTTGTTTTGGATAACATAAATAGATTATTGAATAGTTTGCACTAGAAATCACCTAACAAATATGCATGTATACAATATTTTTGGTCGTATCCAAGGTAGTCATGTCCTCATCAAAGATGTAGTGGTTCGTTCGGCCATTGTGGATGACTCCTCTATCAAATTGCCATGGGAATCCAAGGAGAAGGTGGCAAACGGTCATTGGAACGACATCGCACTCTAAGGTGTCTTCGTAGGCACCAATTTTGAAGGAGACTTGTACTCGATGCTCGACTTGGATAGTGCCGGAGTCGCTCAACCATTGCACTTTGTATGGATGTGGGTGCTTCGTCTTGGGAAATTTTGAGCTTGGAGCAAAGTTCTTCACTTGCGAGATTATGACAACTCCCTCCATCGATGATGACCTTGACGGATCTTCCGTTGATGCCGGCCTTGGTGTGGAATATGTGGCATCTTTGGTCTTCTTATTGGTGATGTTGGAGAGTCAAGACCTTGGAGACAACAAGAGCGGGACTTGAATCTTCATCGCAAAAGACTTGTTCCTCTTCATCATTCACTTGCCGGTGCATGGCGACTTGCTCAAGAGCGTCCATTTATCCTTCACTCATCGAGTCGTAGGTGCCGTCGTTGTTGAGGATCGTGGTCCGCTTGTTGGTGCACTCATAGGACTTGTGGCCTCGGCCTCCGCATGTGATGATACGGAGCATCCCAAGGCCATCCCCATGGACCCAACTACATCTCCTACGACACATCTTGGACCCATGACACGAGCACGTGCAAGAGCCCTTGAAAACGAGGTGACATCTCTCCTCTCACATTTCCACTTTGATGCACATGAGACATGGCTACTACCTCATACGGATACTTTATGCATTCTCAGGTATCATGGAGAAGCTAAGGAGCAAGGAGAAGAGGAAGAGGAAGATGGATGAGAAGACGGAGAAGAAGAAGGGCTAAAGGAAAAGTCCCAGCCACCGGGCGACCGGCCGGGACCGGACATCCGGCGCCTGATGCTCCATCCGAACCCCAGCGAGCGGACGTCCGGCCCAGACCGGACGACCCGTGCCCCTGCACCCGAGCCAAATGAGCGGACGGCCGGTGCCACCGGACGACTGGCGACCGGACGACCGGTAGCCACCGGAAATCCGCTACACTAGCATCCGAGCCACAATGAGGGGATGACCGGCAGCCACCGGACGTCCGGCCGCTCCTGAGACACCAGACGTCCGGTCCCCAGCGGACGTCCGTTACCTGCCTGTGTCCAGATTCGGGCCCAAGGCCCATGTACCCCCTACTTTCGCCCCCTTTTGCACTTAGACTATATATAGACCTCCTAATCCTTCTAGCTAGGGTCTGCAAAGGATTAGCTCATATTTCGTGTGAGATCTTTGCTCATCCACTTGGTTACCTTCTGCTCGGAGATTCGAGCCTCCTACGGAGAAGATCCCCCAAGAGAATTCAAGACCCCTCTTTAGGGAAGAACATCAAGACCTCCTCACGGAGAAGACCGTTACCGTTGTATCGTCCTTAGTTGATCGTGTACCGTGTGAACCCTATGTATTCGAGGATCTAGCACATGTGTAACTTGTTCTTGTTGGTTTAATGTTTCTCTTGTGTTTCCCCCGTGATTTCCCTCGTTTCCCTCCTCGTGTTCTTCGCGGGATCCGCTCCTATCGTGAAAAATCGGCCCCTAGGGTTCCTACCCTACATCATCTTGGTATCATGAGCCACGTTGATCACGATTTCAGAGCCTCCCTGTTGTGTTGCTAGCCTTATTTGCTGTTTTTTTCCTAATTCGAAAATTCCCCACAAAAATATCCCCAATTTGTTTTGTGATTTGTTAGTGTGTTGAGATTTTGTTGGTTTGGATCCATGGATTTGCTTTGTTTTGAGTGGATCTAGCTGTTCCCCTTTGTTTCCACCACTTCCCATCCACGAAATCGCCCGCAATCGACGAATTTCACATAATTTCACCCCGCCCACGTGAAGTTCATCCCGTGCTCGAACAGTGCCCAGGCACCGGACGTCCGCTCGCCACCGGACGTCCAACAACCGGGCGACCGCTCCCCACCGGACGTCCGGAGTTCCCTGACGAAACTGAATTTTTTTCAGTTTAGTCACCACCACCGCCCCACATTTCCGCATACGCACTCCTACCACCAATACACCATCACCACTTCCGCATACCACCACCATTTGGACCGTTTCGCACTCCGACATGTGTTACCACTTTGAGCTTTGAGAATTTGAGTTGCGGTTCCGTATCCTTTTGTGTTTCGGCTATCTAGGTACGGTTCGACATCGACATCACCACCGCTCATCTTTTCCACGGACGCGTCATCAACAACAACCACCTCGACTACACCTTGGTATTCGTGCCACCATTTTGACACCATACCGGAAGCGAGACCGGTAACCTTGTCTTGGTATTGGACATATCACTCTTGCCATTACATTGATAGCCATCATAGCCTTATCCCTTTGCGTTGCTTACCCATCAAGACTAGCCATTGAGTATTGCCGGCAACGAGACTTGTGCACATTAGTGATCATAAGCATACATACATCATTGTTGCATATATTGGTATCATCTCTTGTGTCACAAAATTGTAATCGCATACACAATTGCTATCTTGGTTCGTCAAGCACTGCATGAGAAAAGAGCTCCAACATCAAAGAGCCAAACAAGCTTTTAAGCAAAGAGGAAAGATAAGCAAAGAGCTTTTTAGCAAGAACCATAGCATCATACAACATTAAGATTGTCATATTCGATCATCTTGGATCATATCATAGAAACACCTTGCATAGAGCATACTTGGGATAGAAGTCGTTGCATTTTTGCTAAGTAGGTTGTGCACAAGTTCTTGTATCCGCCTATTGTGCAATCGTGCTAGCGTCTCTCTAGTGTTGTGCAACAAGAGCATTTTTGTGGATTCCACATTTTGGCTCATCCTTGGTTGCCCAACCCCACTTATCTATTTGCGTGTGTGTTTCCGTGTACCTTATATGCTTGGTCTATTTGTTACATTGCATCTTACGAATCTTTTCCAACATTATTGAAGCTCACTTACAATTGCATCAAATTTTGTGCCACCATCCTAACCAAGCTCCACCATAAGCTTTTACTTGTGTAGGTGTGAGAAACTGACAAGAGCTAGTACCAATTGTGCTATTTCCTTGTCATACATTGGAGTGATCATCGATCCACTTTCAACTTCGTTCAAGGTACATTTGGTATTCGTTCTTCTCTTTCTACTACTCACATTTGTCTTGGAATCATGGATAGGCCAAGTACTTCTACCAACCCACTCTTCATTGAGCATGACGACGACATGAACTCCTACGTCACCAAGAGTTACCTCTTTGGTGCACAACGTGCTTTGCATCAAGAGCAACAATCCATGAGTGAACGCATCGACAACCTCGCCGCCGACTTGCGACTCTCCGAGCAACGTACAAGGGACTACTTCGACCATAAGCTAGATGATCACAAGCAAGAAAATGATGCAAGGATGGATGAAATTCGCGCTTTGTTGCTCAATCGCTCTTCTTCCACTTCGTCTCCATCAAGAAGGACTCGCTCAAGTCGACACTCCAACTTCACCCTCTCTGGCTCAAATACACCGACATTGAACACTCCACGCCGTGCCGCGCACAACGATCGTCAAGCAAGCCTCAATCCCCTACGCGACACCGACTCTCAAGAGCACCGACCACGTCAAACTCAAGAGGCCTTTGCGTTACCACGAGAACGGCAACGCCAACGCCAACACGAAGAGGAAGAGCGAGCGTGTCTACACCAAGTTGCACAAGATGCCGAGGCACAACGCCAAGAAGAACAACTCCGTGAAGCTCAAGCACTTGCAGCGCAACAAGCCCTCCAAGATGCAAGTAGAGCCGTAGCCAACCGAGGGACGCAAGCTCGAGAACAAGAAGAAGCATTTTGCGAAGAAATTCAAGAACGGAGATTTCAAGCTCACGTGCATCATCAAGTTCCTCAAGCTCCTCCTCGAGCTCGACAAGCTCCTCCACAAGCTCGCCAAGAACATCAAGTTCATCAAGAGCATGACGACAAGAGCAACATGAGGTTGAAAACCCTCCTCACCAAGAGCGACACGAGCTTGACAATCATCTACAACACGGGGTCATCATCCCCGACCCCAACATAATGAAGAACAACGCTACGGAAAGCTCAAGTTCACCATGCCCAAGTTCAATGGAAGCAACAATCCCAAAGAATATCTTTCATCGGCATTGAAGGTCGACAAAATCTTCTGGTTGCACAACTATGAAGAAGAGAAGAAGATCGTGATGGCATCCCTTGAGTTCCAAGACTATGTCCTCATTTGGTGGGAACAAGTCATAGAGCGCCGAGAGGCAAGAGGTGAACCACCCATCACTACTTGGGAGCAAATGAAGGATGTCATGAGAGCACGCCTAGTGCCTACCTACTACAACCGCGACCTCTTCAAGAAACTCCAACTACTCAAGCAAGGAACCAAGAGCATTGAAGAGTACTACAAGGAGATGGCGATTGCTATGATAAGAGCCAACGTCACGGAAGATGATGAGCAAACTATGGCACGTTTCTTGAATGGACTCAACCATCCCATCAATAAGATAGCCGACTTCCAACCATACTCGAACCTCATCGAGCTAGTGCATCAAGCTACCAAAGCGGAACGCCAAGTGCAAGATGATTTCAAGTATGCCAAGTTCTCTTCCAAGACATACGGTTTCTCCAACAACCAAGCTTCAACGACTCCAACACCGACTACAAAGCATTTTACTAGCAACATCGACAAGTCGAGTTCCAAGAAAGCTTCGTCAACTCCAAGTCATCCTCCTACCACGAGCAACTCCAAGCCGAGAGCTTCATCATCATCCACTCCAACCGATGAGACCGTCAAGACAAGTTCCTTCAAATGCTTCACATGAGGAGGCCGAGGCCACAAGTCCTATGAGTGCACCAACAAGCGGACCATGATCCTCAACGACGACGGCACCTACGATTCAATGAGTGAAGAAGAAATGGACGCCTTCAAGCAAGTCGCCATGCACCGGCAAGTGAATGATGAAGAGGAACAAGTATTTTGTGATGAAGATTCAAGTCCCGCTCTTGTTGTCTCCAAGGTCTTGACTCTCCAACATCATCAAGAAGAAGACCAAAGATGCCACATATTCCACACCAAGGCCGACATCAATGGACGATCCGTCAAGGTCATCATCGATGGCGAGAGTTGTCATAAACTCGCAAGTGAAGAACTTTGCTCCAATCTCCAATTGCCCAAGACGAAGCACCCACATCCATACAAAGTTCAATGGCTTAGCGACTCCGGCACTATCCAAGTCGAACACCGAGTACAAGTCTCCTTCAAAATTGGCGACTATGACAACACCTTGAGTGCGACGTCGTTCCATTGACCGTTTGTCATCTTCTCCTTGGACGCCCATGGCAAATCGATAGAGGAGTCATCCACAATGGTCGAACGAACCACTACATCTTCAAGATGAAGGGCAAGGAGTACGTCCTCCGTCCAATGTCGCCAAGTCAAGTGATCACCGACAAGCAAGCCAACCATCGTGGAGATCATAGTGAGAGAGCGAGCCACCAAAAAGCGAGTGAGTGCCACAAGCCCAAATCGAATGCCTCCACGATGAGCGACAAGAAGAACTTAGTCCTATTTGCCACCAAAAGTGAGATAAGAGGAGTGTGTGAGAACCCATCTAGTGTCCTACACTACGTCCTTGTGTGCAAGGACAATGCACCACAAACTAACACTTCTCACACTCTTCCTGTAGTGTTGTCTTCTCTTTTGCAGGACTTTCATGATGTTTTCCCCGATGAGCTACCTCCGGGACTACCTCCACTACGAGGCATTGAGCGCTGCATCTACCTCATCCCCGGAGCACCGCTTCCGAAAAAAGCTCCCTACCACGTCAACCCCGAAGAAACTAAAGAAATACAAAGGCAAGTAAAGCATCTCATAGACCATGGACATGTGCGTGAAAGTTTGAGCCCTTGTGCCGTCCCGGTCATTCTTGTTCCAAAACGAGACGGTAGCTTTCGCATGTGCTCCGATTGTAGACCTATCAATGCTATCACCGTTTGCTATAGGTATCCCATTCCACGCCTTGACGATATGCTCGATGAACTTAGTGGTGCCACTATCTTTTCTAAAATTGATCTTAAGAGTGGTTACTATCAAATCCACATACAAGAGGGTGATGAATGGAAAACCACTTTCAAAACCAAGTTTGGCTTGTATGAGTGGTTAGTCATGCCTATGGGTCTATCGGCAGCACCGGGTACTTTTATGCGTCTTATGAATCATGTCTTTCGCCCTTACATTGGTATATTTGTTGTGGTCTATTTTGATGATATCCCTTTTTATAGCAAATCTCTTAGAGATCATGTCACCCACGTTCAAACCGTTTTGCAAACTCTTCGAAAAGAGCAACTCTATTCTAATATGGAGAAATGCCTTTTTGGCGTTGACAAGCTCGTTTTCTTGGGTTTTGTTGTTTCCTCTAAGGGTGTTCATGTTGATGAGTCCAAGATCAATGCTATTAAGACTTGGCCACAGCCAACCAATTTGCATCAAGTGCGTAGCTTTCTTGGCCTTGCGGGTTTCTATCGTTGCTCTGTGAAGGATTTTAGCACCATTGCTTCGCATTTGCATGCTTTGAGCAAATAGAATGCGCCTTTTGTTTGGGGACCATCCCAAGATACCGCTTTCAATGAGCTTAAGAACTTTCTTACTCATGCTCCCGTGCTTGCTTTACCCAACTTTGACAAACCTTTTGAGATTCATTGCGATGCTAGTGGTAATGGCATAGGAGGTGTGTTAACGCAAGAGAAGCGCCCCATAGCTTACTTTAGTGAGAAACTCTCTGGCGCAACTCAATTACCCCATCTATGACAAAGAGCTATAGGCTTTAGTCCGCGTTTTGCATGAATGGGAACACTATCTTCGCCCACATGAGTATATCATTCATACCGATCATGAAACGCTCAAGTATCTTAAGGGCCAAACCAAGTTGAACAACCGTCATGCTAAATGTAGTGAATTTATTGAGTCTTTTCCTTATGTCATCAAGTACATTAAGGGCAAAGAAAACATTGTGGCGGATGCACTTTCCCGCATATGCATGCTTTTCACTCAACTTGAATTGGATGTCATTGGTTTTGAGCATGTCAAAGACTTGTATGAGCATGACCCTACTTTTGCTACTCCCTATGCCAAGTGGTTGTCGCACACCTCTTAGGAACACTATTACATCAAAGATGGATATCTTATGAGAGCTAACAAACTTTGCATCCCCGAGTCTTCTCTTCTTTTGTTGCTTTTGCAGGTATCTTCTCGGTGTCAAAACCGGCGGATCTCGGGTAGGGGTCCCGAACTGTGCGTCTAAGGCAGATGGTAACAGGAGGCGGGGGACACGATGTTTACCCAGGTTCGGGCCCTCTTGATGGAGGTAATACCCTACGTCCTCCTTGATTGATATTGATGATATGAGTATTACAAGAGTTGATCTACCACGAGATCGTAGAGGCTAAACCCTAGAAGCTAGCCTATGGTATGATTGTTGTTGTATATCCTCTATCGACTAGCCTGGCCTCGGTTTATATAATGCACCAGAGGCCTAGGATAACAAGAGTCCTAGCCGAATGCGTCGGTGGGGAGGAGTCATTGTCTTGATCGCCAAGTCTTGTGGAATCTTCCTTGTATGCGGCAGCTGTCCGAACTGGCCCATGTGTATACGGCCATGGGGGTCCTCGGCCCAATCTAACCAATTGGGAGATGACGTGGTGAGTACCCCCTAGTCCAGGACACCGTCAGTAGCCCCCTGAACCAGTCTTCAAGTTAGGGACGCTCCTCGATTCTTCCGAACTGTTCTTCATCTTCAGTCGTCCGTCTTGAAAACTGGTTCAACAAATCTTCTCATCTTCGATCTTCAGGATCGCCAAAGTGAATTCGAAGTTTACATGTTGGGTATCCGAGGAGCCCCCTTAAGTTTCCGGCCTTTATCAATGCCTTGTTATTTTTATGCCACACCTCGGGTTTGAAGTTGTTCCCGGGAGGCAGTGTCCTCTTGCGTCCGAGCTCTAACACCGGACTACATTTGAGGTATCTTTTGCAGCCGAGCACCAATGCCGGACCGCTTCCAAGCTCCAACGACGAAATGTATCCAAGCTCCAACGCCAGACTGTGTCCAAGCTCCAACGACGAAATGTATCTGAGCTCCAACGCCGGACTGTGTCCAAGCTCCAACGCCGGACTATATCCAAGATGTCATAGATCATCTTGGTCCAAAAAAGTTGAAGGAGTTTAGCCGAGCTTAATTCCGGAAATGCCCTCTATGGAGCTAGCCGCTAGCGCCCGACCTTTATGTCGGACTGCTTCCAAGGTGGTGCACCACCCCGACCGTGGGCTGATTTTTTGTGAATATTTTTAACTGGTGCAGTTTATTCTCTGTCGATGTATATCCAGTGGCCCTCAAGGTGTGTATCAGTCTAAAACCTGAGATGCACCTGAAGGCAAGTATAAAACCACTGTTCCCAGTAGCCCCTGAGACTCAGGTCGATGCGCGAAATCGGCCTGAGGATCAACTCCTGGCTCGGTAGCATACATAGGAATAAAAACGCAGTGTAATATATTAGAGATAATAGTGATCGGCGAACGGGCCCCTGAGAGAGGGTCGTGAGAAGTCGTCGTGATATATTAGCTTGATGCCAGATAGGTCCAGATGGTACTTATTGTTTTCCGAAGACGCGCTTTCCCATAGTTCGATCAAGCCGAGCACCGAGCCCTTTGAATTTTCTGCATTGAATAGGCAATGCAGTAGCCCCCGAGACACTGGTCGGGTGGCAACACCAGATCAGGGGATCGATGTGCCCCTTTAATATTTGTAAATAATGAGCGCAAAGCCCAGTAGCCCCCGAGCTTAATGTGGGCAAGGGTGGCCGTATTAAGGATCGATATCTAGAGTAAAATCACAGATTATGTGTAATGATTCTATGTATCCAAGTTCTTTACATCATTATTTTGACTCCATTGCGACCGTTTATCAGTTGAAAGTGTCCCATCGTCGGCCTCTACCCCTTGGTAGATACTACGCAGGGTGTTTCCGCAATAACAAAACAACCCTTAGCCGACGTCTCGGTGCCCGAAGGCGGTTGTGTTAGCGAAAACGAGGAAATCAGATATGCGGGGTTTATAACTTTCGCTTAGTCATAGGAGCATTAAGCTGGGGAAGCTAGCTATGAACCCCCGGTTAGTGTTCGGCGACATTCGAGGTCAAGCCATAAACACTTCGGCCAATGTTATGAACGACCCATCATTTAACATAGTCATCCGATCGCTGACCAGTTTACGCCTATTGTGACAGTCAGTTTTCGGCTTTCTCCACTAAGGTACTTAACCATGCGAGCTGGAAGCACAATCGCAGTGGTTCTCCCTTTGCACACCTAGCCGAACAAAGCGGAACGTAGGAGGCAAGCACAGGAGCCGGGCGACCCAACTATTTACCGAAGACACAATTCGAAACCGATGCATATATGGCAATATCCGAGAGTGTTTTTGCCGAATCTCTAAAGGTGTCCGGCGTTGCACTAAGAGACTAATGCTGAAAACACACAAATAGTTTAAATGTGCCATAGGCTTGGAAAACCAAAAAATGTCAGTGAAAACCTGACGTCCGAATAAGATCAAGTGTTCAGTGCCAATCTGAAAATTGGACTTTAGAAAAAAAAGTGCTTCTGTCATGCTTTATCATGACACATCTTATCCCAAGACCTCAAGCGGGCCAGCCTACGGCTTCAACCTCCTATCCGCCGCCGCGCCGCCTCGCCGCGCCGCCGCTAGACGCCCGAGGTCCGTCGCCGCCTCGTTTTCCGCACCGTTTTTTTCGAAAAACCGTCGGTTTTTCATCGGTTTTTTTAGATTCCGGTTTTTTAAATAGATCGGTTTTTCCGGTTTATTTAAATAGCGAGCGTTCGTCCGTTCGTTCGTTCTAGCGAACGTTCGTTGTTTTTCTTTTTCTCGGATTTAATCCGTGATTTTTCTGATCGCGATTCCTGATCCGATTTTCGTTTTAGTATAACTTTTCACTCGTTTATCGGAATCAGGCGATTCAAGCACCTGGAGTTTCGTCTCGAAACCCTCTATCCATTTAACCAACTTAAACAAGATTTTGCTACTGTAAAAATTGCCCTAGATCCAGATTTGTAGAACGAAGTTGTTTTCTTTCGCCGTTTGACTTTCGTTGTTTCGTTCGATTTGATTCTTTTTGCAAACCGGAGTTCTTAAGTTGAACCTTCTGGTTAGATCTCTTATTTGAGTTTTACCCGTGCATTAGATGAGTACTTATTGTATGCTTGATTGTTTGTTTGCGATAGAATACCTGGAGTGCGCCGCTTGTTACTTCGAATCTCTAGGTTTCGCGGATCATCAACAAGGCAAGTAACACTTTGATCATACCTTTTCTACTACCCAGTTTTATTGCATTAGATCAAATCCTCACACATTGTATGATTAGGATCTAATTAAATTGTGGGATGGGAAGTAGTTGAGGTAGTACCTATTACCTGCTTATTTTCAAACCTTTGGGAGTTACTTCCGCGTTTGCTTATTATACCATGCTATGCTAGTAGACGTGGATTGGGTGAGTGATATCCATGACAGATGTGAGTTTTGTTAATTAATGGTTTATCTAAGGTGGCAACCTAAACACACATCTGGGTGGATTGAGGCACCTGGGTATACCAGGACTTGCCTGTTTTCTTTTGGACCGCCACCCAAGCTCAAAGGGATCATCAGACTATTCATACTAGAAACTTTCGTGTGCAGCCACAAGCTATTATGGGCTCTAGCATAGTTGACTAAGTCGTGCGAACTCTTACAGTGGTAGACTAGCAGATGTAGGGGATGTAGGTGGTACGGTCTACCCGATCGTAAGGTGCTAGCGCTTCTGAAAGACTATGTCTCGGTCATCCGTCTTCTCAAACACCTTGTAGTGCGAGAAACCAAACGAAGGCGATCGAGTCTTGTGGGGAAAAGTGCGCAAACCTCTGCAGAGTGTAATAAACTAATCATGGTTAGCCGTGTCCCCGGTTATGGACATCTTGAGTATCTAGTACCTGGATTATCATGTGAATCTCAACATGTTACTCTAAATTAATTTTGTTGGGTTTTGTTTAATGATGATGCTTAATTGGGATTGAGGATGTTGTGAACCATTCTCAATGTTTAACAACTACCATGATAGTTAAATAAAAATTATTCCTTTGTAGTAGGGAAAAATTTGCTTTACGCAAAACTGTAACCATAGAGCTTTCTACCAGCCAAATATGCATATAGTGTAGTTGTTTCATTCCATTACTCTCTATGTGTTACCTTGCCAGCATATTCCATGTGCTGACCCGTTTCGGGCTGCAACGTTAATGTTGCAGACTTTTCAGACGATGATTGATGAGTTTTTAGGTCGTGGTTCTATACTCAGTGATGCCGTTGGAGTTGATGGACTCACTTATCTTCCAAGCCTTCCGCTGTTATCGTTATTAGATGGCCTTAAGCCATATTTATTGTAATAAGTTCTCGTTTGAGACACTCGATGTAATAAGTGTGTGATTGCTACTCTGTTATAAATCCTCTGAGTGCTGTGTGGTGTCAGCATTACTGATCCAGTGATGACACCGGAGCACAGAGATCAGACTGGTTGAGGTCTGGTCGCTACAGAATAGATCTTCGTGGTCAGGCTGATCATGCTTCCGGCATCGTCAGTAACCTCAAGAGATTGATTTAGTGATTGCTAAGGCGCAACGTCATGCACTTTTGTAGTCGGATCGTCAAAGTTGTCTCCACCAAATCGATAGTTATCAACTCATCAAAAGATCGGGACCCTCGCCTCTATCAAGTAAGATGCAAGGATGGAGGAGATTTGGACTTTGTTGGCCAAACGTTCTTCCCCTTCATCATCCTCAAGGCGGCGGCGAGAAAGTCAATCATCTTCAGAGTGCCCAAGCGACGCAAGCGCAAGTCGTACATGTCCACATCTCCATAGCGACCACCATCACGTTCGGGATCCACATCGTCATGAAGGGGAAGTCACCTCCAAGCATCATGTGCACGACAACGACAAACACCATCGAGCTCAAGCACGACAACGACACCATCATCATGAAAATTCTCACCAAGCACAAATGCACAAGTCCCAACAAGCCCTACTTCATGCCAAGGCCAAACTTCATGAGCACAAGAGAAGACTACGAGACGAGCACCACCAAGATGAAGCTACAACAACACCAACCACTTCGGCATCTTCGCCAAGTGCTATCAAGACATCTTCACCTTTGGACGTACGACATCTTCGCCTACTTCCTGTGAGTTCGCCTACATCGAAATCTTCACCAACAAGGCAACCACCTACGAGCGAGGGCGACACTTCCATCTTCGGAAGCCCCTCAAGGAAGATGGCCGAGCATGGGACATTCCCTTCGGTCATGGAGACTAGCTACGAGGTGCCACATCATATGGGCCTCCAACAACAAGACCGCGACAAGACGGTCGAGCAAGGGCCATCCCCTTCAACCACGGCGATGAGCACGAACCTCTTCAACAACATGAAGATGGCACCCATATTGGACTCATACTCCGAGTCAAGCTACGAGATCACACGTGAGACCTTATCCTTCGTCTTAGAGGAGAGTGATGATGTGCCATCTTCGGCCTTCATCCATGGGTACGACTACGACATGATTGAGCAGGGAGACATTTGCACCTACATCTCTCCGACACCCACATATGACGAGATGCCCCAATTGCCATGTGAGGAGAGCCACCCCACCATGAGTGATATGAGTGACTCCACCATTTGTGACATTGAGTGCATTTCCTATGAGAGGATGAGTGTGACCACCACTAGACCCACACTTGAGAGCATCCAAGAGGGAGTGAGTGAGCCACCACACTTAGTGAGTGAGGTAGTTGACACGACACGTGAGGCCAATATGATTTCTAACGACTTCACCTCTACTCCGGGTGTGTTTTCTTCTTTGGTGCTAGGTCTCCTACATGACGACATGCCTATCCTCGACGAGTCCATATCTCCAATGGAGACAACGATGGCCATGGTGGAAGAAGATGCACCCCTCACATGGTTCCATCAAGATGAAGATGACCACGACTTGGTCTTCTACACCTCACCTACAACACGTGAGCGATGCTCCCAATGTAACATAGGTGATGGTGCTTCTCTTGTCCCACTAGTGGACTATTTCACGAATGATTGCTTGCATGATGTTGATCCACCTATTCACATGCTTCATGCTAGTGCAAATTATTCATGCCATGACTTACCAATTTATGATGAATATGATGATGAGCATGTTGATTTGCCTAGTTGTGATGCTATGCTCCATAGCATATCATGTGAAAATTCTATTGGTCACATCATGTTTGACAATCCATTGGACTTGTCATATGCTATGAGTGAGATATCACATATTGCATCATTTAAATCTCAACATAGTGACTATGCATGCCCCATTACAATAAATCCCATTTGCACTTATGGCATAGATGACGAGATGATGGTCATTGGCTTTTGTTTTTCATGTGATGACATTGCCATGCTTCCTTTACATGATTTGCGCAATTCATCTACTATGCCATGCCATGATCACAATGTACCAAATATGCTTTGTTTTGGATGTTGTCAATATTCTCCGTGTGATGTTTCCATTAATGCTCATGAGGAGACGCCCATAGTTTCCTCATACATATTAGGAGATTTTGATGCATTCCATACCTTCCATGATTCTCATAATTGCTTGCACCGTATGCATTCCACGAATAACAATGCTCTACATATTTCTTGTCATGCATTACACAATTTAAGTCTCCATTATGCTATACATAACAACAAACCAATCATGATGGATGACATGTTTCTATATCATGCATCTCATTTATTTGAGCATTGGCTATTTTGTGCTAACCAACACTTGCATGTGCGCATCATGATGGATGATGTGTACGTATACCATGCACACACAATTTTCCCTTTGTCTTTGTTTTGTGTAGGTACTCACGTATACTCGTCAACCACTCAATCCCATGAGTTGACGAAACGAGCTCTTGAGAGCAAAGATGACTTGGGATCCCGTGAAATATCCTTCCCACCGCTCTCTTTCCGCAACGACTGCGCGCACCTCTCTCACTTGGTTCTCACACGGCTATGGGCTATATACCACTTATCGCTTCACACTCATTTTACCGTGTTCACTTTGCATGCTATGCTTGCTTCTATGCCTTTGCCATGCAATTGTGACCCTTGCTTGCATCTACCCATGATTCACCATTATGCTACTCCTATGTGTATTTGCATGCTTGGTGGAGATCCTTGTTGCTATTGCCATGTTTATCATGTGCCTCATGCTATTGATGCTATTTTGCTCATATCCTCCTTTCATGCTTGTGCTATGTCATGTGAATTATTCACGCACACTATTTGCCCCTATGACATGCTTGCTATGATTCCCTCTAGTATGTTGCATCTTTGCACTACTAGCTCACACCACTTGATTGCTATGATTGCTTGCTTTGTCGCATCACCCATGTTCCATTATTACTTGCTTTCTTGGGTTGATGATGTATATGTTCATGCCTCTCACATGATATATTTTGTTAATTGATACATCTATGATTATTGATCTTGGAGACTTGGACACATTACTTGTGATGCATGCTTGCTTGATTGCGCCTATTGTATTTGGTTGTTCTCACATCATAGGCCTCCATACTATGAAATGCTCCCTTGTCCTTTCTTATGATAAGCATGATGCATACACTTGTTGGGTATCTTACCACACGAATGATAGGTTTTGCACTTCCGCAAACCTCATTTGTATTTACAAGCGATTGTCATGTTCTTTCATTTTGCAGGATTCACAAGGCGATACCGTCATGAGTCAATTTGGTCATGTGAAGGCATACACGATGTGCAACACCAACATTTGCGAGAATCTCCTAAAGGTGAACTCCTTCCCTTTGAGCCATCCTCAAATACGCATATTGGATGGGCCATTCTTTCATTGTTGTCTCCTTCTTCTTGTCTACATGTTGCACCTATTGGATGGAGGACCGACATTGAAGATTGGCGCACCAACACCTCCATATTTGTTGATTTTGCTCACACTTGTGATGCTCATTGGACATCTTACACACATGACAAATTTGCATCTTATGCATGGATTAACTCCCATTATGATTGCCTTGTTGCATTTTATATTCCCATGTCATCCATGATATATGAGCTTGTGCATTTCCTTAGCAAATTTGTTGTGATATACCTTGATGGCATATTCATACATCATGATCTTATTGCCTACCATCAATTGCGTGATCACATCACATTGAGCATACATTACCATATTCATGCTATTGATAAACCGTCTCATTATGACATCATTTTGCACCGTGGTTGCATTGATCATATTCACAACACATTTGTGTGCGCAATGAATGTTTTTGCTCTCATGAATGCTTTGCATACAATTCCATCTCTTTTGGATAAGCTTCATGCACCTTGTCATGATCAATATTGTCGCACGGACACATGTTTACTTGATGGACACTTTGTCTGCGCTAACCATTGTATTTCGAAGTGTACTTCGTGTTTGCTCATTTTGCATGTACCCCTTATCGGAGACACCTTGGCATACTTGGATTGCGCCATGCCTTCAACTCCGTCCAACTACAAGTCCATCCACGACAACTGTTTCCATGGTGATGAGGATCACGATCCGAGGTTGGATCTTTCCCAAGGGGGGGAGATGATGCGGAGCATCCCACGTTCATCCCCATGTACACTCCGACTACTCTCCAAGCCCCAAGGATACATAAGAGGAGACCTCGACTATACACCATTGGACACAAGGTGAACCCGCCCCTCTCCGAACTTTCACTTTCCACATGTGATACATGGCTACTACCTCAAACTTGTGTCCTATGCATGTCCAGGAACCAAAAGGAAGCCCATGGACCAGAAGGGAAGGACACCAACCGCGAGGAACAAGAAGAAGGGCTACGTAAGAAGCTCCAGCCACCGGTCGACCGGCCGGGACCGGATGTCTGACGTGTGAAGACCCACCGGACGACTAGCCCGGACCGGACAACAGGCGATCCTGCACCCGAGCCAAATAAGCGGATGTCCGACAAGTCCCGGACGTCTGATACACTCCAGCGTCCGGACATCCGACCACTCCCGGAAATCCGGCGCCACCTCAACCGAGCCGAAACGCCAGACGCCCGACAAGTATTGGACGACCGGACCATCGCGAGCCACCAGACGTCCAGTACCTGTCGGACGACCGGCGCCTGTCTATGCACAGAGATCGGGCCCGAGGCCCATGTATCCCCCACTTACCCCTTCGTGTCCCTAGACTATATATACTCTTTCATCTCCTCCAAGTTAGGGTTAGCGTTGTGTTAGCTCATTTGTGAGATAGAGCTTCGCTCATCCATATTGGATCTACTCCTTGAGAGAGACTGCAGCCCCTCTTCGGAGAAGATCCACCTTGGATTCAAGACCCCTTTATGGGAAGATCCCCTTGTGGACTCAAGACCTCCTCAAGGAGAAGAACCGGCTACCCTTTGTATTGTCCCTTGTTGGATTTGGATCGTGTATATCTTTGTGTTTCGAGGATCTAGCACATGTGTGATTGTTGTTGTTGGTTTGAGTGATTTCCTCGGGTTTCCCCTCGTGTTTCCTCTTGTGATTCCTCTCGTGGTCTTCATGTTCTTCGCGGGATCCGCTCCTTTCGTGAAAGATCGACCATCTAGGGTTCCACCCTACATCACACCTTCAACCCCCTCTTTTGCATTAACACTATATATACTCCACTTGGTCCAACTTTCTAGGGTTAGCAAAGGATTAGCTCATATTTTGTGTGAGAGCTTTGCTCATCCACTTGGATACCTTCTCCTTGGAGATTCGAGCCTCCACCGGAGAAGATCCCACAAGAGGATTCAAGACCCCTTTTAGGGAAGAACTCAAGACCTCCTCACGGAGAAGACCGGCTACCCTTGTATCGTCCTTAGTTGTCCGTGGATCATGTATCTTTCCTTATGTACTCGAGGATCTAGCAGATGTGTGACTTATTCGTATTGGTTTAGTGTTTCCTCTTGTGTTTCCACTTATGTTTTCCCTATTTTTCCCCTCGTGTTCCTCGTGTTCTTCGTGGGATCCGCTCCTTTCATGAAAGATCGGCCGATTAGGGTTCCACCCTACATCAAAGTCTCTCACGTTCTGCATTTAGATTCGGACTGCACAGACATACTTGACTCAAAACGCCAACAACGTTTTCATACGGACTCTGAATTGGGTGATTATTATTTTGTTTGAAAGTAGATTTTGTGCTCTTTCCAACACAATTGGATTCACCTTCAAATTCGTTTGGAGCGTTGAGTTATGGACGAAACAATCTGACATTGCAGCAGAATCCGAGTCACACTACAAGCCCAAAGGTGTTGCATCACCTCCATTGGGCCCATGAGCCTTGTACGACCTAGGGTTAGTTTTAGGTTGCCTTGGACGTCCTTCCACCTCCTTGGCCGCCACCCCTTGATGCTATATAAGTAGATCCATCTAGTAGCTCTTTACATGGGGTTTGTTTAGTTAAAAGTTAGCCATTGCAACTTCATGTACTTCGTTTGTGTCCAACGACCAGACTAAGACCGCTTACGGATGCCCACCATTATCAATACTTCATATATATATTCGCAATATTCAGATTGCTTTATCATATTTTTGCTCGTTCTTCGATTGCTTGCAGGAATAGACCTTCGTGGTCAGGCTGACCGTACTTCCGGCATCTTCAGTAACCTCAGGAGATTGGTTTAGCGATTGCTAAGGCGCAACGTCGTGCACGTTTGTAGTCGGATCTTCAAAGTCGTCTCCACCAAATCGATAGTTAGCATCTCATCAAAAGAGCGGGACACCCTCGCCTTTATCACATATCATCTAGCCTACGAATAGGATGACAATAACGAATAGTAATATTATTAATACCTCTACAATCAACGCACATACGCGACGTACCATCCTTATCGGCACTAAAATGGTAGGAACATCAAAAGGACTAAGGGATTCGCGTATATAACCTTTGTCGAGCAGCTCTTGTACTTGACGCATAATCTTCTTCGTCTCCTCTGGATTGGTACGATATGGTGCACGGTTGGGTAATGATGCACCGGGAATTAAGTCAATTTTATGCTCAATCCCTCAAATAGGTGGTAATCTCGGTGGCACGTCTTGTGGAAAGATGTCAGCGAACTCCTGCAAAATATTAGTGACAGTGGGAGGCAAAGAGGAAGGCACGTCCTCAAATGAAAATAATGCCTCTCTGCATACAAAAGCATAGCAAACAGATTTGCTAAAATCTAGATCATCAATATCAGATTTGGTGGCAAGTAAACATGCACTTTTCAATTTAATTTCACAAGCAACACTAGATGGTTTATTATTAGGCTGCATTTGTTGCTCAAATTATTTTGCCACAATCTGATTTTCACTCTTATTTTGCTCCTATTTTGCTTTATTAGCTCTATTAATATCATCTTTCAAAATGGAATCAGGAGTCATAGGAAGCAAAGTAATATTTTTTTGTCCTTATGAACAAGAGTATACTAATTGTTTCTACCATGGTGTATAGAATTTTTATCAAAATGCCATGGTCTACCAAGTAATAAGGAACATGCTTGCATAGGTACCACATCACAATCAACATAATCAGCATATGTAGAGATACTAAAATGCACACGAACAGTACATGTTACCTTAACCTTGCCGCTGTTGTTGAACCATTGGATATAGTAAAGATGTGGATGTGGTCTTGTGGTGAGAGATAGCTTCTCCACCATCTCCATGCTAGCCAAGTTGTTGCAGCTCCCTCCATCTATGATGACATGAACATAACATTCCTTCACAACTCCCTTTGTATGGAACAAATTATGCCTCTGATTTTGCTCAGCTTGTGTAACCTGCACACTCAAAACACGTTGAGCAACTAAACATTCATACCTGTCAGCATCTTCAGCAGCCATGTATTGCGTCTCATGATCAGAATCATCTCCACCGTGTTCTTCATGTGTAATAAGAGCCAAAGTCTCCTCATCATAGTCACTAGCGGACTCATGCCCACCATCCTTAGTAACAATCATCACATGCTGAGATTTGCATTCTCTCGCAAAATGTCCTCTTCCCTTACAATGACGACAAATAATATCACTTGTGTGCTCCGTTGATGCCATGGAAGAAGAGCTCTGTGCAGGCCCGACAGGTGTGCTCTTGGCAGATAGTGGTGGCTGTGCCTGCTTTCTTGTATCACGGCTTGAGGTGGCACCGGATGGAGGTGCTGGTGCAGTGGAAGTAGAGGATGCATGTGGTGTCCATGATGAAGATCGACCTACAGAAAAGTTAGTTCGCGCCACTGCCTATCGATCATGCACTTCACGTTCAACTTTACAAGCAAGATGGAATAAATGAGTGATATTAGTATACTCCTTATACTTTAGAATGGTCTGAATCTCTCTATTTAATCCACCCATAAAACGTGCAAGCATAGCTTCATTCTCCTCAACAATACGACATCTAGTCATGCCAGTTTGTAATTCCTGATAATATCCTTCTACAGAATTTTTTCCTTCTCTTAAGCGCTGCAATTTTCGAAGTAATTCACGTTGATAATAAGGTGGAACCCAACGAGTACGCATAGCAGCTTTCAAAGCAGCCCAAGTAGCTGGAATGGGATATAATCTACAATGTTCAGACCACCAAACACATGCAAAACTAGTGAAAGCACAAACAGCAGCAGGAACACGTCTCTCCTCAGGATATTGTAAACATGTAAAACGTTGTTCATTTTCTGACTCCCAAGTAAGATATATATCAGGAACATATCTACCCTCAAATGGTGGAATATTCAATTTCAGTTTGGGAAGATGGTCATGATCTCGTACCTCAGGTGGTGGTGCAGCCCTACCGTTGCGATGATATGCATGAGGACGACCTGGTGGTGGTGGTGGTGCTGGTGGTTGCACGTAGTTCTGAATTTGATCAACCTCATCCTCGTAATGGTCCTCCACCTCTGCAGTAGCAGCAGGAGCTACAGAAGCACCAACAGTAGGTACAGCAACACCAGAAGTTTGACCAGGCTCAATGGGAATGCGTTGTGCTCGTCCCACTTGATTTGGAAGACGATGTTGTTGTTGTTGTAGAGGTGCGACAGGTGCAGCGGGCGGTGGAAGACACGCGAGCAATTTATTAAACTTGTTATCGAGCTTTGTTTCGAACGCCTTCTCAATGCCATCTATCTTCTCCATGGCCTCTTCAAATCTATTTAGCACATGTTCCACCTGTCCAGTCATCATTTGCTGAAACTTATCATGTAACTCTTTGTTTGTCATGTTCTCCCAGTCAGTCTCGTCTGTTTGTGATCCTGCCATGGTTAGCAGCAATAGAAACACAAAAGAATATGATCCTACAAACTACTAGAAAATGGTGGAGGTGGGTGTCACAAATACGTCAAGCGAATCTCGAATTGATGCGGAGCATCCCAAGGCCATCCCCATGGACCCAACTACATCTCCTACGACACCTCTTGGACCCATGACACGAGCACGTGCATGATCTCTTGAAACCGAGGTGACATCTCTTCTCTCACAATTCCACTTTGATACACATGCGACATGGCTACTACCTCATACGGACACTTTGTGCATGCTTAGGTATCATGGAGAAGCTAAAGAGCAAGGAGAAGAGGAAGAGGAAGGTGGACGTGATGATGGAGAAGAAGAAGTGATGAAGAGGAAGCTACACGCTCCGGGCGACCGGCCAGGACCGGACGTCCGACGATCTCTAGGCTCCGGACATCCGACCCAGACCGGACGTCCGACGCCACCGCACCCTAGCCAAATCTACGGATTTCCGGAACCCAGCGGACGATCCACGCCCAGACGTCCGACCCCGGCCGGACATCCGACAGAAGACCACCCAAGCCGAATCTACGGACGTCCGATAGGCACCGAACGTCCGGACCCCCGCGAGCGGCCGGACGACCGGTGACTCTCGGACGTCCGATGCATATGTGCTGTTTTCGAGTTGGGCTGCAGCCCATGTACCCCTTCGCCCCCTCTTTTGCACTAAGACTATATATAGACCTCCTATTCCTTCTAGCTAGGGTTAGCAAAGGATTAGCTCATATTTCGTGTGAGAGCTTTGCTCATCCACTTGGTTACCTTCTCCTCGGAGATTCGAGCCTCCTACGGAGAAGATCCCCCAAGTGGATTCAAGACCCCTCTTTAGGGAAGAACATCAAGACCTCCTCACGGAGAAGACCGTTACCCTTGTATCGTCCTTGGTTGATCGTGTACCGTGTGAACCCCATGTATTCGAGGATCTAGCACATGTGTAACTTGTTCTTTTTGGTTTAGTGTTTCCCTTCTGTTTCCCTCATGATTTCCCCTCATTTCGCACCTCGTGTTCTTCGTGTTCATCGCGCGATCCGCTCCTATCGTGAAAGACCGGCCCCTACGGTTCCTACCCTACAACATCTTGATATCATGAGCCACGTTGATCATGATTTCGGAGCCTCCCTGTTGTGTTGCTAGCCTTGTTTTGTTGTTTTTCGTCCTAATTCAAAAATTCCCCACAAAAATAGCCCCAATTTTTTTTGTGATTGATTAGTGTGTTCAGATTTTGTTGGTTCGGATCCATGGATTTGCTTTGTTTTGAGTGGATCTAGCTTTTCCCCCCTTTCCCCACACTTTCCATCCACAAAATCCTCCGGATTTCACCATTTCCTCCTTCCCCACCTCAAACCCTAGCGGTTCACCCCGTGCCCGATTTTCGCCCAGGCACCAGACGTCCAATGACCGGACGACCGGCCCAGCCCGGACATCCGACCGACCTTGACGAAACTGAATTTTTTCAGTATAGTCACCACCACCGCCCCACATTTCCGCATACGCACTCCCACCACCAACACACCATCACCACTTCCACGTACCACCACCATTTGGACCATTTCACAGTCCGACAAGTGTTACCACTTTGAGCTTTGAGAATTTGAGTTGCGGTTCCGTATCCTTTTGTGTTTCAGCTATCTAGGTACGGTTCGACACTGACGTCACCGTCGCTCATCTTCGCCATGGACGCGTCATCAACAACGACCACCTCGACTACATCTTGATACTCGTGATTGGATCACCGTCCTCCGGTCTTGCTTACGGACGTGGAACCAAAGAACTGTAACCTCATCTTGGTATTGGACATATCACTCTTGCCATTACTTGATAGCCATCATAGCGTTACTCCTTTGCGTTGCTTACCCATCGAGACTAGCCGTTGAGTATTGCCGGCAACGAGACTTGTGCACAATAGTGATCATACTTCCCATAGCATACATACATCATTGTTGCATATATTGGTATCATCTCTTGTGTCACAAAGTTGTCATCGCATACACAATTGCTATCTTGGTTCGTCAAGCATTGCATGAGAAAAGAGCTCCAACATCAAAGAGCCAAACAAGCTTTTAAGCAAAGAGGTTTTAAGCAAGAACCATAGCATCATACAACATTAAGATTGTCATACTCGATCATCTTGGATCATATCTTAGAAACAACTTGCATAGAGCATACTTGGGATTGAAGTCGTTGCATTTTTGCTAAGTAGGTTGTGCACAAGTTCTTGTATCCGCCTATTGTGCAATCGTGCTAGCGTCTCTCTAGTGTTGTGCAACAAGAGCATTTTTGTCGATTCCACATTTTGGCTCATCCTTGGTTGCCCAACCCCCTTATCTTTTTGTGTGTGTGTTTCCGTGTGCCTTATATGCTTGGTCTACTTGTTACATTGCATCTTGCGAATCTTTTCCAACATTATTGAAGCTCACTTACAATTGCATCAAATTTTGTGCCACGATCCTAACCAAGCTCCACCATAAGCTTTTACTTGTGTAGGTGAGAGAAATCGACAAGAGCTAGTACCAATTGTGCTATTTCCTTATCCTATATTGGAGTGATCAACGATCCACTTTCAACTTCGGTCAAGGTACATTTGGTATTCGTTCTTGTCTTTCTACCACTCACATTTGTCTTGGAATGATGGATAGGCCAAGTACTTCTACCAACCCACTCTTCATTGAGCACGACGACGACATGAACTCCTACGTCACCAAGAGTCACCTCTTTGGTGCACAACGTGCTTTGCATCAAGAGCAACAAGCCATGAGTGAACGCATCGACAACCTCGCCGCCAACTTGCGACTCTCCGAGAAACGTACAAGGGACTACTTCGACCACAAGCTCGACAATCACAAAGCAAGAGAATGATGCAAGGATGGATGAAACTCGCGCTTTGTTGATCAACCACTCTTCTTCCACTTCATATTCATCAAGAAGGACTCGCTCAAGTCGACAGTCCGACTTCACCCTCTCCTGCTCAAGTACACCGACATCGAACACACTACGCCGTGCCGCGCGCAACGATCGTCAAGCAAGCCTCAATCCCCTACGTGACACTGACTCTCAAGAGCGCCGACAACGTCAAACTCAAGAGGCCTTTGCGCTAGCACGAGAACGGCAACGACAACGCCAACATGAAGAGGAAGAGCGAGCACGTCTACACCAAGTTTCACAAGATGTCGAGGCACAACGCCAAGAAGAACAACTCCGTGAAGCTCAAGCACTTGCGGCGCAACAAGCCCTCCAAGATTCAAGTAGACCCGTAGCCAACCGAGGCCGACAAGCTCGAGAACAAGAAGAAGCATGTCACGAAGAAATTCAAGAACGGAGATCTCAAGCTCGCGTGCATCATTAAGTTCCTCGAGCTCCTCCTCGAGCTCGACAAGCTCCTCCACAAGTTCGCCAAGAACATCAAGTTCAGCAAGACCATGCAAACAATGGACATCCTCCACGACAAGAGCAACATGAGGTTGACAACCCTACTCACCAAGAGTGACACGAGTTTGACAATCATCTACAACACGGGCATCATGATCCCTGACCCCAACACAATGAAGAGCAACGCTATGGCAAGCTCAAGTTCACCATGCCCAAGTTAAACGGAAGCACCGATCCCTAAGAGTACCTTTCATGGGCATTGAAGGTCGACAAAATCTTCCGTTTGCACAACTATGAAGAAGAGAAGAAGACCGTGATGGCATCCCTTGAATTCCAAGACTATGTCCTCATTTGGTGGGAACAAGTCATAGAGCGCCGAGAGGCAATAGGTGAACCACCCATCACTACTTGGGCGCAAATGCGGGATGTCATGAGAGCATGCTTTGTGCCCACCTACTACAACCGCGACCTCTTCAAGAAACTCCAACTACTCAAGCAAGGAACCAAGACCGTTGAAGAGTACTACAAGGAGATGGAGATTGCAATGATAAGAGACAATGTCACGAAAGATGATGAGCAAACTATGGCACTTTCTTGAATGGACTCAACCATCCTATCAAGAAGATCGCCGACTTCCAACCGTACTAGAACTGCATCGAGCTAGTGCATCAAGCTACCAAAGCAGAATGCCAAGTGCAAGATGATTTCAAGTATGCCAAGTTCTCTTCCAAGACGTACGGTTTCTCCAACAACCAAGCTTCAACGACTCCAACACCATCTACCAAGCTTTCTACAAGCAACGTCGACAAGTCGAGTTCCAAGAAAGCTTCGGCAACTCCAAGTCATCCTCCTACTACGAGCAACTTCAAGCCGAGAGCTTCATCATCATCCACTTCAACCGATGAGACCGTCAAGACAAGTTCCTTCAAATGCTTCACATGCGGAGGCCGAGGCCACAAGTCCTATGAGTGCACCAGCAAGTGGACCATGATCCTCAACGACGACGGCACTTATAACTCAATGAGTGACGAAGAAATGGATGCCATCGAGCAAGTCGCCATGCACCGTCAAGTGAACGATGAAGAGGAACAAGTCTTTTGCGATGAAGATTCAAGTCCCGCTCTTGTTGTCTCCAAGGTCTTGACTCTCCAACATCACCAAGAAGAAGACCAGCAATGTCACATATTCCACACCAAGGACGGCATCAATGGACGATCCGTCAAGGTCATCATCGATGTAGGGAGTTGTCATAATCTCGCAAGTGAAGAACTTTGCTCCAAGCTCCAATTGCCCAAGATGAAGCATCCACGTCCATACAAAGTGCAATGGCTTAGCGACTCCGGAACCATCCAAGTCGAGCATCGAGTACAAGTCTCGTTCAAAATTGGCGCCTACGAAGACACCTTGGAGTGCGACGTCATTCCAATGACCGTTTGCCATCTTCTCCTTGGACGCCCATGGCAATTTGATAGAGGAGTCATCCACAACGGCCGAACGAACCACTACATCTTCAAGATGAAGGGCAAGGAGTACGTCCTCCGTCCAATGTCGCCAAGTCAAGTGATCGCCGACAAGCAAGCCACCCATCGTGGAGATCATAGTGAGAGAGCGAGCCACCAAAAAGAGAGTGAGCACCACAAGCCCAAATCGGACACCTCCACGATGAGCGACAAGAAGAACCTAGTTCTATTTTCCACCAAAAGTGAGATAAGAGGAGTGTGTGAGAACCCATCTAGTGTCCTACACTACGTCCTTGTGTGCAAGGACAATGAACCACAAACTAACACTTCTCACACTCTTCCTCTAGTGTTGTCTTATCTTTTGCAGTAATTTCACGATGTTTTCCCTGATGAGCTACCTCCGGGACTACCTCCACTACGAGGCATTGAGCACCGCTTCCGAACAAAGCTCCCTACCGCGTCAACCCCGAAGAAACCAAAGAAATACAAAGGCAAGTAAAGCATCTCATAGACCATGGACATGTGCGTGAAAGTTTGAGCCCTTGTGCCGTCCCGGTCATTCTTGTGCCAAAACAAGATGGTAGCTTTCGCATGTGCTCCGATTGTAGACCTATCAATGCTATCACCGTTCGCTATAGGTATCCCTTTCCATGCCTTGACGATATGCTTGATGAACTTAGAGGTACCACTATCTTTTCTAAAAAGTATCTCAAGAGTGGTTACTATCAATTTCGCATACAAGAGGGTGATGAATGGGAAACCGCTTTCAAAACCAAGTTTGGCTTATATGAATGGTTAGTCATGCCTATGGGTCTATCGGAAGCACCGGCTACTTTTATGCATCTTATGAATCATGTCTTTCGCCCTTACATTGGTGTGTTTGTTGTGGTCTACTTCGATGATATCCTTGTTTATAACAAATCTCTTAAAGATCATCTCACCCATGTTCGAACCGTTTTGCAAACTCTTCGAAAAGAGCAACTCTATGCTAATATGGAGAAATGCCTTTTTGGCGTTGACAAGCTCGTTTTCTTGTGTTTTGTTGTTTCTTCTAAGGGTGTTCATGTAGATGAGTCCAAGATCAATGCTATTAAGACTTGGCCACAACCAACCAATTTTGCAACAAGTGCGTAGCTTTCTTGGCCTTGCGGGTTTCTATCGTCGCTTTGTGAAGGATTTTAGCACCATTGCTTCGCCTTTGCATGCTTTGAGCAAACACGCCTTTTGTTTGGGGACCATCCCAAGATACCACTTTCAATGAGCTTAAGAATTTGCTTACTCATGCTCCCGTGCTTGCATTACCCAACTTTGACAAACCCTTTGAGATTCATTGCGATGCTAGTGGTAATGGCATAGGAGGTTTGTTAACGCAAGAGAAGCGCCCCATAGCTTACTTTATGAGAAACTCTCTGGCGCGCAACTCAATTACCCCATCTATGATAAAGAGCTATATGCTTTAGTCCGTGTTTTGCATGAATGGGAACACTATCTTTGCCCTCACAAGTTTATCATTCATACCGATCATGAAATGCTCAAGTATCTTAAGGGCCAAACCAAGTTGAACAAGCGTCATGCTAAATGGAGTGAATTTATTGAGTCTTTTTCTTATGTCATCAAGTACATTAAGGTAAAGGAAAACATTGTGGCGGATGCCCTATCCTGCATATGCATGCTCGTTACTCAACTTGACATGGATGTCATTGGCTTTGAGCATATCAAAGACTTGTATGAGCATGATCCCACTTTTGCTACTCCTTATGCCAAGTGTTTGTCGCACACTTGTTGGGAACGCTATTACATCGAAGATGGATATCTTATGAGAGCTAACAAACTTTGCATCCCCGAGTCTTCTCTTCGTTTGTTGCTTTTGCAGGAATCTCATGGAGGAGGCTTAATGGGACACTTTGGACGAGACAAGATGTTCGCCACGCTCTCGAAGAACTACTTTTGGCCAAAGATGTTTCGCGAAGTCAATCGCTTCACCAAGTGTTGCTCTACATGTCACAAAGCTAAGTCCAAAGCTCAATCTCATGGCTTTTATATGCCTCTACCAATTCCATACCAACAACGGGAAGACATTAGCATGGAATTTGTACTTGGTTTGCGTAGGACTCGAAATGGGAAGGATTCGGTATTTGTCGTTGTGGACCGTTTCTCAAAAATGGCACATTTCATTCCTTGCAACAAGATAGACGATGCTTCACATGTTGCTAATCTATTTTGTAGGGACATATTGCATCTACATGGAGTGCCAAAGACTATCGTCTCGGACCGCGACGTCAAGTTCCTTAGCTACTTTTGGAAGACCCTATGCGCCAAGCTAGGAATCAAGCTACTTTTCTCTACGGCATATCATCCACAAACCGACGACCAAACGGAAGTTACCAACCACACACTCTCCGCTCTACATCGGGTACTCATCAAGAAGAACATAAAGGAGTGGGAGGAGTGCCTACCTATCGCCGAGTTCGCCTACAACCGAGCAAGACACTCAACAACTGGCAAGTCCCCCTTCGAGGTCGTCTACGGCTTCAACCCTTTGTCACCATTGGACATTCTCCCTCTACCACTCCAAGAGCGCATCAATTTGGAGCTAGTGCAAGAGCGACACCTCTCAAGAAGGTGCATGAAGATACAATGAACACCATCGAGCGCCAACATTGGCGATCTCGTGTGGCTACACCTTCACAATGACCGTTCTCCCAAAGAACACAAGTCCAAGCTTCGACCCCGAGCAGATGGAACCTTCAAGGTGCTCGCACGATACAACAACAATGCTTACATGATCGACCACCCACACGACAAGTACAACATGAGCGACATCTTCAACATCAAAGATCTTTCTCCCTTCCATGGTGATGAAGAATTTGATCCGAGGACGGATCTTCCCCAAGGGAGGGGAGATGATGCGGATCATCCCAAGGCCATTCCCATGGACCCAACTACATCTCCTATGACACCTCTTGGACCCATGACACGAGCACGTGCAAGAGCTCTTGAAACGAGGTGTCATCTCTCCTCTCACAATTCCAATATGATGCACATGAGACATGGCCACTACCTCATACGGACACTTTGTGCATGCTCAGGTATCATGGAGAAGCTAAGGAGAAGAGGAAGAGGAAGGTGGACGTGACGACGGAGAAGAAGAAGTGATGAAGAGGAAGCTACAGGCTCCGGACAACCGGCCAGGACCGGACGTCCGACGATCTGCAGGCTCCGGACGTCCGACCCAGAACGGACGTCCGATGCCACCACACCCAAGCCAAATCTACGTATTTCCGGAACCCAGCGGATGACCGACGCCCAGACGTCCGACCCCGACTGGAGGTTCAACAGAAGACCACCCGAGCCGAATCTACGGACGTCCGACAGACTCCGGATGTCCGGACCCTCGCGAGCCTCCGGACGACCGATGACTCCCGGACGTCCGACGCCTGTGTGTTGTTTTTGAGTTGGGCTGCAGCCCATGCACCCCTTCGCCCCTCTTTTGCACTGAGACTATATATAGACCTCCTATTCCTTCTAGCTAGGGTTAGCAAAGGATTAGCTCATATTTCGTGTGAGAGCTTTGCTCATCCACTTGGTTACCTTCTCCTCGGAGATTCGAGCCTCCTACGGAGAAGATCCCCCAAGAGGATTCAAGACCCCTCTTTAGGGAAGAACATCAAGACCTCCTCACGGAGAAGACTGTTACCCTTGTATCGTCCTTGGTTGATCATGTACCGTGTGAACCCTATGTATTCGAGGATCTAGCACATGTGTAACTTGTTCTTGTTGGTTTAGTGTTTCTCTTGTGTTCCCCCTGTGATTTCCCCTCGTTTCCCACCTCGTGTTCTTCGTCTTCATCGCAGGATCTGCTCGTATCATGAAAGATCGACCCGTAGGGTTCCTACCCTACATCACAAATTCTTACCAGTTCTTACCCAGCAGCAGGCGGTGATCGGCAACCGTTGTAGTCAAAACTCTCAAAGCTTGGATAGAGCGATTACAAGGGAGAGTTAAACGCACGACGTAGATGTATGTGGAGGTGGGAAGGCTTATAATATGGTAGCAAAAGGTGTCAACAATAATCAATTCAGATATGCAAAGTTGAATAAATGCTCAACGACGAAACTGTGCTAGTCCTAGGGTAGACCGTACTAGAGACGCGAGCCTAGAACACTAACAAAATCACGGCGCTGCACGTAAACAAGGGAGGAGCACACTCTGATTTTTTTTCTTTTTTTTCACTTTTTAATCACTTTTTTTTGCTCCACAACAATTTTTTTTCCGAAAAAGGCTACAAATGTCCTAAGAACTGCCTAGCCAGAATTTTCCAGACTAATTGTTTTTAGTTTGGAAATATTTTTCTTCTGTGGATGCCTCGAAAGTTGGGGAGTCCTACTCTGTCACGACTCGAAGTATCGTGTGATCTGGAAAACAAAAACAAAACAACAATTACTAGACTCGGACTAGGACTGGTGGCGGAGATGAATCTGGTGGAATCTCGTACTGGTGGCGGAGATGAATCTGGTGGAATCTCGGACTGGTGGCGGAGATGAATCTGGTGGAATCTCGGACTAGTGGCGGATATACGTTGCAGGTGGACTCGGACTGGCGTGATGGCGACTGATATTTGGTGGCGTATATGGACTCGGATTGGCGGTGAATATGTGGTGGTGGTATATGGCAGCAGCGATGAAGTTGGTGCGGTGGTGGTATATGGCAGCAGCGATGATGATGATGCGGTGGTGATATATGGCAGCGGCGACGTGACAACCTATGAATAGAACTCGAAACTCTAAAGGACTAGACGCTAAGACCAGCAACTTGACACGACGATGCAACCGCAAATTCAACAAAGCAAATACAGATTATGCTAAGGCTCAGATTGGTTCGGATAGGATGAACTAACCCTATTTTTTTGGCTTTTTCGTGGACTATATGTATGAAGAACAAACTCAATCTAAACTACAAAAAACTGTAAAATCTCACCGAGAAACCTGGAAATCTGATACCACTTGATAGAGGCGAAGGCGTCCCGATGTTTCGATGAGATGGTAGCTATCATTTTCTGTGGGAGTCGACCTTGATGATCCGACTATGAACGTGCGAGACGTCGCTCCTGAGCAATCGCTAAACCAACTTCCGAGGGGTTATTGACCACGCCGGAGCATGATCAACCTAACCACGAGGGTCTGTTTCCTGCGAGCAAACGAAGAACAAGCAAGAAACTGAGATTGCAATCTGGATATTACGAATATAAGATGAAAGCTTTATTGATCAAGGTGGGGTTCTATGACGCCTTGGTCTGGTCGTTGAACGCAAACGAAGTACGCGAAGTTGCAGGTATGCCGAAATTTTAATCTAAACAAAACCCAAAGTCTAAACGATGCCCTAAGGGCTGTATATATGGAGGAGAGAGGGGGAATTTCGTGGCCCTTGGAGGAGGGGTCCGAAACCAACCCTAACTCCTGTTTCCCCACACATACGGACTCTAAAAATAGCCTATAATCAAGTATTTCGATATTACATGGGCCTGGCCCAAAAATAAGGCGACGCAGCACCTAGAATAGCCTCTGGACGAAATTTATGAAGTGGCATCTTGTATATTTTGTCCAAGGCTTCATGCACTCATTATGGTGGCTTCAAAGTCCTGGAATCATCACTTGTAACTCCATTCTTGTTCCCCTTGTGCATACCATCATCTCCATGCTTGAAGTTGCTCCAAGGTTCATCTTTCTTGTCCAAGCTAGGACCTTCATTTGTAAGCAAAACAAATGTATCCAATTTAGGCAGCATCATACTCTCATGAACATTAGAATCGTTACCAAGAAACGAAAGTACCTGATAATTCAATTGGCGTGTGCGAGCTCTAGTAATTGGTCCAGTATGTATAGAAGCAGGAGCTGTGGGTGTAACAATGGTATTGATTTCCTCATCAGGTTCTTGCTTAAAAGCTCTTTGCTTATCTTTCCTTTTTGCTTAAAAGCTTGTTTGGCTCTTTGTTGTTGGAGATCTTTTCTCATGCAATGCTTGACGAACCAAGATAGAAATTGTGTATGCGGTGACAACCTTGTGACACAAGAGATGATACCAAGATATGCAACAATGATATATGAATGCTATGGGAAGTATGATCACTAATGTGCACAAGTCTCGTTGCCGGCAATACTCAATGGCTAGTCTCGATGGGTAAGCAACGCAAAGGAGTAAGGCTATGATGGCTATCAATGTAATGGCAAGAATGATGTATCACCATACCAAGACAAGGTTACCATTCTTGCTTACGGTATGGTGTCAAAATGGTGGACCGAATACCAAGATGTAGTCGAGGTGGTCGTTGTTGATGACGCGTTCGTGGCGAAGATGAGCGGCGGTGATGTTGATGTCGAACCGTACCTAGATAGCCGAAACATAAAAGGATACGGAACCCCAACTCAAATTCTCAAAGCTCGAAGTGGCAACACGTGTCGGAGATCGAAACGGGTAAGCAATGGTGGTGGTATGCGGAAGTGGGGATGGTGTATGGGTTGTGGGAGTGAGTATGCGGAAATGTGGGTCGGTGGTGGTGACTAAAACTGAAAAAAAAATCAGTTCCGTCAGGGAAATCCGGAAGTCCGGTAGTGGAGCGGTCGTCCGGTCGTCGGACGTCTGGTGGCTAGCGGACGTTCGGTGCCTGGGCACTGTTCGGGCACGGGAAGAACTGCACGTGGGCGATGTGGATGATGTGAATTCGTCGATTCCGGGCGATTTCGTGGATGGAAATGGTGGAGGCAAGGGGAAAAGCTAGATCCACTCAAAACAAAGAAAATCCACGGATCAAAACCAACAAAATTTCAACACACCAAAAAATCACAAAAAAAATTGGGGCTATTTTTGTGGGGAATTTCGAATTAGGATGAAATATAACAAAAACTAGGCCAGAAACACAATGGGGAGGCTCCGAAATCATGATCAACGTGGCTCATGATACCAAGATGATGTAGGGTAGAACCCTAATCGCCTGATCTTTCATGAAAGGAGCGGATCCCGTGATGAACATGAAGAACACAAAGGGGAAACGAGGGGAAACACAAGGGAAAACACAGGAGAATCACTAAACCAACACAAGATAGTCACACATGTCGTAGATCCTCGGATACATAAGAGTTCACATGGTACACGATCAACTAGGAATGATACAAGGGTAGTCGGTCTTCTCCGTGAGGAAGTCTTGATGTTCTTCTCCGCGAGGAGGTCTTGAATCCAAAGGGATCTTCTCCGAAGAGGCTGCGGTCTATCTCGAGGAGTAGATCCGATGTGGATGAGCAATGCTCTATCTCTAAAATGAGCTAAACCAATGCTAACCCTAGCTAGGAGGAATAGAAGGTCTATATATAGTCTAAGTGTAAATGGGGTGAAATTAGGTGTACATGGGCCTCGGGTTCGAAACTGGACACAACCAGGTACCGGACGTCCGCTGGGGGCCGGTCGTCCGGTGTCTCATGAGTGGCCGGTCGTCCGGTCTCCTCCGGACGTCCGCTGGATCCATTCTGTGATGGGGGTGCCGGACGTCCGGTAGCTTCGAACTTCCGCTGAGGTTGCCTCGGGTGCGGTCGTGCCAACCGTTCGGTCAGGGCCGGACGTGTGCTCGTTTGCCTTGGGTGCAGGGGCGCCGGTCGTCCGGTCTGGACCGGACGTACGGTGACTGGGACTTTTCGTGCAGCCCTTCTTCTTCATCTCCGTCTTCACGTCCATCATCCTCTTCTTCTTCTCCTTGCTCCTTAGCTTCTCCTTGATACCTGAGTATGCACAATGTGTCCATATGAGGTAGTAGCCATGTCTCATGTGCATCAAAGTGGAAATGTGAGAGGAGAGATGTCACCTCGGTTTCAAGAGCTCTTGCGCGTGCTCGTGTCATGGGTCCGAGTGGTGTCGTAGGAGATGTAGTTGGGTCCATGGGGATGACCTTGGGATGCTCCGCATCACCCATTGTCACCAGTGGATATTCTCCCTCTACCACTAAAAGAGCGCAGCCATATGGACGCAAGTGCATGTGTAAACCATCTCAAGAAGGTGCATGAAGATACAAGGCAAACCATCGAGCGCCAAGTACAACGACTTGCGAACAAGCTCAACATCAACAAGCAACCCATGGTATTCGACATTGGTGACCTTGTGTGGCTACACCTTCGCAAAGACCGCTTCCCTAACGAACACAAGTCCAAGCTTCTACCTCGAGCGGATGGACCCTTCAAGGTGCTTGCACGCTACAACAACAACGCTTACAAGATCGACCTCCCGCGCACAAGTACCACGTGAGCGACATCTTCAATGTCAAGAACCTCTCGTCCTACCATGGTGATGAAGATTTTGATCCGAGGTCAGATCTTTCCCAAGGGAGGGGAGATGATGCAGAGCTTCCCAAGGTCATCCCCATGGACCTACCTACATCTCCCACGACGCCACTTGGACCAATGACAAGAGCCCGTGCGAGAGCCATTGAGAATGAGGTTAACTCTCTCCTTGTTGAATTTCCCTTTGACCCACTTGAGACATGGCTACTACCTCAAACGGAGATGCTTTGTGTGCTTCGGTACCATGTAAACAACCAAGGAGAAGTCACGATGCAAGATGGACCTCAAGGGCATGAAGAACATCTTCCCAGCTCAGAAGTCCCGGAGCAACCGCCCATGCACCGCCCAACTACCGCCCGGGCGGTACAACCGCTCGACCATTGGTCAACTACCCGTCAAGCTTGTGACATTAAGAGGTGCAAGGCCGTTACAGCACCGCTTTATCCCTACAACAACCACCTAACCGATACAACCGCCCCAAACACCGGTTCAACCGCTGAGCACATCCGGAAACGCCTGCAGGAACCAGTACCTGAGCTCCCAGTGGTACAACCACTCCCATGACCGGTACAACCGCACTGCCTGTGCGCATTTGAAGGGTTTCACCCCATGTATCCCCCAACTTACCCCTTGGACTATATATACTTGTCCCTTAGCTCCGTACTAGGGTTAGCAAAGGATTAGCTCATATTTTGTGTGAGAGCTTTGCTCATCCACTTGGTTACCTTCTCCTCGGAGATTGTGCCTCCTACGGAGAAAATCTCCCAAGCGGATTCAAGACTCCTTTACGGAAAGAACCTCAAGACCTCCTCACGGAGAAGATCGGCTACCGTTGTACCATCCGTTGTTGAGTTTGGATCTTGTATCGCCTATCGTGTTTCGAGGATCTAGCACTCGTGTGATCATTATTGTTGGTTTGAGTGTCTCTCTTGTGTTTTCCCCGTGTTTACCCTCGTTTCCCTCCTTGTGTTCTTTGTGTTCATCGCGGGATCAGCTCCTTTCATGAAAGATCGGCCGGTTAGGGTTCCTACCCTACATCACTCAAGTCATCATACGTCACCGTGGTCGAAGGGAAAATCCCATGCTCAACCATCTCGTCGTCGTTGCTGTGGATGAAGGCCGAAGATGGCACATCATTACTCTCGCCTCCTAAGATGGAAGCATCATCCTTGCTCGTCACCATGTAGCTCGCCTCCAAAGCTTGGTCCTTGATGGTCTCCGTAGTCGTAGTCGTCGCCGCACCATCTTGAAAAAGAGTCGAAGTAGACTCGGCATCATCAATGCCACAAAGAGGGATGGCGGTGAAGTTGAACTTGGGAGCGTCGTCTTGGAGCTCGTCGCACTTGGACATCTTGGTGGTACTAGCCTCATGCTCATCTCTTGGAGCTTAGTAGTCGCGAAGTGAGCTTGGGGTCGAGAAGCTTTGGCCTTCATGAGTTCTTGTTCCGCCTTGAGAGCACCAATGTAGTAGTCGTTGAGGGACTTGTAGTTCTCGAGGAAGAGAGTCATGGAGATGTCATTGTGCAATCCCATCATGAAGTGGAACTTCATCGAAATGGGGTCGTCCACGCTGGCTCGTCGCAAGGCAATCTTCATCTCCTTGAAGTACTCGTCGATGGACTTGGATCCTTGGATGGTGTTCTCCAATTGGCGTTGAAGTTGTTCCGTGTAGGTTGGAGGCACGAACTCTCGCTGCATAGCTCTCTTCATCTCGGGCCAACTCATGTCGTAGGTCTCCGAAGGTGCGTGAAGCCACCATGTGGACGCGTAGTCCATTGTGGTGCTGTAACATCCCAAATTTTCAATTTGGGATGTTATACATTAGATCATCATTGCATATCATATTTTATTTTTGCATTTTGGTTGATCCTAGAAAATTCTACGCAACTCAAGGACCCATGGAGAGAGTTGGGGATTTCGTTATTTTCATATTTGAGTTTTCTCAAATTTTGAGAATAGGATCATTTGGTTTTATTTATTTTATCATCAATTATTTCTATTACAAAAATATGAGAGAGGGAATAAAATGACATTCTCAAAATAGAGAAATATTGAGGATTTAATAATAAAATCAAACAAGATTTTATTTCGGAGTTTTTCGGTGTTTTATTTGAATTTAGGAAAAATGTGCGTTTTTCAAAATTGCATTTAGGCCCCAAATAAATGTTCACTTTGTCGGGCTTGATTTTAGAAGCCCGGGAAAATTTATTTTGGGATTTTTGGAGTCCGTTTAGTATTTCTTTTTATTTTTTTCCGAGCGAAAATATATTTTTTTAAAAAAACGAACCGACCTAATGGGCCGTGTCCGACTAGGACTCTGGCCCGACTAGGCTTTATAAGCCGAGGCCCAGCCCCGGGGAACCCTAGCCGCCCCAGCCCCAACCCTAGCCGCCGCCCGGTCCTGCCCGCGCCGCCGCCGCCCGGTCCCGCCGCCGCCGCCGCCCGCCCGCCCGCGCCGCCGCCCGCCGCCCGCGCCGTCGCCGCCACCCGCCCGCGCCGCCGCCGCCGCTGCCCGCCGCCGCCCCGCCCCACGCCGCCATCGCCGGACACCGCCGCCGAGGTTCGCCGATGCGCCTCGTTTTTCGTGCCTTCAGTTTTCATCGTTGTTTTCGTCGGTCTAATGGATTCGGTTTTTTTAAATAGATCGGTTTTTTCGGTTTATTTATTTTAGCGAGCGTTCGTCGTTTTTCTTTTTCTCGGATTAAATCCGCGATTTTTCTGATCGCGATTCCTGATGCGATTTTCGTTTTAGTTTAACTTTTCGCTCGTTTATCGGAATCAGGCGATTCAAGCGCCTAGAGTTTCGTCTCGAAACCCTATATCCGTTTAACCAACTTAAACAAGATTTTGCTACTGTAAAATTTGCCCTAGATCAAGATTACTAGAACGAAGTTGTTTTCTTCCGCCGTTTGACTTTCATTGCTTCGTTCGATTTGATTCTTTTTGCCAACCGGAGTTCTTAAGTTGAACCTTCTGGTTAGATCTCTTATTTGAGTTTTACCTGTGCATTAGTTGAGTACTTATTGTATGCTTGTTTGTTTGTCTGTGATAGAGTATCCGGAGTGCGCCACCTATTACTTCGAATCGCTAGGTTTCCCTGATCATCAGCAAGGCAAGTAACACTTTGATCATACCTTTTTTACTACCAAGTTTTATTGCATTAGATCAATCCTCACACACTTCATGATTAGGATCTAATTAAATTGTGGGATGGGAAGTAGATGAGGTAGTACCTATTACCTGTTTATTATCATACCTTTGGGAGTTACTTCTACGTTTGCTTATTATGCCATGCTATGCTAGTAGACGTGGATTGGGTGAGTGATATCCATGACAGATGTGAGATTGATAATTAATGGTTTATCTAAGGTGGCAACTTAAACACACATCTGGGTGGATCGAGGCACCTGGGTATTCCAGGACTCGCCTGTTTTCTTTTGGACCGCCACCCAGGCTCAAAGGGATCATGAGACTATTCATACTAGAAACTTCCGTGTGCAGCCACAAGCTATTATGGGCTCTAGCATAGTTGCCTAAGTTGTGCGAACTCTTACAGTGGTAGACTAGCAGATGTAGGGGATGTAGGTGGTACGGTCTACCCGATCGTAAGGTGCTAGCGCTTCTGAAAGACTATGTCTCGGTCATCCGTCTTCTCAAACACCATGTAGTGCGAGAAAACAAACGGAGGCGATCGAGTCTTGTGGGGAAAAGTGCGCAAACCTCTGCAGAGTGTAACAAACTAATCATGGTTAGCCGTGTCCCCGGTTATGGACATCTTGAGTATCTAGTACTTGGATTATCATGTGAATCTCAACATGTTACTCTAAAATTAATTTTGTTGGGTTATGTTTAATGATGATGCTTAATTGGTATTGAGAATGATGTCAACCATTCTCAATGTTTAACAACCACCTTGATAGTAACTATAATTTTATTCCTTTGAAGTAGGGAAAAATTGGCTTTACGCAAAACTGTAACCATAGAGCTTTCCACCAGCAAAATAAGCATATAGTATAGCTGTTTCATTCCATTACTATCTATGTGTTACCTTGCCAGCATATTCCATGTGCTGACCCGTTTTTGGGCTGCAACGTTAATGTTGCAGACTTTTCAGACGACGATTAAGGAATTTTTAGGTCGTAGTTCTATACTCAGTGATGCCGTTGGAGTTGATGGACTCACTTATCTTCCAAGCCTTCCGCTGTTATCGTTATTAGATGGCCTTAAGCCATATTTATTGTAATAAGTTCTCTTTTGAGACATTCGATGTAATAAGTGTGTGATTGCTACTCTGCTATAAATCCTACGAGTACTGTGTGGTGTCAGCATTACTGATCCAGGGATGACACCGGAGCACAGAGATCAGACTGTTTGAGGTCTGATCGCTACAGAGATGGTATCAGAGCACACGCTGACTGTAGGACACGACCACTAAGCTAAATACCTAGATCACTACTCTCTCTCTTCTCTTCTGACCTCTCATCTTTTCTATTCTTTAGGATGGCGGATGCAAGGAACAAGTTTACGCAACCGGATGAAGATGCACCCTTTGGACGCCACTTGAAGGAAGTCACTAGATACCTGAACATAGGAGTACCAAGCTTCACGGGAACCTACAACGCCACTTTACCTGAAGAAGAGCGCTGGATGATTCAATTTCAAGTTCCAGGAAGGACGTTCATGCCAGTCACTGAGCCCATAGAATTTTCTTTTGATGCACCAACTTGGAGTCTAGGAAAGAGCATGGTAGCTCACATCACCATGGGACGCATTGGAGAAGTCTACCGCAAGGATCTCAGGGATACTATCTACCAGATTTGTGGGCGCCGAGATGAACACTGGGAGATGATCAGCACCAGGAATGATAGATCAATTGCAGCTTTTATCCAAGAGTTAAACCAGCACATTCGACGACAGGAGAACCAGTTGTGCACCGAAATGATAGCTCTGAAGAAGGCTAAGACCAGAATCAAGGAACTGGAGGAAGAACTCAAGGCTACACGTGAAGATTATGAAGAGGAAATTGAAGTATTGGTGGATAAGAATGCCGACCTAACAAAGAAGATTGGAATATTTATGGGAGGCCTGACGCCAGTAGAGGAAGACGAAGAACCCAAGGAGATTAGCCCGGAAGACTACATCATCATCGACAGCACCGACTCGGAAGCAGATAGTAGCGATGATGACTATGTTGATGAAGCTGGAGCAGATATTATGGAGTCAACAACCGTAGAATATTTCTAATAGACCACCTCACCAGTAGTAGTAGTCCACCATGTAAATATAGTAGTCCGAGCACTTTTGCGATAGTTAGATCGATCGTATGCCTTTGGTTGATTGATTGAAGTGAATTGTTTGCTTTTGCCTCATGTGCATATGGGTAGTGTTTTCTCTTTAGACCCTCTCTATTCTTATATCTCATCTTCTCTAAACCCTGACATGCCTCCGAGACGTGACCCCGGATTTGCCTTTCCACCGGAGCTGACCTAGTTGATCCAGCAGCAGAACACATTGATGCAGTTGCTAGTCCAGAATCATAATCAGGGGAACAACAACAACCCACCACCACCACCACCTGTTGACCACTTAGCCCGTTTTCTTAGGCTGAATCCGCCGGTGTTTTCCAGTAGCACCGAGCCGATAGTAGCAGATGATTGGCTACGCAAGACAGCTAGGGAGTTGACCACAGCAGGATGCACAGATGCGGAGAAGGTGAAGTTTGCCGCACATCAGTTAGAAGGACCCGCAGCATCATGGTGGGAGAATTTCACAGCCACCTTCCCAGTCGACACTGACCAGTTTCAGCAGGCTTTCCGTACTACCCATGTTTCAGCAGGAGCTATGGCCATGAAGAAGCGTGAGTTTCGCAACTTGCGCCAAGGAGGACGGACAGTTGGCCAGTATGTGGAGGAATTTAGTAAGTTAGCCCGTTATGCCCCAGATGACGTCGCTACAGATGCAGCTAAGCAGGAGAAGTTTCTGGAAGGACTGAATGATGAGTTGAGCATGCAGTTGATGGTAGCCACCTTCAACAACTACCAGGAGTTGGTAGATCGTGCTCTTATGATTGAAGGGAAGCAGCAGCAAATTGAGAATCGCAAGAGGAAGTATGGACAAGGAAAGTACAATTCAAGAGCTCAGCAGAAGCCACGTTTTACCCCTAGACCGGGAGGACATTTTCAGCATACCCATGGGGGAGGTAGCTCGCACAATCACAATGGCACTAAGAATGGTAATGGCAATGGAGGAAGCAACGGCCAGAACCGCACCAACCCATCAACCCCAGCCAAGAAGGACTTGAGCCAAGTCACTTGCTATAAGTGTTCGAAGTCAGGACATTATGCCAATGAATGTCCTGAAGGCCAAAATGGTAATGGAAGTTCTGGGAAGAAGCCGAACCCTTTCAATAGGGGATAGGTGAACCACGTTAGCGTGGAGGAGGTTGAAGCTTAGCCCGATGCAGTAATAGGTAAGTTTTTGGTTAAGTCATTTACCGCACTCGTTCTTTTTGATACTGGTGCATCGCATTCATACATCTCAAGGGGATTTGTGGATAAGTATAACCTACCAACCCAAGCCCTTAGGTCACCCATGTTAGTAACCTCGCCAGGAGCAGAGTATGTGGCTAGTCTATGGTGTGATCGGTTACTATCGGTGTCAAAATCGGCGGATCTCGGTAGGGGGTCCCGAACTGTGCGTCTAGGATCGATGGTAACAGGAGGCAGGGGACACGAAGTTTTACCCAGGTTCGGGCCCTCTTGATGGAGGTAAAACCCTATGTCCTACTTGATTAATATTGATGATATGGGTAGTACAAGAGTTGATCTACCACGAGATCGTAGAGGCTAAACCCTAGAAGCTAGCCTATGGTATGATTGTATGTATATATGATCTATCGACTAGCCTGGCCCTGGTTTATATAATGCACCAGAGGCCCAGGTTAACAAGAGTCCTAGCCGAATACGCCGGTGGGGAGAAGTCCTTGTCTTGATCGCCAAGTCTTGTGGAATCTTCCTTGTATGTGGCAGTTGTCCGAACTGGCCCATGAGTATACGGCCATGGGGGTCCTCGGCCCAATCTATCAGATCGGGAGATGACATGTTGAGTACCCCCTAGTCCAGGACACCGTCAGTAGCCCCCTGAACCGGTCTTCAACTTAGGGACGCTCCTCGATTCTTCCGAACTATTCTTCATCTTCGGTCGTTGGTCTTGAAAACTGGTTCAACAAATCTTCTCATCTTCGATCTTGAGGATCGCCGAAATGAATTCGACAAGTTTATACATCGGGTATCCGAGGAGCCCCTTTAAGTTTCCGGCCTTTATTAATGCCTTGTTATTTTTATGCCACACCTCGGGTTTGAAATTGTTCCCGGGCGGCAGCGTCCTCTTGCGTCCGAGCTCCAACACCGGACTGCACTCGACGTATCTTTTGCAGCCGAGCACCAACGCCGGACCGCTTCCCAGCTATAACGCTGGAACGTATCCGGGCTCCAACGCCGTACTATGTATCCGAGCTCCAACGCCGGACTGTATCCGAGCTCCAACGCCGGACTATGTATCCGAGCTCCAACGCCGGACTGTATCCGAGGTGTCGTAAATCACCTTGGTTCAAAGAAGTTTGAAGGAGTTTAGCCGAGCTTAATGCCGGAAATGCCCTCTATGGAGCCAGCCACTAATGCCCGAGCTTTACGCCGGACTGCTTCCGAGGTGGTGCACCACCCCGAATGTGGGCCGATTTTTGTTAATATTTTTTATTGGTGCAATTTATTCTCTGCCGAGATATATAGCCAGTAGCCCTCAAGGTGTCTATCGGTCTAAAACCCGTGATGCACCTGAAGGATGACGTAAGACCGCTGATCCCAGTAGCTGCTGAGACTCGGGTTGATTTGCAAAATCGGCCTGAGGATCAAGTCCAAGCTCGGCAGAATACTTTGGGATACTAAAAGCGGCGTGCTCAGTCCTTGAGACTCAGGTTGGGTGCGGCCGACCAACCTGAGGATCAAAATCTACTCGGAAACTATATTGCACATAAAATTTTCTGCATTGGACAAGCAATGCAGTAGCCCCCGAGACACTGGTCGGGTGGTAACACCCGATCAGGGGATCAATGTGCCCCTTTAATATTTGTAAATAATAAGCCCGAAGCCCAGTAGCCCCCGAGCCTTAATGCGGGCACGGGTGGCCGAATTAAGGATCAATATCCATAGTAAAATCACAAATTATGTGTAATGACTCTTATGTATCCAAGTACTTTACGTCATTAATGCTCGGATCCGCATTGTACAAAACTTTGTTGACCGACCATCGGCTTCCACCTCCTCGGCTAGTAGCCAAGGAGTGTTTGTCCTAGTTTATAAAGCCTTTATGAGGGCAAAGATTTACAACAAACAAGGCAATCTGGCCATACGGTTTTATAAACAAAGGTATGCAGAGAGTTATATTACTGTTTAACAGAAGAAATGTCTTCCAAACAAAATAGTCCCGCTATCGGTTCCTTTCTTTGGGTTGTCATGCTAAGCATGATCATTAAACCTCAGCTCTAATGTAAGAGCAAAATATTGAGGATTTAGTTTGGGAGGCTAGTTAATAGCACCCGGTAATGTTCGGCGACAGTCGGGGTCAAGCCATAAACACTTCGGCCAATGTTATGAATGGCCCATCATTTAACATAGTCATCGGATCGCTGACCAGTTTACGCTTATTGTGAAAGTCAGTTTTCGGCTTTCTCCACTGAGGTGCTTAACCATGTGAGCTGGAAGCACAATCGCAGTGGTTCTCCCTTTGCACGCCTAGCTGAACAAAACGGAACATAGGAAGCAAGTGCAGGAGCCGGGCAACCCAACTATTGACCGAAGACACAATTCGAAACCGATGCATATATAGCAATATCTGAGAATGTTTTTGCCGAATCCCTAAGGGTGTCCGGCGTTGCACTACGAGACTAATGCTGGAAAAGCACAAATAGTTTAAAAGTGCCAAAAAGCTTGGAAAACCAAGAAACATTAGTAAAAACATGACGTCCGAACAATATCAAGTGTTCGGTGCCAATCCGAAAGTTGGTCTTAGAAAAAACAAGTGCTTCTGTCGTGCTTTAACATGATACATCCTATCTCAAGACTTCGAGCGGGTCAGCCTACGGCTTCAACCTCCTATCCCGAGGGCGGAGTACTTCTCATCAGGCCAGTTTAGCAAACTAAACTCTAGCGGCTTTAAGAGAGAAATTAGGCTCCCTGGCTAGTGACCGCACACTCGTGTCAAAAAAAGGAGTGATAAATAATAATAATAAAACTTTGCAATGACTAAGAAGAAGAACACTTATTATAAAACGGCTCAAGTAAACTTACGAGCCCCCAAGTGACTTGGGTAGAAGAATGTTTGCATGTACCGAAGTACTTATATCATATCTATGTTCAACCAAACTTTAAACGCGTCTTAACCGACCGTCAGCTTCTCCCTCTTTGGTCAAGGACCGAAAAGTGTTATGTACTCCATCGGTCGAGAATATCGACGGTGTTTCCAATAACCAGGCAATCAGTCCATAAGGCTGTAACAGACAAAGCGCGCTCAGGGAACTTATGCTATATTACCATGAAGTGTAAGAAGCATCTTTGAAGAAAATAGTACCCCCACCGATACCTTTCTTCGGTGCTCATTGTTATTATGAGACTTGTGCAATAGATTTTTTGTACTCATGAGTTCCGTTGTGTGCCGACCATCATTGAAAACTATAAGAGCGCTAGATTTCGGCTTCACCCAGTCTGAGGTCTGGCTCGGGCGACCCGATCATGACAATCACAGAGGTGCTCCCTTTACTCCCTAGCCGAACAATCAGGAACGTAGGGGTAAACACAGGAGTGAGGCAACCCAGCTTGCAAATCGCTTAAGTCAATATGGTGCATATTGTGGCATAATACACAAACAAGGAACGAAGCCGTACAAGTATAATCACATGCAAGAGGAAAAGCTTCATAAAGGAAACCCCCAAGTGAATTGGGTCCTTGAATTTGTGTGTCACAAACAAAGTTTGGACAACGAAAAAATTTTACAAGCAACTTTTTCCAAAAAAGTATAATGCTTGGTCGAACCGAACACAAGTTAGAAATTAAAGCTTTGAGCATGAAAGCGACTTAGCTGGTTAATGTGTTCGGTATTGATGACGCGGTCCGAGCTTGATGCGGGGCAAGGTTCCATCCCCCAAGCTGGTCCCGAGGTGGCGGAGCGGAGAGGTCGACACGATGAAGTGGTGACATAGCACAGTCAGTGCAGACCGGCAGAGTGACGCCGAAGTCCCTTGATCGTTTTCCTGTGCACAAAAAATAGTGCAAACCGGAGATAATAGTAATAATGATAATTAAAAAAATGTTGCATAATAAATAATTTATGCAAAGTGAGTAATAAAAGAAATATGGCCCGGTGCCGAAGTCAATGTCGATGCAGGGCGTCGGCGTGATGCGGTAAAGGCGTGGCAAAGCCTGAATTCACAGGTCGGTCCGAGTTCCGGATGCGGCATTCGCCGGACTATGTACGGAGATTGACCGGACCACCATGCGACCGTCGTTAATGCGGCCACCATTTGATAGACCTGTGTACATATGATGGACAAACCAGAGTAATAATTCCTTGGAAAAAATTGAACCCAAACAAGCAAAAAATACTAGGATTAATAGCACCTGGTTTATTTGTTGTAGCAATCCGAAGGAAGGTGATTCCCTAAATTGGGACTCGATCTGCACACCCATTACCGGAGTAGGTTGATGAAGAGATGGCAAAGCCTCGATGTCAGCCAATGAGTCGAAGTAGGTCGGCGTGATGGACACCAGCTTGAAGAAGCAATAGTGCGGCCCTGCCGATGCAGGTCGTGACGTGGTCGATGCCGGCTTGATGAAGTGACCGTGCGGTGATGCCGGTATGCCCGCTCCGTGTAATCCGTGGGGTGGCGATGTTGGTGATGATTTATCCTTCACGATGCCGGACTCTTGTTCGGCTTGCCGAGATGATGATCCGAAGAAGTTGAGCTCGGCTCAACAAAGTGACGACGTGTCTAGCGCAGGTCGGCAGCCGTGGAGCAATATTGCCGGACTGGTTTGACACCAGCATGATGTTGAAGATCATGTTCAAAACATCTTAAAGTTAGTGGGATGTGTTCGGGAACAAAACACAATACCCCATACAAAACTTCCTTCAAAAGGGATGTCCGAAATCCTGTTCATAAAAAGGACGAACTCGGGTCGGATTCGTTTTTGCAAGGAAAACAGATCCGAAAAGTGATGCACTAATCGGAAGGTTATCAGAGTTTGGACGGTCGGATCGAGCTGAAATTTTGAGAGGTGCTATATATAGGAATTCCGCAGCCGATCAACGGTTGGATCTTTCAAAGGACGTCCGAGCTAGAAGCTGGACACCACGCCCTAAACTCGTCCAGATTTCTGTCCAGAGTTGACAGGGCTCCGGTATATCATAGATTGCCAGAGATTCCTCCATCGGAACTCGACGAAATTTTCCATGGTTGTTGTAGACTCGATTCTGCACAATTCCACCAAAGCGATCATTAAAGCGACGCTCGAGGAGGCGGTGGAGGCGGATACACGTTCGCTGTCCGAAAAAACAGCACAGTTGCCCGAGGGCAATGTTGACGTTGAGCCCCCGAGCTCCATGGACGATTCCTCCATGATCTTGATAGAGATCGGAGTTGGTGTTGATGAAGGCCCTCGTCCGAACATGGTGATCCGAACAGGGGGCGCAGTTCTTGGTCGAACCAAGGTGACTAGTCGAGCTGGTAACGAGGATGCCGAAGTCGTAGTTGATCTGCAGGCGAGCCATCGATCCTTTTGTTGATCACACAGTGGAACTCTCAATGAAAGCACCAATTTCAGTGTCAAAACCGGTGGATCTCGGGTAGGGGGTCCCGAACTATGCGTCTAGGATCGATGGTAGCAGGAGGCAGGGGACACGAAGTTTTACCCAGGTTCGGGCCCTCTTGATGGAGGTAAAACCCTACGTCCTGCTTGATTAATATTGATGATATGGGTAGTACAAGAGTTGATCTACCACGAGATCATAGAGGCTAAACCCTAGAAGCTAGCCTATGGTATGATTGTATGTATATATGATCTATCGACTAGCCTGGCCTTGGTTTATATAATGCACCAGAGGCCCAGGTTAACAAGAGTCCTAGCCGAATACGCCGGTGGGGAGAAGTCCTTGTCTTGATCGCCCAGGTTAACCAGAAGGGAGAAGGATCAAGTATGTATCCTAGCATGTGCCAAAGAGAACCCAAGTAAATTGCCTAACAGGAGTTGTGCAGGAGGAAGTACCAGTGGTAAGGGATTTCCCTGATGTATTTCGAGAAGAGTTGCCAGGCATGCCACCAGATAGAGATATTGAGTTTTTGATTGAGCTATTGCTAGGCAGTGGGCCAATATCAAAGAGACCATATAGGATGCCAGCAAAGGATTTGGTGGAAATTAAGAAGCAGATTAAGGAGTTACTGGATAAGGCATATATTCGCCCAAGTTCTTCGCCTTGGGGATCGCCAGTACTTCTAGTGGAGAAGAAGGATGGATCGTTAAGGATGGTTGTTGATTATCGAGGATTGAACGAAGTAACGATCAAGAACAAGTACCCACTACCAATGATCAACGATCTGTTTGATCGATTGCAAGGAGCTAAAGTATTTTCCAAGATCGATTTGCGATCACGATACCACCAGTTGAAGATTCGAGAACAGGATATTCTGAAGACAGCTTTTACCACCAGGTATGGGCTGTATGAGTATACCATTATGTCATTTGGTCTGACTAACGCGCCTACCTATTTTATGAACATGATGAACAAAGTGTTTATGGAGTTTTTGGATAAGTTCATCGTAGTGTTCATTGATGATATCCTAGTATATTCGAAGAATGAAGAGGAGCATAAGGAGCATTTGTGTTTGGTACTTGGAAAGCTCAGAGAACACCAATTATATGCCAAGTTCAGCAAATGTGAGTTTTGGTTGAAGGAAGTAGGATTCCTCGGACACGTTATATCCAGAGAAGGTATAGCAGTAGATCCCGCTAAAGTTGAAACCGTGACCAAGTGGGAAGCCCCAACAACAGTTGGAGAGATCCGGAGTTTTCTTGGACTCGCAGGATACTATCGGAGGTTTATTGAGAATTTCTCAAAGATTGCGAAGCCTATGACGGAGTTGTTGAAGAAAGATACCAAGTTCATATGGACGGAGGAGTGTGAGGCTAGTTTTCAGGAGTTGAAGAAATGCTTGGTTACCTCACCAGTGTTGATTTTGCCAGACCAGACCAAAGATTATGAGGTGTATTGTGATGCTTCACGTCGAGGACTTGGAGCAGTGCTTATGCAGGAAGGGAGAATTGTTTCATATGCCTCAAGACAACTGAAGCCCCATGAGTTGAATTATGCCACGCATGATTTGGAGTTAGCAGCCGTAGTGCATGCATTGAAGACATGGAGACATTTCCTTATTGGAAACCGTTGTGAGGTGTACACGGATCATAAGAGTTTGAAGTACATTTTCACACAGAAGGAGTTGAATCTTAGACAAAGGAGATGGTTGGAGCTTATCAAATATTATGATATGAAATTGCACTATCACCCCGGAAAGGCTAATGTAGTAGCTGACGCATTAAGCCGTAAGAGCCATGTCAATACGTTAATGATGGGAGGGATACCCAAGGAGTTAGCAGAAAATCTTCGTGAACTATGTGTGGAAATAGTTCCGAGAGGATATGTAGCAGCACTAGAGATTCAGTCAACTTTGATGGATAGAATCAGAGAAGCTCAGAAAACTGACAAAGAGATTGCCGCTATAAAGGAGAAACTGAGCAAAGGAAAAGCTAAAGGATTTCGTGAGGATGAGCATGATACCCTATGGTTTGAAGACCGTGTTTACGTGCCCAATAACCCAGAGATCAGGAAGTTGATTTTGCAAGAGGCACACGATTCACCATATTCAATTCATCCAGGAAATACCAAGATGTATTTGGATTTGAAGGATATTTTCTGGTGGACGGGAATGAAGAAGGATATTGCGGAGTATGTAGCAGTTTGTGATGTATGCCAAAGAGTAAAGGCAGAGCATCAGAAGCCAGCAGGATTGTTACAACCATTGCCGATACCCGAATGGAAGTGGGATAAGTTAGGCATGGATTTTATCACGGGATTGCCTAGGACTCGTTCAGGCTATGACTCAATTTGGGTTGTAGTTGATCGATTGACAAAAGTAACTCATTTCATCCCAGTAAAGACCACTTACACCAGTGCTAAGTTGGCAAAGATATACATGACCAGAATAGTATGTCTGGATGGAGTTCCGAGGAGTATCGTATCAGATAGAGGAACCCAGTTTACCTCAAAGTTCTGGAAGCAGTTGCATGAAACTTTGGGTACCAGGCTAGAATTCAGTACAGCTTTTCATCCACAGACAGATGGACAGACCGAGAGAGTAAATCAGATTTTGGAGGATATGCTGAGAGCTTGTGCGCTAGATTATGGATCTAGTTGGGACGATAATTTGCCATATGCAGAGTTCTCTTACAACAACAGTTACCAAACTAGTTTAAAGATGGCCCCTTTCGAAGATTTGTACGGAAGGAGGTGCAGGACACCGCTGTCGTGGGACGAAGTCGGAGACCGCCGGTTATTTGGACCTGACTTGATTAAAGAGTCTGAACAGAAGGTGAAATTGATTCGCGATAGGCTCAAGATAGCCCAGTCCAGACAGAAGAGTTATGCAAATTCTAAATGCAAGGAGACAGTTTACGAAGTCAGAGATAGAGCTTATCTTCGAGTATCTCCACTTCGGGGAACAAAGCGTTTTGGAGTTAATGGGAAGTTAGCGCCACGATTTGTAGGACCATATCGAGTTTTGGAACGTATGGGAGAAGTGGCCTACAAGTTGGAATTGCCCGAAGGATTGTCAGGAGTACATGATGTGTTCCACGTTTCTCAGTTAAAGAAGTGTCACGCGGAGATGGCTGACGTACCGTTGAGAGATACAGTGCCTTTGGAAACTACTCAGTTGGATAACGATTTGACCTACGAGGAGAAACCAGTAAAGATCCTCGAGTTTGCCAGCCAAGTTACCCGCAACAAGGTTATCAAGTTTTGCAAAGTTCACTGGAGCCACCACACAGAGGATGAAGCCACCTGGAAGCGAGAGGAAGATTTGCTCAAAGACCACCCTCACCTATTTTCTAGCCAACCCGAATCTCGAGGGCGAGATTCATCTTAAGGGGGTAGGTCTGTAACCTCCCAAATTTTCAATTTGGAATGTTATACATTAGATCATCATTGCATATCATATTTTTTTTGCATTTTGGTTGATCCTAGAAAATTCTACGCAACTCAAGGACCCATGGAGAGAGTTGGGGATTTCGTTATTTTCATATTTGAGTTTTCTCAAATTTTGAGAATAGAATCATTTGGTTTTATTTATTTTATCATCAATTATTTCTATTACAAAAATATGAGAGAGGGAATAAAACGACTTTCCCAAAATAGAGAAATATTGAGGATTTAATAATAAATTCAAACAAGATTTTATTTCGGAGTTTTTCGGTGTTTTATTTAAATTTAGGAAAAATGTGCGTTTGTCAAAATTTCATTTAGGCCCCAAATAAATGTTCACTTTGTCGGGCTTGATTTTAGAAGCTCGGGAAAATTTATTTCGGGATTTTTGGAGTCCGTTTAGTATTTCTTTTTATTTTTTTCCGAGCGGAAACAATTTTTTTTTAAAAACGAACCTACCTAACGGGCCGTGTCTGACTAAGACTCTGGCCCGACTAGGCTTTATAAGCCGAGGCCCAGCCCCAGGGAATCGTAGCCGCCCCAGCCCCAACCTTAGCCGCCGCCCGGTCCCGCCGCCGCCGCCGCCGCCGCCCGCCCGCGCCGCCGCCGCCGCCCACCCGCGCCGCCGCCGCCGCTACCCGCCGCCCGCGCCGCCGCCTCCACCCGCCCGCGCCGCCGCCTCCACCCGCCTGCGCCGCCCGCGTCGCCGTCGTCGGACGCCGCCGCCGCCGCGCCTCGTTTTTCATGCCTTCGGTTTAAAAAAAAACTGATCGGTTTTTGTCGGTTTTCGTTGTTTAATAGATTCGTTTTTTAAATAGATCGGTTTTTCCGGTTTATTTATTTTAGCGAGCGTTCGTCGTTTTTCTTTTTCTCGGATTAAATCTGTGATTTTTCTGATCGCGATTCCTGATCCGATTTTCGTTTTAGTTTAACTTTTCGCTCGTTTATCGGAATCAGGCGATTCAAGCGCCTAGAGTTTCGTCTTGAAACCCTCTATCCGTTTAACCAACTTAAACAAGATTTTGCTACTATAAAATTTGCCCTAGATCCAGATTACTAGAACGAAGTTGTTTTCTTCCGCCGTTTGACTTTCGTTGCTTCGTTCGATTTGATTCTTTTTGCCAACCGGAGTTCTTAAGTTGAACCTTCTGGTTAGATCTCTTATTTGAGTTTTACATGTGCATTAGTTGAGTACTTATTGTATGCTTGTTTGTTTGTCTGCGATAGAGTATCCGGAGTGCGCCTCCTGTTACTTTGAATCGCTAGGTTTCCCGGATCATCAGCAAGGCAAGTAACACTTTGATCATACCTTTTCTACTACCCAGTTTTATTGCATTAGATCAATCCTCACACACTGCATGATTAGGATCTAATTAAATTGTGGGATGGGAAGTAGATGAGGTAGTACCTATTACCTGTTTATTATCAAACCTTTGGGAGTTACTTCTACGTTTGCTTATTATGCCATGCTATGCTAGTAGACGTGGATTGGGTGAGTGATATCCATGACAGATGTGAGATTGATAATTAATGGTTTATCTAAGGTGGCAACTTAAACACACATCTGGGTGGATTGAGGCACCTGGGTATTCAAGGACTTGCCTGTTTTCTTTTGGACCGCCACCCAGGCTCAAAGGGATCATGAGACTATTCATACTAGAAACTTCCGTGTGCAGCCACAAGCTATTATGGGCTCTAGCATAGTTGACTAAGTTGTGCGAACTCTTACAGTGGTAGACTAGAAGATGTAGGGGATGTAGGTGGTACTGTCTACCCGATCGTAAGGTGCTAGCGCTTCTGAAAGACTATGTCTCGGTCATCCGTCTTCTCAAACACCATGTAGTGCGAGAAAACAAACGGAGGCGATCGAGTCTTGTGGGGAAAAGTGCGCAAACCTCTACAGAGTGTAACAAACTAATCATGGTTAGGCGTGTCCCCGGTTATGGACATCTTGAGTATCTAGTACTTGGATTATCATGTGAATCTCAACATGTTACTCTAAAATTAATTTTGTTGGGTTATGTTTAATGATGATGCTTAATTGGGATTGAGAATGCTGTCAACCATTCTCAATGTTTAACAACCACCTTGATACTAATTATAATTTTATTCCTTTGAAGTAGGGAAAAATTGGCTTTACGCAAAACTGTAACCATAGAGCTTTCCACCAGCCAAATATGCATATAGTATAGCTGTTTCATTCCATTACTCTCTATGTGTTACCTTGCCAGCATATTCCATGTGCTGACCCGTTTTCGGGCTGCAACGTTAGTGTTGCAGACTTTTTAGACGACGATTAAGGAGTTTTTAGGTCGTGGTTCTATACTCAGTGATGTCGTTGGAGTTGATAGGACACGACCACTAAGCTAAATACCTAGATCACTACTCACTCTCTTCTCTTCTGACCTCTCATCTTTTCTATTCTTTAGGATGGCAGATGCAAGGAACAAGTTTACGCAACCGGATGAAGATGCACCCTTTGGACGCCACTTGAAGGAAGTCACTAGATACCTGAACATAGGAGTACCAAGCTTCACGGGAACCTACAACGCCACTTTACCTGAAGAAGAGCGCTGGATGATTCAAGTTCAAGTTCCAGGAAGGACGTTCATGCCAGTCACTGAGCCCATAGAATTTTCTTTTGATGCACCAACTTGGAGTCTAGGAAAGAGCATGGCAGCTCACATCACCATGGGACGCATTGGAGAAGTCTACCGCAAGGATCTCAGGGATACTATCTACTAGATTTGTGGGCGCCGAGATGAACACTGGGAGATGATCAGCACCAGGAATGATAGATCAATTCCAGCTTTTATCCAAGAGTTAAACCAGCACATTACACGACAGGAGAACTAGATGTGCGCCGAAATGATAGCTCTGAAGAAGGCTAAGACCAGAATCAAGGAACTGGAGGAAGAACTCAAGGCTACACGTGAAGATTATGAAGAGGAAATTGAAGTATTGGTGGATAAGAATGCCGACCTAACAAAGAAGATTGGAATATTTATGGGAGGCCCGACGCCAGTAGAGGAAGACGAAGAACCCAAGGAGATTAGCCCGGAAGACTACATCATCATCGACAGCACCGACTCGGAAGAAGATAGTAGCGATGATGACTATGTTGATGAAGCTGGAGCAGATATTATGGAGTCAACAACCATAGAATATTTCTAATAGACCACCTCACCAGTAGTAGTAGTCCACCATGTAAATATAGTAGTCCGAGCACTTTTGCGATAGTTAGATCGATTGTATGCCTTTGGTTGATTGATTGAAGTGAATTGTTTGCTTTTGCCTCATGTGCATATGGGTAGTGTTTTCTCTTTAGACCCTCTCTATTCTTATATCTCATCTTCTCTAAACCCTGAGATGCCTCCGAGACGTGACCCCGGATTTGCCTTTCCACCGGAGCTGACCTAGTTGATCCAGCAGCAGAACACATTGATGAAGTTGCTAGTCCAGAATCATAATCAGGGGAAAAACAACAACCCACCACCACCACCACCACTACCTGTTGACCACTTAGCCCGTTTTCTTAGGCTGAATCCGCCGGTGTTTTCCAGTAGCACCGAGCCGATAGTAGCAGATGATTGGCTACGCAAGACAGCTAGGGAGTTGACCACAGCAGGATGCACATATGCGGAGAAGGTGAAGTTTGCCGCACATCAGTTAGAAGGACCCGCAGCATCATGGTGGGAGAATTTCACAGCCACCTTCCCAGTCGACACTGACCAGTTTCAGCAGGCTTTCCGTACTGCCCATGTTTCAGCAGGAGCTATGGCCATGAAGAAGCGTGAGTTTCGCAACTTGCGCCGAGGAAGGACAGTTGGCCAGTATGTGGAGGAATTTAGTATGTTAGCCCGTTATGCCCCAGATGACGTCGCTACAGATGCAGCTAAGCAGGAGAAGTTTCTGGAAGGACTGAATGATGAGTTGAGCATGCAGTTGATGGTAGCCACCTTCAACAACTACCAGGAGTTGGTAGATCGTGCTCTTATGATTGAAGGGAAGCAGCAGCAAATTGAGAATCGCAAGAGGAAGTATGGACAAGGAAAGTACAATTCAAGAGCTCAGCAGAAGCCACGTTTTACCCCTAGACCGGGAGGACATTTTCAGCATACCCATGGGGGAGGTAGCTCGCACAATCACAATGGCACTAAGAATGGTAATGGCAATGGAGGAAGCAACGGCCAGAACCGCACCAACCCATCAACCCCAGCCAAGAAGGACTTGAGCCAAGTCACTTGCTATAAGTGTTCGAAGTCAGGACATTATGCCAATGAATGTCCTGAAGGCCAAAATGGTAATGGAAGTTCTGGGAAGAAGCCGAACCCTTTCAATAGGGGATAGGTGAACCACGTTAGCGTGGAGGAGGTTGAAGCTCAGCCCGATGCAGTAATAGGTAAGTTTTTGGTTAAGTCATTTACCGCACTCGTTCTTTTTGATACTGGTGCATCGCATTCATACATCTCAAGGGGATTTGGGGATAAGTATAACCTACCAACCCAAGCCCTTAGGTCACCCATGTTAGTAACCTCGCCAGGAGCAGAGTATGTGGCTAGTCTATGGTGTGATCGGTTACTGTCGGTGTCAAAATCGGCGGATCTCGGGTAGGGGGTCCCGAACTGTGCGTCTAGGATCGATGGTAACAGGAGGCAGGGAACACGAAGTTTTACCCAGGTTCGGGCCCTCTTGATGGAGGTAAAACCCTATGTCCTGCTTGATTAATATTGATGATATGGGTAGTACAAGAGTTGATCTACCACGAGATCGTAGAGGCTAAACCCTAGAAGCTAGCCTATGGTATGATTGTATGTATATATGATCTATCGACTAGCCTGGCCCTGGTTTATATAATGCACCAGAGGCCCAGGTTAACAAGAGTCCTAGCCGAATACGCCGGTGGGGAGAAGTCCTTGTCTTGATCGCCAAGTCTTGTGGAATCTTCCTTGTATGTGGCAGTTGTCTGAACTGGCCCATGAGTATACGGCCATGGGGGTCCTCGGCCCAATCTATCAGATCGGGAGATGACATGTTGAGTACCCCCTAGTCCAGGACACCGTCAGTAGCCCCCTGAACCGGTCTTCAACTTAGGGACGCTCCTCGATTCTTCCGAACTGTTCTTCATCTTCGGTCGTTGGTCTTGAAAACTGGTTCAACAAATCTTCTCATCTTCGATCTTGAGGATCGCCGAAATGAATTCGACAAGTTTATACATCGGGTATCCGAGGAGCCCCTTTAAGTTTCTGGCCTTTATTAATGCCTTGTTATTTTTATGCCACACCTCGGGTTTGAAATTGTTCCCGGGCGGCAGCGTCCTCTTGCGTCCGAGCTCCAACACCGGACTGCACTTGACGTATCTTTTGCAGCCGAGCACCAACGCCGGACCGCTTCCCAGCTATAACGCCGGAACGTATCCGGGCTCCAACGCCGTACTATGTATCCGAGCTCCAACGCCGGACTGTATCCGAGCTCCAACGCCGGACTATGTATCCGAGCTCCAACGCCGGACTGTATCCGAGGTGTCGTAAATCACCTTGGTTCAAAGAAGTTTGAAGGAGTTTAGCCGAGCTTAATGCCGGAAATGCCCTCTATGGAGCCAGCCACTAACGCCCGAGCTTTATGCCGGACTGCTTCCGAGGTGGTGCACCACCCCGAATGTGGGCCGATTTTTGTTAATATTTTTTATTGGTGCAATTTATTCTCTGCCGAGATATATAGCCAGTAGCCCTCAAGGTGTGTATCGGTCTAAAACCCGAGATGCACCTGAAGGATGACGTAAGACCGCTGATCCCAGTAGCTGCTGAGACTCGGGTTGATTTGCAAAATCGGCCTGAGGATCAAGTCCAAGCTCGGCAGAATACTTCGGGATACTAAAAGCGGCGTGCTCAGTCCTTGAGACTCAGGTTGGGTGCGGCCGACCAACCTGAGGATCAAAATCTACTCGGAAACTATATTGCACATAAAATTTTCTGCATTGGACAAGCAATGCAGTAGCCCCCGAGACACTGGTCGGGTGGTAACACCCGATCAGGGGATCAATGTGCCCCTTTAATATTTGTAAATAATAAGCCCGAAGCCCAGTAGCCCCCGAGCCTTAATGCGGGCACGGGTGGCCGAATTAAGGATCAATATCCATAGTAAAATCACAAATTATGTGTAATGACTCTTATGTATCCAAGTACTTTACGTCATTAATGCTCGGATCCGCATTGTACAAAACTTTGTTGACCGACCATCGGCTTCCACCTCCTCGGCTAGTAGCCGAGGAGTGTTTGTCCTACTTTATAAAGCCTTTATGAGGGCAAAGATTTACAACAAACAAGGCAATCTGGCCATACGGTTTTATAAACAAAGGTACGCAGAGAGTTATATTACTGTTTAACAGAAGAAATGTCTTCCAAAGAAAATAGTCCCGCTATCGGTTCCTTTCTTTGGGTTGTCATGCTAAGCATGATCATTAAACCTCAGCTCTAATGTAAGAGCAAAATATTGAGGATTTAGTTTGGGAGGCTAGTTAATAGCCCCCGGTAATGTTCGGTGACAGTCGGGGTCAAGCCATAAACACTTCGGCCAATGTTATGAATGGCCCATCATTTAACATAGTCATCGGATCGCTGACCAGTTTATGCTTATTGTGAAAGTCAGTTTTCGGCTTTCTCCACTGAGGTGCTTAACCATGTGAGCTGGAAGCACAATCGCAGTGGTTCTCCCTTTGCACGCCTAGCTGAACAAAACGGAACATAGGAAGCAAGTGCAGGAGCCGGGCAACCCAACTATTGACCGAAGACACAATTCGAAACCGATGCATATATAGCAATATCTGAGAATGTTTTTGCCGAATCCCTAAGGGTGTCCGGCGTTGCACTGCGAGACTAATGCTGGAAAAGCACAAATAGTTTAAAAGTGCCAAAAATCTTGGAAAACCAAGAAACATTAGTAAAAACATGACGTCCGAACAATATCAAGTGTTCGGTGCCAATCCGAAAGTTGGTCTTAGAAAAAAGAAGTGCTTCTGTTGTGCTTTAACATGATACATCCTATCTCAAGACTTCGAGCGGGTCAGCCTACGGCTTCAACCTCCTATCCCGAGGGCGGAGTACTTCTCATCAGGCCAGTTTAGCAAACTAAACTCTAGCGGCTTTAAGAGAGAAATTAGGCTCCCTGGCTAGTGACCGCACACTCGTGTCAAAAAAAGGAGTGATAAATAATAATAATAAAACTTTGCAATGACTAAGAAGAAGAACACTTATTATAAAATGGCTCAAGTAAACTTACGAGCCCCCAAGTGACTTGGGTAGAAGAATGATTGCATGTACCGAAGTACTTATATCATATCTATGTTCAACCAAACTTTAAACGCGTCCTAACCGACCGTCAGCTTCTCCCTCTTCGGTCAAGGACCGAAAAGTGTTATGTACTCCATCGGTCGAGAATATCGACGGTGTTTCCAATAACCAGGCAATCAGTCCATAAGGCTGTAACAGACAAAGCGCGCTCAGGGAACTTATGCTATATTACCATGAAGTGTAAGAAGCATCTTTGAAGAAAATAGTACCCCCACCGATACCTTTCTTCGGTGCTCATTGTTATTATGAGACTTGTGCAATAGATTTTTTGTACTCATGAGTTCCGTTGTGTGCCGACCATCATTGAAAACTATAAGAGCGCTAGATTTCGGCTTCACCCAGTCTGAGGTCTGGCTCGGGCGACCCGATCGTGACAATCACAGAGGTGCTCCCTTTACTCCCTAGCCGAACAATCAGGAACGTAGGGGTAAACACAGGAGTGAGGCAACCCAGCTTGCAAATCGCTTAAGTCAATATGGTGCATATTGTGGCATAATACACGAACAAGGAACGAAGCCGTACAAGTATAATCACATGCAAGAGGAAAAGCTTCATAAAGGAAACCCCCAAGTGAATTGGGTCCTTGAATTTGTGTGTCACAAACAAAGTTTGGACAATGAAAAAATTTTACAAGCAACTTTTTCCAAAAAAGTATAATGCTTGGTCGAACCGAACACAAGTTAGAAATTAAAGCTTTGAGCATGAAAGCGACTTAGCTGGTTAATGTGTTCGGTATTGATGACGCGGTCCGAGCTTGATGCGGGGCAAGGTTCCATCCCCCAAGTTGGTCCCGAGGTGGCGGAGCGGAGAGCTCGACACGATGAAGTGGTGACATAGCACAGTCAGTGCAGACCGGCAGAGTGACGCCAAAGTCCCCGGATCGTTTTCCTGTGCACAAAAAATAGTGCAAACCGGAGATAATAGTAATAATGATAATTAAAAAAAATGTTGCATAATAAATAATTTATGCAAAGTGAGTAATAAAAGAAATATGGCCCGGTGCCGAAGTCAATGTCGATGCAGGGCGTCGGCGTGATGCGGTAAAGGCGTGGCAAAGCCTGAATTCACAGGTCGGTCCGAGTTCCGGATGCGGCATTCGCCGGACTATGTACGGAGATTGACCGGACCACCATGCGACCGTCGTTAATGCGGCCACCATTTGATAGACCTGTGTACATATGATGGACAAACCAGAGTAATAATTCCTTGGAAAAAATTGAACCCAAACAAGCAAAAAATACTAGGATTAATAGCACCTGGTTTATTTGTTGTAGCAATCCGAAGGAAGGTGATTCCCTAAATTGGGACTCGATCCGCACACCCATTACCGGAGTAGGTTGATGAAGAGATGGCGAAGCCTCGATGTCAGCCGATGAGTCGAAGTAGGTTGGCGTGATGGACACCAGCTTGAAGAAGCAATAGTGCGGCCCTGCCGATGCAGGTCGTGACGTGGTCGATGCCGGCTTGATGAAGTGACCGTGCGGTGATGCCGGTATGCCCGCTCCGTGTAATCCGTGGGGTGGCGATGTTGGTGATGATTTATCCTTCACGATGCCGGACTCTTGTTCGGCTTGCCGAGATGATGATCCGAAGAAGTTGAGCTCGGCTCAACAAAGTGACGACGTGTCTAGCGCAGGTCGGCAGCCATGGAGCAATATTGCCGGACTGGTTTGACACCAACATGATGTTGAAGATCATGTTCAAAAGATCTTAAAGTTAGTGGGATGTGTTCGGGAACAAAACACAATACCCCATACAAAACTTCCTTCAAAAGGGATGTCCGAAATCCTGTTCATAAAAAAGAGGAACTCGGGTCGGATTCGTTTTTGCGCAGAAAACAGATCCGAAAAGTGATGCACTAATCGGAAGGTTATCAGAGTTTGGACGGTCGGATCGAGCTGAAATTTTGAGAGGTGCTATATATAGGAATTCCGCAGCCGATCAACAGTTGGATCTTTCAAAGGACGTCCGAGCTAGAAGCTGGACACCACGCCCTAAACTCGTCCAGATTTCTGTCCAGAGTTGACAGGGCTCCGGTATATCATAGATTGCCAGAGATTCCTCCATCGGAACTCGACGAAATTTTCCATGGTTGTTGTAGACTCGATTCTGCACAATTCCACCAAAGCGATCATTAAAGCGACGCTCGAGGAGGCGGTGGAGGCGGATACACGTTCGCTGTCCGAAAAAACAGCACAGTTGCCCGAGGGCAATGTTGACGTTGAGCCCCCGAGCTCCATGGACGATTCCTCCATGATCTTGATAGAGATCGGAGTTGGTGTTGATGAAGGCCCTCGTCCGAACATGGTGATCCGAACACGGGGCGCAGTTCTTGGTCGAACCAAGGTGACTAGTCGAGCTGGTAACGAGGATGCCGAAGTCGTAGTTGATCTGCAGGCGAGCCATCGATCCTTTTGTTGATCACACAGCGGAACTCTCAATGAAAGCACCAATTTCGGTGTCAAAACCGGTGGATCTCGGGTAGGGGGTCCCGAACTGTGCGTCTAGGATCGATGGTAGCAGGAGGCAGGGGACACGAAGTTTTACCCAGGTTCGGGCCCTCTTGATGGAGGTAAAACCCTACGTCCTGCTTGATTAATATTGATGATATGGGTAGTACAAGAGTTGATCTACCACGAGATCATAGAGGCTAAACCCTAGAAGCTAGCCTATGGTATGATTGTATGTATATATGATCTATCGACTAGCCTGGCCCTGGTTTATATAATGCACCAGAGGCCCAGGTTAACAAGAGTCCTAGCCGAATACGCCGGTGGGGAGAAGTCCTTTTCTTGATCGCCCAGGTTAACCAGAAGGGAGAAGGATCAAGTATGTATCCTGGCATGTGCCAAAGAGAACCCAAGTAAATTGCCTAACAGGAGTTGTGCAGGAGGAAGTACCAGTGGTAAGGGATTTCCCTGATGTATTTCGAGAAGAGTTGCCAGGCATGCCACCAGATAGAGATATTGAGTTTTTGATTGAGCTATTGCTAGGCAGTGGGCCAATATCAAAGAGACCATATAGGATGCCAGCAAAGGATTTGGTGGAAATTAAGAAGCAGATTAAGGAGTTACTGGATAAGGCATATATTCGCCCAAGGTCTTCGCCTTGGGGATCGCCAGTACTTCTAGTGGAGAAGAAGGATGGATCGTTAAGGATGGTTGTTGATTATCGAGGATTGAACGAAGTAACGATCAAGAACAAGTACCCACTACCAATGATCAACGATCTGTTTGATCGATTGCAAGGAGCTAAAGTATTTTCCAAGATCGATTTGCGATCACGATACCACCAGTTGAAGATTCGAGAACAGGATATTCCGAAGACAGCTTTTACCACCAGGTATGGGCTGTATGAGTATACCATTATGTCATTTGGTCTGACTAACGCGCCTACCTATTTTATGAACATGATGAACAAAGTGTTTATGGAGTTTTTGGATAAGTTCATCGTAGTGTTCATTGATGATATCCTAGTATATTCGAAGAATGAAGAGGAGCATAAGGAGCATTTGCGTTTGGTACTTGGAAAGCTCAGAGAACACCAATTATATGCCAAGTTCAGCAAATGTGAGTTTTGGTTGAAGGAAGTAGGATTCCTCGGACACGTTATATCCAGAGAAGGTATAGCAGTAGATCCCGCTAAAGTTGAAACCGTGACCAAGTGGGAAGCCCCAACAACAGTTGGAGAGATCCGGAGTTTTCTTGGACTCGCAAGATACTATCGGAGGTTTATTGAGAATTTCTCAAAGATTGCGAAGCCTATGACGGAGTTGTTGAAGAAAGATACCAAGTTCATATGGACGGAGGAGTGTGAGGCTAGTTTTCAGGAGTTGAAGAAATGCTTGGTTACCTCACCAGTGTTGATTTTGCCAGACCAGACGAAAGATTATGAGGTGTATTGTGATGCTTCACGTCGAGGACTTGGAGCAGTGCTTATGCAGGAAGGGAGAATTGTTTCATATGCCTCAAGACAACTGAAGCCCCATGAGTTGAATTATGCCACGCATGATTTGGAGTTAGCAGCCGTAGTGCATGCATTGAAGACATGGAGACATTTCCTTATTGGAAACCGTTGTGAAGTGTACATGGATCATAAGAGTTTGAAGTACATTTTCACACAGAAGGAGTTGAATCTCAGACAAAGGAGATGGTTGGAGCTTATCAAATAATATGATATGAAATTGCACTATCACCCCGGAAAGGCTAATGTAGTAGCTGACGCATTAAGCCGTAAGAGCCATGTCAATACGTTAATGATGGGAGGGATACCCAAGGAGTTAGCAGAAAATCTTCGTGAACTATGTGTGGAAATAGTTCCGAGAGGATATGTAGCAGCACTAGAGATTCAGTCAACTTTGATGGATAGAATCAGAGAAGCTCAGAAAACTGACAAAGAGATTGCCGCTATAAAGGAGAAACTGAGCAAAGGAAAAGCTAAAGGATTTCGTGAGGATGAGCACGATACCCTATGGTTTGAAGACCGTGTTTACGTGCCCAATAACCCAGAGATCAGGAAGTTGATTTTGCAAGAGGCACACGATTCACCGTATTCAATTCATCCAGGAAATACCAAGATGTATTTGGATTTGAAGGATATTTTCTGGTGGACGGGAATGAAGAAGGATATTGCGGAGTATGTAGCAGTTTGTGATGTATGCCAAAGAGTAAAGGCAGAGCATCAGAAGCCAGCAGGATTGTTACAACCATTGCCGATACCCGAATGGAAGTGGGATAAGTTAGGCATGGATTTTATCACGGGATTGCCTAGGACTCGTTCAGGCTATGACTCAATTTGGGTTGTAGTTGATCGATTGACGAAAGTAACTCATTTCATCCCAGTAAAGACCACTTACACCAGTGCTAAGTTGGCAAAGATATACATGACCAGAATAGTATGTCTGCATGGAGTTCCGAGGAGTATCGTATCAGATAGAGGAACCCAGTTTACCTCAAAGTTCTGGAAGCAGTTGCACGAAACTTTGGGTACCAGGCTAGAATTCAGTACAGCTTTTCATCCACAGACAGATGGACAGACCGAGAGAGTAAATCAGATTTTGGAGGATATGCTGAGAGCTTGTGCGCTAGATTATGGATCTAGTTGGGACGATAATTTGCCATATGCAGAGTTCTCTTACAACAACAGTTACCAAACTAGTTTAAAGATGGCCCCTTTCGAAGATTTGTACGGAAGGAGGTGCAGGACACCGCTGTCCTGGGACGAAGTCGGAGACCGCTGGTTATTTGGACCTGACTTGATTAAAGAGTCTGAACAGAAGGTGAAATTGATTCGCGATAGGCTCAAGATAGCCCAGTCCAGACAGAAGAGTTATGCAAATTCTAAATGCAAGGAGACAGTTTACGAAGTCAGAGATAGAGCTTATCTTCGAGTATCTCCACTTCGGGGAACAAAGCGTTTTGGAGTTAATGGGAAGTTAGCGCCACGATTTGTAGGACCATATCGAGTTTTGGAACGTATGGGAGAAGTGGCCTACAAGTTGGAATTGCCCGAAGGATTGTCAGGAGTACATGATGTGTTCCACGTTTCTCAGTTAAAGAAGTGTCACGCGGAGATGGCTGACGTACCGTTGAGAGATACAGTGCCTTTGGAAACTACTCAGTTGGATAACGATTTGACCTACGAGGAGAAACCAGTAAAGATCCTCGAGTTTGCCAGCCAAGTTACCCGCAACAAGGTTATCAAGTTTTGCAAAGTTCACTGGAGCCACCACACAGAGGATGAAGCCACCTGGAAGCGAGAGGAAGATTTGCTCAAAGACCACCCTCACCTATTTTCTAGCCAACCCGAATCTCGAGGGCGAGATTCATCTTAAGGGGGTAGGTTTGTAACCTCCCAAATTTTCAATTTGGAATGTTATACATTAGATCATCATTGCATATCATATTTTTTTTTGCATTTTGGTTGATCCTAGAAAATTCTACGCAACTCAAGGACCCATGGAGAGAGTTGGGGATTTCGTTATTTTCATATTTGAGTTTTCTCAAATTTTGAGAATAGGATCATTTGGTTTTATTTATTTTATCATCAATTATTTCTATTACAAAAATATGAGAGAGGGAATAAAATGACTTTCCCAAAATAGAGAAATATTGAGGATTTAATAATAAATTCAAACAAGATTTTATTTCGGAGTTTTTCGGTGTTTTATTTAAATTTAGGAAAAATGTGCGTTTGTCAAAATTTCATTTAGGCCCCAAATAAATGTTCACTTTGTCGGGCTTGATTTTAGAAGCTCGGGAAAATTTATTTCGGGATTTTTGGAGTCCGTTTAGTATTTCTTTTTATTTTTTTCCGAGCGGAAACAATTTTTTTTAAAAAAACGAACCTACCTAACGGGCCGTGTCCGACTAAGACTCTGGCCCGACTAGGCTTTATAAGCCGAGGCCCAGCCCCAGGGAATCGTAACCGCCCCAGCCCCAACCTTAGCCGCCGCACGGTCCCGCCGCCGCCGCCGCCGCCGCCCACCCGCGCCGCCGCCGCCGCTACCCGCCGCCCGCGCCGCCGCCTCCACCCGCCTGCGCCGCCCGCGTCGCCGTCGCCGGACGCCGCCGCCGCCGCGCCTCGTTTTTCATGCCTTCGGTTTAAAAAAAAACTGATCGGTTTTTGTCGGTTTTCGTTGTTTAATAGATTCGTTTTTTTAAATAGATCGGTTTTTCTGGTTTATTTATTTTAGCGAGCGTTCGTCGTTTTTCTTTTTCTCGGATTAAATCCGTGATTTTTCTGATCGCGATTCGTGATCCGATTTTCGTTTTAGTTTAACTTTTCGCTCGTTTATCGGAATCAGGCGATTCAAGCGCCTAGAGTTTCGTCTCGAAACCCTCTATCCGTTTAACCAACTTAAACAAGATTTTGCTACTGTAAAATTTGCCCTAGATCCAGATTACTAGAACGAAGTTGTTTTCTTCCGCCGTTTGACTTTCGTTGCTTCGTTCGATTTGATTCTTTTTGCCAACCGGAGTTCTTAAGTTGAACCTTCTGGTTAGATCTCTTATTTGAGTTTTACATGTGCATTAGTTGAGTACTTATTGTATGCTTGTTTGTTTGTCTGCGATAGAGTATCCGGAGTGCGCCTCCTGTTACTTTGAATCGCTAGGTTTCCCGGATCATCAGCAAGGCAAGTAACACTTTGATCATACCTTTTCTACTACCCAGTTTTATTGCATTAGATCAATCCTCACACACTGCATGATTAGGATCTAATTAAATTGTGGGATGGGAAGTAGATGAGGTAGTACCTATTACCTGTTTATTATCAAACCTTTGGGAGTTACTTCTACGTTTGCTTATTATGCCATGCTATGCTAGTAGACGTGGATTGGGTGAGTGATATCCATGACAGATGTGAGATTGATAATTAATGGTTTATCTAAGGTGGCAACTTAAACACACATCTGGGTGGATGGAGGCACCTGGGTATTCAAGGACTTGCCTGTTTTCTTTTGGACCGCCACCCAGGCTCAAAGGGATCATGAGACTATTCATACTAGAAACTTCCGTGTGCAGCCACAAGCTATTATGGGCTCTAGCATAGTTGACTAAGTTGTGCGAACTCTTACAGTGGTAGACTAGCAGATGTAGGGGATGTAGGTGGTACTGTCTACCCGATCGTAAGGTGCTAGCGCTTCTGAAAGACTATGTCTCGGTCATCCGTCTTCTCAAACACCATGTAGTGCGAGAAAACAAACGGAGGCGATCGAGTCTTGTGGGGAAAAGTGCGCAAACCTCTGCAGAGTGTAACAAACTAATCATGGTTAGGCGTGTCCCCGGTTATGGACATCTTGAGTATCTAGTACTTGGATTATCATGTGAATCTCAACATGTTACTCTAAAATTAATTTTGTTGGGTTATGTTTAATGATGATGCTTAATTGGGATTGAGAATGCTGTCAACCATTCTCAATGTTTAACAACCACCTTGATACTAATTATAATTTTATTCCTTTGAAGTAGGGAAAAATTGGCTTTACGCAAAACTGTAACCATAGAGCTTTCCACCAGCCAAATATGCATATAGTATAGCTGTTTCATTCCATTACTCTCTATGTGTTACCTTGCCAGCATATTCCATGTGCTGACCCGTTTTCGGGCTGCAACGTTAATGTTGCAGACTTTTTAGACGACGATTAAGGAGTTTTTAGGTCGTGGTTCTATACTCAGTGATGCCGTTGGAGTTGATGGACTCACTTATCTTCCAAGCCTTCCGCTGTTCGTTATTAGATGGCCTTAAGCCATATTTATTGTAATAAGTTCTCCTTTGAGACATTCGATGTAATAAGTGTGTGATTGCTACTCTGCTATAAATCCTCTGAGTACTGTGTGGTGTCAGCATTACTGATCCAGGGATGACACCGGAGCACAGAGATCAGACTTTTTGAGGTCTGGTCGCTACAGAGATGGTATCAGAGCACATGCTGACTGTAGGACACGACCACTAAGCTAAAGACCTAGATCACTACTCACTCTCTTCTCTTCTGACATCTCATCTTTTCTATTCTTTAGGATGGCGGATGCAAGGAAAAAGTTTACGCAACCGGATGAAGATGCACCCTTTAGACGCCACTTGAAGGAAGTCACTAGATACCTGAACATAGGAGTACCAAGCTTCACGGGAACCTACAACGCCACTTTACCTGAAGAAGAGCGCTGGATGATTCAAGTTCAAGTTCCAGGAAGGACGTTCATGCCAGTCACTGAGCCCATAGAATTTTCTTTTGATGCACCAACTTGGAGTCTAGGAAAGAGCATGGAAGCTCACATCACCATGGGACGCATTGGAGAAGTCTACCGCAAGGATCTCAGGGATACTATCTACCAGATTTGTGGGCGCCGAGATGAACACTGGGAGATGATCAGCACCAGGAATGATAGATCAATCGCAGCTTTTATCCAAGAGTTAAACCAGCACATTACACGACAGGAGAACAAGATGTGCGCCGACATGATAGATCTGAAGAAGGCTATGACCAGAATAAAGGCACTGGAGGAAGAACTCAAGGCTACACGTGAAGATTATGAAGAGGAAATTGAAGTATTGGTGGATAAGAATGCCGACCTAACAAAGAAGATTGGAATATTTATGGGAGGCCCGACGCCAGTAGAGGAAGACGAAGAACCCAAGGAGATTAGCCCGGAAGACTACATCATCATCGACAGCACCGACTCGGAAGCAGATAGTAGCGATGATGACTATGTTGATGAAGCTGGAGCAGATATTATGGAGTCAACAACTGTAGAATATTTCTAATAGACCACCTCACCAGTAGTAGTAGTCCACCATGTAAATATAGTAGTCCGAGCACTTTTGTGATAGTTAGATCGATTGTATGCCTTTGGTTGATTGATTGAAGTGAATTGTTTGCTTTTGCCTCATGTGCATATGGGTAGTGTTTTCTCTTTAGACACTCTCTATTCTTATATCTCATCTTTTCTAAACCCTCAGATGCCTCCGAGACGTGACCCCGGATTTTCCTTTCCACCGGAGCTCACCCAGTTGATCCAGCAGCAGAACACATCTTGAGTATCTAGTACTTGGATTATCATGTGAATCTCAACATGTTACTCTAAAATTAATTTTGTTGGGTTATGTTTAATGATGATGCTTAATTGGGATTGAGAATGCTGTCAACCATTCTCAATGTTTAACAACCACCTTGATAGTAATTATAATTTTATTCCTTTGAAGTAGGGAAAAGTTGGCTTTACGCAAAACTGTAACCATATAGCTTTCCACCAGCCAAATATGCATATAGTATAGCTGTTTCATTCCATTACTCTGTATGTGTTACCTTGCCAGCATATTCCATGTGCTGACCCGTTTTCGGGCTGCAACGTTAATGTTGCAGACTTTTCAGACGACGATTAAGGAGTTTTTAGGTCGTGGTTCTATACACAGTGATGCCGTTGGAGTTGATGGACTCACTTATCTTCCAAGCCTTCCGCTGTTATCGTTATTAGATGGACTTAAGCCATATTTATTGTAATAAGTTCTCTTTTGAGACATTCGATGTAATAAGTGTGTGATTGCTACTCTGCTATAAATCCTCCGAGTACTGTGTGGTGTCAGCATTACTGATCCAGGGATGACACCGGAGCACAGAGATCAGACTGTTTGAGTTCTGGTCGCTACAGGTGCACTTACTTGATCTTTGGGAGGAACTTGATGTAGCTCAAGGTAGTCGTCCATTAGGCGCTCCCACTCGAGATACTCCTTGGGTTCTTGAGTCCCATAGAAAGGAATCGCATGGGCGATTTCGAGGTGATAGTAGCTTGTGGAAGTCGCAGACTTGAGCTTGGGGAGCTTCTCTTCAAGTGCTTGTGGGTGAAGATGCCGTATGTCTGTAGGCGAAGATGCCTTGAAGTCGCTTGGAGAAGATGCCAAGGGAGATGGTGAAGCCGTTGAGCGGTTGTTATAGTTGAGCTCTTGACCTTCGCGTCCTTGTTGGTGATGGTATCGATGCAGATGTGATTTTGCCGGAGATGGTAGCTCGAAGACATGTGATCTTGAGCGTCTTCTCGAAGATGAGGAAGGTCGCTTGTAGGACTTGATGAGGGCTTTGACCTCCTCTATTTGAGCTTGCATCTTGGCGTCGGTGGAGTTGTTCGTGGCATCGAACTTGTCGTTGTTGTTGTAGACCAAAGATGAAATGCCTTGCCTATCCATCACAAGACTTGAGTAGAGGTGAGTAGGAAATGAGATAAACAATACCAAGTTAGCTTTTCCCAAAGATGAGGATGTATCCCGTTTCACTCAATGGGAGATGAAAGAATAGTGGAATTGGTACCGGACTTGTTCACTCACACCTACAAACTAAAGCTTATGGAGTAGCTCGGTGAGGATAGTGGCACAAAAATTTAATGTAAAATGTTAGCAAGAGTCAATAATGTTGAAAGAGATTCACAAATTCGGAAGTGAAACATGTAGACCAATAGTAATATGTGGCACATGGAAACGCACACACGGATAGATAAATGAGGTCGTGCAACCAAGGAATGAGCAGAAAATGTGGATTCCACGGAAAACGCTCGTGTTGCACAACTCAAGAGAGATGCTAGCACGATTGCTCAATAGGCGGATACGACGCTTGTGCACAACCTATAGGAGAAAAAATGCAATGACTTCTATCCCAAGTATGATATGTATGTATGTTTCCAGATGTTCCTCTCAAGGTGATCTTATATGCAATGTGCTATGATGCTATGGCACTTGCTTACAAGCTTCTTTGCTCTTTGTCTTTTGCTTAAAAGCTTTATTCTTTTTTGTATATGGCCACTTTGCGAAATTCACAAACCAAGAAACTAATTGGGTATATACGGGAACAATCTTGTGACACAAGGGATGATATGATACCAATATGATATGGTATGTATGCAACGTATGGTGTAGATCACTAATGTGCAGAAGTAACATTGCCGGCAATACTCAAAGGCTAGTCTCGATAGGCAAGTGATGCAAAATGGGCTAGGGGTTATCAATGCAATGGCAAGGGAATATACAATGGAGGGATACCATGATACCAAGATGATATGGAGGTTGCGATGATGAGTGGCGGTGTTCTTGATGTAGATACCAAGATGATGGAAACTCGTCCCTAAGTAGCCGAAAAACCTAAGGAAACGGAAAAACCACGAACTCAAAATCTCAAATGTCAAATGTCAAATGGTGGTAGCGGGATGCGGTGGTGGTTGCAGAAGCTCAATGGAATTGCGTAATGGAAATGATGGGTTATGAGACGCAATGCGGAAGTGGAGGGTAAGGTGGTGGACTATACACGGTGTCGGAGTTGGAAGCACGGTCCCTAAGTAGCCTAAACACCTTAGGAGACACAACTCACAACACAAACAAAATTGGGTTAAGTTGGGGTGGCGGAAGTGTAAGGTGGTCAAGCCTATGCGGAAGTTATGGTGGTGGTGGTGGTTGATGAAGAAGCAATCGTCCCTAAGTAGCCTAAATGCCTTAGGAGACTCGAATCACTACACAAGCAACCACAAATGCTATAAGGAACAAAATTGGTTAGGTTGCGGAAGTCGGTGGTGGTTATGGGGAGGTTGTGGTGGAAGCCCTAGGCAAATATGCCAAAGTTCCAAAATTTTGATGGAGTAAAATGGTGATGGTAGTATTTTTGTGGGAATGGGTACATGGGCCTCAGCCCAGAAGCACCGCACGCAGGCAGGGAGGGCCGGATGTCCGGGGCTTCACGGGGAGCCAGATGTCCGGGCTGGCAGGCCGGATGTCCGGGCTGACGGAGCTGGTCATGGTGCTCTCTGGAATGGCTTGTCCAGATTTCCGAGGGCGAGGCCGGATGTCTGGGGCTAACGCCGGATGTCCGGGGCCTGTAGCATATCGGCTGCAGGGCTGCTGCTGTTGTTGATATCTTCAGGGGCCGGATGTCCGGCCTAGGGCCAGATGTCCGGGTCCTGGGAGTTGTCTCCGTCTTCTTCCGTCGTCGCTTCCATGCTTCCCTCGCGGATGGTGTAGTTGTTCCTTGGCGCTTAGACTCCTCCTCGTCGTCCGTAGTGTTCCGACAATACATATGCATGAAGGAAATATGCCCTAGATGCAATAATAAAGTTATTATTTATTTCCTTATATCATGATAAATGTTTATTATTCATGCTAGAATTGTATTATCCGGAAACATAATACTTGTGTGAATACATAGACAAACTAAACGTCACTAGTGTGCCTCTACTTGACTAGCTCGTTAATCGAAGATGGTTATATTTCCTAACCATAGACATGTTTTGTCATTTTATTAACGGGATCACATCATTAGTAGAATGATGTGATTGACATGACCCATTCCATTAGCTTAGCACCCGATCGTTTAGTATGTTGCTATAGCTCTCTTCATGACTTATACATGTTCCTATAACTATGATATTATGCAACTCCGGTTTGCCGGAGGAACACTTTGTATGCTACCAAACGTCACAACGTAACTCGGTAATTATAAAGGAGCTCTACAGGTGTCTCCAAAGGTACATGTTGGGTTGGCGTATTTCGAGATTAGGATTTGTCACTCCGATTGTCGGAGAGGTATCTCTGGGACCTCTCGGTAATGCACATCACATAAGCCTTGCAAGCATTACAACTAATGAGTTAGTTGCGAGATGATGTATTACGAAACGAGTAAAGAGACTTGCCGGTAACGAGATTGAACTAGGTATTGAGATACCAACGATCGAATCTCGGGCAAGTAACATACCGATGATAAAGGGAACAACGTATGTTGTTATGCGGTCTGACCGATAAAGATCTTCGTAGAATATGTAGGAGCCAATATGAGCATCCAGGTTCCGCTATTGGTTATTGACCGGAGACGTGTCTCGGTCATGTCTACATTGTTCTCGAACCCGTAGGGTCCGCACGCTTAAACGTTACGATGACTTTTTCATTATGAGTTTATATATTTTGATGTACCGAAGTTTGTTCGCAGTCCCGGGTATGATCACGGACATGACGAGGAGTCTCGAAATGGTCGAGACATAAAGATTGATATATTGGAAGCCTATGTTTGGACATCGGAAGTGTTCCGGGTGAAATCAGCATTTTACCAGGAGTACCGGGAGGTTACCGGAACCCTCCGATAACCTAATGGGCCTTAATGGGCCTAGTGGAGGAAGAGGAGAGGAGGCCTAGGGGCTTCCGCGCGCCCCTTCCCCCCAAGTCCGAATTGGACAAGGAGGGGGGGGGGCGACGCCCCCCTTTCCTTTCTTCCCTCTCCTCCATCCCCCCATGTCCTAATCCAACTAGGGAAAGGGGGGAGTCCTACTCCCAGTAGGAGTAGGACTCCTCCGGTGCGCCTCCTCCTAGGGCCGGCCGCACCCCCCCTTGCTCCTTTATATACGGGGGCAGGGGCACCTCTAGACACACAAGTTGATCTTCAAGATCGTTCTCTTAGCCGTGTGCGGTGCCCCCCTCCACCATAGTCCTCGATAATATTGTAGTAGTGCTTAGGCGAAGCCCTGCGACAGTAGAACATCAAGACCGTCACCACGCCGTCGTGCTGACGGAACTCTTCCCTGACACTTTGCTAGATCGGAGTCCGGGGATCGTCATCAAGTTGAACGTGTTCTAGAACTCGGAGGTGCCGTAGTTTCGGTGCTTGATCGGTCGGGCCGTGAAGACATACGACTACATCAACCGCGTTCTCATAACGCTTCCACTGTCGGTCTACGAGGGTACATAAATTACACTCTCCCCTCTTGTTGCTATGCATCACCATGATCTTGCGTGTGCATTGGAATTTTTTTGAAATTACTACGTTCCCCAACAATGCATGCACACGAGAGGGTTGTCAAGTAGTATACCATCCTCGAAGGGGTCAAGTGAGCACGTGTGAAGGAGATGATTCACCTTTGGGTATGCCAAGTAGATGTCGCACGTGTCACTCGCCAAACGGATTCTTGACATGGTGATGTCCATAGGATGCTCTGCATCAGAGAAAAAAAAGGAGAGAAAGTGTTGGTCTGTTTTGAGTGGTTGGAGTGTTGCCTTGAGGAAAAAAAAGGCCACACATATTTGAAGGTATATCTATTGTATACTAGTGGTACTAGTTTGCCAAGTCACTTCTATAGAGCCTTGACACATACTGGTGCCAGTATATGCTGGTTGTTGCGTCACTCCTCATTTTTTCTTGCAACTTGAGTTCTTGTAGGTATCACGCGTGAATTTCATTTGTTTCTTAGGCTCGCGTCTCTAGTACAGTCTAGCTTAGGACCAGCACTCGACCACTTTGAACGAATTTTCAGCTTGCATTAATTAACGTGGTTGTAGCATTTTGCTCACATATATAAAGCCAACCTATCTCCACATATTTCTACATCATGCATACATACATTCAACCGGCAATCGCTTTACCCAACTCTTGGAGTTATTTGACACCGTTGGTTGCCGGTCACCATCTGCTGCATGGTAAGAACTTGTAAGACATTGATTTGCTATACTGTGAGCGTTTTACCATCACATCCTAGTAGTTCATCGGAACATTATTTTTGGATTTTGTTTCTTGTTTCTACTAATCATGACAGGATCTAGAGTCAATTCATGGGGTTTGTCGATCGTGGGAGACGTGCCATCACCTATGCAAATACCACAACTGTCACGAGAGGTGCACAATCATCCAAATGCACATGATCAGGTTAATGTTTTGATACCACCATTTAATGGCCGTTTTAGACCTGCTTTATATATTGGATGGGAGTTTGACATAAATAACATATTTGCTTCACTAATTTTGATGAACGTAGAAAAATTATTGATGCGGAGCATCCTACGATCATCCCCATATACACTGAAGCATACGACTTTGGACCTAAGGTGAACTCGCTCCTTTCTGAATCTTCCCTTTCCGCATGTAAGACATGGATACTACTTCAAGCGCGGACCTTGTGCATACTCAAGTACACCCGAGGAGACCATGGAGAACCCGAGGACCAAGGCCAAGCGTGCGCGGAAGCGATGACAGAAGAAGAAGGAGACAGCTCGAGGACCCGGACATCCGGCCCCAGGCCCGGACATCTCGCAGCTGGAGACGACCCCTACAGCAACAGCCTCCCAGCTGCCAAGTGCTACAGGCCCCAGACATCCGCCGTCTACCTCGGACATCCGGCGCCTCACCAAGTCCCGGACATCCGGCCTCGGCCCTAGAAATCCGGACACCACCGAACCTGAGAGCAACAAGTCCAACCCCGCCAGCCCGGACATCCGGCCCCTCCAGCCCGGACATCTAGCCCTCCGCGAACGCCCGGACATCCGGCCCGTCGCCCAGACGTCTGGCCTTACCTGCGTGCGTGCAGTGCATCCGGGCCGAGGCCCATGTACCCGTTTGCCCCTTAGACTATATATACTCCCCCTCCACCTACGTTTTAGGGTTAGCATTGGTTTAGCTCATACTTAGGGATAGAGCATTGCTTATCCACATCGGATCTACCCCACGAGAGAGACCGCGGCCCCTCATCGGAGAAGATCCCTTTGGATCCAAGACCTCCTTGTGGAGAAGATCCCCTCGTGGATTCAAGACCTCCTCGCGGAGAAGACCGGTTACCTCGTGTATTGTCCGTTGTTGACTTTGGATCTTGTATCTCCCTTTGTGTTCATGGATCTAGCGCATGTGTGATCATACTTGTTGATTTGAGTGTTCTCTTGTGTTCCCCTTGTGATTTTCCCCTTGTTTCCCTCCTCGTGTTCTTCGTGTTCATCACGGGATCCGCTCCTTTCATGAAAGATCGGCCATATAGGGTTCCACCCTACATCATCTTGGTATCTAGAGCCACATTGATCACGATTTTGGAGCCTCCCCTCATAGTTTTCTAGCCTAATTTTGTTGTGTTCTTCCCCAATTTCGAAAATCCCCACCAAAAATATCCCCCAATTTTTTTGTGATTTGTTGGTTTGATGAAGTTTTGTTGGATTTGATCCATGGATTTGCTTGGTTTCGAGTGGATCTAGCATATTCCCAAGTTTCCCCACTTTTCATCCACGAAATCTCTCCAATTTTGCCCCTAAAATCATCAATTTCCGCCCCCAATTCGAAAATTTTCACACCAAACGAGATCTGAAATCGTCGGGCCGGACATCCGGGCCATCGGGCTGGACATCTGGGCCCCAAGCCGGACATCCAGCTCCTGGAGCGCCAACTCTGCACGGTTCTGGACATCAGGTCCCGGATTTCTGGCCCCGAGCCCGGATGTCCGGCCCCTAACATTTCAGCCATCCCCGTTTCACCGTTTTGTCCATAACTAATTAATCCGGAGTCCATTTTTGACGTTCTTTAGATCGTTGAAAAGCTCTTGACATCCCCCTTAACACAAAAATAATACCATCACCATTTGAATCAATAAAATTTTGTGAATTTTGGCATCTTTGCCTAGGGCTTCCACCACATCATCCGCTACACCACCACCGACTTCCGCATCCTAACCAATTTTGTTCCCCATCGCATTAGTGGTTGCTTGAGGAGTGATTTGAGTCTCCTAAGGTGTCTAGGATACTTAGGGATGGTTGCTTCTTCATAAACCACCACCACCACTTCCGCATAGGCTTAGCAATCATACACTCCCGCCACCCCGACCTAACCCAATTTTGTTTGTGTTGTGAGTTGTGTCTCCTAAGGTGTTTAGGCTACTTAGGGACCGTGCTACCAACTCCAACACCGTGTATAGTCCACCACCTTACCCTACACTTCCGCATAGCGTACTCGCAAAACCCATCATTGCATTCCCGCCATCCCATTGATCTTCCGCAACCACCACCGCATCCCGATAGCACCATTTGACATTTGAAATTTTGAGTTCACGGTTTTTTCGTTTCCTAAGGTGTTTCGGCTACTTATGGACGTGACGCGGAGCAACCCACGTTCATCCCCATGTACACTCCGACTACTCTCCAAGCCATAAGGATACATAAGACGAGACCTCAACTAGGCACCATTGGACACAAGATGAACTCGCTCCTCTTCGAACCATCACTTTCCATACGTGAGACATGGCTACTACCTCAAACATGTGTGCTATGCATGACCAGGAACCAAGAGGAAGCCCACAGACGAGAAGGCGAGGACGCCGAGCGCGAGGAACAAGAAGAAGGGCCATGGAAGAAGCTCCAGCCACCGGACGACCGGTCGGGATCAGACGTCCGGCGCCTGAAGACCCACCGGACGCCTGGCGATCCTGCACCCAAGCCAAAATGAGCGGATGCCCGACACACTCCAGCGTCCGGATGTCCGATCGCCCCTGGAAATCCGGCGCCACCTCATCCGAGCCAAAATGCCGGACGTCCGACAAGTCCCGGACGATCGGAGCCTCGCGAGCCACCGGACGTCCGGTACCTGTCGGACGACCGGCCCCTGGCTATGTTCAGTGTTGTGGGCCGAAGCACATGTACCCCTCACTTACCCCTTCGTTTCCCTAGACTATATATACTCCTCCACCACCTCCTAGTTAGGGTCAGTATTGGTTTAGCTCATATTTAGAGATAGAGCATTGCTCATCCACATCCGATCTACTCCACGAGAGAGACCGCGGCCTCTACGGAGAAGATCCCTTTGGATTCAAGACCTCCTTGCGGAGAAGAACTTCAAGACCTCCTCACGGAGAAGACCGGTTACCTCTTGTATCGTCCGTTGTTGACTTTGGATCTTGTATCTCCCTTTTTGTTCATGGATCTTGCGCATGTGTGATCATTCTTGTTGGTTTGAGTGTTCTCTTCTATTTTGACCCCGAAATCCCCAAATTTCGCCCAAAATTGTGTCCCGGATCTGAAATTTCGCATTGACCCCGACTCACCGGACGACCGACCTTTTACGGACGTACGGAGCCCCTGGAACGACCGGACGCACGAACTTTTCCGGACGACCGGAACCCCTAACCCGAGCCAAATTTACGATTTCCGAGCCCGCCCAGACGTCCGGCCCCCGGACATCCGTCCTTTCCCGGACGTCCGTAACCTGTAGTTTCAGATTTTGGCTGATTTTTTGGCCATAACTAATTCATATGGAGTCCGATTTTGGCGTACTTTAGCTCGTTGAAAAGATCTTGACATCCCCCTTCCCAAAAAAATACCACCAGCATCTTTTGACTCCATCAAATTTTGTGAATTTTGGCATCTTTGCCTAGGGCTTCCACCACATCATCCGCTACACCACCACCGACTTCCGCAACCAAACCATTTTTGTTCCCATCGCATTAGTGGTTGCTTGAGGAGTGATTTGAGTCTCCTAAGGTCTCTAGGATACTTAGGGACGGTTGCTTCTTCATCAACCAACATCACCACCATAACTTCTGCATAGGCTTGCCCACCATACACTTCCACCACCCCGACTTAACCCAATTTTGTTTGTGTTGTGAGTTGTGTCTCCTACGGTGTTTCGGCTACTTAGGGACCGTGCTTCCAACTCCGACATCGTGTATAGTCCACCACCTTACCATCCATTTCTGCATTGTGCAATCCACAACCCACCATTGCATTTCCGCAATCCCATTGAGTTTCCGCAACCACCACCGCATTCCCGCTACCACCATTTGACGTTTGAGATTTTGAGTTCGCGGTTTTTCCGTTTCCTAAGGTGTTTCAGCTACTTAGGGACGATTCTCCATCATCATGGTATCTTCATCAAGATCACCGCCACTCACCATCGACACGGACGGTAACCTCCATATCATCTTGGTATCGTGGTATCCCTCCATTGTATATTCCCTTGCCATTGCATTGATAACCCCTAGCCCATTTTGGGTCACTTGCCTATCGAGACTAGCCATTTGAGTATTGCTGGCAACGTTACTTGTGCACATTAGTGATCTACACCTCCCATTGCATACATACCATACCATATCGGTATCATCTTGGTATCATATCATCCTTTGTGCCACAAGTTTGCTCCCCCTTATATGCAATTGCTATCTTGGTTTGTGCACTGTGCAAAAGTGGCCATACAAAAACAAAACAAAAAAGAGATTAAGCTTTTAAGCAAAAGAGAAAGAGCAAAGAAGCTTTTAAGCAATAGCCATAGCATCATACCAGATTGTCATATCTGATCATCTTGGATCATAGCACCGGGACATCATACATATATAGCATACTTGGGATAGAAGTTGATACATTTTGCATATCATAGGTTATGCACAAGTGTCGTATCCGCCTATTGAGAAATCATGCTAGCGTCTCTCTTGAGTTGTGCAACACGAGCGTTTTCCGTGGATTCCACATTTTGTGCTCATCCTTGGTTGCACGACCCCATTTATCTATTCGTGTGTGTGTGTTTCCGTGTGCCACATATTGCTATTAGTCTACTTGTTTCACTTGTGAATTTGTGAATCTCTTTCAACATTATTGACTCTTGCTAACATTTTGCATCAAATTTTTTGTGCCACTATCATCACCGAGCTCCACCATAAGCCTTACTTGTGTAGGTGTGAGAACCAACAAGAATTGGTACCAATTGTGCTATTTCCTTGTCCACATTGGAGTGATCATTGATCCACTTTCAACTTCGGTCAAGGCACATTTGGTATTCGTTCTTCTCTTTCTACCACTCGCAATTTTCTCTTGGAGTGACGGATAGGCAAGACATTTCATCTCCGGTCTTCCACAACAACGATGGCGTGAACAACTTCATCACCAAAGCGTCAATCTTCGATCTACGACGACAAATACAAGGCGCACAATCAAGATTGCGAGAGCGCATCGAGAACCTCTCCATCGACATTCATCACTCCGAAGAAAGGAAAAGGGACTACATCGACAACAAGCTTTCCGCACAAAAGGAGGATCAAGATGCAAGGATGGAGGAGTTCGGACCTTGATCAACCGTTCTTCCCCTTCACCGTCCTCAAGGCGGCGACGTTCAAGTCACAAGTCTTCGGAGCGCAAAAATAATGCAAGCGCAATTCGTCCACGTCCACATCTCCATGGCGACCACCGTCACGTTCGTGATCCACCTTGTCATGAAGGACAAGTCACCTCCAAGCAACATGTGCACGACGACGACGAACGACATCTACTACAAGCTCAAGTGTGACAAAGACACCATCATTGTGAAGATGCTCGCCAAGCGCAAATGTACAAGTCCCAACAAGCTCTACTTCACGCCAAGGCCAAGCCTCAAGAGAACAAGAGAAGACCGCGAGACAAGCACCACCAAGACGGAGCTACAACTACACCAACCACTTCAGCATCTTCGCCAAGTGCTATCAAGGCATCTTCACCTTTGGACGTACGGTATCTTCGCCTACTTCCCGTGAGTTTGCCTACATCGACATCATCAAGTACAAGGCGACCACCTATGAGCGAGGGCGACACTTCCATCTTCGAAAGCCCCCCAAGCAAGAAGGTCGAGCTAGGGCCATTCCCTTCGACCACGGAGACGAGCATGAACCTCTTCAACAACATGAAGACGGCGCCCATATTGTACTCATACTCCGAGTCAAGCTATGAGACCGCACATGAGACCTTATCTTTGGTCTTAGAGGAGAGTGATGATGTGCCATCTTCGGCCTTCATCCACGGCTACAACCATGACATGATAGAGCATGGAGACATTTGCACCAACATCTCTCCGACACCCACATGTGACGAGATGCCCCAATTTCCATCTAAGGAGAGCCACCACCCCATGAGTGACATGAGTGACTCCACCACACATGACATTGAGAGCATTTCCTATGAGAGGATGAGTGTGACCACCACTAGCCCCAGACTTGAGAGCATGCCACACAGCCTATGTGAGGTTGAGAGCCATTTGAGTGACTGATAACCCAAAAGTATAGGGGATCGCAACAGTTTTCGATAAGTAAGAGTGTCAAACCCAACGAGGAGCTAAAGGTATAACAAATATTCCCTCAGGTTCTATCGACCACCGATACAACTCTACGCACGCTTGACGTTCGCTTTACCTAGAACAAGTATGAAACTAGAAGTACTTTGTAGGTGTTGTTGGATAGGTTTGCAAGATAATAAAGAGAAAGTAAATAAAAATTAGGGGCTGCTTAGATAAAGAAACAAGTAGATATAGCGAGTGTGGAAAAGTGGTGGTGGGAGTTGTGAAATTGCCCCTAAGCAATTGACTACTTTACTAGACCGATAACAAGTATTATGTGGGAGAGGCCACTGCTAGCATGTCATCCCTGACTTGGAATTCTATGCACTTATGATTGGAACTATTAGCAAGCATCCGCAACTACTAATGTTCATTAATGTCAGGACCCCGATTCTAAGTCACACCGATCTAGCATGTAACACATCATATCACTTTGCGGCCTCACGCACGGTATTCCCACGGGTGTCGCCTTACCTGGCCCGGGACCGTTGGCGCCTTTTGGCTCATGTATATGATAGTGTCGCTAGTGTCCATATGACAGAGAACCCGGGCCGACATGACTAGTCATGAACCCAAAGTGGTACTAACTTACGGGAACAGGCATACATGAAACAACATCGAGCATGTTGGTCATCAGCGTGTGAATCCGGGCTGTAGCAACTGGGCTAACAGGACTCCAGGAATCCAGGCTGTAGCAGGCTAGCAGGACTCCGGAAGTCACTGCGTGACATTTCCTCGAAGGGACAGACACAGGAACGAAGTGAATCACATGCCTGCCAGTCTAAGTGTTTCGGAGCAGTAGTGCTGGGCTAGCAGGACTCCGGTAAACCGGGCTGTAGCGGACTACCATGGCTCGGTGGAAGCACTAGACTACATTTCCCCATAAGAGAGGCTACCAAGGATAGCCTACTAGGTTGTCAGATCCCACACATAGGAATACACGTTACACGTACGCATAACATGCAAGTATGTGCTGTACAACATGGCATCACAACATAACGCAAACTCATATAGATAAAGGCCCAAATAGCCACATAGCATTTAATTCAAACAAGGGTCTCATGACCCATCATTCAAAGCATACAAGCAACAGAAGCATTACATGCCTGAGTACAGACATCTACAAAAGAAAAAGGCTGAGAAGCCTGACTATCTACAAGACCCTCCCAAGGGTACAAGATCGTAGCTGAGGTAACAAGCTACTCGTCGAAGTCCAAGCGGAACTACTAGTGAGACATCTGTCTCATCTGCAAAACATAAATAAAGCAAACGTGAGTACAAAGGTACTCAACAAGACTTACATCAGATCCTATCATACATGCATTAGTATCAAGGAGGCAATCTGGGGTTCAGTTGCAGCTACATTTTAGAGTATCCACTTTAAGTTGTCTATGTACCACGTAAGCATCCAAGAAGTCCATAACCGCGGACCCGGGTATTCGAATAGATCATGGTAACCCTGCAGGGGTGTACTTCTTCACACACGCTCTCACCACTTACCACCATGTACATGTCATGTACCTCGGCAACCTTCAAGCGGAAGCCTGGCGAGGGTGTCGGCCACGACCTGACTAACCACACAAGTCTCTCATCCAGGTTTGTTGCCTATTGGGATTCCATCCGCAAGGAGATCCGGTCGGGGTGTTGCTCACAGCCCCAAACGATGTGAGTAGGGTTCCCAAGCCCACCATCCGGGTGCCACTTGGTACACCGTGCCACTGTGCCTAGTCTGTCCCAAGCCCACCTGGCCGGGTGCCACTTGGTAGACTACTAACACTACCTACAAACACCAGAAACTATTTGCAACTCCTGGACAGAGATCAAGTTGGCTAATAAGTCGAGAGAGCTTGGAGCGCCCGGAGCCCAATGTGTGGTAGTAACTAGTCATTGGAGAACTTACACAGAACTCAGTTCTTAAGGACGGTCCCAATGAGACAACCCACCATGTACTCCTACATGGCCTCTCACCGCTACCTTTACGAAATCGTGTTCACACGCTTAACTCTCAACACCAGAACCTATCGTAACACTCCAATTCATTCCTGATGAATCAGACCTGACACAACTCTAAGCAATAGCAGGCATGGCATGGTAGGAACACAAGATGGCTCAATCAACTCCTACACATGCTAGTGGGTTTTAACTATTTACTGTGGCAATGACAGGTCATGCAGAGGAATGGGTTCAACTACCGCAGCATAAAGTAGAAGTTGAATCGTTGTAGTCCTAATGCAACAAAAGAGAGCAGGAGCGAGAGGGTAGGATTGTATCGTAATGAACAAGGGGGTTTGCTTGCCTGGTAGATCAACAGGGGGGCACTGCTCCTCAGATAGGTACTCTGGAGCACTCTCCGGAGCAGGACCTATCGAGAAGGAACGGTGTCGACAATCAATACACAATCATATGCAACAATATGATGCATGAACATGTGATGTTTTTTTGAGCTAATGCATTTAGCATTCAACTTGGAAGAGGTCCATTTGAACCAAAGGTTCAAATGCAACTCTAAATTAAGTCCCTTTATATTCCATAAGTGTGTTTTCATATATACAACATGTATAGGTTGGTTTGTCATGCATGAAAATGGTACAGATGGATAGATTGAATTTTTCTGATCATTTTTCATAGATAACTTATATCAATCTGAGCTACGGTTGAATTTCTATGAATTTTAGAAGTTTATATCATTTTTTGGATTTTCCTGATTTAATTAAAACCAGAAAATGAATAACTGCATCAGCATGATAGTGGCATGATGTCAGTGAGTCAACCGCGGCTAACCAGGTCAAACTTGACGTGTGGGGTCCACACGTCAGTGACTCAGTTAGTTAACATGTTTTTTACTAATCTAACTACAATTAGTGGCGCTGGGGCCCATAGTCAGTGTCTCAAGGTTAACTAAGTGGTGATTAGCTTAACCTAATCACCTGGAAGGTCGGGCCCGCACGTCGGGCCGGCAAGGTTAACGCCGGCGACCACTGGACGCGGCGGCGTCCGCGTTACAGGCCATGGGGGCGGCGACTAAGGGCACCGGGGCGTAGCCCGGGCTCTCGCGCATCCAGCGGAGCAGGTAGGAGGAGCTGGGGTGGCCGGAGCTCGCCGGAGCGAAGCTCAAGGCGGCGGCCGGCGCGCGGGTTCGGGCGAGATCGAGCTACGGGGCACGGCAGGGGCTGCGGAGTGCCTCGACGGCCTCCTGGCATCACTAGGAGCACGGTAACGCGCGTGGTTGCGAGCTGCAGCGGCTAGCGCGACGGCGGCGAAGAGCTACGACCATGGCGGGGAACAAAGCTACGGCGAGCGGCAAGCCACGGGGTTAGGGGCAGGACATGCAGGAACTCACGTTGGTTCGGAAGGGATGCCCAGCGGCTTGGGGTAGGCTCTGGAGTTGGCGGAGCGGCGCCGGCGATCTCGGGCGGCCGGAGGTGAAGAAGACGGCGGTGACGCCTCCGCGGGGCGTCCCCAGTTGCTTGGCTCGTCGAGGACATAGAGGATGTCGCGGCGGAGCTTGCAGACACGGAGAGAGGGCGAGGGGGAGGCGGTGGCTGCGGCTACAGTGAACGGTGGTGACGGTAGTGCTCGGCCATTCGCGTGAGAGAGCGAGGGAGAGGAGGGGAGGCCACGAGAGAGAGAGAGAGAGAGAGAGAGAGATAGAGAGAGAGGCGCGGGGCGGCGCGTGGCATCGTCCAGGGCGTCCAGGGCGATGGGGGAGTGAGGCAGATAGGCAGGAGGTGGCTGGACGCGTGCGTGCGTGCAACGGGCACACGCCCCTGTCCTCCTGGTGAGAGGAGAGGGACGACTGGCACGGGCCAGTTGGCTGGGCCGGCGCAGAGCCAGGCCAGCAAGTGGCCCAGGTAAGTCCAGGTAAGGTTTTCCCCTTTTTGTTTTCCTTTTCAATTTCTGTAATTTTTTTTGATTTAGTAAAATACTAAATCAATTTATTTTCTTCTGAAATTTATTGTAGGAGCTAGTTGAAATATTCCAGAGCCCCTCACATAAAAATCAGAATTATTGGACATATATAATATATATAACATATATATATCCAATGCAAATAAGTATTGCATTAATTCCAAAAGGCCAAAATAAATATCTATGAGCTCCTAATAATATTGGTTTGAATTTTACCTCTGACCAATATTTTAAGTGAGAAACATGAACATTTTCTTGGACCTTTTTGGAGCAATTTTTATCTAGGTCATTTCCAGAAATGATTTCTGAGACTTTCACAAATCCCCATTTCAAACATGATGCTCACAAGAAGGCTAGCCTAGGTCATACCAGAACTAGGGATGTGACAATTAAGGTAAAACCCAACCATAGCATTAAGATATATTGGTCCCCCTCCAATCTCGTGTGCATCAATTTCTATGCTAGGTTGAAGCTTCTGTCACTCTTGCCCTCCAATACATAGTCCAATCAACATACAACTAACCCTAGGGTGTTATCCATGCACGCAATCATATGATGGGCACCAAAGGACAGCAACATAACCACAAGCAAATTAAATTAATCATAGCAATTCATCAACCACCGATAGGACAACAAAAATCTACTCAGACATCATAGGATGGCAACACATCATTGGATAATAATATGAAGTATAAAGCACCATGTTCAAGTAGAGGGTATAGCGGGTTGCGGGAGAGTGGACCGCTGTAGATATATGGGGGGAAGGTCATGGATATGTTGGTGAAGATGGCGGAGGTGTTGGTGTAGATCGCGGTGATGATGATGGCCCCCGGCGGCGTTCCGGCGCCACCGGAAGCGAGGGGGAGAGAGCCCCCCCTTCTTCTTCTTCCTTGACCTTCTCCCTACATGGGAGAAGGGTTTCCCCTCTGGTCCATGGCCTCCATGGCGTGGGAGGGGCGAGAGCCCCTCCGAGATTGGATCTATCTCTTTGTCTCTCTCTGTTTCTGCGTTCTCAGATTCTTCCCTTTCACCGTTTCTTATATTCCCGAAGATCCGTAACTCCGATTGGGTGAAATTTTAACGTGATCTCTATCCAGAAATTAGCTTTCTTGTGGCGAAAGAAGGGCATCAACCGCCTTATGGGCGGCCCATGAGGGTCAGGGGCGCGCCCAGGGGGGGCAGGCGCGCCCCCTACCTCGTCGCCACCTCGGGCACCGTCTCGTGTGGATTTTTCTTCCCAAAAATCATATATATTCCAAAAAAAATCTCCGTCAATTTTTATCCCGTTTGGACTCCGTTTGATATGGATATTCTGCGAAACAAAAAACATGCAACAAACAGGAACTGGCACTGGGCACTGGATCAATATGTTAGTCCCAAAAATAGTATAAAAAGTTGCCAAAAGTATATGAAAGTTGTAGAATATTGGCATGCAACAATCAAAAATTATAGATACGACGGAGACGTATCAGCATCCCCAAGCTTAATTCCTACTCGTCCTCGAGTAGGTAAATGATAAAAAAGATAATTTTTGATGTGGAATGCTACCTAGCATAATCTTGATCATATGTCTAATCATGGCATGAATATTAAGACACAAGTGATTCAAAGCAATAGTCTATCATTTGACATAAAAACAATAATACATCAAGCCTACTAATAAAGCAATCATGTCTTTTCAAAATAACCTGGCCAAAGAAAGTTATCCCTACAAAATCATATAGTCTGGCTATGCTCCATCTTCACCACACAAAATACTCACATCATGCACAACCCCGATGACAAGCCAAGCAATTTTTTCACACTTTTGACGTTCTCAAACCTTTTCAACTTTCACGCAATACATGACCATGAGCCATGGACGCAGCACTATAGGTGGAATAGAATGGTGGTTGTGGAGAAGACAAAAAGGAGAAGATAGTCTCACATCAACTAGGCGTATCAACGGTCTATGGAGATGCCCATCAATAGATATCAATGTGAGTGAGTAGGGATTGCCATGCAATGGATGCACTAGAGCTATAAGTATATGAAAGCTCAAACTGAAACTAAGTGGGTGTGCATCCAACCTGCTTGCTCATGAAGACCTAGGGCATTTGAGGAAGCCCATCGTTGGAATATACAAGCCAAGTTCTATAATGAAAATTCCCACTAGTATATGAAAGTGATAACTCAAGAGACTCTCTATATGAAGAACATGGTGCTACTTTGAAGCACAAGTGTGGTAAAAGGATAGTAACATTGCCCCTTCTCTCTTTTTCTCTCTTTTTTCTTTTTTTCTTTTTTCTTTCTTTTTTAGGCTTCTTTGGCCTCTCTCTCTCTCTTTTGGGGCTTCTTTGGCCACTTTTATTTTGATAACCTCACATGGGATAATGTTCTAATAATGATGGTGATCACACTTTTATTTACTTACAACTCAATATTACAACTCGATATCTAGAACAAGGATATGACTCTATATGAATGCCTCCGGCGGTGTACTGGGATGTGCAATGATCTAGCGTGGCAATGACATCAAAAAACGGACAAGCCATGAAAACATCATGCTAGCTATCTTACGATCATGCAAAGCAATATGACAATGAATGCTTAAGTCAGGTATATGATGATGATGAAAGTTGCATGGCAATATATCTCGGAATGGCTATGGAAATGCCATGATAGGTAGGTATGGTGGCTGTTTTGAGGAAGGTATATGGTGGGTTTATGGTACCGGAGAAAGTTGTGTGGTACTAGAGAGGCTAGCAATGATGGAAGGGTGAGAGTGCGTATAATCGATGGACTCAACATTAGTCATAAAGAACTCACATACTTATTGCAAAAATCTATTAGTCATTGAAACAAAGTACTATGCGCATGCTCCTAGGGGGATAGATAGGTAGGAAAACACCATCGCTCGTCCCTGACCGCCACACCTCATGCTCCAACTTCGTTACATAACGGTTCACCATACGTGCATGCTACGGGAATCACAAACCTCAACACAAGTATTTCTACAATCCAGAACTACCCACTAGCATGACTCTAATATTACCATCTTTATATCGCAAAACTATTGCAAGGAATCAAACATATCATATTCAGTGATCTACAAGTTTTATGTAGGATTTTATGACTAACCATGTGAATGACCAATTCCTGTCATCTCTCTAAATAGATATATGTGAAGCAAGAGAGTTTAATTATTTGTACAAAAGATATGCCCACGCTCTAACAAATATAAGTGAAGCAAAAGAGCATTCTACAAATGGTGGTTTTCTATGTAAAGAGAAGCAGGCAATCCAAACTTCAAATGATATAAGTGAAGCACATGAAGCATTCTATAAAGCCATACTCAAAAGATATAAGTGAAGTGCATAGGGCATTCTATAAATCAACCAAGGACTATCTCATACCAGCATGGTGCATAAAAGAAAAATGAAAACTAAATGCAAAAGACGCTCCAAGATTGCACATATCGCATGAACGAAATGAATCCGAAAACATACCGATACTTGTTGAAGAAAGAGGGGCTGCCTTCCGGGGCATCCGCGAGGTTAGACGCTTGAGTCTCCTTGAATATTTACTTGGGGTGCATCGGGCATCCCCAAGCTTGATCTCTTTCCTCTCTTCCTTCTTCTCACATCGAGACCTTCTCGATCATCGAACACTTCATCCACACAAAACTTCTACAGAAAACTCGGTAAGATCTGTTAGTATAATAAAGCAAATCACTACTCTAAGTACTGTTGCAAACCAATTCATATTTTGTTTTTTCATAGTGTCTACTGTAATATAACCTTTTCATGACTTAATCCACTAATATAAATTGATAGTTTCATCAAAACAAGCAAACTATGCATCAAAAACAGAATCTGTCTAAAACAGAATAGTCTGTAATAATCTGAACATTCACCATAATTATGATACTTGAAAAATTCTACCAAAATTAGAAAAATAAACAATTTGTATAGAAAGACAGTGCAAAAAGAATCAGAACCATTTGATGTTCCAACTAAAAATTTAAAATCGCGCACTATAGCCAAAGTTTCTGTCATGCACCGTACAAACCATCAAGCAAATGTAAACATCCTAAAGGCAAACCTTGGCACATTATTTTTATTTATAAACCTTATAAAAGCACACAAAAGAAATAAATGACTCCCTAAAACTTCCGGGTTGTCTCCCTAGCAGCGCTTTCTTTAAAGCCATTAAGCTAGGCATAAAGTGCTCAAGTAGTTAATCCACCCGGATCCCAAGGTATATCAAAGCCAATTTTAATTAGCAATGATTTGGCATTTAGTAGTGAGCACAAAGCAACATATATCAAGTAATGAAGAAGTCTAACTCTCTTCCTATGCATCGGCATGTCATAAAAGAACAATTCATGCACATATAGTAAAGGCCAATGCATAGTATAAACAGTTTCTTGCAATTTTATCATATTGGAAACATAGAGAGGTGGAGATATAGTTTCTCTCTCATAATAATTGCAAGTAGAAGCATCAAGCACATGCACATTATATTCATCAAAATTATCATGTGTAATAGTAAAACGCAACCCATCAATGTAATCCTTTATAAGGGCAAACTTCTCCGATATAGTGTAGTTGGGAGAATTCAAAAAGATAATAGGACTATCATGCGGGGGTGCAATAGCAACAATTTCATGATTAACATAAGGAACTATAGCAAGTTCATCTCCATAAGCATAATTCATATTGGCATCTTGGCCACAAGCATAGCAAGCATCATCAAAAAGGGATATTTCAAGAGAATCAACAGGATCATAACAATCATCATAGGAATCATCTTTCGGTAAGCATGAAGGGAAATTAAACAATGTATGAGTTGAAGAATTACTCTCATTATAAGGTGGGCATGGGTAGCTAATCCGCTCTTCCTCCTTTTGTTCTTCGCTCTCCTCCTCATCTTTTTCATCCAATGAGCTCACAGTTTCATCAATTTCTTCTTCCATAGACTCCTGCAAAATATTAGTCTCTTATTGAACAGCGGAGACTTTCTCAATAAGCGCATTAATATAGGAATTATATTCATAATTATCATAGCAATATTTTAAGATAGCTAAATTTTCAGGCCTATAAACATCATCATCATAAGCTTCATGCTTTTCAAACAAAGATTCAATTTCGTAAGCACCCTTAAAAGCAACAAATTCTTCTATTTGTTCCACCTCATAGTAATCATATATACCATTAGCATAAGAAGCTAAGGTTTCATTATCATTAAATTCACATGAAAAGGGAAGGTGTGGAGCCTTCACCTTAGAGAAACAAGTATAGTCATATCTCAAGCATAGTTGCCTTGCATACCAATTCAATATATGAATTTGATCCCATAATAGTTTCCCTTTTTGTGTCAAGAGGTAATCCCTAAAGTATTCACGTTGATACAACGTTACTCCCATTACATAATTGAATGGGGTTTTCTCAGGATTATTAAAGTAGTACATAATATTTTTCACATAACTAGCGTCGAGGGTTTTAGGAGGTTCCCCATCTCCATGAGTAGCAAGTACACCTAATTTTTTTGGTATTTCGTGTTCCATATCCATAATTAAAGATAGAGAACAACTAAGAACAACAAATAAAAATTACTTAGTGATAAAGCAAATAAGCACACACGAGAATATTCACCCCACGCTATTGCTCCCCGGCAACGGCGCCAGAAAAAGGTCTTGATAACCCACAAGTATAGAAGATTGCAACAGTTTTCGATAAGTAAGATTGTCCAACCCAACGAGGAGATAAAGGTAGAACAAATATTCCCTTAGGTTCTATCGACCACCAATACAACTCTACGCACGCTTGACGTTCGCTTTACCTAGAACAAGTATGAAACTAGAAGTACTTTGTAGGTGTTGTTGGATAGGTTTGGAAGATAATAAAGAGCAAGTAAATAAATGGTAGGGGCTGTTTAGATAAAGAAACAATAAAGTAAATATAGAGAGTGTGGAAAAGTGGTGGTAGTAGTTGTGAAATTGCCCCTAAGCAATTGACTACTTTACTAGACCGATAGCAAGTATTATGTGGGAGAAGCCACTGCTAGCATGTCATCCCTGACATGGAATTCTATGCACTTATGATTGGAACTATCAGCAAGCATCTGCAACTACTAATGTTCATTAAGGTAAAACCCAACCATAGCATTAAGATATATTGGTCCCCCTTCAATCCCGTATGCATCAATTTCTATGCTAGGTTGAAGCTTCGGTCACTCTTGCCCTCCAATACATAGTCCTATCAACATACAACTAACCCTAGGGTGTGATCCACGCACGCAATCATATGATGGGAACCAAAGGACAACAACATAACCACAAGCAAATTAAATCAATCATCAATTCATCAACCACCGATAGGATAACGAAAATCTACTCAGATATCAAAGTATGGCAACACATCATTGGATAATAATATGAAGTATAAAGCACCATGTTCAAGTAGAGGGTACATCAGGTTGAGGGAGAGTGGGCCGCTTTTGATAGATGGGGGGAAGGTGATGGAGATGTTGGTGAAGATGGCGGAGGTGTTGGTGTAGATCACGGTGATGATGATGGCCCCCGGCAGCGTTCCGGCGCCACCGGAAGCGAGGGGGAGAGAGCCCCCCTCCTTCTTCTTCTTCCTTGACCTTCTCCCTAGATGGGAGAAGGGTTTCCCCTCTGGTCCATGGCCTCCATGGCATGGGAGGGGCGAGATCCCCTCCGAGATTGGATCTGTCTCTCTGTCTCTCTCTGTTTCTCCGTTCTCAGATTCTTCCCTTTCACCGTTTCTTATATTCCCGGAGATTTGTGACTCCGATTGGGCTGAAATTTTAACACGATCTCTATCCTGAAATTAGCTTTCTTGCGGCGAAAGAAGGGAATCAACCGCCTTACGGGTGGCCCACGAGGGTCAGGGGCGTGCCCAGGGGGGCAGGCGCGCCCCCCTACCTCGTGGCCACCTCGGGCACCGTCTCACGTGGATTTTTATTCCCAAAAATCATATATATTCCAAAAAAAATCTTCGTCAATTTTTATCCCGTCTGGACTCCGTTTGATATGGATATTTTGCGAAACAAAAAACATGCAACAAACAGGAACTGGAAATGGGCACTGGATCAATATATTAGTCCCAAAAATAGTATAAAAAGTTGCCAAAAGTATATGAAAGTTGTAGAATGTTGGCATGGAACAATCAAAAATTATAGATACAACGGAGATGTATCAGTGACTCCACCAACCATATGAGTGAGAGCATCGAAGAGGGAGTGAGTGAGCCACAACACTTAGTGAGTGAGGTAGTTGAAACGGCATGTGAGGCCACTATGATTTCTTACGACTTAACCTCTAATCCGAGTGTGTTTTCTTCTTTGGTGCTAGGTCTCCTACATGATGACATGCCTATCCTCGACGAGTCCATACCTCCAATGGAGACAACGATGGCCATGGTGGATGACGAATCAACCCCCACATGGTTCCATCAAGATGAAGATGACAACGACTCGGTCTTCGACACATCACCTACAACACATGAGCGATGCTCCAAAGGTAACATAGGTGATGGTGCTTCTCTTGTCCCACTAGTGGACTATCTCACCAATGATTGCTTGCATGATGTTGATCCACCTATTCCCATGCTTCATGCTAGTGCGAATTCTTCATGTCATGACTTACCAATCTATGATGAATATGATGATGAGCATGTTGATTTGCCTAGTTGTGATGCTATGCTTCATAGGATATCATGTGAAAATTCTATTGGTCACGTAATGTTTGATAATCCTTTGAACTTTTCATATGCTATGAGTGAGATATCCCATATTGTATCATTTCAATCTCAACATAGTAGCTATGCATGCCCCATTAAAATAAATCCCATTTGAAATTATGGCATAGATGACAAGATGACATTCATTGTCTTTCGTTTTTCATGTGATGATATTGCCATGTTTCCTTTACATGATTTGTGCAATTCATCTACTATGCCGTGCCATGATCACAATGTTCCAAATATGCATTGTTTTGGATGTTGTCAATATTCTCCGTGTGATGTTTCCATTAATGCTCATGAGGAGACCCTCATAGCTTCCTCATACATATTAGGAGATTTTGATGCATTACATACTTTGCATGATTCCCATAATTGCTTTCACCATATGCACTCCATGAATAACAGTGCTCTACATATTTCTTGTTGTTGGCATTCTGGGAATGGGGGTCCCCAGACTTGCCTGCCTGCGGCCCACGGCGTGGTTGAGTCAGCATGCCATACGGCCTATCTTCACCAACAAAGCATCCAATACCCTCGCGAGGGGCCAAGCCTCGCGAGGCGGACGACACAAGACCTCCTCTGGAGTGGCCTAGCTAGGCAGGCTCACGCGAAACGGAGATATCAAGGCGAGGCGAACCTCATGAGGCTCAAGTGACGAGAGCCATGAAGATCGACACCAGGCGGGCGCCAGGCGGGCACCAGTGCGCGCAGCGTCCTTGTTTCCCCTTTGGTGCAAAGGAGGAAAGCGCAGCCGCGGAGTACCGAGGCATCAGGGAAAGGTTGACATTTCGGTGCAAGAAGACCAAGACCATGGACTGCAAGACGGAGGTCATCGTGGAGCCCAAGACAGCATCACCACCAGAGCTTTGTGCAGACGAAGACTACTTTTGCCAGGGTTGCTCGTACTAGCTGTCCCCCTTCAAATTAGCCCGCCGTTGTTGGGTCCCTTCCCGCTCGATATTTGGGAAGAGGACCAGGGCCTTTGTAAATAGGACTAGCCACCATAGTGGGTGGGAGAGGGATCATCAGGTCCATAGAGACACACAAGTCCGAAAGCACAAGAACACCTCAACCTCCAGAGGCTCTTCTTCCCTTGTATTGTTCATCATCAGCCCAAGAGGCAATCCACCACCACCACACTGGAGTAGGGTATTACACCACAACGGTGGCCCGAACCAGTATAAACCCCGTGTCTTTCTGTGTTGCGAATTCGTCGAGTTCGTCCGCAAGATCTTAGCGAGCTAGAGCGTAGATCGGTAGGAGGGTAAGACTTCGCGCGCACCCCAGTGTTCAAACCTTAAGGGCTAGCCGGAGCCCCACATCCGACATTTGGCACGCCAGGTAGGGGTGCGCCGTAGCTTCCTTTCTGTCGCTCCGTCGCTCCGTCGTCTCCATGGCGGACGCTCGCCATGCTCGAGCTGAGCGCTGAGCTGCCCTCGCCGCCCGCGTCGCTCAGACGACTCCTGTCAACAGGCCGCCTCGTCGTTCTCCGTCCCCCGCCGCCAATGCTGCCACCAGCCCAACGGGAAACGAGCATCAAGCGTCCTCGCAGCATTCTTCGGTGTGGCAGGACGGCCGCACCGCTACTCCATCACTCACCCCAGCTGGTTCTTCGTCCCACGCGCATCGCGCTCCCATGGAGGCATGGGCCGCGCTCATCACGGCGAACAAGCTCCTGCGTTACCACCCCGTCGACGACCTCTACGAGGAGTGGCTCGACCGCGTCACCGAGCTCGTCCGTGCCACAGGGGGCTCTCTGGTGCCATCCCACTCTCTGCCTCCACCTCAACCAGCCGCGGGCGACAGGGCTCATGGCGTGCCTCCACCGCCTCGACCCCAAGATGGTGCCTTGGCACCAAGGCGCGCACCTCCGCGGCATGATCCACCGTGCCAGGCGCCCGCGCGTGAAGCAAGAAGCTGCCAAGAAATCCTGGGGCCACGAGAAGTTGCACCGGTGCTACCCGCGCCACCTCATCAAGACCGCGTGTCGCCTGCAGTGGCGCTACGCGGACCTCGTCAAGACCTAGATCCACCTCCGAAGCGGGCCTTTGCAACCACGGCCGGCTGCCGCGCCTTCACCACTGAGCTGCGTAGCGTTGCCTGGCCAGGGAAGTTCAAGCCGGATCTACCTCCTTGATACGACGGCACCGCCGACCCTCCAGAGTTCCTGCAACTCTATGAGTTGAGCATTGAAGTGGCCAACGGCGATGAAAAAGTCATGGTGAACTGGTTTCCCATGGCTCTCAAGGGTGGGGCCCAATCCTGGCTCCTGAACCTGCAGCACGGCTCGATCTCCTCCTAGGACGAGATAAGCGACCGCTTCATCGCTAACTTCCAGGGCACTCGTGACCGCCCACCGGCCGCGGGTGATCTATGCCGCATCAAGCAACAGCCAGGAGAGACCCTTCAGAAGTACATCCAGCGCTTTAACAACACCCGCCTCAAGATCCCCAAGCTCACGGATGAAGCCATCATCTCCGCGTTCTCAGACGGCGTCCATGACGTCAAGATGAAGGAAGAGCTGGCTATCCATGAGGAGCTTTGCACATCTCAGGAGCTGTTCAACCTGGCGACCAAGTGCGCAAGAGCTGAGGAGGGGCGCCTCTCCCTCCTTGAGCTGCCACCTGCAGGAATGGAGGAGAAGAAGGCCAAAGCCAAGGACGTGAAGCGCAAAGAGGCAGTGGTGCTCGCAGCGGAGCCTGACACGAAGCGAGGCAGCGATCAGCCCGAGTCATCCAAGAACGGCCGTCCGTTCTCCGCCTTCCACAACCTGAACACCCACAACAACAACGACTGTCAAGAGCTCAGACCCATATGGGAAGGACGCTTCGGTCGACGCCCCGAGCACAAGGACTGGGGCTACGGCCGCGTAGGAGGACGCGGAGGCGGACGTTGGGATGACCGTGGCCCGCGCCAGGAGTGGCACGACCGGCCTCGTGAGGACCGCTGGCAGGACCAGCCTCGTGAGGGCGCCTGGAGGGACTGGCCTCATGAGGATCGCCCCCAGGGCAATGCCGGTGTTCCCCCGTTGCCGCCGCCAAGAAGGAACGACGACCACCACCAGGACGAGGGGGCTAGGGGCTTCCAGGAGCCGCGTGCCATCCCTTGCATCTTGGGCGGTGCTCAGGCCCCAGCCTCTCAGCGCATCTTCAAACAGTCCACTCATGAAGTGAACGCGGCGCTCCCCAAGATCGAGGCCACACGCCCACTCAGGTGGTCCCAATGCGCCATCACCTTCAACTCGGCCGACCAGCTCAAGTGTGCAGCCACCGCTGGCACACTCCCGATGCTGTGCTCCCCAGTCATCAGCAATGTGCAAGTCACCAAGACTCTCATCAACGGTGGCGCAGGGCTCAACATCCTATCCGTCGACACGTTCGACAACCTCCAAGTGCCCTATGAGTAGCTTCAGCCAACCAAGCCTTTCTCAGGAGTTACTGACGGTTCCACCACACCGATAGGGCAAGTCCGCCTGCCTGTCACCTTCGGGGAGCGCAAGAACTACCGCACCGAGCTCATCGACTTCGACATCGCGCACATCCGCCTGCCGTGCAATGCCATCCTCGGGTATCCAGCCCTGTTCAAGTTCATGGCAGTCACTCACCATGGCTACAACATCCTCAAGATGCCAGGAAGCAGGGGAATCATCACGGTCCCATGTGAAGAAAGTGATGCGGTGTGCTCCCTTGAGCGCGCCTTCCAAGCCGCAGCAATCGACAACCCTGACAGCAGAAGTGAAGGCCCTCCGGAGACCACCCCCAAGAAGAAGCAGTCGCGCCATGCAGGACTCCAAGAAGATGGCATCGCGTCAGGAGCCTCGTCAGGATCAGCGCCCGCTCCAGGGGTGCCTCCCTCCACTGCATAGGAAAGCACGCGCGGCGCCCTCCTCGGGCAGGGCTCAGGGGCTCTCTTATGGAGAGACTCAGACCTTGCCAACCTCACGAGGGAGGCGCTTGGGCACCACTTGGAAGCATGCTTCACGACACGCTTTACTCAGGAGAGCACAGGGCAAAGAGTGCCCACCACCCAGGAGTTCATCACCAAGACCTCCCAAGAGCTACAAGATGTGAGAGCCATGCGCGGCGACAGCCGCTCGCCGAGCGCGGCTCACCATCCAGGCAAGGATGCTGAACTGCATGTCTGCATCGACATCCCAGGGCTCAACATGGCCGCATCTCAGGAACGCTTTTGGCCATCACGTGCGGGCCGCTATGAGGGTCCACCACACAGCTATGTTCACATGCCCTTCGGCTTGCCGAGCGTGGCGTCAGCCTATCAGCGCAACGTGCGGCAAGTGCTAGCGGCTCAGGAGGCCAGGATCCACACTGTCTTGGAGAAGATGGGGATAGTCTTCAGGGAACCTCCGGAGCCCCCAGAGCCTCCCGAGGCTCAGGGTCCCGGCGGCTCATGAGGAGTCATTCCTTCAACGCGTGGCTTCAGTTGCACCGACTCTACTTCGTCTACAGAACCAGGTGACATCTTCCAAGTTCATTTAAGCTGGGAGTGCCTCCCGGGCTGCATTATTTCCAGGCCACGTGGGGCCGTCCCTGTGGCATGTATCCCTTATGCTTATGTCTCTAGCTTACATTGTTGGGGGCGCCCCTCGGGCTGCATCATCCCCACGCTGCTCGGGCCAGAACCGATGGCATGTATCTTCCTGCATTTATCCAAGTCGATCTGCTCTTCATGCTTAGCCTGCCAACTGCTATCACCTGCTCGATCAGCGCCCGCCACGGGTCCATTCGCCCTATGCAATTTTCTTGCACGTTAAAAGGGGGGCTCCTGAGCATCGCGACTTAGGAGCTCTTACTGGCTCTCCAGCCCTCACCCCCCGGCCTTGACCACGGCATCGCGATCTGGCATACCAACGGCAGCTGAGCTCGCTCGAGGGCCGGGATCTATGGACGTAGAGTGCTTGCATCTAATCGCCTTGCAAGGACATACAGTCACCAAGACTCAAGACCAGGCGCAACCAACCTTGAGGTAGGGCCTCGTGAGTCCCGCACTGGCTCACGAGTGCCCAAATACACCTTGCAGCCCTGCCGTGCAAGCCACGTGTCAGGGCGGGGTTGTACACGCCCCGGGGGCTCCTCCCGGAGGGCCCCCCATCCCACGCCCAAGTGGAAACTCCATGCTCCGCGCTGGCTGTCAACACTGCCGAGGAGCGGCTATGCCCGTGCACAAGAGGAAGCACTATAGTCCGCGCTGGTGATAAACAACTGAGGGCGACTCCACGGTCGTACCATCCTCAGGGAGCCCAGAGCTCAGCGCCCAGCCTCACCACGACGCCTCCCCTCAGGAGAGTCACGTGAGGGGGCTAGGCACAGGGGCTGCGCTCGGGTCACGCCCAAGTGCACGCCACCCAACCAGGTCCCTCGGACCTGGGCGTCGCGCGCCCCTCCCGAGGCCTCTGCGAGGGCAGGTATGGAAATTGTTTGAACGTCAAGGGGGACTCCTGACCATCGCGACTCAGGAGCCTAATTGATCACGTAGCCCCTCACTCCTTGGTCCGTCCTGGTCTCTGGTCGGCCCAACGGCGGTTGAGGTATGCGCGGGGCCGGGCTCTGCTGACGTAGAACATTAATATATCCTCACAAACTCTCCCTATATGTTGTTCGCACGTCAAGGGGGACTCCTGAGCATCGCGACTCAGGAGCCTAACTGTTCACGTAGCCCCTCACTCCTTGGACCGTCCTGGTCTCCGGTCGGCCCAATGGCAGTTGAGGTATGCGCGGGGCCGGGCTCTACCAACGCAGAACAAAGCAAATAGGAAGGAAAACACGAAATCTCGAAGCAAATATTACAAGCATATTGTTCTCACAATACCAAATGAAAAGTCTAAACGCCTCCACGAGGCCTGATATATGTCGCAGGAATGAAACGGGAAGAATGGGTCACCCCTGGATGTCGCCATCGCCTGCGGAAGGTGCTCGCCCGTGGGCGACGATGCTCTCACCTTCACCACTAGCCGTAGGATCCTCGGCATCACTAGACAGAGGATCGGAGACAAAGCCGCGGAACTTCCCCAGCAAACCCTCCACTTAACCTTGAACAGCTACGGCGGCGGCTTCGCAGAGGTCTTCAGCTACAGGCTCTAGCAGCTCGTCAAGGCGGGCGTCGGGGTCGCGGAGGTGCAGATGGCTGAGGACGCGAGTCAATGCGGCTGAAGACAGAACGCGAGCTTCTCCCTCCGCCATGGGATCGAGGCCCTCGACGACCTCCTCAAGCACCTTCACCACGAGAGGAAGCAGCTGGGCGGGGCCATCCTTTTCAGTGTTCAACGGCTTCTCCGGGCCATGCTCGTAGAGCGTCCTCAGCACCTTGCGAGATCTCTTCTCGAGATCGGTGAAAGCCACACGGTCTTCGGCCAGGACTCACGCCTTGCCGGCAAGATCGGCCTCCCTCACCCCCATCTTCTGCTCCAGCTCTTCCAACCGGTTGCGCTCGATAGCCTGCTCCTTCCCAGCTCCGCCAGCTCAGCATCACGGTTCTTGACGGCTTCCTCCCGGGCCTTCATCTCCTTCTCCTCTTCTTGGCGGCGGCGTGCCTCTTCGGCGTGCTTGTCGCACATGCTCTGCAACTCGCCCTCCAGCACCTGGGAGCGGTCACGGGTGGCCTTGGCGTTTTTCAGCGCCGCCTCACGATCGGCTGCAGCACAGACGGCTCCTTGCTTCTCCCTCTCGGAAGCCGCAATAGCCTGGCCCAGCGTCGCATGCACCGCCAGGTCAAAATGAAGCCAGCCGGAGGTTAACTCTAGACGCCCGGCAACCAGGCACGGGTTAGCGCTCAGGAGATCCGCCTGCAGTTGGGTCATCTCTGAAAGGGCACGCTCCAATACAGCAGCAAGAGCAGAAGAACCAAGGAGTGGAGGTGCAACAATAGGAGGAAGCGGCGCCATCACCAGGGCTTGGGAGACCGCAGGCCCGGAGCAGCTAGGACCTCATGAGACGCGCCAAGCACCGGCACTTCCGGATCCATCGGGGCTATGGTGGCTGATTCCACGCGGCGATGTTCCCCCTTGGCCCCGCAAGGGCGACCGGGCTGGGGAGACATGGGCGATGTTGCCTCCTTGCTCTGCGGAGGGAGGCACAGCCGCCGTACCCTCCTTATTCCTCTTCGCTGAAGATATCGGCCTGATCAACCAAAGGCAAGCGTCAGGAAATAACAAGTACTAGCAGGGATAAAGCGAAGCTCGAGAAACCTACTGGTCCATCGCGAGGTACTCCACCCTCCGCTTGTGAAGCTTGAGACCTGACTGCATCGAGACCTGAGGGGCAGGCGCTCGGGCCCCGGTGGCGCCATGCGGTGCGGAGGCAAAACCGGATCCAGCCCCAGGAGGTGTTGGGGTGGAGGCAGCACCACGGTCCACCAACGACGACCTACCCTTCGTCGAGACGAGGGGTTGCTCCTTCCCTCCTTGGTAGGCATCGGCCTCGGCATCATCAGGAAGGGCGCTGAGAATCTCGGCCTTGCTCGGAGAGGAGGTCTCCTCCACCTCTTCCGGGGTCTCCTCCGAGTCCGCCTTCTCTTCCCCCTCTCCGCGGGACTCGCCAGAAGACACCTCCACCGGTTTCTATGTCGAAGGAGCTCCCGAAAACACCGGCGGCACCAGCCCGCGCACAACAAAAGTCGGCCTGGATGCAACGAATTCCTCCCGGTCCCTATGTTGGAACAGGGGAATGAAGGTGCTAGGCGGGTACTCCTGGTTGTCTCCGACTATGAGACGCAGCACGGCGTCTAGTTCGTCGTCAGGCAGGTCCCCCGGCCTCAGGCGGGCCTTGTTTTCCCCTTCTTCAAGCTCCCAGAAGGGGCGCGCGTGTGCCTGGAGTGGGGCAATCCGCAGCGTCAAGAACTCCCTCAGGAGCATCGCTCCAGTTATCTTGGCCGCCCTCGCATTGCCCGGCTTCAGGTCAGTTATCATCTGCCCCAATACTGACGATGCTCGCTCGTCGACAAGCTCCGCCCTGGGCCACTCCTTGCCTTGCCGGGGTGCCTCCGTCGGCAACACCAGGCGCGGATGGGCGAGCTTGCCGTCTACCATGACCCATTTGGATCGAATGTTGTCGGCCCTCTTCCCGGTGCTCGAGATCGAGTTGGCCTTGCCGGACGCAACGAAGTGGGCGCACCCAGAGATGTGACCCTCACTGACGCGGAGGAAGAAGAAATGGCGCCAGAATGCCACGGACGGCATCACGCCTAGGTACGGCTCACAGTAGTAGGCAAAGATGGACAGGAGGAGGACAGAGTTGGGATGGAGATGCAACGCTTGCAGCCCATAGTGGTCGAGGACTTCATAGAAGAAATCAGCGAAGGGAGGAACCAACCCGATGGCAACGCTGCTCAAAAAGAAGAAAGAAGGTTTTCCCTTCAGGCTCCGGCTCGTCGGAGGCAAGCCGGAGCTCCCTCTTCCCCACTCGTTGCTCTCTCCCTCCGTCAACAGGCGCACGGAGGCAAGGCTCTTCTCCGTGACAGTGGGCATCCCAGAGCGGGCTCGTACCAAGCCGGGGCCGAGGAAGTCTTAACCTTGCGCGGCGCCATGGGTGGCAGATGCAGAGCGAGGCCGGAGAAGATCTGTAGGTAGCAGCAGCGAAGAGTAAGAAAGGGGATCTGGAGCGAGGCAAGGAAGGAGTAATGAAGGCAAGTGACACCCGCGCCAGCCTTTTTTCAGGTCAAGCAGTTGCCAAGGCAATATGGGGAAGCGGAGACGCCCACGTCCGATCAACTGCCACGCGTCAACCGAAGCCGCAGGCTTTTGGGGCACGTGGTGCTCTGAACTTGACCCTTGGCTTCGCCGCGAAGCCAAGCCCGCACGCACCTTGGGCCCGGGGGCTACTGTAGGCATTCTAGAAACGGGGGTTCCCAGACTTGCATGCCTGCGTCCCACGGCATGGCTGAGCCAGCAGGCCGTACGACCCATCTTCACTAACAAAGCATCGAAGACCCTCGCGAGGCGGATGATGCAAGACCTCCTCTGGAGTGGCCTAGCTAGGTAGGCTCACGAGGAATGGAGATATCAAGGCGAAGAGAACCTCATGAGGCTCTCGTGACGTGAGCCATGACGATCGACACCAGGCGGGCGCCAGGCGGACGCCAGCGCGCGCATCGTCCTTGTTTCCCCTTTGGTGCAAAGGAGGCTAGCGTAGCCGCGGAGTACCGAGGCATTAGGAAAAGGTTGCCATTTTGGTGCAACAAGACCAAGACCATGGACTGCAAGACGGAGGTCATCGTGGAGCCCAAGACAGCGTCACCACCAGAGCTTTGTGCAGGCGAAGACTACTTTTGTTAGGGTGGCTCGTACTAGCTGTTCCCCGTCAAATTAGCCCGCCATTGTTGGCTCCCTTCCCGCTCGATATTTGGGAAGAGGACCAAGGCCTATATAAATAGGACTAGCCATCACAGTGGGTGGGAGAGGGATCATCAGGTCCAGAGAGACACACAAGTCCGAAAGCACAAGAATACCTCAACCTCCGGAGGTTGTTCTTCCCTTGTATTGTTCATCATCAGCCCAAGATGCAATCCACCACCACCACACTGGAGTAGGGCATTACACCACAACGGTGGCCCGAACCAGTATAAACCCTGTGTCTTTCTGTGTTGCGAGTTCGTCGAGTTCGTCCGCAAGATCTTAGCGAGCTAGAGCGTAGATCGTTAGGAGGGAAAGACTTCGCACGCACCCCAGTGTTCGAACCTTAAGGGTTAGCCGGAGCCCCACATCCGACACTTGTGATACATTACACAATTTGAGTCTCCATTATGCTATACATAACAACAAACCTATCATGATGGATGACTTGTTTCTATATCACGCATCTCATTTATTCGAGCATTAGATATTTTGTGCTAACCAACACAAGCACGTGCGCATCATGATGGATGATGTGTACATCTACCACGCACACACAATTTTCCCTTTCTCTTTGTTTTGTGTAGGTACTCACATATACTTGTCAACCTCTCAATCCCAAGAGTTGATGAAATGAGCTCTTGAGAGCAAAGATGACTTGGGATCCCATGAACTATCCTTCGCACCGCTCTCTTCGCGCAACGACTACGCGCATCTCTCACTTGGCTCTCACACGGCTATGGGCTATATACCGCTTGTTGCTTCATGCTCATTTTCCCGTGTTCACTTTGCATGCTATGCTGCCTTTGCCATGCAATTGTGACCCTTGCTTGCATCTACCCATGATTCACCATTATGCTACTTCTATGTGTATTTGCATGCTCGGTGGAGATCCTTGTTTCTTTTGCCATGTTTATCATGTGCCCCATTCTATTGATGCTATTTTGCTCGTATCCTCCTTTCATGCTTGTGCTATGTCATGTGAATTATTCATGCACATTATTTGCACCCATGACATGCTTGCTATGTTTCCCTCTAGTATGTTGCATCTTGGCACTACTAGCTCACACCACTTGATTGCTATGATTGCTTGCTTTGTCGCATCACCCATGTTCTATTATTACTTGCTTTCTTTGGTTGATGACGCATATGTTAATGCCTCTCACATGATATATTTTGTTCATTGTCGCTTGCCTCCAATTGTTGCATCTATGCTTATTGATCGTGGAGACTTGGACACCTTACTTGTGATGCAAGTTTGCTTGATTACGCCTATTCTATTTGGTTGTTCTCACATCATATGTCTCCGTACTATGAAATTCTCCCTTGTCCTTTCTTATGATGAGCATGATGCATACACTTGTTGGGTATCTTACCACACGAATGATAGGTTTTGCACTACCGCTAACCTAATTTGTTTTTCGAGTGTTTGTCATGTTGTTTTGTTTTGAAGGATTCACAATGTAACACCCACAATGCGTCTATATCTCCCACGTGTCGGGGCATGACTTAGAGGCACAGCTGCATGGTAGGTTTGTCGCAAGAGGGGTAATCTTCAAACAATCCCATGTACAGAATAAGAAAGGGATAAAGAGCTGGCTTACAATCGCTACTTAACACAAATAAAAGTAAAACATACATCATCCAGAATACAATCAAGGTCCGACTACGGAACCAAAATAAAAGAAGACAACCCCAATTGCTAGATCCCCGATCATCCCGACTGGGCTCCACTACTGATCAACTGGAAACGAAACAACACAACGAACACGATCTTCATCGAGCTCCCACTTGAGCTCAAATGCGTCATCTACACTGGTATCATCGGCACCTGCAACTGTTTGGAAGTATCTGTGAGTCATGAGGACTCAGCAATCTCACACCTGCAAGATTAAGACTTAAAGCTTATCGGTAGGGTAAGGTAATGAGGTGGAGCTGCGGCAAGCACTAAGCATATATGGTGGCTAACTTACGCAAATGAGAGCGAGAAGAGAAGCAAAGCACGGTCAAGAAGCTAATGATGACCAATAAGTGATCCTGAAGCTACTTATGTTCAAGCATGACACGAGACCGTGTTCTCTTCCCGGACTCCGCCGAAAAGAGACCATCACGGTTACACACGCGGTTGATTCATTTTATTTAAGTTAAGTGTCAAGTTCTCTACAACCGGATATTAACAAATTCCCATCTGCCCATAACCGCGGGCACGGCTTTCGAAAGTTCAAAACCCTACAGGGGTGTCCCAACTTATCCCATCACAAGCTCTCACGGTCAACGAAGGATATTCCTTCTCCCGGGAAGACCCGACCAGTCTCGGAATCCCGGTTATAAGACATTTCGACAATGGTAAAACAAGACCAGCAAAGCCGCCCAGATGTGCGGACAAATCCCGATAGGAGCTGCACATATCTCGTTCTCAGGGCACACCGGATTGTCCAAACTTCCGGTAGGCCAGCCCAAAGTTGCCCCTGGTGGTCACCGGCGGCTGACAGGTTGGACCAACACTCAGAGGAGCACTGGCCCAGGGGGGTTAAAATAAATATGACCCTCGGGCTCTGGAAACCCAAGGGTAAAAGGCTTAGGTTGTTAGGGAAATGTAAAAGCAAGGTTGGGCCTTGCTAGAGGAGTCTTATTCCAAGCGAACTATCAAGGGGTCCCCATAACACCCAACCGTGTAAGGAACGCAAAATCAAGGAACATAACACCGATATGACGGAAACTAGGGTGGCAAGAGTGGAACAAAACACCCGACCGAGCGTTCCACCCTTTACCAAGTATATAGATGCATTAATTAAATAAGAGATATTGTGATATCCCAACATATCACTTTGCGGCCTCATGCACGGTATTCCCACGGGTGTCGCCTTACCATGTCCGGGGACCATTTGCGCCTTTTGGCTCACGTATATGATAGTGTCGCTAGCATCCATATGACAGAGAACCCGGGCCGACATGGCTAGTCGTGAACCCAAGCGGCACTAACCTATGGGGACAGGCATACATGAATCACATCGAGCATGTCGGTCAGCAGCGTGTGAATCCGGGCTGTAGCACTGGGCTAACAGGACTCCGGGAACTCGGGCTGTAGCAGGCTAGGCAGGACTCCGGATGTCACCGCGTGACATTCCCCCGAAGGGACAGACACAGGAACGAAGTGAAACACATGCCGGCTAGTCAAGTGTCCTGAGCAGTAGTGCTGAGCTAGCAGGACTCCGGTGAACCGGGATGTAGCGGACTACTATGGCTCATGGAAGCACTAGACTAGATTTCCCCATAAGAGAGGCTGCCAAGGATAAACAACTAGATTGTCGGATCCCACACATACCAAGCATTTCAATCATACACACAATATGCTCGATGTGTGTAAATACAACATGGCATCACAACATAACTCCCGGACTCAAGTATTTATTCATTAGGCTCCGAGGAGCGAGATATTACAAACATGGGTCTCATGACCCAACAATCATAGCATACAATTCAAGCACATGCGGAAGCTTAACATGTCTGAGTACAGACATCTACAAATGAAAAAGGATAAGGAGCCTAACTATCTACCAGATCCTACCGAGGGCACAAGATCATAGCTGAGGTATCAAGCTAAATGTTGAAGTCCACACGGAACTACTAGCAAGACTGACGTCTCTCTACAAAACATAAAATAGGCAAACGTGAGTACAAATGTACCCAGCAAGACTTACATCAGAGCTAACTACATATGCATCGGTATCAACAAGGGGGGGTGGTGGAGTTTAACTGTAGCAAGCCAGCTTTGACTCAGTGGCTAACCTGAACTACGACTGCAAGCAACTCTTTTGAGGTGGCGCACACAAGTCCACATACTCACCATATCAATACACCACTATGGATCCGCTCCCGTCTCCCTACGAGAAGGCCATCCATAGCACTCACACTTATCTTGCGAGTTTTAGAGTATCCACTTTCACTTGTCTATGAACTGTTATAGGCAACCCAGAAGTCCATTACCGCGGACACGGCTATTCAAATAGATGATGCTAACCCGGTAGTGGTGTACTTCTTCACACACGCTCTCAGCACTTACCGCCGTTTACACGACATGTACTCGGCAACCTTCAAGCGGAAGCCCAACGAGGGTGTCGGCCACGGCCTACCTAAAAACTCAAGTCTCTAGTCCAGGTTTATCGCCTATCCAGGTTCCATCCACAGGGAGTCCGGCCGAGGTTTCCACATACGGCCCCGGACGATGTGTGCACGGTTCCGAGACAGCAAACGGGCGCCCGGCATGCCCGGCCACGGTGTATCTACCACATCATAGCCCACCCCTAGGGTCAGCGCTACGCACGGCTGCCAACACATATCCTATAAACACCAAAAACTAGTTGCAACTCCTGGACAGAGGACAAGGGTGATCAAGAAGCCGAGAGGGTCCATTGGTTTCGGGCCCAATGCGTGGTAGTAATTGTTTCATGGATCACAAACACAGAACTCAGTTCCTGAGGACGGCTTCAATGAGACAACCCACCATGTACTCCTACATGGCCTCTCACCGCTACCTTTACCAAATCGTGTTCACACACTTAGCTCTCAACAATAGGACATGCTTACACACCTCTGATTCATCCCCGATGAATCAGACCTGACTCAACTCTAAGCAGTAGCAGGCATGACAAATAAACATGAATGAGTAGGCACATCAGGGCTCAAACAACTCCTACTCATGCTAGTGGGTTTCATCTATTTACTGTGGCAATGACAGGTCATGCAGAGGAAAGGGGTTCAACTACCGCAGCATGTAACAGTTGAATCATTGTTGTCCTAATGCAGTAAAGAGAGCAGGAGCGAGAGAGTGGGATTGTATCGGAATGAACAAGGGGGTTTTGCTTGCCTGGAACTTCTGAAGATAGCATTGAGTGTTCATCAGTGTCAACGATAACAACATCAAAACAATGTCTACCGAGGGGGAACATCACCGGCAATAGAGAGGAAACACCATCAATGCAATGCAACAATATGATGCATAATGTGACATGGCAAGATGAGTGTGTTTTGGCTAATGCAGCTATAAACAGGGTGTTTTGAGTTCATTTGAATCAAAGATTTAAATGCAAACTCAAAATATGAACTCATATAAGTGAATTATCTAGATGTATCTAAACAGCAATGTTAAGTTGCTCTAACATGCATGAAACCAGTACAGATGGATAGATTGGATTTTTCTGATCATTTTTCACATATAAATTATTTTATTTGGAGTTATAGATTAATTTGTATGATTTTTTGAAGTTTATACTATTTTCTGGAATTTCTAAATCATTTCGGAAATAGAAATAATCCAGAACTGATTTATTGCGTCAACCTGACGTCAAAGTGTCGTCAGGAGGTCAACGGCGCCAGCGAGGTCAAACCTGACGGCTGGGACCCGCACGTCAGTGACACAGGAGGTTAAACAGGGTTATTTGATATTAAATTAATCCTAAACTAATTCTGTCAGTGGCAGTGCCCACATGTCAGTGTCTAGTGTTAAACTGAACAGGGTGGTTAGTGGCTAAATAAGCCGGACACGTCAGCCCGCCGGAGTTAGTCGTCGGTGACCTCTGGCCACGGCGGAAACACACCGGGAGGCCACGGGAGCGGCGGAGAAAGGCACCAGGAGGTAGCCCGTGCGCCCGCGCATCCAACGGAGCAGGTAGGAGATCGCGGGGTGGTCGGAGCTCGCCAGAAGTGAGCTCGCGGCGGCGCCAGAGTTTGGGTGAGTGCAGGGTTGGCGCTGTGGGGCACGGGAGGGCAAGTTAGCGTGTGCGTTAGGCTCCTGGTCGCTTCCTGAGCGCGGTGACGTGCTCATCTTGGACGGAGGCAAGCTAAAACAACGGCAGTGACATGACCAGCGCCGGTGAGGTCTCAGCATCGACAGAGATGGGGGCTATGCTAGGTTATCGAGCACGGGGAAGGGGGGGTTTGGTAGAGGAGCTCACGGCGAGGTCGTCGGTGATCCCAGCGGGCTCGGGGACTACTTGGTGACGACGAATCGGTCGACGGTAGCCGTCGGTGCAGAGGACGAAAATGGTGTCGGTGAGGGCGCTCCAGGGCGTCCGGCGTCGTGTGGCTCGTCGGGGAGGACTACGACATCGTTTCGGAGCTCGGGGTTGTGTCGGAGAGGTTCAAGGATGGCTGTGGCCGTGGTGGCAGTGAGCGCGGCGGCGAGCTCCGTTCGGTGGTGCTGCGGGAGAGAGCAGAGGAGGGGGAGAGAGGAGAGGTGCAGGCGGTCGAGGGGGAGTGCGTGGCGCTCGGGACCATCTCCAGGCGGTCGGCGGGAAGCAGGAGGTGGCGAGCTACGGGGGCGCGCGCGTCGGGCACACGCTCGGCGTCCGACTGGCGCGAGGTGGAAGACGGCTCTGCCCCTGGTGGGCTGGCAGGTAAGGCCAGGTGGGTTTTTCCTCTCTCTCTCTCTTTGTTTTTTTCTAATTCTGTTCTGTTTTCTATTTTGCAGGTTTGTTTTGAATTTGGTTTTGAAACCAATTCAATTTTGTTGCTTCTGGAAATATTTTTAGAAGCTAAAAGAATTAAACCAAAGCTCCATAAAATATTTCAGAATTATTGGACCTATATTTATTTAATAGTAGATATAAATCCAATTCAAATAGTTATTGATTTAATTCAAATGCCCAAAATAAATGTTTCTGAGACACCAAAAATATTGGTTTGGATTTTACCTCTTGCCAATATTTCCAGAGGATAACAAGAACATTTTCTTGGACTTATTTGAAGCAATTTTATCTTGATCATTTTTAAAAGGATTCCGAGGCTTTGAAAATTCCCCAATTCAAATTTCATTTGAATTTAAACATGAAGACATGATGATCATGCAAGGGCAAGCAAAGGCTAAGCTAGGGCTATGAAAAAACTATCAAGCATAAACATGGCATGATGCACAACCAAGTATGATGCATGTCCGGTTTAATTAGACATGGCAAAGTGCACAAACAAAACTACAAGTTAAGTGGAGCTCAATATGCAACGAGATGCATATTGACAAAACACCACATCCTTTTATTTAGTTCGCTCTTAGTTATGTACTCATCAATATTAAATGTTGTTACACATTGCAAGGGGTGAAGCATAAGAAAACTATCTATCTAGGCAAGTTTAAATGAGGCCGGAAGCAACAAACAACAAGTCCGGAAACTCCTCATGTGCATATTTCAGGTTTGGTACTGTTCTGTCCTAAGGCATATTTTAAAGTTGTTAAACATGCAAAGCAAGTACACCATGTTAAACTAGGCATTTTTCTACCCCATTTACATATAAAGATTATTTAAATCCGAGCTACGGTTGATTAGTTATGAATTAAAGCATTTTAACATGGCAATAGGAAAATTATATGCAAACAGCGGTATAAACATTTGTAACATGGATGAAAAAGACATATTATGAAACTAGATGAAAAACTAAGCATTTTACATGTATAGATCTTTTTAATCCGATGCACAGTTTGTGAGTTATTAAATGCATGAAGCTTGGGGGGTTTTGTGCAAAAGAGGAAAAACACTGGATAATATCTAAAAATCAGACAGGGAAAAAACACTATATGGGCCAAATCTAAGCAGAGGTCCAACATGAACAGAAAAAGGGGGCGCTGGGGGTGGCTTCACCCATGGGCTTTGGCCGGTTCAGTGTAGGAGTGGGCCGGATCGGGAGGCCGGATCTGGCATGGGCCTGGGGAGGCTGCGCAAGTGGGCTGGGGAGGCGCTGGGCTTGACATCGGGACGAGGCGAGGCAACTAGTCAACACAGTCGAGGCAAGTGATCGAGCAGAGGACGCCATGGCGCGGCGGCGCTAGACAAAGACGAACGGCGCGGCGACCGGGCAGGAGAGGCCGGATCTGCCAGGTGGGGGAGGAGGTCCATGCGGCGAGGCTGGTCAGAGGCTCTGGTGGTCGGAGGAAGCGGGCGCGCTCCCATGCTCGTGCAGGGGAGGCAGAGGAACTTGGTGCGGCGGCGACAAGTCTTAGCGAAGACACAGGCCGCGGCGGAGCTGGAGCGAGGGAGGCGGCGGAGCTTGCCGTGGTGGTCGCCGGGAAGACGGCAGTGGGCGTCGGCAGGAGGAGCTCTGCTCCGGCGAGCTGGTTGTCGGCCGCGCGATGGATGGCAGGGGAGCGAGGTCCAGCGCGAGGAAGCACACGGAGGCGGGACGACGCTGGAACGGTAGCGACGGAAGTATGGGAGGCGGCGGAGACGAGCGGATCCGAACGCGTGGCGGCGTTCTCCGGTGCGGTGGCGCGACCGACGGAGCTGGTGGAGGCGACACACGTCCTCTGTTCAAAAGAGGGCTTCAGATTGAGAGAGAGGAACGACGTGAGTAGGAGAACAAAGAGAGAGAGAGGGTCGAGGCTGGTCCTGGCCAACGAGGAAGATGGGGCGCGGTCCAGGTGGCTGGGAGCATCGGCAGCGACGACGCCAGGGGGTGAGAGCAAACGGTTGGAACTCGGGCAGGTTGTTGGATGGGGAAAATGGGAAGTGGATCAATGGATTGGATCGAGCAGGTGGAGGGGTGGTTAGCTCGGGATGGATCCCGAGGAAGATGGTGGTGGAGGCTAGGAGGATCCCTAGATATTAGGGATTGGTCCGATGATTGCACTGTTATTTATAGTAGGTGGGTGTGGGTTGGATTAGGGGTTATCTCGTCCCTCCAATCAAAATCGGACGGCCAGTAAAAATAGGCTCGGGAGTCCGAATAAGAACATGGTGATGTTTTGTAGATGTTTGGGGATGATCCGGACCCGTTGGTAACGACACAGCGGGTCGGGTTCGGGACAGTTTCGGACATGGGCGAGGGGTCGATGCACTGTGCAAAGAGCGAGTAGGTGGTTTGACAAGAGGGAAACGATAACCCGGTTGGTCTCGGAACGGTCCACGTAGGTGAGGGGTTCGATGGGCTCAGAAAAGAGAGAGAAGAGAGATGCCCGACAATAGTTTCGGCGACCGAAACATCCAACGAAAGACCGACTACTATTGCCGCTATAGTTGTCCGTTGGGGCATCAAACGGACTCCGAAAGCGATGAAACTTGGCAGGAGGCCTATCTACACTATAACAACAATGCATGCCAACTTTCATCCCATTCCGAGAACATTTTCCGGCCACTTATAAAATAATATTTCGGACATGCCGCAGGCGCGTGCAAGTGTGGTTGGGCTCAGAACGGACAACGAAGAGAATGGGGAGACCTGGACGGATGCAAGTTTTGAAAACATGATGATGCAATGCACATGATGACATAACAATATGTAACATGCAAGCGAATGACATGGCAACATCGGCGAATAACGGGAAGACACCTGGGACATCGGTCTCGGGACATCACACACAAGGTGGTACCATCACGAGACAACTTGGTCATGTGAAGGAGTACACGATATGCGACACCAACATTTTTGACATTCTCACAATGGTGAACTCCTTCCCTTTGAGCCATCCTCAAATATGCATATTGGATGGGTCACTCTTTCATTATTGTCTCCTTCTTGTTGTCTACATGATACATCTCGCAAACGTTGGACCGACATTGAAGATTGGCTCTATGGACCTTCACATTGCGGAGTGCTCGGACTTATTGGATGCACCTTCGAACCTCCAGTCATTCCACAACATCGAGCATTGGTACACCAACACCTCCATATTTGTTGATTGTGCTCACACTTGTCATGCTCATTGGACATCTTACACACATGACAAATTTGCATCTTATGCATGGATTGACTCCCATTATGATTGCCTTGTTGCATCTTGTATTCCCATGTCATCCATGATATATGAGCTTGTGCATTTACTTAGCAAATTTGTTGTGATATACCTTGATGGCATATTCATACATCATGATCTTATTCCCTACCATCAATTGCATGATCACATCACATTGAGCATCCATTACCATATTCATGCTATTGATAAACCGTCTCATTATGACATCATTTTGCATCGTGGTTCCATTGATCGTATTCACAACACATTTGCGTGCACAATGAATGCTTTTGCTCCCATGAATGCTTTGCGTACCATTCCATCTCTTTTGAATAAGCTTCATGCACCTTGTCATGATCAATATTGTCGCACGGACACATGTTTACTTGATGGACACTTTGTGTGCGCTAACCATTGTATTTCCAAGTGTACTTCATGTTTTCTCATTTTGCATGTACCACATATCGGAGACACCTTGGAGTACTTGGATTGCGCCATGCCGTAAACTCCATCCAACTACAAGTCCATCCACGACAACCGTTTCCATGGTGATGAGGATCACGATTCGAGGTCGGATCTTTCCCAAGGGGGGGGCAGATGATGCGGAGCATCCCACGTTCATCCCCATGTACACTTTGACTACTCTCCAAGCCCCAAGGATACATAAGACGAGAGCTCAACTAGGCACCATTGGACACAAGGTGAGCTCGCTCCTCTTCGAACCACCACTTTCCATCAGTGAGACATGGCTACTACCTCAAACATGTGTGCTATGCATGAACAGCAACCAAGAGGAAGCCCATGGATAAGAAGGCGAGGACACCAAGCACGAGGAACAAGAAGAAGGGTCACGGAAGAAGCTCCATCCATCGGACGACCGGTCGGGACCGGACGTCCGACGCTTGAAGACCCACCGGACGACCGGCCCGGACCGGACGACCGGCGATCCCACACCCGAGCCAAAATGAGCGAACGTCCGACACACTCCAGCGTCCGGACGTTCGACCGCCCCCGGAAATCCGGCGCCACCTCATCTGAGCCAAAACGCCGGACGTCCGACAAGTACCGGACAACCACACCCTCGCGAGCCACCGGACGTCCGGTACCTGTCGGACGACCGGCCCCTGGTTGTGTCCAATGTTGTGGGACAAAGCCCATGTACCCCTCACTTACTCCTTCGTTTCCCTAGACTATATATACTCCTCCACTACCTCCTAGTTAGGGTCAGCATTGGTTTGGCTCATATTTAGAGATAGAGCATTGCTCATCCACATCGGATCTACTCCACGAGAGAGACCGCGGCCTCTACGGAGAAGATACCTTTGGATTCAAGACCTCCTTGCAGAGAAGAACTTCAAGACCTCCTCATGGAGAAGACCGGTTACCTCTTGTATCGTCCGTTGTTGACTTTCGATATTGTATCTCCATTTGTGTTCATGGATCTAGCGCATGTGTGATCATTCTTGTTGGTTTGAGAGTTCTCTTGTGTTCCCCTCGTGATTTTCCCCTTGTTTCCCTCCTCGTGATCTTTGCGGGATCCGATCCTTTCATGAAAGATCGGCCACTAGGGTTCCTACCCTACATCAGAACGAGTCTCCATCATCTTGGTATCTCCATCAAGATCACCGCCACTCATCATCGCCAAGGACGGTAAGCTCCATACCATCTTGGTATCGTGGTATCCCTCCATTGTATATTCCCTAGCCATGGCATTGTTAACCCCTAGCCCATTTTGCGTCACTTGCCCCTCAAGACTAGCCATTTGAGTATTGTCGGCAACGTTACTTATGCACATTAGTGATCTACACCATACATTGCATACATACCGTATCATATTGGTATCATATCATCCCTTGTGTCACAAGATTGTTCCCGTACATACCCAATTGCTATCTTGGTTTGTGCATTTCGCAATGTGGCCATATACGAAAAAAAAGAAAAAGCCTTTTAAGCAAAGAAAAAGAGTGAACAAAGAGCTTGTAAGCAAGTGCCATAGCATCATACCACATTGCATAAGATTGTCATATCCGATCATCTTCGATAATACCACCGGAACATCATATACATAGCATACTTGGGATAGAAGTCGTTGCATTTTTTGTCTCCTATAGGTTGTGCACAAGTGTCATATCCGCCTATTGAGCAATCGTGCTAGCATCTCTCTAGAGTTGTGCAACAAGAGCATTTTCCGTGGATTCTACATTTTGAGCTCATTCCTTGGTTGCACGACCCCATTTATCTATATGTGTGTGTTTCCGTGTGCCACCCATATTGCTATTGGTCTACTTGTTTCACTTGCGAATTTGTGAATCTCTTTCAACATTATTGAATTTGCTAACATTTTGCATCAAATTTTTGTGCCACTATCCTCACCGAGCTCCACCATAAGCCTTATTTGTGTAGGTGTGAGAAACTGACAAGAATTGGTACCAATTGTTCTACCTCAAATACTTCCCAAACCCACAATTTAATTAGATCCTAATCATGCAATGTGTGAGGATTGATCTAATGCAATAAAGCTGGGTAGTAGGAGGTATGATCAAAGTGTTACTTGCCTTGCTGATGATCCGCAAAACCTAGCGATTCGAAGTAGCAAGCGGCGCACTCCGGGTACTCTATCGCAAACAAACAAGCATGCAATAAGTACTAAACTAATGCATAGGTAAAACCCAAATAAGAGAACTAACCAGAAAGTTCAACTTAAGAACTCCGGTTGGCAAAAAGAATCAAATCGAACGAAGCAGCGAAAGACAAACGGCAAAAGAAACAAGCTTCGTTTATTATTTTGGATCTAGGGCAATTTTTACAGTGGAAAAACTTGTTTGAGTTGGTTAAACGGAAAGAGGGTTTCGAGACAAAACTCCAGGCGCTTGAATCGCCTCATTCCGATAAACGAGCGAAAAGTTATACTAAAACGAACATCAGATCAGAGATCGTGATCAGAAAAATCACGGATTTAATCCGAGAAAAAGAAAAACGACGAACGTTCGTTAAAACGAACGAACGGGCGAACGCTCGCTAAATAAATAAACCGGAAAACTGATCTATTTTAAAAAACGAACCTAAAAAAGTGAACAAAGCCGACGGAAAACCGATCGGTTTTCTAAAAAAACGGCAGTGGAAAAAACACTACCTCCGGCAGCGGATCCGGCAGTGGCGGCGGCGGTCCAGCGGCGGCGGCGAGGCGGCGCGGCGGCGGCAGCGGTCGGTGGGGCGGCGAGGCAGCGGCGGTGGGCTAGGGTTTCGGTGGGGGGGGGTGGCGGCTAGGCCTCCCGGCTATATCAAGCCGGCCGGGCCGGTAGTCCAGGTCGGACACGGCCCGGTAAGTCGGTTGCGTTTTTTTAGTTACGCTCAGAAAAAAAACAAAAGGAATACTAAACGGACTCCAAAAATCCCGAAATAAATTTTCCCCGGCTTCTAAAATCAAGCCGCATAGGATGAACATTTATTTGGGGCCTAAATGCAATTCTGAAAAACGCGCATTTTTCCTAAGTTCAAATAAAATAGCAAATAAAACGAAAATAAAATCTTATTTGATTTTTTTATTAAATCCTCAATATTTCTTTATTTTTGGAAAGTCATTTTATTCCCTCTATCATATTTTTGTAATAGAAATAATTGAAGATAAAATAAATAAAATCAAATGATCCTATTTTCAAAATTTGAGAAAAACTCAAATATGAAAATAACGAAATCCCCAACTCTCTCCGAGGGTCCTTGAGTTGCGTAAATTTTTTAGGATCAACCAGAATGCAATAAAATATGATATGCAATGATGATTTAGTGTATAACATTCCAAATTAAAAATTTGGGATGTTACAACTTGTGACTTGAACATCGCCACCTTGAGGATGATGAAGGGGAAGAACGGTTGATCAACAAGGTCCGAATATCCTCCATCCTTGCATCTTGCTCCTCCTTTTGTGCGGAAAGCATGTTGTCAATGTAGTCCCCTTTCCTTGCTTCGGAGTGACGAATGTCGATGGAGAGGTTCTCAATGCGCTCTCGAAATCTTGATTGTGCGCCTTGCATTTGCCGTTGTAGATCGAAGATTGACGCTTTGGTGATGTAGTTGTTCATGCCGTCGTTGTTGTGGAAGAGCGGAGATGAAATGCCTTGCCTATCCGTCACAATACTCGAGCAAATATGAGTGGAGAAAGGAGAAGAACTATACCAAATGTACCTTGACCTATGTTGAAAGTGGATCAATGATCACTCCAATGTGGACAAGGAAATAACACAATTGGTACCAATTCTTGTCGGTTTCTCAAACCTACACAAATAAGGCTTATGGTGGAGCTCGGTGAGGATAGTGGCACAAAAATTTGATGCAAAATGTTAGCAAGAGTCAATAATGTTGAAAGAGATTCACAAATTTGCAAGTGAAACAAGTAGACCAATAGCAATATGGGTGGCACACAGAAACACACACAGATAGATAAATGGGGTCGTGCAACCAAGGAATGAGCTCAGAATGTAGAATCCACGGAAAATGCTCTTGTTGCACAACTCTAGAGAGATGCTAGCACGATTGCTCAATAGGCGGATACGACACTTGTGCACAACCTATAGGAGACAAAAAATGCAACGACTTCTATCCCAAGTATGCTATGTATATGATGTTCCGGTGGTATGATCGAAGATGATCGGATATGACAATCTTATGCAATGTGGTATGATGCTATGGCACTTGCTTACAAGCTGTTTGTTCACTCTTTTTCTTTGCTTAAAAGGCTTATTCTTTTTTTCTTTTTTCTTATATGGCCACATTGCGAAATGCACAAACCAAGATAGCAATTGGGTATATACGGGAACAATCTTGTGACACAAGGGATGATATGATACCAATATGATATGGTATGTATGCAATGTATGGTGTAGATCACTAATGTGCATAAGTAACGTTGCCGACAAACGAACGTTCGTCGTTTTTCTTTTTCTCGGATTAAATCCGTGATTTTTCTGATCGCGATCTCTGATCCGATGTTCATTTTAGTATAACTTTTCGCTCGTTTATCGAAATCAGGCGATTCAAGCGCCTGGAGTTTCGTCTCGAAACCCTCTTTCCGTTTAACCAACTCAAACAAGTTTTGCCACTGTAAAAATTGCCCTAGATCCAGAATAATAAAAGAAGCTTGTTTCTTTTGCCGTTTGTCTTTCGCTGCTTCGTTCGATTTGATTCTTTTTGCCAACTGGAGTTCTTAAGTTGAACTTTCTGGTTAGTTCTCTTATTTGGGTTTTACCTGTGCATTAGTTGAGTACTTATCGTATGCTTGTTTGTTTGTGATAGAGTACCTGGAGTGCGCCGCTTGCTACTTCGAATGTCTAGGTTTTGCGGATCATCAGCAAGGCAAGTAACACTTTGATCATACCTCCTACTACCCAGTTTTATTGCATTAGATCAATCCTCACACATTGCATGATTAGGATCTAATTAAATTGTGGGTTTGGGAAATATTTGAGGTAGAACCTATTACCTGTTTATTATCAAACCTTTGGGAGTTACTTCTACGTTGCTTTTTACGCCATGCTATGCTCGTAGACGTGGATTGGGTGAGTGTATCCATGACAGATGTGAGATTTGTTAAATTGTTGGTTTATCTAAGGTGGCAACTTAAATACACATCTGGGTTGATTGAGGCACCTGGGTATTCCAGCGATTGCCTATTTTATTTTGGGCGCCACCCAGGCTCAAAGTGATCATGGCATTATTCATGCTAGAAACCTCTGTTTTCAGCCACAAGCTACTATGTGCTCTAGCAGAGTTGACTACGTCGCGCGAACTCTTACAGTGGCAGACTAGCAGATGTAGGGGATGTAGGTTGGTACGGTCTACCCGTTCGTAAGGTGCTCGCGCTTCTTAAAGACTATGTCTCGGTCATCCGTTTCTCAAACACCATGTAGTGCGAGAAATCAAACGGAGGTGATCATGTCTTGTGGGGAAAAGTGCGCAAACCTCTGCAGAGTGTATAAACTAATCATGGTTAGCCGTGTCCCTGGTTATGGACATCTTGAGTATCTAGTACCTGGATTATCATGTGAATCACATCATGTTACTCTAAAATTAATTTTGTTGGGTTTTGTTTAATGATGATACTTAATTGGGATTGAGAATGCTGTCAACCATTCTCAATGTTTAACAACTACCATGATAGTAAAATAAAATTTATTCCTTTGCAGTAGGGAAATATTGGCTTTACACAAAACTGTAACCATAGAGCTTTCCACCAGCCAAATATGCATATAGTATAGCCTTATTCTTTCATCACTCTCTATGTGTTACTTTGCCAGCATATTCCATGTGCTGACCCGTTTCGGGCTGCAACGTTAATGTTGCAGACTTTTCAGACGACGATTAAGGTGTCTTTAGGTCATGGTTCTATACTCAGTGATGCCGTTGGAGTTGATGGACTCACTTATCTTCCAAGCCTTCCGTTGTTATCGTTATTAGATGGCCTTCAGCCATATTTATTGTAATAAGCTCTCTTTCGAGACACTCAATGTAATAAGTGTGTGATTGCTACTCTGTTATAAATCCTTCAAGTACTGTGTGGTGTCAGCATTACTGGTCTAGGGATGACACCTGAGCACAGAGATTGGACTGTTTGAGGTCTGGTTGCTACAAGATGGTATCAGAGCACACGCTGACTGTAGGACACGACCACTAAGCTAAAGACCTAGATCACTACTCACTCTCTTCTCATTCTGACCTCTCATCTTTTCTAGTCTTTTAGGATGGCGGATGCAAGGAACAAGTTCACGCAACCGGATGAAGATACACCCTTTGGACGTCACTTGCAGGAAGTCACTAGATACCCGAACATAGGAGTACCAAGCTTCACTGGGACCTTCAATGCCACTCTACCTGAAGAAGAGCGCTGGATGATTCAAGTTCAAGTTCCAGGAAGGACGTTCATGCCAGTCACTGAGCCCATAGAGTTTTCTTTTGATGCACCAACTTGGAGTCTTGGAAAGAGCATGGCAGCTCACATCGCCATGGGACGCATTGGAGAAGTTTACCGTAATGGTCTCAAGGATACTATCTACCAGATTTGTGGGCGCCAAGATGAGCACTAGGAGATGATCCGCACCAGGAAGGATAGATCAGTTGCAGCTTTTATCCAGGAGTTAAACCAACACATTCGACGTCAGGAGAACCAGATGTGCACCGACATGATAGATCTGAAGAAGGCGAGGACAAGAATCAAGGAACTGGAGGAAGAACTCAAGGCTACACGTGAAGATTATGAAGAGGAAATCGAAGTATTAGTGGAGAAGAATGATGATCTGATCAAGAAGATCGGAATATTTATGGGAGGCCCTACACCAGTAGAAGAAGAAGAAGAACCCAAGGAGATTCGCCCAGAAGACTACATCATCATCGACGACGCCGACTCAGATCCAGATGATAGCGATGATGACTATGTTGATGATGATGGAGGAGATACCATGGATTCTGCAACTGAAGAATATTTCTAGTAGACCACCACAACAGTAGTAGTAGTCCACCATGTAAAATATAGTAGTCCAAGCACTTTTGCGATAGTTAGATCGATTGTATGCCCTCGTTTGATTGAATGAAGTGAATGGTTTGCTTTTGCCTCATGTGCATATGGGTAGTGTTTTCTCTTTAGACCCCCTCTATTCTTAAATCTCATCTTTTCCTAAACCCTCAGATGCCTCCGAGACGTGACCCCGGATTTACCTTCCCACCGGAGCTCACCCAGTTGATCCAGCAGCAGAACACATTGATGCAGTTGCTAGTCCAGAATTAGAATCAGGGGAACAACAACAACAACAACCCACCACCACCACCACCTGTTGATCACTTAGCCCGTTTTCTTAGGCTGAATCCGCTAGTGTTTTCCAGTAGCACCGAGCCGATAGTAGCAGATGATTGGCTCCGTAAGACAGCTAGAGAGTTGACCACGGCAGGATGCACAGATGCGAAAAAGGTGAAGTTTGCCGCACATCATCTTGAAGGACCTGCAGCATCATGGTGGGAGAATTTCACAGCCACTTTCCCTGTCGACACTTTCACGTGGGACCAGTTTCAGCAAGCTTTTCGTACTGCCCATGTTTCAGCAGGAGCTATGGCCATGAAGAAGCGAGAGTTTCACAATTTGCGCCAAGGAGGACGGAAAGTTGGCCAGTATGTGCAGGACTTTAGTAAGTTACCATGTTATGCCCCAGATGACGTTACTACGGATGCAGCTATGCAGGAGAAGTTTCTGGAAGGACTGAATGATGAGTTGAGCATGTAGTTGATGGTAGCAACCTTCAACAACTAACAGGAGTTGGTAGATCGTGCTCTCATGATTGAAGGAAAGCCGCAGCAGATTGAAATCGCAAGAGGAAGTATGGACAAGGAAAGTACAACTCAGGACCTCAGCAGAAGCCACGTTTTACCCCTAGACCGGGAGGACATTTTCAGCATACCCATGGAGGAGGTAGCTCGCACAATCACAATGGCACCAAGAATGGTAATGGGAATGGAGGAAGCAACGGCCAGAACCGCACCAACCCATCAACCCCAGCCAAGAGAGACCTGAGCCAAGTCACTTGCTTTATGTGCCAGAAGATCGGATATTATGCCAATGAATGTCCTGAATCCCAGAGTGGAAATGGCAATGGAAGCTCTAGGAAGAAGCCGAACCCTTTCAACAGGGGACAGGTGAACCACGTTAACGTGGAGGAGGTTGAAGAGCAGCCGGATGCAGTAATAGGTAAGTTTTTGGTTAAGTCATTTACTGCACTCGTTCTTTTTGATACTGGTGCATCGCATTCATAAATATCAAGGGGATTTGTGGATAAGTATAAACTACCAACCCAAGCCCTTAGATCACCCATGTTAGTAACCTCGCCTGGAGCAGAGTATATGGCTAGACTATGGTGTGATCGGTTACCATTAAGGATTGGTAACTACGTATTTCCCTCAGACCTAATAGTGTTGGAATCTCAATGATTGGATGTGATATTAGGCATGGATTGGTTAACAAAGTATGAAGGAAATATTGAATGTGCCAGTAAGTCAATTCTGCTCACCACCCCAGAAGGAAGAAGGATCAAGTATGTATCCCGGCATGTGCCAAAGAGGACTCAAGTAAATTGTTTAACAGGAGTTGTGCAGGAGGAAGTACCAGTGGTGAAATATTTCCCGGATGTATTTCCAGAAGAATTGCCAGGCATGCCACCGGATAGAGATATTGAGTTTTTGATTGAGCTTTTGCCAGGCACAGGGCCAATATCAAAGAGACTGTATAGGATGCCCGCCAAGGATTTGGTGGAGATTAAGAAGCAGATTAAGGAGTTACTGGATAAGGGATATATTCGCCCAAGTTCTTCACCTTAGGGATCGCCAGTACTTCTAGTGGAGAAGAAGGATAGATCGTTAAGGATGGTTGTTGATTATCGAGGATTGAATGAAGTAACCATCAAGAAAAAGTACCCACTACCGATGATCAATGATCTGTTTGATCGATTGCAAGGAGCTAAGGTATTTTCCAAGATCGATCTACGATCAGGATACCACCAGTTGAAGATTCGAGAACAAGATATACCTAAGATGACTTTTACCACCAGGTATGGGCTGTACGAGTATACCGTTATGTCATTTGGTCTGACTAACGCACCTGCATATTTTATGAACATGATGAACAAAGTGTTTATGGAGTTTTTGGATAAGTTCGTCGTAGTGTTCATTGATGATATCCTGGTTTACTCGAAGAATGAAGAGGAGCATAAGGAGCATTTGTGTTTGGTTCTTGGAAAGCTCAGAGAACATCAGTTATATGCCAAATTTAGCAAATGTGAGTTTTGGTTGAAGGAAGTTGGATTTCTCGGACACGTTATATCTGGAGAAGGTATAGCAGTAGATCCCACTAAGGTTGACACTGTGACAAATTGGGAAGCCCCAACAACAGTTGGAGAGATCCTGAGTTTTCTTGGACTTGCAGGATACTACTGAGATTCATTGAGAATTTCTCAAAGAATGCGAAGCCTATGATGGAGTTGTTGAAGAAAGATACCAAGTTCATATGGACTGAGGAATGTGAGGCTAGTTTCCAAGAGTTGAAGAAATGTTTGGTTACATCACCTATGTTGATTTTGCCAGATTAGACCAAGGATTATGAGGTGTATTGCGACGCTTCACGTCGACGACTTGGAGCAGTGCTTATGCATGAAGGAAGAGTTGTTTCATATGCCTCACGATAGCTCAAACCTCATGAGTTGAATTATGCTACACATGATTTGGAGTTAGCAGCTGTAGTGCATGCATTGAAGACATGGAGACATTTTCTCATTGGAAACCATTGTGAGGTGTACACGGATCACAAGAGTTTGAAGTATATTTTCACGCAGAAGGAGTTGAACCTCAGGCAAAGGAGATGGTTGGAGCTCATCAAATATTATGATATGAGATTGCATTATCACCCCGGAAAGTCTAACGTAGTAGCTGACGCGTTGACCGTAAAAGTCATGTCAACACCTTAATGACGGGAGATTTACCAAGGGAGTTAGCCGAGAATCTTCGTGAGCTATGGTTGGAGATAGTTCCGAGAGGCTATGTAGCAGCATTGGAGATTCAGTCTACATTGATGGATAAGATCAGAGAAGCTCAAAAGACTGACAAGGAGATTGCCTCTATTAAGGAGAAAATGAGCAAAGGAAAAACTAAGGGATTTCGTGAGGATGAGCACGATACCTTATGGTTTGAAGACCGTGTTTATGTGCCTAATGATTCGGAAATCAGGAAGTTAATTCTGCAAGAGGCCCATGATTCACCATATTCGATTCACCCAGGAAATACCAAGATGTACTTGGATTTGAACGATACTTTCTGCTAGACCGGAATGAAGAAGGATATTGCGGAATATGTAGCAGTTTGTGATGTATGCCAGAGAGTAAAGGCAGAGCATCAGAAGCCAGCGAGATTGCTACAGCCATTGCCGATACCCGAATGGAAGTGGGATAAGTTAGGCATGGATTTTATTACGGGTTTATCCAGAACTCTTTCAGGCTATGACTCAATATGGGTTGTAGTCAATCGTTTGACAAAGGTAGCTCATTTCATTCCAGTAAAGACTACCTATACCAGTGCAAAGTTGGCAAAGATATACATGACCAGAATCGTATGTCTGCATGGAGTTCCAAGGAGCATTGTATCAGACAGAGGAACCCAATTCACCTCAAAGTTCTGGAATCAGTTGCATGAAACTTTGGGTACCAGACTGGAGTTTAGTACAGCTTTCCATCTGCAAACAGACGGACAGACCGAGAGAGTCAATCAGATTTTGGAGGATATGCTAAGAGCTTGTGCGCTAGATTATGGATCTAGTTGGGATGAGAATTTGCCATATGCAGAGTTCTCTTACAACAATAGTTATCAATCCAGTTTGAAGATGGCCCCTTTCGAAGCCTTGTACGGAAGGAGGTGCATGACCCCATTGTCGTGGGATGAAGTTGGAGACTGACAGTTGTTTGGACCGGATCTGATTAAGGAGTCTGAACAGAAAGTAAAATTGATTTGCGATAGGCTCAAGGTAGCCCAGTCCAGGCAGAAGAGTTATGCAGATTCAAAACACAAGGAGACAGTTTACGAAGTCGGAGACCGAGTATATCTTCGAGTATCACCACTTCGAGGAGTTAAGCGCTTTGGAGTTAAGGGAAAATTAGCGCCACGTTTTGTAGGCCCATGCAAAGTTATGGAGCGTATGGGAGAAGTAGCCTAGAAGTTGGAATTGCCCGAAGGATTGTCAGGAGTCCATGATGTATTCCATGTTTCCCAGTTCAAGAAGTTCCACGCAGAAATGGCTGACATACCACTGAGAGATACAGTGCCACTCGAAGCAATTCAGTTGGACAGTGATTTGACCTATGAGGAGAAACCAGTTAAGATTTTAGAGTATGCCAGTCGAGTCACCCGCAGCAAGGTTATCAAGTTTTGCAAAGTTCAGTGGAGCCACCACACAGAGGATGAAGTCACCTGGGAGCGAGAGGATGATTTGCTGAAGGACCACCCTCACCTATTTTCTAGCCAACCTGAATCTCGAGGGCGAGATTCATCTTAAGAGGGGTAGGTTTGTAACATCCCAAAATTTCAATTTGGAATGTTATACACTAGATCATCATTCCATATCATATTTTATTGCATTTTGGTTGATCCTAGAAATTTTACGCAACTCAAGGACCCTCGGAGAGAGTTGGGGATTTCGTTATTTTCATATTTGAGTTTTTCTCAAATTTTGAAAATAGGATCATTTGATTTTATTTATTTTATCTTCAATTATTTCTATTACAAAAATATGAGAGAGGGAATAAAATGACTTTCCCAAAATAAAGAAATATTGAGGATTTAATAAAAAAATCAAATAAGATTTTATTTTGGTTTTATTTGCTATTTTATTTGAATTTAGGAAAAATGCGCGTTTTTCAAAATTGCATTTGGCCCCAAATAAATGTTCATCCTGTGCGGCTTCATTTTAGAAGCCGGGGAAAATTTATTTCGGGATTTTTGGAGTCCGTTTAGTATTCCTTTTGTTTTTTTCCGAGCGTAACTAAAAAACGCAACCAACTTACCGGGCCGTGTCCGACCTGGACTCCCGGCCCGGCTGGCTTTATATAGCCGGGAGGCCCAGCCGCCACCGCCCCCCACCGAAACCCTAGCCCGCCGCCGCCCCTAGCCCGCGCCACCGCCACCCGCCGCCGCTGCCTCGCCGTGCCGCCCCACAGCCCGCCGCCGCTGCCGCGCCGCCCCGCCGCCGCCGCACCGCCGCCGGAGGTATTTTTTTTTTCCGCCGCCGTTTTTTTAGAAAACCGATCGGTTTTCTGTCGGTTTTTTTTGGTTTTTTTAGGTTTGTTTTTTTAAAATAGATCGGTTTTTCTGGTTTATTTATTTAGCGAGCGTTCTCCCGTTCGTTCGTTTTAACGAACGTTCGTCGTTTTTCTTTTTCTCGGATTAAATCCGCGTTTTTTCTGATCACGATCTCTGATCCGATGTTCATTTTAGTATAACTTTTCACTCGTTTATCAGAATCAGACGATTCAAGCACCTGGAGTTTCGTCTCGAAACCCTCTTTCCGTTTAAAAAACTCAAACAAGTTTTTCCACTGTAGAAATTGCCCTAGATCTAGAATAATAAACGAAGCTTGTTTCTTTTGCCGTTTGTCTTTCGCTGCTTCGTTCGATTTGATTCTTTTTGCCAACCGGAGTTCTTAAGTTGAAATTTCTGGTTAGTTCTCTTATTTGGGTTTTACCTGTGCATTAGTTGAGTACTTATTGTATGCTTGTTTGTTTGTGATAGAGTACCCGGAGTGCGCCGCTTGCTACTTTGAATCGCTAGGTTTTGCGGATCATCAGCAAGGCAAGTAACACTTTGATCATACCTCCTACTACCCAGTTTTATTGCATTAGATCAATCCTCACACATTGCATGATTAGGATCTAATTAAATTGTGGGTTTGGGAAATATTTGAGGTAGAACCTATTACCTGTTTATTATCAAACCTTTGGGAGTTACTTCTACGTTGCTTTTTACGCCATGCTATGCTCGTAGACGTGGATTGGGTGAGTGTATCCATGACAGATGTGAGATTTGTTAAATTATTGGTTTATCTAAGGTGGCAACTTAAATACACATCTGGGTGGATTGAGGCACCTGGGTATTCCAGCGATTGCCTGTTTTCTTTTGGACCCCCACCCAGGCTCAAAGGGATCATGAGATTATTCATGCTAGAAACTTCCGTGTGCAGCCACAAGCTACTATGGGCTCTAGCATAGTTGACTACGTCGTGCGAACTCTTACAGTGGTAGACTAGCAGATGTAGGGGATGTAGGTTGGTACGGTCTACCCATTCGTAAGGTGCTAGCGCTTCTAGAAGACTATGTCTCGGTCATCCGTTTCTCAAACACCATGTAGTGCGAGAAATCAAGCAGAGGCGATCGAGTCTTGTGGGGAAAAGTGCGCAAACCTCTCCACAGTGTATAAACTAATCATGGTTAGCCGTGTCCCCGGTTATGGACATCTTGAGTATCTAGCACCTGGATTATCATGTGAATCTCATCATGTTATTCTAAAATTAATTTTGTTGGGTTTTGTTTAATGATGATGCTTAATTGGGATTGAGAATGCTGTCAACCATTCTCAATGTTTAACAACTACCATGATAGTTAAATAAAATTTATTCCTTTGCAGTAGGGAAAAATTGGCTTTACGCAAAACTGTAACCATAGAGCTTTCCACCAGCCAAATATGCATATGGTATAGCCTTATTCTTTCATCACTCTCTATGTGTTACTTTGCCAGCATATTCTATGTGCTGACCCGTTTAGGGCTGCAACATTAATGTTGCAGACTTTTCAGACGATGATTAAGGTGTCTTTAGGTCGTGGTTCTATACTCAGTGATGCCGTTGGAGTTGATGGACTCACTTATCTTCCAAGCCTTCCGTTGTTATCGTTATTAGATGGCCTTAAGCCATATTTATTGTAAGAAGCTCTCTTTCGAGACACTCGATGTAATAAGTGTGTGATTGCTACTCTGTTATAAATCCTTCAAGTACCGTGTGGTCTCAGCATTACTGATCCAGGGATGACACCTGAGCACAGAGATTGGACCATTTGAGGTCTGGTCGCTACACAAGTCTTCAGAGCGCAAAAATGATGCAAGCGCAAGTCGTCCACGTCCATCTCCATGGCGACCACCATCACGTTCGTGATCCACATCGTCATGAAGGGCAAGTCTCCTCCAAGCATCATGTGCATGACGACGACGAACGCCATTGTGCTCAAGCATGACAATGACACCATCATCATGAAGATGCTCGCCAAGCGCAAATGCACAAGTCCCAATAAGTCCTACTTCATGCCAAGGTCAAGCCTCATGAGCACAAGAGAAGACCGTGAGACAAGCACCACCAAGAGGACGCTACAACTACTGCCACCACCACTTCGGCATCTTCACCAAGTGCTATCAAGGCATCTTCGCCTTTGGACGTACGGCATCTTGGCCTACTTCCTCGACTATGCCTACATTGACTTCATCAAGTCCAAGGCGACCACCTAAAAGCGAGGGTGACACTTACATCTTCGTAAGCCCCTCAAGGAAGATGGCCGAGCATGGGAATTTCGCTTCGGTCATGGATACAAGCTATGAGGTACCACATCATATGGGCCTCATACAAGACGACAACAAGAAGGTCGAGCAAGGGCCATCCCCTTCAACCACGGCGACGAGCATGAACCTCTTCAACAACATGAAGACGGCGCCCATATTGGACTCATTCTCCGAGTCAAGCTATGAGACCGCAAATGAGACCTTACCTTTGGTCTTAGAGGAGAGTGATGATGTGCCATCTTCGGCCTTCATCCACGGCTACGACTACAACATGATTGAGCATGGAGACATTTGCACCTACATCTCTCCGACACCCACATATGATGAGATGTCCCAATTGCCATGTAAGGAGAGCCACCACCCCATGAGTGAGATGAGTGACTCCACCATATGTGACATTGAGTGCATTTCCTATGAGAGGGTGAGTGTGACCACCAGTAGCCCCACACTTGAGAGCATGCCACACATCCTATGTGAGGTTGAGAGCCATTTGAGTGACTCCACCAACCATATGAGTGATCATCCAAGAGGGAGTGAGTGAGCCACAACACTTAGTGAGTGAGGTAGTTGAGATGGCATGTGAGGCCACATTGATTTCTAATGAGTTAACCTCTACTCCTAGTGTGTTTTATTCTTGGTGCTAGGTCTCCTACATGACGACACGCCTATCCTCGACGAGTCCATACCTCCAATGGAGACAACGATGGCCATGGTGGAAGAAGATGCACCCCCACATGGTTCCATCAAGATGAAGATGACCACGACTTGGTCTTCGACACCTCACCTACAACAAGCGATGCTCTAAAGGTAAAATAGGTGATGGTGCTTCTCTTGTCCCACTAGTGGACTATCTCACCAATGATTGCTTGCATGATGTTGATCCACCTATTCCCATGCTTCATGCTAGTGCGATTTCTTCATGTCATGACTTGCCTATTTATGATGAACATGATGATGAGCATGTTGATTTGCCTAGCTGTGATGCTATGCTCCATAGGGTATCATGTGAAAATTCTTTTGGTTACATCATGTTTGACAATCCTTTGAATTTGTCATATGCTATGAGTGAGATCTCCCATATTGCATCATTTCAATCTCAACATAGTAGCTATGCATGCCCCATTAAAATAAATCCCATTTGCACTTATGGCATAGATGACGAGATGATGGTCATTGGCTTTTTGCTTTTCATGTGATGATATTGCCATGCTTCCTTTACATGATTTGTGCAATTCATGTATTATGCCATGCCATGGTCACATTGTTCCAAATATGCTTTGTTTTGGATGTTGTCAATATTCTCCATGTGATGTTTCCATTAATGCTCATGAGGAGACCCCCATAGTTTCCTCATACATATTAGGAGATTTTGATGCATTCCATACTTTGCATGGTTCTCATAATTGTTTGCACCGTATGCATTCCATGAATAACAATGCTCTACATATTTCCCATGATGCATTACACAATTTGAGTCTCCATTATGCTATACATAACAACAAACCTATCATGATGGATGACATGTTTCTATATCACGCATCTCATTTATTTGAGCATTGGCAATTTTGTGCTAACTAACACTTGCACGTGCGCATCATGATGGATGATGTGTACATCTACCACGCACAGACAATTTTCCCTTTGGGTTTGTTTTGTGTACATACTCAGGTATACTCGTCAACCTCTCAATCCCAAGAGTTGACGAAACGAGCTCTTAAGAGCAAAGATGACTTGGGATCCCGTGAACTATCCTTCCCACCATTCTCTTTGCGCAACGACTACGCGCATCTATTCTACTTGTCTCTCACATGGCTTTGTGCTATATATCACTTGTTACGTTATGCCCATTTTATCGTGTTCACTTTGCATGCTATGCTTGGTTCTATGTCTTTGCCATGCAATTATGACCCTTGCTTGCATATACCCATGATTCACCATTATGCTACTCCTCTGTGTACTTGCATGCTTGGTGGAGATCATTGTTACTATTGCCATTTTTATCATGTGCCTCATGCTATTGATGCTATTTTTCTCATATCTTGCCTTCATACTTGCGATATGTCATGTACATTATGTATGCCCACCATTTGCACACATGACATGCTTGCCATGATTACTCCTAGTACGTTGCATCTTTGCACTACTAGCTTGCTTGACTTGATCACTATGATTGATTGCTTTGTCGCATCACCCATGTTCCATTCTTACTCGCTTTCTTGGGTTGATGACATATATGTTCATGCCTCTGACATGATACAGCTTGTTCGTTGTCGCTTGCCTCCAATTGTTGCATCTATGCTTATCGATCTCGAAGACTTGGACATATTACTTGTGATGCATGCTTGTTTACTTGAGCCTATTGTATTTGGTTGTTCTCGCATCATATGCCTCCATACTATGAAATGCCCCCTTGTCCTTTCTTATGATGAACATGATGCATACACTTGTTGGGTACCTTTCCACCTGAATGATAGGTTTTGCACTTCCGCTAACCTCATTTGTTTTTGCAAGTGTTTTTCATGTTCTTTCCTTTTGAAGGATTAACAAGGTGGTACCATCACGAGACATATTGGTTATGTGAAGTCATACAAGATGCGCAACTCCAACATCCTTGAGACATTTCTAAAGGTGACCTCCTTCCCTTTGTGATAGAGGCGAGGCTGTCCTGATCTTTCGATGAGATGATAACTATCGATTTTATGGAGTCGACTTTGAGGATCCGACTACAAACGTGCAAGACGTTGCACCTTAGCAATCGCTAAACCAATCTCCTGAGGTTACTGACGATGCCGGAAGCACGGTCAGCCTGACCACGAAGGTCTATTCCTGCAAGAATCGAAGAACGAGCAAGAATATGATAAAGCAATCTGAATATTGCGAATATATATGAAGAATTGATAATGGTTGGGATCCGTAAGCGGTCTTGGTCTGGTCGTTGGACACAAACGAAGTACACGAAGTTGCAATGGCTAACTTTTAACTAAACAAATCCCAAGGAAAAAGGTACTAGATGGATCTACTTATATAGGAGCAAGGGGTGGTGGCCAAGGAGGTGGGAGGACATCCCAAGGCATCCTAAAACCAACCCTAGGTCGTACAAGGCTCATGGGCCCAAGTGGAGGTGATGCAACACCTTTGGACTTGTTGTTTGTCTCAGATTCTGCTGCAGCGTCAGATTGTTTCGTTGATATGTCAATGATCCGGAAAAATTTGAAGGTGAATCCAATTGGATTGGAAATAGCATGAAATCTACTTTCCAACAAAAAAAGAATCATCCAATTCAGAGTCTGTATGAAAATGTTGTTGCGTTTTGAGTCTGGCATGTCTGTGCAGTCCAAATCTGAATCCAAAACGTGAGAGACTTGGACTCTATCTTCTCTTGGCCCAAAAGTGACGTGAGAGGACTTTTTGAACAGAACCTAAACTTCCCCTTTTCCCTTACCTTCATATGTCTATTGTAGAAATGTCCCATACACCTGCAATTAGACAAAACACAAAAGTGTGTGAAGTATTTTTGTTCTGGATAACATAAATAGATTATAGAATAGTTTGCACTAGAAATCACCTGACAAATATGCATGTATGCAATATTTTTGGTCGTATCCAAGGTAGTCATGTCCTCATCATCCTCCCCTTCTTGAAACAAAGCCGTCCTCGGCGTTGCTTAATCTGAAATGTGGCTAACAAAAGAGACAAGGTGTACATGTTGTATATGTATATGTCATCCATTTTTTCTTCCCTTTATTTTTGCACATATGACACATGTATACATGAGTAACTTTCATAGATCATAAAATATGAAGTCAAAATATTATCATAAGTAGAAGGCATGAAAATATTGCAACTCAGTTTGACATAAAAGTGAAGCTCTTATTCATATCAAAAGATTGACAATATTCATCATTAAACCATCCCAACATTGATGAATAAATCTTTCTTGCATCAAATTTACATGCGACAACATTCTTAAGTAAGAAAACAGGCAATAAGTCATTGGACACAGAATCATCACCAAGATTTGAGATCATATCAAAATGATTATACATTGGTTCTTTTGCATCAACAGTTAATTCAATGGGTGTACTCAAAATTGTTGGTATTTCAGTTGTTTGATCACATGGCAAAGTCAAATTATCAACATAGTCCTCTAAAATAGGCGGTACGATCAAAGTAGTGGGTAGCTCATCAGATGGTGCATTCAAATTGACAAGGCATTCATCATTCTCATGTAGAGATGGAAGATCAGTACCTCTTTCATTACCTCTTATGATCAACTCAGATGATGTAGCGACTCTCGGGGGCGATGTGTCACATGGTGGAGGTGATGTAGTCCTCACAACAATGGATGTGGTTGTCATAGTATGCCGAGTAGTTGAAGGAACAATCATATCAACTCTTGGAATGTTGATGTAGGGTAGGAACCCTATAGGCCGATCTTTCACGAAAGGAGCGGATCCTGCGATGAAAACGAAGAACACGAGGGAAAACACAAGGGAAACACAAGAGGAACACTCAAACTAACAAGCACAAGTGACACATGTGCTAGATCCTCGACTACAAAGGGGAAAATACACGATCCAAAGTCAACAACGGACGATACACGGTAACCGATCTTCTCCGTGAGGAGGTCTTGATGTTCTTCCCTAAAGAGGGGTCTTGAATCCACTTGGGGGATCTTCTCTATAGGAGGCTCAAATCTCCAAGGAGAAGGTAACCAAGTTGATGAGCAAAGCTCTCACACGAAATATGAGCTAATCCTTTACTAACCTTAGAAAGGAGGTGGAGGTGGTCTATTTATAGTCTTTGCCACGAAGGGGTAAGTGGGAGAGGGGTACAAGGCCAAAGGCCCGTGGCTGCACACAGGCAGGTACTGGATGACCGGTGGGGGTCGGACGTCCGGTGGCTCAGGACGGTCCGGACGTCCGGCGCGCGTCGGATGTCCATTGATTCTTCTCAGGTGTTGTGGCACCGGTCGTCCGGGTGGTGGGACTCGTCGGACGTCCGGAGGTTGTCGGTCGTCCCGCCGCTGTAGATCTCTTGGCTGGTCCTGGCGTGGTCGTGTCGGACGTCCGGGCGTTGTAGAGTGTCAGACGTCGGGTGGCTTCCGGTCGTCCGATCGTTGTAGACTCCGCATCTCCTTCTTCTTCCGTCTTCACTTCCACGCTTCCCTCGCGGATGGTGTAGGTGTTCCTTGGCGCTTGCACTCCTCCATGTTGTCTGTAGCATTCCGACAATACCTATGCATGCACACGGGAGAAGTGTCAAGTAGTATACCATCCTCGAAGGGGTCAAGTGAGCACGTGTAAAGGAGATGATTCACCTTTGTGTATGTGAAGTAGATGTCGCACACGTCACTCGCCGAATGGACTCTTGGCATGGTGATGTCCATAGGATGCTCCGCATCATCTCCCCTCCCTTGGGAAAGATCCGACCTCGGATCGAAAACCAAATCATCATGGGAAAGAGATGGCTTCACTGTGTAGAACAGGACGTTCACCAAGTAGTCATCATCTTCAAGCTTGAAGTGGTCAGTCTCCAATGCCGCACCATCTAATGATTCCTTCAAAATGAGCAAAGACAACAAACACTTGGAAAAACAAATGTGGTTAGCATTAGTGCAAAACCAAGCATTCAAGAGGCGATTCACCAAACAAGTCTCGTCATCATGCAAAGCATATGGTTTGACAAAGGATTGTGACATGGCATCTCAGCACATAAATTGAGCATAATCAAGGATATCATGGGGACAAGCATGTAAATGTGAGGTAGTGATGCAAATATGTTGGACAAGTGAACAAGCATCTACCTCAAGCTCATAGCAAACATTCACAAATTGCTCAATGAAAGGTCTATGGTAGGCATAAGAATCATTCACAACACCAAATAAAATGAAGTGTCTAAACACATGGGTCAAGTGCAAGACAATCCAAGCATAATGTGCATAAGGTGTAGTGAATATAGTGTGGCACTCAACACAATAGAAAGAGCAAGTGTTCATCGTGCGTGAGGCAATCAAGGCAAGCATGTAGCAATCGATGGCACATGGCATATGTGAAGCGATGACATTGTTGCAACCAAACATATGAGAGGAGCAAGTAGTCAAGAATTGGATGCAACACACAAGGCATATATATCATGATGCATGGAGCAGTGAAAATGAAAAATCGAAGCAAGGTCTCTAACATGTGTGCAATCAAGTGGTGCAAGATGAACAATAAGCCTCATGGTGCAAGCAACACAAGTAGTATGATCCGCAATATCCATGCTCAAGAAAGATGTCACCTTGAAGGCGTGTCCTTGTGCATTCTTCACAATGCCGAAGTGGTAGGAAAGGTGTTGGAGAAGTGAGTCATGGTCGAATGTATGAGGCTCACTCTCAAGAGCTTGAATGGTCAACTCATGTGAAGCGGAAGTCGACACAAGGTCCAGGTATCCTACACATGCACAAAAGAAAGCAAAGAATGTATGCGCATGGTAGATAAACACATCATCCATCATGATGGTTCTCTTCTCTTGCACATAACCATTAGAAGCACAAGTGTATGAATAATATGATGCAACAATGGAAATATTCATGGCACGAGGTATATGGTGCAAAGAGGTAGGACAAGCATGCTTCACAAGGAATATGTCAAAATCTCCAAACATATGTGAGAATGCTATGGGGGAAATATCATTAGCAAGATTAAAATCATGGTTGCGCTCAATACATGGAAAATCATCTAGCATGAGAGAGGAAACATATGGAGAGATATGACAAGAAGCAATAATAATCATGTGCAAAGCGTGTGGATGGTTGTCATCAACCGCATGAAGCGAGCAAATTTGAGTCATCGGTGATGCAACAAGCCAAGCAATCATGGTAGTCAAGTCGTGCAAGGTAGTAGTGCGAAGATGCAACATTCCAGAGTAAATCATGGCAATCATGTCATGAGAGCAAATAATAGGCATAGGCAATGCACAAGACATATCGCAAGCACGAACACAAAGCAAGATGAAAGTATCATCATAGGCATGGGGCACAAAGCAAACATGGCAATAACAAGCAATATCTCCACCAAGCTTGCAAATACACATACAAGTATGAGAATCAATCATCATTTGTAATGCAAAGCATGGGTCACAAATGCATGGCAAAAGCATAGGAATGAGCATATCATGCAAAGTGAACATGGCAAGATGGGCAAAGGATATATAATGGACAACAACCCATAGCCAAGTGAGGGCCATGTAGAAGAAATGTGCGAAGTCTTTGCGCGAAGAGAGCGGTGGGAAAGACACTCTGTGGGATCCCAAGTCATCATTTCTCTCTAGAGCTCCTTTTGTCAACTCGTGGGATTGCGAGGTTGACATATATTCATGGGTACCTACACAAAAGAGACACCAACCAAAGAAATTGTGCGCGTGGTAAATGTACACATCATCCATCATGATGTGTATGTGCACGTGTGAGTTAGTACAAGATAAGCATCGCTCAAATAAATTTGATGCATGGTATAAGAACATGTCATCCATCATCAAAGAATAGTTATTGTGTATAACACGATGGGGACACAAATTGAGAATGCAAGTATATGGCACATCAATAGCACGTTTATTCATGGGGAGCATATTGTGCACATAAGTATGAGGATCATGCAATGGATGAGAGTGATCAAAATCTCCTAAAATGTATGAGGAAACTATGGGGGTCTCCTCATGAGCAATATTGGAAACATCATATGGGGAAAATGGACAACATCCAAAAGAATGCATATCCGAAGCTAGGTGGTTATGGCATGGCATATGAGATAAATGATGCAAAGGTATCATGTCAATATCATCACAATAGAAACGAATGCCAATAACCATAGGCTTGTCATCTATGTCATATGTGCAAATTGGGTTTATTTTAATAGCATATGCATAGTCACTATGAAGAGATTGCAAATATGACATATGATTGATCTCATGCATAGCATATGACAAGTCAAGCGGATTGGCAAACATGATGTGACCGAGAGAATTAGCACAAGAAATCCTATGTAACATTGCATCAAAACTAATAGACTCCACATGGCAATCATCATACTCATCATAAATGGGTAAATCATCACATGGGGAAATCGCACTAGCATGAAGCATGGTAATAGGTTGATCAACATCATGCAAGCAATCAATGTCAAGAATGTCCACCTATGTTACCTTCTTCATTCAACTCAAGTGGTGTAGGTGAGGTGGGAAAGACCAAATGGTGGTCAATATCATCATCTTGATGGAACCATGTGGGGGTGTATCATATTCCACCATGGCCATCGTCTTTGGAGGACGAACTCGTCGCGCATCTGCGCATCATCATAGATGTGACCTAGCACCAAATGAGAAGACACAATAGAGGTAGAGGTCAAGTTGTTAGTGTTGAAAGTGGCCTCACATGACCTATCAACTATGTCACTCTCTCTATGTGGTGGTTCACTCACTCCCTCAAAATAGGTGCGCTCAAACTCACATACGGTGGAGTCACCCATCTCACTCAAGTGGTGGGGGTTGTGGCTCTCCTCACATGGGAATTGTGGTAACACATATATGGGGCTAGTGGTGAAGTCACTCTCACTCTCAATATGGTGGCACAGGTCACTCAAGTCATCATATGTCGCCGTGGTCGAAGGGAAAATCCCATGCTCAACCATCTCATTGTCGTCATCGTGGATGAAGGCCGAAGATGGCACATCATCACTCTTGCCTCCTAAGATGGAAGCATCATCCTTGCTCGCCACCTTGTCGGTCGCCTCCAAAGCTTGGTCCTTGAGGGTCTCCGTAGTCGTACTCGTCGCCGCACCATCTTGAAAAAGAGTCATGGTAGACTCGGCATTGTCGATGCCACAAAGAGGGATGGCGGTGAAGTCAAACTTGGGAGCATCGTCTTGGAGCTCGTCGGGCTTGGACATCGTGGTGGTACTAGCCTCATGCTTGTTCTCATGGAGCTTGGTCATCGCGAAGTGAGCTTGGGGTGGAGAAACTTTGGCCTTCATGAGTTCTTGTTCCGCCTTGAGAGCGCCAATGTAGTTGTCGTCGAGGGACTTGTAGTTCTCGAGGAAGATCGTCTTGGAGATGTTGTTGTGCAATCCCATCATAAAGTGGAACTTCATCGAAATGGGGTCATCCACGCCGGCTCGTCGCAAGGCAATCTTCATCTCCTTGAAGTACTCGTCGATGGACTTGGATCCTTGGATGGTGTTCTCCAATTGGCGTTGAAGTTGTTCCATGTAGGTTGGAGGCACGTACTCTCCCCGCAAAGCTCTCTTCATATTGGGCCAACTCATGTTGTGGGTCTCCGAAGGTGCGTGAAGCCACCATGTGGACGCGTAGTCATGGAAGTTCCTTATGGCGCACTTCACTTGATCTTCGGGAGGAACTTGATGCAGCTTGAGGTATTCGTCCATCAAACGCTCCCACTCGAGATACTCCTCGGGTTCTAGAGTTCCATAGAAAGGAATCTCATGGTGGATGTCGAGGTCGTGGTAGCTCGTGGAAGTCGCGGACTTGAGCTTGGGGAGCTTCTCTTGATGTGCTTGTGGGCGAAGATGTCGTATGTCCATAGGCGAAGATGCCTTGAAGTCGCTTGGCGAAGATGCCAAGGGAGATGGTGAAGTCGTTGAGCGGTTGGTGGTGTTGAGCTCTTGACCTTCACGTCTTTGTTGGTGATGGTGTCGATGCCGATGTGATCTTGCAGGAGATGGTAGCTCGGTGGCATGTGCTCTTGAGCGTCTTCTCGAAGATGAGGAAGATCGCTTGTACGACTTGATGAGGGCTTTGATCTCCTCCATTTGAGCTTGCATCTTGGCATCGTTGGAGTTGTTCGTGGCATCGAACTCGTCGTTGTTGTTGTGGATCGAAGATGAAATGCCTTGCCTATCCATCACAAGACTCGAGCAAATATGAGTGTGAGAAAGAGAAGAACGATACCAAATGTACCTTGACCGAAGTTGAAGATGGATCAATGATCACTCCATGATGTAACAAGGAAATAGCACAATTTGTACCATTCTTGTCGGTTTCTCACACCTACACAAATAAGGCTTATGGTGGACCTCAGTGAGGATAGTGGCACAAAAAATTTAATGCAAAATGTTAGCAAGAGTCAATAATGTTGAAAGAGATTCACAAATTCGCAAGTGTAACAAGTAGACCAATAGCAATATGTGGTACACGGAAACACACACATGGATAGATAAATGGGGTCGTGCAACTAAGGAATGAGCACAAAATGTGAAATCCATGGAAAATGCTCGTGTTGCACAACTCAAGAGAGACGCCAGCACGATTGCTCTATAGGCGGATATGACACTTGTGCACAACCTATAAGATGCAAAATGTATGATCTTTCTATCCCAAGTATGCTATGTATGTATGTTCTGGTGGTGTGATCCAAGATGATCAGATATGACAATGTGGTATGATGCTATGGCTATTGCTTACAAGCTCTTTGCTCTCTTTTTCTTTTGCTTAAAAGCTTTATTCTTTTTTTCGATATGGCCACGATGCGAAATGACAAACCAAGGTAGCAATTGGGAATATACGGGAACAATCTTGTGACACAAGGGATGATATGATACCAATATGATATGGTATGTATGCAATGTATGGTGCAGATCACTAATGTGCACAAGTAACGTTGCCGGCAATACTCATATGGCTAGTCTCGATAGGCAAGTGATTGCAAAATGGGCTAGGGGGTTATCAATGCAATGGCAAGGGAATATACAATGGAGGGATACCACAATACCAAGATGATATGGAGGTTACCGTCCTTGGCGATGATGAGTGGCGGTTATCTTGATGGAGATACCAAGATGATGGAGACTCGTCCCTAAGTAGCCGAAACACCTTAGGAAACGGAAAAACCGCAAACTCAAAATCTCAAATGTCAAATGGTGGTAGAGGGAATGCGGTGGTGGTTGCAGAAGCTCAAAGGGATTGCAGAAATGCAATGATGGGTTGTGGAGTACGCAATGCGGAAATGGAGGGTAAGGTGGTGGACTATACATGGTGTCGGAGTTGGAAGCACGGTCCCTAAGTAACCGAAACACCTCAGGAGACACAACTCACAACACAAACAAAATTGGGTTAAATCAAGGTGGCGGGAGTGTGAGGTGGGCAAAACTATGCGGAAGTTATTGTGGTGGTGGTGATTGATGAAGAAGCAACCGTCCCTAAGTAGCGTAGACACCTTAGGAGACTCAAATCACTCCTCAAGCAACCACTAATGCGATGGGGAACAAAATTGGTTAGGTTGCGGAAGTCGGTGGTGGTATAGCGCATGATGTGGTGGAAGCCCTAGGCAAAGATGCCAAAATTCACAAAATTTGATGGAGTCAAAAGATGTTGGTGGTATTTTTGTGGGAAGGAGGATGTCAAGAGCTTTCCAACGAGCTAAAGAATGTGAAAATCGGACTCCGGATGAATTAGTTATGCCGAAACAAAATTTCAGCAAAATCTAAAACTACAGGTTATGGAGGTCCGGACAAGGTCGGATGTCCGGGGGCCGGACGTCCGGGCGGGCTCAAAAATCTGTAAATTCGGCTCGGGTTAGGGGTTCCGGTCGTCCGAAAAAGGTCGGACATCCGGTCGTTCCAGGGGCTCCGGACGTCCGGAAAGCGTCGGTCGTCCGGGGGTCGGGGTCAACGCGACATGCGAGTTTCAGAACGCGATTTTAGGCGGAATTTGGGGATTTTGGGGTAAAAAATGAGGAGATTTAGTGGATGAAAGATGGGGAAACTTGGGGAGATGCTAGATCCTCTTGAAACCAAGCAAATCTACGGATCAAATCCAACAAAACTTCATCAAACCAACAAATCACAAAAAAAATTGGGGCTATTTTTGGTGGGGATTGTCAAAATTGGGGAAGAACACAACAAAATCAAGCTAGAAAACGAAGAGGGCAGGCTCCGAAATCGTGATCAACTTGGCTCACGATACCAAGATGATGTAGGGTAGGAACCCTATAGGTCGATCTTTCATGAAAGGAGCGGATCCCGCGACGAACATGAAGAACACGAGGAGGGAAACAAGGGAAAACACAAGGGAAACACAAGAGGAAAACTCAAATTAACAACAACAAGTCACACATATGCTAGATCCTCGAGTACAAAGGTGAAAATACATGATCAGAAGTCAAAATGGACGATACACGGTAACCGGTCTTCTCCGTGAGGAGGTCTTGATGTTCTTCCCTAAAGAGGGGTCTTGAATCCGCTTGGGGGATCTTCACCGTAGGAGGCTTGAATCTCCGAGGAGAAGGTAACCAAGTGGATGAGCAAAGCTCTCACACGAAATATGAGCTAATCCTTTGCTAACCTTAGAAAGGAGGTGGAGGTGGTCTATTTATAGTCTTAGCCACAAAGGGGTAAGTGGGAGAGGGGTACAAGGCCAAAGGCCCGTGGCTGCACACAGGCAGGTACTGGACGACCGGTGGGGGTCGGAAGTCCGGAGGCTCAGGACAGTCCGGACGTCCGGCGCACGTCGGATGTCCGTTGATTCTTCTCGGGTGTTGTGGCACCGGTCGTCCGGGTGCTGGGTCTCATCGGACGTCCAGAGGTTGTCGGTCATCCGACTGCTGTAGATCTCCTGGCTAGTCCTGGCGTGGTCGCGTCAGACGTCCGGTGGACGTCGATCGTCCGAGCGCTATAGAGTGTCGGACGTTCGGTGGCTTCCGGTCGTCTGGTCGCTGTAGACTCCGCATCTCCTTCTTCTTCCGTCTTCGCTTTCATGCTTCCCTCGCGGATGGTCTAGGTGTTCCTTGGCGCTTGCACTCCTCCACGTTGTCCGTAGCATTCCGACAATACCTATGCATGCACACGGGAGAAGTGTCAAGTAGTATACCATCCTCGAAGGGGTCAAGTGAGCACGTGTAAATGATGTGATTCACCTTTGTGTATGTGAAGTAGATGTCGCACGTGTCACTCGCCGAACGGACTCTTGGCAAGGTAATGTCCATAGGATGCTCCGCATCAAATGTGCACCGTGCGCTTGTTCTCCTCATGGGCAACACGTCGTTTTAATTCCTGTTCAGCTTTGCAAGCAAGACGAAACAAATGGTCCATAGGATAACACTCTTCATGAATGAATATCTCTTGAATATCACGGTTTAATTCTCCCCAAAATCTATCCATAAAATCACCTACACTTTCTTCTAAAGAGGAATGCAACAAGGTAGTTTGTAAATCATCATAATATTTTGTTATAGTGTCACTACCTTGTTTTAAATGTTGCAACTTCTTAATCATGTCGCGAGTATAATAAGCGGGAACGAAATTATGTCGCATGGCAAGTTTCAAATCATCCCAAGTAGTAGGTATATAATCAGGGTGTAACCGAACATATTCACTCCATCAAACCAAAGCATAACCAGTGAAAGAACCAACCGCAACCTTAACCTTTTTATGTTCATTAAATTTATGGGAAGCAAATATATAAAGCAGGTCTAAAATGGCCACTAAATGGTGGTATAGATACATTAACCTAGTCATGTGCATTTGGATGTTTGTGCACCTCTTATGACGATTGTGGTATTTGCAAAGGTGGCGGCATGTTTCCCACGATCGACAAAGCCCATGAATTGACTCTGGATCCTGTCATGATTAGTAGAAACAAGAAACAGAATCCAAAAAAATGTTCCTATGAACTACTTGGAAGTGGTGATAAAACGCTCACAGTATAGCAAATCTCAATATCTTACAAGTTCTTACCATGCAGCAGGTGGTGATCGGCAACCAGAGGTGTCAAATAACTCTGAAGATTGAGTAAAGCGATTGCCAGGGGAAAGTGCGTAAACACGGTGTAGAAATATGTGGAGCTTGGAAGGCTTAAGTATATGGTAGCAAAAGATTAGCAATAATCAATTCAGAGATGCAATGTTGAAGAAACGCTCAACGACGGTACTGTGCTGGTCCTAGGCTAAACCGGACTAGAGACGCGAGCCTAGAACACTAATGAGGTCACGCCGTAGCACAACTAGCATCAATAAAGGATATGAAGTAGCTCTGGACAGCAAAATATAAATGAAGACCACAATAGCCGTAAAGATAATGATGTCAAATAACAGCCAAGCAGGATATATCAACAACTTCCTCTCCAACTTTTCTCTGGAGAAGTTTGTGCCAATTTTTTGATAATTTTTTCAAGAATGGTATTGACTCAAGCTTTCAAACGCAAAATGAATCACTCAATTCCGAGTTGATATGAGGAGTCAAAAAATTCTCTAACTGGCCTGAAAAACTGGAATAAGATGTGTACGTGGGCAAAAAGACCTATTTAAAAGCCGATTTGGAGGTGCCAAATATTGAACTAGATTCTACAACTATTTAGATGCGACTCGTCGCTAGCTTTCATTTGAGTACTTGCGGAGCCAAAATGGACTTCGTATGAGAGAGTTATGCCTGTTTTACTGAACAGTGCACAAAACAGATTCCAATCCGAATTCAACTACGAGATTGAGTTTAGATAGATCCAAATTTTGTTTTTTTACTCTTTTTTTCTCACACTTTTTTCTTTTTATTTCTCTTTTTTCTCTGACTTTTTTCTCTCATTTTTTATCTCTCTCCCTCTTTCCAAAACAAACAAGATAAGATGCAGATTGGATCAAGCAAAGATGTGAACGATCTCAATTATGATTGTGACAGTGAACGATGGGTAGCATGTGGTGGAAATTGATGGATAAGTGGTGGACAGCGGAAGGGATAACAATGCAGCGGCGACGTGACTAATGTCAACAGAACTCGAAACTCTAAATGAACTAGACACTAAGACCAGCAAGTCGACACGACGATGCAACCGATAATTCAACTATGCAAGAAATGAAAATAAAATTGCAAAGGCTCAGACTGGCTTGGACAAAGGATGAATAGATCTAACTTTTTTGTGGCTTTTTCTTGGACAATAGGGGTAAGAAAATAAATCTAATCTATGAAAACTGGAAATTCTCACCGAGCAACCTGAAAACTGATACCACTTGATAGAGGCGAGGGTGTCCCGATCTTTCGATGAGATGATAACTATCGATTTGATGGAGTCGACTTTGATGATCCGACTACAAACGTGCAAGACGTTGCGCCTTAGCAATCGCTAAACTAATCTCATGAGGTTACTGATGATGCCGAAAGCACGGTCAGCCTGACCACGAAGGTCTATTCCTGCAAGCAATCGAAGAACGAGCAAGAATATGATAAAGCAATCTGAATATTGCAAATATATATGAAGTATTAATAATGGTGGGGATCTATAAGCGGTCTTGGTCTGGTCGTTGGACACAAACGAAGTACACGAAGTTGCAATGGCTAACTTTTAACTAAACAAATCCCAAGGAAAAAGCTACTAGATGGATCTACTTATATAGGAGCAAGGGGTGGTGGCCAAGGAGGTGGGAGGACATCCCGAGGAATCCTAAAACCAACCCTAGGTTGTACAAGGCTCATGGGCCCAAGTGGAGGTGATGCAACACCTTTGGACTTCTTGTTTGACTCGGATTCTGCTGCATCGTCAGATTGTTTCGTCGATACCTCAATGCTCCGGACGAATTTGAAGGTGAATCCAATTGAATTGGAAAGAGCACGAAATCTACTTTCCAATAAAAAAAGAATGACCCAATTCGGAGTCCGTGTGAAAAAGTTGTTGGCATTTTGAGTCAGGTAGTCCTGGCCATGGGCAGCCCGGCCCGAAAAAGCCCGACCTGGCCCGGCCGACGCTGCTCCCGGGCCAGGCTCGGGCCTAGATTTTGAGCCTGAAGGCCGGGCCAGGCCCGGGCCCATCGTTTTCGTGTTTTCTTGAAGGACGGGCCGGGCCGGCCCGAAGCCCGACGGGCTTTTATGTGTTTGGGCCGGGCTCGGGCCTAGAAAACAGGACCGACGACCGGGCCAGGCCGGGCTCGGGCCTGGGTTTTTTGCGTCGGGCATGGCTAGGCCCGGCCCAAGGTATGGCTAGGTATAGAGTCAGGTATGTCTGTGCGGTCCGAATCTGAATCCAAAACGTGAGAGACTTGGACTCTATCTTCTCTTGGCCCAAAAGTGACATGAGAGGACTTTTTGAACAGAACCTAAACTTCTCCTTTTCCCTTATCTTCATATGTGGATTGTACAAATGTCCCATAGACATGCAATTAGACAAAACACAAAAGTGTGTGAAGTATTTTTGTTCTGGATAACATAAATAGATTATAGAATAGTTTTCACTAGAAATCACCTGACAAATATGCATGTATGCAATATTTTTGGTCGTATCCAAGGTAGTTGAGGGAGTCCTGGATTAGGGGGTGTCCGGATAGCCGGACTATACCTTCGGCCGTGCTCCTGGACTATGAAGATACAAGATTGAAGACTTCGTCCCGTGTCCGGAATGGACTTTCCTTGGCGTGGAAGGCAAGCTTGGCGATACGGATATGTAGATCTCCTACCATTGTAACCGACTCTTTGTAACACTAGCCCTCTCCGGTGTCTATATAAACTGGAGGGTTTTAGTCCGTAGGACGAACAACAATCATACCATAGGCTAGCTTCTAGGGTTTAGCCTCTCTGATCTCGTGGTAGATCTACTCTTGTACTACCCATATCATCAATATTAATCAAGCAGGACGTACGGTTTTACCTCCATCTAGAGGGCCCGAACCTAGGTAAAACATCGTGTCCCCTGCCTCCTGTTACCATCCGCCTAGACGCATAGTTCGGGACCCCCTACCCTAGATCTTCCGGTTTTGACACCGACATTGGTGCTTTCATTGAGAGTTCCTCTGTGCTGTCGCCATCAAGAAGGATGCCTCATCCCGTCTTTAAAGACGGCACCATTGCTAAGGGAGCTTTGCCTGTCAGCCAAACTCTCTGGCTAGGTGGTTTCCTTATGACCGCCTGTTCGGCTGTTGCGCCGATGATGACCTCTCGGGTCATCGAAAGCAATCTTCGCGTTAGCTCGGAATTAGCCGAGCATCTAGATCCCATGGAGATCTCTTCCCTAAACGAGCTCTGGGATCACATCGCCGCCCTGGGAGTCGCTACGGATTACGACCAGATTGGGCCTAAACCTGATCTAAGAGAGATTAACTCTCCCCAGGTCACCCATCACGTTGCCGTGGTAGAGGGACAGTGCGGCGACCCTTCATCTATCTTAAGGACTAGCTATGTCCGGATTCCCTATCCCTCCAAGTCGGATACCTACGGAGGGGAGGACATCACTCAAGACCTGAACTTAAAATTAGGCGACGGGCTAGATTCATTGGACAGCATCCAAGAATCCAAACTTCTGAGTTCGGAAACTCCTTGGCCCCTGGGTCTCAGATTGGGTGAGGTTTCGAATTTGATTCCACCCACCCACCGGTACATAAGCGATCTATCCTAAATTAGGCAAGAGCCCGAAGAAGCAGTACATCATTACTGGGCCAGATTCCTCCTGGTTATGAACATGATAAAGGACTGCCGCGAGGAAGACGCAATTTCATTCTTCTGCAATAATTGCACGGACAAGGGAATCCTCAACGTCATAAGTCGCCGTGATATTACACGCTTCGCTGACTTGGCGTCCATAGTACGAAAGTACTGTGAGATGGAAAGCGCCTAGAAAACCGAAATAAAATTTTGGGACAATCCGGCCCTGAATACAAACCCAGTCCGAAATAAAAGGGTGCATCATCGCCAGACACCTGGGGTTCAATACCAAAAAGCAAAAGCCCTCTACAGGGCACGGAACCGTATTGGAAGGACGGCTTAATCGACCCTGTAAAATTCACAGTGCAGAGAGCGCCACACCAACCCACAGCCTTAGAGCATGTTGGATACTCCGGCAGGTGGCAAAAATTGGCGAAGATCTTCTAATTCTAGAAGCCACAGAAAGCCACCCCAGAGACACCAGTACGATATTAACAGTCTTCGAGACTTTCGCATCAAATAATATGCGAAAAAGAACACTCCGCAGCCTTGCCGAAGTCTACCAAGTAGCAACAATAAAGCCATGGAGTGACACGGCTATTACTTTTAACGCCAGTGATGAACCTAAATTCCGAATAGCCCGAGCAACAGCCGCATTGGTCCTCAGTCCAATAGTGGACGGCTTTCGTCTTACCACGGTACTCATGGATGGCGGCAGCAGATTGAACCTCATTTATGAGGAAACCCTTCAAAAAATGGAAATAGACTGGAACCGCATTGAGCGAAGTAGCACAACCTTTAGAGGAATAATCCCCAATCGGGAAGCGCGCTGTATAGGAAAAATCACACTAGATATGGTGTTCGGCACGCCGGATAATTACAGGTCCGAAGAGGTCACATTCCAGGTGGCCCCGTTCAGTAGCGGATATCACGCTCTGCTAGGGCGGGAAGCGTTTACAGTCTTCCAAGCAATACCCCATTAAGGGTACATGAAGCCCAAGATGCTCGGGCCTAACGGAATCATCACTCTCGCTAGTGATCTGGACATAGCACTCCACGCCGAAAACAAGACAGCCGCACTGGCCCTCGAGGCGCTATCCGAAGCTCTAGCGGCTGAGGAACTGACTGCGCTGTGCTCCACGGTGAATAGGGACGATGTGATACTCGACAAAAGATCCAAGTCCACCTCCTTTAAACCGGCGGACGAAATAGTCAAATTCCAGGTCCAGCCAACGGACCCCAATAAAACAGCTTCCATCGGGGCACAGTTAAACCCTGATGTAGACGCCGCACTGCGAGAGTTCCTACGAGAGAACTGGGACATTTTCGCCTGGCACCCTTCAGACATGCCAGGAATCCCACGCAGGCTGGCCGAACACAGCTTAAATATCCTAAAAGGATTCAAGCCAGTCAAACAGGCTCTTCGGCGTTTTTCCGAACCTAAGAGATAGGCCATGGGAGAGGAACTAGCCAAGCTATTGGAGGCCGGATTCATCAAAGATATAAAATACCCAGACTGGCTAGCAAACCTGGTGATGGTACCAAAGAAGGACAAATCATGGCGCCTGTGCGTTGATTTTAAAGACCTTAACAAGGCTTGCCCAAAGGATCCCTTCCCTCTCCCCCGCATCGATCAAATTATCGACGCTACCGCAGGACACGATTCGTTGTGTTTCCTCGATGCATACTTCGACTACCATCAAATAAAGATGGCAGAGTCAGACCAAGCCGCAACGGCATTCATTACACCATACGGCCCATTTTGCTTCAACACAATGCCCTTTGGGCTCAAAAACGCCGGCGCAACATATCAGCGCATGATTCAGACATGTCTGGGAAACCAGATCGGCAAAACAGTGGAGGCATACGTAGATGATGTGGTCATTAAAACAAGACATGTCGAATCTCTAGTAGACGACTTGAGGCTAACATTCGATAACCTCCGAACATACGACATCAAGCTCAACCGGGAAAAATGCGTTTTCGGCGTTCCAGGCAGAAAGCTCTTGGGCTTCATTGTATCCGGTAGAGGAATTGAAGAAAATCCAGCCAAGATCCGAGCTCTGTCACAATTGGATATCCCGAAGGACCTCAAAAAAATACAAAAATTAACCGGATGCGTGGCGGCTCTAAGCCGCTTTTATCTCCCGCTTGGGCTAAAAGGCCCTACCCCTTTACCGCCTCCTTCGGTGCACCGAACACTTCGAGTGGACGGATGTAGCCACGGCCGGACTCGACGAAATAAAAGCCATCTTGGCTACAAACCCAGTCCTGGCTGCGCCAAACATTGGCGAACCAATGCTATTATACATTGCAGCAACCCATCAGGTCGTAAGCGCAGTGCTCGTCGTCGAACGAGAAACGGATGGACACAAATTCCTCCTCCAAAAGCCAGTCTACTACGTGTCCACTGTCCTTACTCCGTGCAAGTCACGGTACCCGCATTATCAATAGATTGCGTACGCGGTATTTATGGCATCCCGAAAGCTGCGACACTACTTTCAAGAGTGTTCAATAACGGTAGCCTCGGAAATGCCACTTAACGATATTATAAACAACCGCGACGCGATGGGCCGGATTGCAAAATGGGCCATCGAGATCCTCCCGTTCGACATAACTTACAAGCCACGGCGAGCTATCAAGTCGCAAGTTTTGGCCGACTTCCTCGCAGAATGGACGGAGGCCGAACTCCCTAAAGAGTACGGCACATATTCAAACTGGGTCATGCACTTCGACGGCTCCAAAATGTTGGCCGGTCTAGGGGCTGGTGTCGTTTTGACGTCCCCCACAGGAAACACAGTTCAATATGTACCCCAGATAATGTACACAGACTCCAACAATGCAGCCGAATATGAGGCCCTTTTACATGGTCTCCGGATGGCAGTATCCATGGGCATTCAACGCCTAGAGGTGCGCAGGGACTCGAACCTCGCAATATCCCAAATAAATGGAGATTTTGATGCCAACGATCCATAAATGGCAGCTTATCGCAACGCTGTCCTAAAAATGTCAGCTCGGTTCGAAGGGCTAGAATTTCACCATATAGCCCGGGAAAATAATCAGGCGGCAGATGTCCTGGCACGCATCGGCGCAAAACGCGATGTAGTCCCCACCAACATCTTCTTGGAAAAGCTGCTCAAGCCATCCATAGTACGGGAAGGGGAACCCGACAATAACAGCCCGGACCCAACCGCACTGCCCGACACCGAACACTCTGACATAATTTGAGGCTCTGCCAATGAAATAACACCTTCAGCCCACGCAATAATGGCCGTCATCGCCCCGTGGACAGAACCATTCCTCGCCTACCTTACTAGGCAGGAACTCCCCGAGGACCAAAATGAGGCATGCTGCATAGTGCGGCGATCTAAAGCCTATAAAGTCCATGAGGGAGAGATTTATAAGAAAAGCACTACCGGAGTTCTTCAAAGGTGCATCTCCGAAGAGGAAGGGCGGAACCTCCTGGCTGAAATTCATGCCGGACTCGGCGGTCATCACGTTGCAGCTCGGTCCCTTGTAAGCAAGGCCTTCCGTACAGGTTTTTATTGGCCGACGGCCCGGGCAGACGCCCAGGACTTAGTCAACGATCCGTCGGTTGCCAGCTTTTTGCAAACCAAAGCCATATGCCACCCACCGCCCTCTAAACTATCCCCATCACTTGGCCCTTGACGGTCTGGGGGCTTGACATGGCTGGACCCCTTAAAGGCGGAACCCACAAGAAAAAAATACTTACTGGTCATGTTGGATAAGTTCACCAAATGGATAGAAGCCAAGCCTGTTAAGACGGCCGAATCCGGACCGGTGATAGACTTTATATCCGGGGTTGTACACCGTTACGGCGTCCCCCACAGCATCATCAGTGATAACGACACGAACTTTACGGCCGATGAGGTAAAACTCTGGTGCAAAAACATGGGCATCAAGCTCAATTATGCTTCCGTCTATCACCCACAAACTAACGGCTAGGTCGAACGTGCAAATGGTCTTATCATGAGCGGTATCAAACCCCGATTAGTGCAGTCCCTTAAGGAATCTAATATGCACTGGGTAGAGGAGCTCGACTCTGTACTCTAGGGGCTGCGGACCACGCCGAATCGCACCGCCGGATACACACCATTCTTCATGGTGTACGGCGCAAAGGCAGTTTTGCCCTGCGACATAATTCATGACTCACCTCAAGTGCGCATGTATGAAGAAAGAGAAGCCGAGCTCGATCGGCAGGACAGTTTGGTAGCCTTGGAGGAAGAGCGAGACATGGCAAAAGCCCGTTCTGCATTCTATCAGCAGCAGGCTTGAAGATACCAAAGAAGAGAAGTACGGGCCAAAAATTACAACGTTGGCGAATTAGTTCTACGCCTACCGGACAAGAAAAAGGACAAACTCAAGCCCAAGTGGGGAGGTCCCTTCATAATTGACCAAGTCCTGACTGGTGGAGCGTACCGCCTGCGAGATGCATCGGATAACCGACTCGAGCCGAACCCATGGAACGCAGCCCCTCTCCGAAGATTCTATGCCTAGCGCCGGACTCTGTGTTCGTCTCCTTCCTCTGTCCATTTTTTATATACTTTCTGTCTTACATTTCTCTCCTCCTCCTCTCTTTCTCTTATAGCCTTCAAAGGCTCATAAAGTGATGTGCTATCCGCGCTCATTAAACCTGGGGGCTTCTTTAAATAGAAGCTTATTTATACGGGCTTCATGCCCAACACATGTGTCACACTTCCGCATGTACCTTTTATTCACCATTATATGCATCGATATGACTTAAGTTTTGGCCAAGCTGGGTTGCCTGGCTCCTGTGCTTACCCCGACGTTCCTGATTGTTTGGCTAGGTGGTAAAGGGAGCACCTCTGCGATTGTTACTGCCGGGTCAGCCGGATGTGCACCTCAGACTGGGTGAAGCCGAAAGATAGCGTTCTTAAGGGAATATTCGGTCGGTGAACTAAAGATGATCTTTTCTTTCACTTATTTATCTACACGCCCCCAGATGTTTTTCTTGCGTCTCTTTTTGCAGAATGGACATGCACTTTAGGGCATGCCTCCCGGGGAAAGGAACCCCTAACAGAACTATTCTCCCTGGAAGATGTTTCTTACTAACCATGTAATATAACATAACTAGTTGGGCACTTGTCTGTTCAAGCACTAATGACCCCTACGCCTGGTTTCCATGCATACCCCGGTTCTTATATAACCGCAAGGGTATTCGGACACACTCCGGACCGTCAGGTCCCGAGGTTGAAGCGAAAAGGTCGGCCATGACAAACGATCTACAATCTGGCTAGAAGGTATTACACATGTCAATTAAAATTACATAGTCAATCTGACTGATTGTATTCCTCTTCGATACCATCCAACAGGCTGTCTAGCTTACAGTCCTGTTGGGAATACTTTGCGGCCAATTCTACTTGGCCGTATACTAAGCTCACAGGGTCTCCTTCCCATCGAGCCCCACGGGTCCGACCTCGGCCATGTGGTTTGGGTCAGCCTTCGTGTACCACGTCTTCATCATGGCCCAGGCCTCTCTGGCGCCTTGATGGCAGGCCGACATCTTCCACAATCGGAAGCGCCGCCACGCTCCCTTCAGCTTCTCCACAAGCTCTCCAAGGCCTTCGGGCATGGAGACGGATGGCCACAAGGCCTGGGCGACGCCTTGCATCACCTCCCGAACTCGCTCGTGCAGTTGTGAGAGCTCGGGAAGAAGGTCACCTATAGAACCGGGCATTTCCTCTGCAGGACGACCTGTTAGCATACCTACAGACATTACTCTATTAGTCGACTTCCTCGCCGAACTCTTTTTTCAAAAGTTTGTTTAAGCACTTACTAAATATGCCGCGTCGAAGCCGCTGATTCTCCTTAATGGAGTCCAACAGCTGGGCACGAACATCCTTCGGTTCAACGCCCAGCTTGGTGTTGGCATCTTGGAGATCGTTCTTCTCCTGCCTCACCTTTGTCAGCACACTCTCACCAGCCTTCAGCTGGCGTAGGAGTTGTTGCTTTTCCGGATTTAATCCGACGCCATCTGCAATTTCATTTGTCAGATTTGCACCTACGCCGCACTTCGCAAAATACTTATCTTTCGAAGCGTATATTACCAGAGGGAGTCTCCTTGGGCTCCCCTGCCGCGGCTAGTGCGGCCTCAAGTTGGGCTTTGCACTCTTCCAGCTCCTGGGACGGTAGGGTATTCTTTTCTGTAAGAACCTGCATAACAAATGATCCTTAAATCAGTTATTCTAACTGTTTCAAGTCTCGGGGGCTACTGGTATATATATGATTACCAAAATTTTCTTACCCGTATGTCTTTTACATATTGCTCCGTGGCTTTGGCTAGACCATTTTGAGCGGCACGGAGGTACACATCTCCCGAATTGAAGGCATCCAATGCCTCTTGGGAGAAACAAGCGTCATGAAGAACTGTCCGGTGACGCCTGTGGTTCATGGCACTCTCCACCTTGGAATTGGTGGCAGACATCCTGTCCGCATCCTCTGTCGGAGGAGCGTCCGGTGTGTGCCCTGTGTTTGCCTCTGCTTCTGGACCAGGCTTTGGAGCCTGGCTGGTGGAGGCGCGATTGGCAACCTCTCCGGATATAGTCCGGTGAGGTTTCTTCGTCCTGAAGAGAGCACGAGCGTTAATATGCCTCGAAGGAATAACACGTGGGAATAAGATGGCGCGCTATACCTTTGCGTCGGCGTCTCAGTCCGGACCGCACTTCTTTTCAGCCCGCGGGGCCTTGCCACCCCTCGTTGGCTAGTCGCCGCACGCTCGGCCTCCCGTCTCAAGGACCTCCCCTGCAAAACACGGTTGTCATACAGCAATTGAAAACACGCGAGGATAGATCCCTTCTCAAAGTGCTGGGACTTCGGTCTCAGTTACCTGTGAGGCTGGGAGTAGCCCTGGGTAATCGGCCGTAATGGCCACCAAGGCATTGTCCTTGCTCAATTGATGAAACACCCCATCAATCAGCTCCACAGATAAGTCCGGATCCTCTTGAGAGGCCGGGTCGAGGGATCGTCCCAGATCCTCGGGTTGTGGAGGAGGGCAGTTTATTTCCTTAATAGCCTAGCGCAGTTCCTGCGTTGAATTCGTTAGACTGAATATTTAGCGATGGGAATATAAAACGGATGGGCAAGTAAAAGTGTCCACTTACCCAACTTGGGGGATTGTACATAGAAAATCCACCCTGTGGGTTGACGCGGAGAAATTCCTCCTCTTCTCCCTTGTACAAAGCGGACAAGGTCTTTATTAGAGCGGCAGCCGAATCTGGCCCCTTTCGGCCATGGCGGGTGGCGTCGTCCTCCCCGTTGAAGTCCCACATGGGGAGGCCTCTATACTAAAGCGGCTGCACCCCTCGCATGATGCATACGGCCATGACCCCGATCATGGTTAGTCCGGAATGAGCTAACAATCTTATCCGGCCCATCAGGTAAAGAACATCCCTGTCACTTTCCCTCTGAGGGCTCCGTGGACGCCATCTTAGGCACTTCTTTAGGGGAGCACTGTCGAACTCAGGGAGGCCGATCCGGACAGGATCCGGCAGCGGGACGTCCTCTATATAAAACCATTCCGAAGGCCAGTCCTCGGACGCCTTCTTTGGGGTTTCGGATAGATATCCGGTCCCGGCGAGGCGCCACCCTTCGGCTCTGCCCACTTGATATATTGACCCCTTATTAGAATGGGGCACAACACAGAATAGCATTTTCCACAGCGTGAAATGAGCCTCGCAGCCCAAAAACAGCTCGCAAAGGGCTACGAAGCCCGCAATATGCAATATGGAGCCAGGCGTGAGGTTGTGCACCTGGAGGCCATAGAACTCCAGGTGCCCCCGGAGAAATGGATGAATTGGAAATCCGAGCCCTCTTATTAAGTAAGGGACAAGGCATACCTGCTCTCTTTTGGAGGGATTGGGGGCGCTCTCCGCTTGCTCTCCGCCATTATAGGTGGCAAGTCCGGCTCGAACCGGGACCATATAGGCCGGGGGGAGAAATCCCTTGGTCTGGAGCGTCACTATCTCGCTGTGCGGGATGGAGCATCTCTCCCAATCTCCAGGCTGAGGGCTAGAAGGGCGAGAGGAGGAGCTACGGCGGCCGACCATGATAGAATGGACCTCTGTCGGATACGCTCTGATGAATACTCACGGAGGGGAGAAGGTGTGGTTTGGATCTAAATCCTCGTCCCCTTAAATAGGTGGCTCATTCACAAGGCTAGGGGTGTAAATATAAAAACACCCTGACTTTTCGTATTCGTTTGACACGTGGAAGACGGCCATTATTGGGCGTAGAAGCCAAGGAGCGCTACATTTACAAGAAACCGGACATTATTCAATAGGTACACAGAATTTGGAGGAGAACCCGCCTTGCAATGCCGAAGACAATTTGCGCGCCGGACTCGTCGTCATTGAAGCCTGGTTCGGGGGCTACTAGGGGAGTCCTGGATTAGGGGGTGTCCGGATAGCCGGACTATACCTTCGGCCGGACTCCTGGACTATGAAGATACAAGATTGAAGACTTCGTCCCGTGTCCGGAAGGGACTTTCCTTGGCGTGGAAGGCAAGCTTGGCGATACAGATATGTAGATCTCCTACAATTGTAACCGACTCTGTGTAACCCTAGCCCTCTCCGGTGTCTATATAAACCGGAGGGTTTTAGTTCGTAGGACGAACAACAATCATACCATAGGCTAGCTTCTATGGTTTAGCCTCTCTGATCTCGTGGTAGATCTACTCTTGTACTACCCATATCATCAATATTAGTCAAGCAGGACGTAGGGTTTTACCTCCATCAAGAGGGCCTGAACCTGGGTAAAACATCGTGTCCCCTGCCTCCTGTTACCATCTGCCTGGACGCATAGTTCGGGACCCCCTACCCGAGATCCGCCGGTTTTGACACCGACAGTAGTCATGTCCTCATCACTTTGAGCCATCTTCCAATAAGCATATTGGACGGGCCATTCTTTCATTCTTGTTTCCTCCTTCTTGTCTACATGTTATATCTATTGGATGGAGGACCGACATTGGAGATGGAACCCATGGACCTTCAAGTTGAGGAGCGCTCGGACTTATTGGAAGCACCTTCGAACCTCCACTCATGCCACGACATCGAGCATTGGTACAACAACACCTCCTTATTTGTTGATTGTTCTCACACATGTCATGCTCGATGGACATATCATACACATGACAAATTTGCATCTTATGCATGGATTGACTCACATTATGATTGTCGTGTTGCATCTATTTCCATTTCATCCATGATATATGAGCTTGTGCACTTTCTTAGCAAATTTGTTGTGATCTTCCTTGATGGCACATATATACATTATAATCATATTGCCATCATCAATTGCATGATCACATACTCATATTGAGCATCCATTGCCATATTCATGCTATTGATAAACCATCTCTCTATGACATCATTTTGCACCGTGGTTGCATTGATCACATTCACAATACATTTGTGTGCATAATGAATGATTTTGCTCCCATGAATGCTTTACATCTCATTCCATATCATCTTGCTAAGCTTCATGTGTTTTGTCACGAACATTCTTGCCGCACGGACTCATATTTCCTTGATAGACACTTTGTGTGCACTATACATTGTATTTCTGAGTGTCGTTTGTGTTTGCTCCTTTTACATGTATACCACTCCAGCGACACCTTGGAGTCCTTGGATTGCGCAATGTCTTCAACTCCGTCCACAACAACCGTTTCCATGGTGATGAGGATCATGATCCGAGGTTGGATCTTTCCCAAGGGAGGGGAGATGATGCGGAGCATCCTACGATCATCCCCATGTACACTCAAGCATACGCCTTTAGACCTAAGGTGAACTCGCTCCTTTCTGAATCTTCCCTTTCCGCATGTAAGACATGGATGCTACTTCAAGCGCGGACCTTGTGCATACTCAGGTACACCCGAGGAGACCATGGAGAACCCAAGGACCAAGGCCAAGAATGCGCGGAAGTGACGATGGAAGAAGGAGACAGCTCCAGGACCCGGACATCCGGCCGCTGGAGACAACCCCTACAACAACAGCCTCCCAGCCACCAAGTGCTACAGGCCCCGGACATCTGGCGTCTACCCCAGACATCCGGTGCCTTGCCAAGTCCCGGACATCCGGCCTCGGCCCCGGAAATCCGGACACCGCCGAACCCGAGAGCAACAAGTCCAACCCCACCAGCCCAGACAACCGGCCCCTCCAGCCCGGACATTCGGCCCTCCACGAACGCCCAGACATCCGGCCCGTCGCCCGGACGTCCGGCCCGTCGCCCGGACGTCCGGCCATCCCTGCCTGCTTGCAGTGCATCCGGGACGAGGCCCATGTACCCCTTCGCCCCTTAGACTATATATACTCCCCTCCATGATGTAGGGTAGGAACCCTATAGCCCGATCTTTCACGAGAGGAGCGGATCCCGCGATGAACACGAAGAACACGAGGAGGGAAATGAGGGAAATCACGGGGGAAACGCAAGAGAAACACTAAACCAACAAGAATAAGTTACACATGTGCTAGATCCTCGAATACATAGGGTTCACACGGTACATGGTAAATCAAGGACGATACAAGGGTAACGGTCTTCTCCGTGAGGAGGTCTTGATGTTCTTCCCTAAAGAGGGGTCTTGAATCCGCTTGGGGGATCTTCTCTGTAGGAGGCTTGAATCTCCGAGGAGAAGGTAACCAAGTGGATGAGCAAAGCTCTCACACGAAATATGAGCTAATCCTTTGCTAACCCTAGCTAGAAGGAATAGGAGGTCTATATATAGTATTAGTGCAAAAGAGGGGGCTAAGGGGTACATGGGCTGCGGCCCAGCTCAAAAACAACACACACGCGTCGGACGTCTGGGAGTCACCGGTCGTCCGGAGGCTCGCGAGGGACCGGGCATCCGGTGCCTGTCGGACGTCCGTAGATTCGGCTCGGGTGGTGTTTTGTCGAACGTCCGGTCGGGGTCGGACGTCCGGGCGTCGGTCGTCCGCTGGGTTCCGGAAATCCGTAGATTTGGCTTGGGTGCGGTGGCATCGGACGTCCGCTCTGGGTCGGACGTTCGGAGCCTGGAGATTGTCGGACGTCCGGTCCTGACCGGTCGTCCGGAGCCTGTAGCTTCTTCTTCATCATTTCTTCTTCTCCGTTGTCTCCATCTTCACGCCCATCTTCCTCTTCCTCTTCTCCTTACTCCTTTGCTTCTCCATGATACCTGAGAATGCACAAAGTGTCTGTATGAGGTAGTAGCCATGTCTCATGTGCATCAAAGTGGAAATGTCAGAGGAGATATGTCACCTCGGTTTCAAGAGCTCTTGCATGTGCTCGTGTCATGGGTCCAAGAGGTGTTGTAGAAGATGTAGTTGGGTCCATGGGGATGGCCTTGGGATGTCCGCATCAATAACGAATAGTACTATTATTAATGCCTCTACAATCAATGCAATACGTGACATACCATCCTTTTTTGGCACTAAAATGATATGAACAATACAAGGACTAAGGGATTCGCGCATATAACCTTTGTCGAGCAGTTCTTGTACTTGACGCATAATCTCTTTCGTCTCCTCTAGATTGGTACGGTATGGTGCACGGTTGGGTAATGATGCACCGGGAATTAAGTCAATTTGATGCTCTATCCCTTGAATAGGTGGTAATCCCGATGGCAGGTCTTGTGGAAAGACGTCAGCAAACACCTGCAAAATGTTAGTGACAACAGGAGACAAAGAGGAAGGCACGTCCTCAAATGAAAATAATGCCTCTTTGCACACAAAAGCATATATAGCAAACAGATTTGCTAAAATCTAGATCATCAATATCAGATTTGGTGGCAAGTAAACATGCACTTTTCAATTTAATTTCAGAAGCAACACAAGATGGTTTATTATTAGGCTTCATTTGTTTCTCAAATTCTTTTGCCACAATCTGATTTTCACTCTTATTTTTCTCCTGTTTTGCTTTATTAGCTCTATTAATATCATATTTCAAAATGGAATCAGGAGTCATAGGAAGCAACGTAATATTTTTATCCTTATGAAGAAGAGTATATTGATTGTTTCTACCATGGTGTACAAAATTTTTATCAAATTGCCATGGTCTACCAAGTAATAAGGAACATGCTTGCATAGGTACCACATCACAATCAACATAATCAGCATATGTAGAGATACTAAAATGCACACGAACAGTACATGTTACCTTAACCTTGCCGCTGTTGTTGAACCATTGGATGTAGTAAGGATGTGGATGTGGTCTTGTGGTGAGAGATAGCTTCTCCACCATCTCCATGCTAGCCAAATTATTGCAGCTCCCTCCATCTATGATGACGCGAATAGAACGTTCCTTCACAACTCCCTTTGTATGGAACAAATTATGCCTCTGATTTTGCTCAGCTTGTGTAACCTGCACACTCAAAACACGTTGAGCAACTAAACATTCATACCTGTCAGCATCTTCCGTAGCCATTTATTGCGTCTCATGATCAGAATCATCTCCACCGTGTTCTTCATGTGTAATAAGAGCCAAAGTTTTCCTCATCGTAGTCACTAGCGGACTCATAACCACCATCCACAGTAACAATCATCACACGCTGAGATTAGCATTCTCTCGCAAAATGTCCTCTTCCCTTACAATGACAACAAATAATATCACTTGTGTGCCCTGTTGATGCCATGGAAGAAGAAGAACTATGTGCAGGCCCAGCAGGTGTGCTCTTGGCAGATAGTGGTGGTTGTGCTTGCTTTGTTGTATCATGGCTGGAGGTGGCACCTGATGGAGGTGCTGGTGCAGTGGAAGTAGAGGATGCACGTGGTGTCCATGATGAATATCGACCTGCAGAAAAGTTAGTTCGCGCCAATGCCTGTCGATCCTGCACTTCACGTTCAGCTTTACAAGCAAGATGGAATAAACAAGTGATATTAGTATACTCCTTATACTCTAGAATGGTTTGAATCTCTCTATTTAATCCACCCATAAAACGTGCAAGCATAGCTTCATTCTCCTCAACAATACCACATCTAATCATGCCAGTTTGTAATTCCTGATAATATTCTTCTATAGAATTTTTTCCTTGTCTTAAACGCTGCAATTTTTGAAGTAATTGACATTGATAATATGGTGGAACCCAACGAGTACGCATAGAGGTTTTCAAAGCATCCCAAGTAGCTGGAATAGGATATAATATACAATGTTCAGACCACCAAACACATGCAAAACTAGTGAAAGCACAAACAGCAGCAGGGACACGTCTCTCCTCGGCATATTGTAACCATGTAAAACGTTGTTCAGTTTCTAACTCCCAAGTAATATATATATATCAAGAATATATCTCCCCTCAAATGGTGGAATATTCAATTTCAGTTTAGGGAGATGGTCATGATCTCGTACCTGAGGGGGAGCCCTACCATTACCATTATTTGCATGTGGACGACCTGGTGGTTGTGGTGCTGGTGGTTGCACCTAGTTCTGATTTTGATCAACCTCATTGATGTAGGGTAGGAACCCTATGGGTCGATCTTTCACGAAAGGAGCGGTTCCCGTGATGAACACGAAGAACATGAGGAGGGAAACGAGGGGAAATCACAAGGGGAACACAAGAGAACACTCGAACCAACAAGAATGATCACACATGCGCTAGATCCATGAACACAAAGGAAGATACAAGATCCAAAGTCAACAATGAACAATAGAGGGGGTAACCGGTCTTCTCCGTGAGGAGGTCTTGAAGTTCTTCTCTGCAAGGAGGTCTTGAATCCAAAGGTATCTTCTCCGTAGAGGCCGCGGTCTCTCTCGTGGAGTAGATCCGATGTGGATGAGCAATGCTCTATCTCTAAATATGAGCTAAACCAATGCTAACCTTAGAAAGGAGGAGGGAGAGGTCTATTTATAGTCTTAGTGCAAATGGGGGTGAAGTGAAGGGCTATGCAACCTCTTGAGCACTGCGTTGGTTTTCCCCGAAGAGGAAGGGATGATGCAGCAAAGTAGCGTAAGTATTTCCCTCAGTTTTTGAGAACCAAGGTATCAATCTAGTAGGAGGCTACGCGCGAGTCCCTCGTACCTACACAAAACAAATAAATCCTCGCAACCAACACAAATAGGGGTTGTCAATCCCTATAAGGCCACTTACGAGAGTGAGATCTGATAGATATGATAAGATAATATTTTTGGTATTTTTATGATAAAGATGCAAAGTAAAATAAAGGAAAAGGAAATAGCAAAGGAAATAACTAAGTAGTAGGAGATCAATATGATAAAGATAGACCCGGGGGCCATAGGTTTCACTAGTGGCTTCTCTCGAGAGCATAAGTATTCAACGGTGGGTCAACAAATTACTATTGAGCAATTGACAGAATTGAGCATAGTTATGAGAATATCTAGGTATGATCATGTATATAGGCATCATGTTCGAGACAAGTAGACTGACTCCTGCCTACATCTACTACTGTTACTCCACTCATCAACCGCTATCCAGCATGCATCTAGAGTATTAAGTTAAAAACAGAGTAACGCCTTAAGCAAGATGACATGATGTAGAGGGATACACTCATGCAATATGAAGAAAACCCCATCTTGTTATCCTCGATGGCAACAACACAATACGTGCCTTGCTGCCCCTACTGTCACTAGGAGAGGACACCGCAAGATTAAACCCAAAGCTAAGCACTTCTCCCATTGCAAGAAAGATCAATCTAGTAGGCCAAACCAACCTGATAATTCGAAGAGACTTGCAAAGATAACCAATCATACATAAAAGAATTCAGATAAGATTCAAATATTATTCATAGATAGACTTGATCATAAACCCACAATTCATCGGTCTCAACAAACACACTGCAAAAAGAAGATTACATCGAATAGTTCTCCACAAGAGAGGGGGGAGAACGTTGTATTGAGATCCAAAAAGAGAGAAGAAGCCATCTAGCTACTAACTATGGACCCGCAGGTCTGAGGTAAACTACTCACACTTCATCGGCGAGGCTATGGTGTTGATGTAGAAGCCCTCCGTGATCGATGCCCCCTCCGTCGGAGCTTCGGAACAGGCCGCAAGATGGGATCTCGTGGATACAGAAAGTTACGGCGGTGGAATTAGGGTTTTGGCTCTGTATCTGATCGTTTGGGGGTACGTAAGTATATATAGGAGGAAGGAGTACGTCGGTGGAGCCACAGGGGGCCCACGAGGGTAGAGGGCGCGCCTAGGGTAGGCAGGCGCGCCTCCTACCTCATGGCCTCCTCTTTTCTTTCTTGACGTAGGGTCCAAGTCTCCCGGGTCTTGTTCGTTGAGAAAATCACGTTCCCAAAGGTTTCATTCCGTTTGGACTCGGTTTGATATTCCTTTTCTTCGAAACCCTAAAACAGGCAAAAAAATAGCAATTCTGGGCTGGGCCTCCGGTTAATAGGTTAGTCCCAAAAATAATATAAAAGTGGATAATAAATCCCAATAATGTCCAAAACAGTAGATAATATATCATGGAGCAATCAAAAATTATAGATACGTTGGAGACGTATCAAGCATCCCCAGGCTTAATTCCTGCTTGTCCTCGAGTAGGTAAATGATAAAAACAGATTTTTTTGATGCGGAGTGCTACTTGGCATAATTTTAATGTAATTCTTCTTAATTGTGGTATGAATATTCAGATCCGAATGATTCAAGACAAAAGTTCATATTGAGATAAAAATAATAATACTTCAAGCATACTAACAGAGCATTTATGTCTTCTCAAAATAACATGGCTAAAGAAAGTTATCCCTACAAAATCATATAGTCTGGCTATGCTCTATCTTCACCACACAAAATATTTAAATCATGCACAACCCCGATGACAAGCCAAGCAATTGTTTCATACTTTTGACATTCTCAAAACTTTTTCAATGTTCACGCAATACATGAGCGTGAGCCATGGATATAGCACTATAGGTGGAATAGAGTGGTGGTTGTGGAGAAGACAAAAAGGGAGAAGATAGTCTCACATCAACTAGGCATATCAACGGGCTATGGAGATGCCCATCAATAGATATCAATGTGAGTGAGGAGGGATTGCCATGCAACGGATGCACTAGAGCTATAAGTATATGAAAGCTCAAAAAGAAACTAATTGGGTGTGCATCCAACTTGCTTGCTCATGAAAACCTAGGGCATTTTGAGGAAGCCCATCACTAGAATATACAAGCCAAGTTCTATAATGAAAGATTCCCACTAGTATATGAAAGTGATAACATGAGAGACTCTCTACTATGAAGATCATGGTGCTACTTTGAAGCAAAAGTGTGGTAAAAGGATAGTAACATTGTCCCTTCTCTCTTTTTATCTCATTTTGTTTATTTGGGCCTTTTCTTTTCTTTTTTATGGCCTCTTTTTTTTCTCTTTATTTTATTTTATTTTATTTTTCTTCAGAGTCTCATCCAGACTTGTGGGGGAATCATAGTCTCCATCATCCTTTACTCACTGGGACAATGCTCTAATAATGATGACATCACACTTTTATATTTCTTACAACTCAACAATTACAACTCGATACTTAGAACAAAATATGACTCTTTATGAATGCCTCCTGCGGTGTACCGGGATATGCAATGACTCATGAGTGAAATGTATGAAAGAATTATGAATGGTGGTTTTGCCACAAATACGATGTCAACTACATGATCATGCTAAGCAATATGACAATGATGGAGTGTGTCATAATAAACGGAACGGTGGAAAGTAGCATGGCAATATATCTCGGAATGGCTATGGAAATGCCATAATAGGTAGGTATGGTGGCTGTTTTGAGGAAGGTATATGGTATGTGTAACATCCCAAATTTTCAATTTGGAATGTTATACATTAGGTCATCGTGCATATCATATTTTATTTTGCTTTTGGTTTGATCCTAGAAAATCCTAAGCAACTCAAGCACCCATGGAGAGAGTTGGGGATTTCGTTATTTACATATTTGAGTTTTCTCAAATTATGTAAACAGGATCATTTGATTTTATTTATTTTATCATCAATTATTTCTATTACAAAAATATGAGAGAGGGAATAAAATGACTTTCCCAAAATATAGAAATATTGAGGATTTAATAAAAAAAATCAAATAAGATTTATTTCGGAGTTTTTCGGTATTTTATTTGAATTTAGGAAAAATGCGTGTTTTTCAAAGTTGTAGTTTGGGCCCAGATAAATGTTCACTCTATCGGGCTTGATTTTAGAAACCCGGCAAAATTTATTTCATGATTTTTGGAGTCCGTTTAGTATTTCTTTTTATTTTTCTTCCAAGCGGATTTATATAAAAAAAACGGAACCGACTCTGGGCCATACCCGGCCAGGACACCGCCGGCCGAGGCCTTTAAATAGCGCCCGAGGCCCGCGAGAGAGAGCAAGCCCGCCACCACCGAAACCCTATCCGCCGCCCTAGCCAGCCGCCGCCGCCCGCCGTTGCCGGAGAGCGCGCCTTTCGAGGTTCGCCGCCGCCCCATTTTTCCATGCAGTTTTTTTAAAAAAAAATGCTGTTTGTCATTTTTCTTTTTCGTTGGATTTTCCGCAGTTATTTTCTGATCGCGATTTCTCATCCAATTTTCGTTTTAGTATAACTTTTCGCTCGTTTATCAGAATCGGGCGATTCAAGCGCCTGGAGTTTCGTCTCGAAACCCTCTTTCCAAATAATCAACTTAAACAAGTTTTTGCTACTGTAAAATTTGCCCTAGATCTAGATTACTAGAACGAAGTTGTTTTCTTTCGCCGTTTGATTTCTTTTGCTTCGTTCGATTTGATTCTTTTTGCCAACCAGGGTTCTTAAGTTGAACTTTCTGGTTAGATCTTTTATTTGAGTTTTACCTGTGCATTAGATGAGTACTTATTGTATGCTTGTTGTTTGTCTGCGATAGAATACCCGGAGTGCGCCGCCTGTTACGTTGAATCTCTAGGTTACGCGGATCATCGGCAAGGCAAGTAACACTTTGATCATACCTTTTTCTACAACCCAGTTTTATTGCATTAGATCAATCCTCACACATTGCATGATTAGGATCTAATTAAATTGTGGGATGGGAAGTAGATGAGGTAGTACCTATAACCTGTTTATTATCAAACCTTTGGGAGTTACTTCTACGTTTTCTTATTATGCCATGCTATGCTAGTAGACGTGGATTGGGTGAGTGATATCCATGACAGATGTGAGATTGTTAATTAATGGTTTATCTAAGGTGGCAACCTAACACACATCTGGGTGGATTGAGGCACCTGGGGTTTCCAGGACTTGCCCATTTTCTTTGGACCGCCACCCAGGCTCAAAGGGATCATGAGATTATTCATACTAGAAACTTCCGTGTGCAGCCACAAGCCATTATGGGCTCTGGCATAGTTGACTAAGTTGTGCGAACTCTTACAGTGGTAGACTAGCAGATGTAGGGGATGTAGGTGGTACGGTCTACCCGATCGTAAGGTGCTAGCGCTTCTGAAAGACTATGTCTCGGTCATCCGTCTTCTCAACCACCATGTAGTGCGAGAAACCAAACGGAGGCGATCGAGTCTTGTGGGGAAAAGTGCGCAAACCTCTGCAGAGTGTAATAAACTAATCATGGTTAGCCGTGTCCCCGGTTATGGACATCTTGAGTATCTAGTACCTGGATTTTCATGTGAATCTCAACATGTTACTCTAAATTAATTTTGATGGGTTTTAATGATGTTACTTAATTGGGATTGAGAATGTTGTCAACCATTCTCAATGTTTAACAACCACCATGATAGTAATTAATTTTATTCCTTTGAAGTAGGGAAAAAATGGCTTTACGCAAAAACTGTAACCATAGAGCTTTCCACCAGCCAAATATGCATATAGTATAGCTGTTGCATTTCATTACTCTCTATGTGTTACCTTGCCAGCATATTCCATGTGCTGACCCGTTTCGGGCTGCAACGTTAATGTTGCAGACTTTTCAGACGACGATTAAGGATTTTTAGGTCGTGGTTCTATACTCAGTGATGCCGTTGGAGTTGATGGACTCACTTATCTTCCAAGCCTTCCGCTGTTATCGTTATTAGATGGCCTTAAGCCATACTTATTGTAATAAGTTCTCTTTTGAGACACTCGATGTAATAAGTGTGTGATTGCTACTTTGTTATAAATCCTCCGAGTACTGTGTGGTGTCAGCATTATTGATCCAGGGATGACACCGGAGCATAGAGATCAGACTGTTTGAGGTCTGGTCGCTACAGAGATGGTATCAGAGCACACGCTGACTGTAGGACACGACCACTAAGCTAAAGACCTAGGTCACTACTCACTCTCTTCTCTTCTGACCTCTCATCTCTTCTACTCTTTAGGATGGCGGATGCAAGGAACAAGTTCACCCAACCAGATGAAGATACACCCTTTTGACGCCACTTGAAGGAAGTCACTAGATACCTGAACATAGGAATACCAAGCTTCACGGGAACATACAACGCCACTTTACCTGAAGAAGAGCGCTGGATGATTCAAGTTCAAGTTCCAGGAAGGACGTTCATGCCAGTCACTGAGCCCATAGAGTTTTCTTTTGATGCACCAACTTGGAGTCTAGGAAAGAGCATGGCAGCTCACATCGCCATGGGACGCATTGGAGAAGTCTACCGCAAGGATCTTAAGGATACTATCTACCAGATTTGTGGGCGCCGAGATGAACACTGGGAGATGATCAGCACCTGGAAAGATAGATGAATTACAGCTTTTATCCAGGAGTTAAACCAGCACATTCGACGACAGGAGAATTAGATGTGCGCCGACATGATAGATCTGAAGAAGGCTAAGACTAGAATCAAGGAACTAGAGGAAGAACTCAAGGCTACACGCGAAGATTATGAAGAAGAAATTGAAGTATTGGTGGAGAAGAATGACGATCTGATCAAGAAGATTGGAATATTTATGGGAGGCCCGACACCAGTAGATGAAGACGAAGAACCCAAGGAGATTAGCCCGGAAGACTACATCATCATTGATGGCACCGACTCGGAACAAGATAGTAGTGATGATGACTATGTTGATGAAGCAGGAGCGGATATCATGGAGTCTACAACCGTAGAATATTTCTAGTAGACCACCTCATCAGTAGTAGTAGTCCACCATGTAAATATAGTAGTCCGAGCACTCTTGCGATAGCTAGATCGATTGTATGCCTTTGTTTGTTTGATTGAAGTGAATTGTGTGCTTTTGCCTCATGTGCATATGGGTAGTGTTTTCCCTTTAGACCCCCTCTATTCTTATATCTCATCTTTTCTAAACACTCAGATGCCTCCGAGACGTGACCCCGGATTTGCCTTTCCGCCGGAGCTCACCCAGTTGATCCAGCAGCAGAACACCTTGATGCAGTTGCTAGTTCAGAATCAGAATCAGGGGAACAACAACAACAACCCACCACCACCACCACCTGTTGACCACTTAGCCCGTTTTCTTAGGCTGAATCCGCCGGTGTTTTCCAGTAGCACCGAGCCGATAGTAGCAGATGATTGGCTCCGCAAGATAGCTAGGGAGTTGACCACCGCAGGATGCACAGATGTGGAGAAGGTTAAGTTTGCCGCACATCAGTTAGAAGGACCCGCAGCATCTTGGTGGGAGAACTTCACGGCCACCTTCCCAGTCGACACTGTCACATGGGACCAGTTTCAGCAGGCTTTTCGTACTGCTCATGTTTCCGCAGGAGCAATGGCCATGAAGAAGCGTGAGTTTCGTAACTTGCGCCAAGGAGGACGGACAGTTGGCCAGTATGTGGAGGAGTTTAGTAAGCTAGCACGTTATGCCCCAGATGACGTTGCTACAGATGCAGCTAAGCAGGAGAAATTCCTGGAAGGACTGAATGATGAGTTGAGCATGCAGTTGATGGTAGCCACCTTCAACAACTACCAGGAGTTGGTAGATCGTGCTCTTATGATTGAAGGGAAGCAACAGCAAATTGAGAACCGCAAGAGGAAGTATGGACAAGGAAAGTATAATTCAGAAGCTCAGCAGAAGCCACGTTTTACCCCTAGACCAGGAGGACATTTTCAGCATACCCATGGAGTAGGTAGCTCGCACAATCACAATGGCACCAAGAATGGTAATGGGAATTGAGGAAGCAATGGACAGAACCGCAGCACCCCATCAACCCCAGCCAAGAAGGACTTGAGTCATGTCACTTGCTATAAGTGTTCGAAGCCAGGACATTTTGCAAATGAATGTCCTGAAGGCCAAAACGGCAATGGAAGTTCTGGAAAGAAGCCGAACCCTTTCAACAGGGGACAGGTGAACCACGTTAGCGTGGAGGAGGTTGAAGCTCAGCCCGATGCAGTAATAGGTAAGTTTTTGGTTAAGTCATTTACTGCACTCGTTCTTTTTGATACTGGTGCATCGCATTCATACATCTCAAGGGGATTTGTGGATAAGTATAACCTACAAACCCAAGCCCTTAGGTCACCCATGTTAGTAACCTCGCCAGGAGCAGAGTATGTGGCAAGTTTATGGTGTGATCGGTTACCATTAAGGATTGGTAACTATGTTTTTCCCTCAGACCTAATAGCATTGGAATCTCAAGGATTGGATGTGATATTAGGCATGGATTGGTTATCAAAGTATAAAGGGAATATTGAGTGTGCTAGTAAGTCAATTTTGCTTACCACACCAGAAGGGAGAAGGATCAAGTATGTATCCCGACATGTACCAAAAAGGACACAAGTGAATTGCCTAACAGGAGTTGTGCAGGAGGAAGTACCAGTGGTAAAGGATTTTCCTGATGTATTTCCCGAAGAGTTGCCAGGCATGCCACCGGATAGAGACATTGAGTTTTTGATTGAGCTATTGCCAGGCACTGGGCCAATATCGAAGAGACCATATAGGATGCCAGCAAAAGATTTGGTGGAAATTAAGAAGCAGATTAAGGAGTTACTGGATAAGGGATATATTCACCCAAGTTCTTCGCCTTGGGGATCACCAGTACTTCTAGTGGAGAAGAAGGATGGATCGTTAAGGATGGTTGTTGACTATCGAGGATTGAACGAAGTAATGATCAAGAACAAGTACCCACTACCAATGATCAATGATCTGTTTGATCGTTTGCAAGGAGCTAAAGTGTTTTCCAAGATCGATTTGCGATCTGGATACCACCAGTTGAAGATTCGAGAATAGGATATACCTAAGACAGCATTCACCACAAGATATGGACTATATGAGTATACCATTATGTCATTTGGACTGACTAACGCGCCTGCCTATTTTATGAACATGATGAACAAAGTGTTTATGGAGTTTTTGGATAAGTTCGTCGTAGTGTTCATTGATGATATCCTGGTATATTCGAAGAACGAAGAGGAGCATAAGGAGCATTTGCGTTTAGTACTTGGAAAGCTCAGAGAACATCAGTTATACGCCAAATTTAGCAAATGTGAGTTTTGGTTCAAGGAAGTAGGATTCCTCGGACACGTTATATCCGGAAAAGGTATAGCAGTAGATCCCGCTAAAGTTGAAACCGTGACCAAGTGGGAAGCACCAACAACAGTTGGAGAGATCCATAGTTTTCTTGGACTCGCAGGATACTACCGGAGATTTATTGAGAATTTCTCAAAGATTGCAAAGCCTATGACGGAGTTGCTGAAGAAGGATACTAAGTTCAAATGGACTGATGAGTGTGAGGCAAGTTTCCAGGAGTTGAAGAAACGTTTGGTGACCTCACCAGTGTTGATTTTGCCAGATCAAACCAAGGATTATGAGGTGTATTGCGACGCTTCACGTCGAGGACTTGGAGCAGTGCTTATGCAGGAAGGGAGAGTTGTTTCATATGCTTCACGACAACTGAAGCCTCACGAATTGAATTATGCCACGCATGATTTGGAGTTAGCAGCCGTAGTGCATGCACTGAAGACATGGAGACATTTCCTCATTGGAAATCATTGTGAGGTGTACACGGATCATAAGAGTTTGAGGTATATTTTCACGCAGAAGGAGTTGAACCTCAGACAAAGGAGATGGTTGGAGCTTATCAAGGATTATGATATGAGATTGCATTATCATCCCGGGAAGGCTAATGTAGTAGCTGATGCATTAAGCCGTAAGAGTCATGTCAATACACTAATGACGGGAGAAATACCCAAGGAGTTAGCAGAAAATCTTCGTGAACTATGTGTGGAAATAGTTCCGAGAGGCTATGTAGCAGCCTTGGAAATTCAGTCAACTTTGATGGATAGAATCAGGAAAGCTCAGAAAACTGACAAAGAGATTGCCGCTATAAAGGAGAAACTGAGCAAAGGAAAAGCTAAAGGATTTCGTGAGGATGAGCACGACACCCTATGGTTTGAAGATCGTGTTTACGTGCCCAATGACCCGGAGATCAGAAAGTTGATTCTGCAAGAGGCACATGACTCACCGTATTCGATTCACACAGGAAATACCAAGATGTATTTGGATTTGAAGGATATTTTCTGGTGGACCGGAATGAAAAAGGATATTGCGGAGTATGTAGCAGTTTGTGATGTATGTCAGAGAGTAAAGGCAGAGCATCAGAAGCCAGAAGGATTGTTGCAACCATTGCCGATACCCGAATGGAAGTGGGATAAGCTAGGTATGGATTTTATCACGGGATTACCAAGGACTCGTTCAGGCTATGACTCGATTTGGGTCGTAGTTGATCGATTGACGAAGGTAGCTCATTTCATCCCAGTAAAGACCACTTACACCAGTGCTAAGTTGGCAAAGATATACATGACGAGGATCGTATGTTTGCATGGAATTCCGAGGAGCATCGTATCGGATAGAGGAACCCAGTTTACCTCAATGTTCTGGAAGCAGTTGCATGAGACTTTGGGTACTAGGCTAGAATTCAGTACAGCTTTTCATCCGCAGACAGATGGACAGACCGAGAGAGTCAATCAGATTTTGGAGGATATGCTGAGAGCTTGTGCGCTAGATTATGGATCTAGTTGGGACGATAATTTTCCAAATGCAGAGTTTTCTTACAATAATAGCTATCAGACCAGTTTGAAGATGGCACCTTTCGAGGCTTTGTACGGAAGGAGGTGCAGGACACCGTTGTCATGGGACGAAGTTGGAGACCGCCAGTTGTTTGGACCAGATTTGATTAAGGAGTCTGAACAGAAGGTAAAGTTGATTCGCGATAGGCTTAAGGTAGCCCAGTCCAGGCAGAAGAGCTACGCAGATGCTAAACGCAAGGAGACAGTTTACGAAGTCGGAGACAGAGCTTATCTTCGAGTATCCCCACTTCGAGGGATCAAGCGCTTTGGAGTTAAGGGGAAGTTAGCGCCACGATTTGTAGGACCATATCGAGTTTTGGAGCGTATGGGAGAAGTGGCCTACAAGTTGGAATTGCCAGAAGGATTAACAGGAGTGCATGATGTGTTCCACGTTTCTCAGTTGAAGAAGTGTCACGCGGAGCTGGCTGACATACCTTTGAGAGACACAGTACCATTAGAAGCAATTCAGTTGGATGACAATTTGACCTATGAGGAGAAACCAGTCAAGATCCTCGAGTTTGCCAGCCGAGTTACTCGCAGCAAGGTTATCAAGTTTTGCAAAGTTCAGTGGAGCCACCACACGGAGGATGAAGCCACCTGGGAGCGAGAGGAAGATTTGCTTAAAGACCACCCTCACCTATTTTCTACCCAACCCGAATCTCGAGGGCGAGATTCATCTTAAGGGGGGTAGTTTTGTAACATCCCAAATTTTCAATTTGGAATGTTATACATTAGGTCATCGTGCATATCATATTTTATTTTGCTTTTGGTTTTGATCCTGGAAAATCCTAATCAACTCAAGGACCCACAGAGAGAGTTGGGGATTTCGTTATTTACATATTTGAGTTTTCTCAAATTATGTAAACAGGATCATTTGATTTTATTTATTTTATCATCAATTATTTCTATTACAAAAATATGAGAGAGGGAATAAAATGAGATTCCCAAAATATAGAAATATTGAGGATTTAATAAAAAATCAAATAAGATTTATTTTGGAGTTTTTCGGTATTTTATTTGAATTTAGGAAAAATGCGTGTTTTTCAAAGTTGTAGTTTGGGCCCAGATAAATGTTCACTTTATCGGGCTTGATTTTAGAAACCCGGCAAAATTTATTTCATGATTTTTGGAGTCAGTTTAGTATTTCTTTTTATTTTTCTTCCGAGCGGATTTATATAAAAAAACGGAACCGACTCCGGGCCGTACCCCGCCAGGACACTGCCGGCAGAGGCCTTTAAATAGCGCCCGAGGCCCGCGAGAGAGAGCCAGCCCGCCACCACCGAAACCCTAGCCGCCGCCCTAGCCAGCCGCCGCCGCCGCCGCCCGCCGTTGCCGTCGCCGGAGAGCGCGCCTTTCGAGGTTCGCCGCCGCCCCATTTTTCCATGCAGTTTTTTTGTTTAAAAAATTCTGTTCGTCGTTTTTCTTTTTCGTCGGATTTTCCGCGGTTATTTTCTGATCGCGATTTCTTATCCGATTTTCGTTTTAGTATAACTTTTCGTTGGTTACCGGAATAAGGCGATTCAAGCGCCTGGAGTTTCGTCTCGAAACCCTCTTTCCGAATAATCAACTTAAACAAGTTTTTGCTACTGTAAAATTTGCCCTAGATCCAGATTACTAGAACGAAGTTGTTTTGTTTCGCCGTTTGATTTCTTTTGCTTCGTTCGATTTGATTCTTTTTGCCAACCAGGGTTCTTAAGTTGAACTTTCTGGTTAGATCTTTTATTTGAGTTTTACCTGTGCATTAGATGAGTACTTATTGTATGCTTGTTGTTTGTCTGCGATAGAATACCCGGAGTGCGCCGCCTATTACGTTGAATCTCTAGGTTACGCGGATCATCGGCAAGGCAAGTAACACTTTGATCATACCTTTTTCTACAACCCAGTTTTATTGCATTAGATCAATCCTCACACATTGCATGATTAGGATCTAATTAAATTGTGGGATGGGAAGTAGATGAGGTAGTACCTATTACATGTTTATTATCAAACCTTTGGGAGTTACTTCTACGTTTTCTTATTATGCCATGCTATGCTAGTAGACATGGATTGGGTGAGTGATATCCATGACAGATGTGAGATTGTTAATTAATGGTTTATCTAAGGTGGCAACCTAACACACATCTGGGTGGATTGAGGCACCTGGGGTTTCCAGGACTTGCCCGTTTTCTTTGGACCGCCACCCAGGCTCAAAGGGATCATGAGATTATTCATACTAGAAACTTCCATGTGCAGCCACAAGCCATTATGGGCTCTGGCATAGTTGACTAAGTTGTGCGAACTCTTACAGTGGTAGACTAGCAGATGTAGGGGATGTAGGTGGTACGGTCTACCCGATCGTAAGGTGCTAGCGCTTCTGAAAGACTATGTCTCGGTCATCCGTCTTCTCAAACACCATGTAGTGCGAGAAACCAAACGGAGGCGATCGAGTCTTGTGGGGAAAAGTGCGCAAACCTCTGCAGAGTGTAATAAACTAATCATGGTTAGCCGTGTCCCTGGTTATGGACATCTTGAGTATCTAGTACCTGGATTTTCATGTGAATCTCAACATGTTACTCTAAATTAATTTTGATGGGTTTTAATGATGTTACTTAATTGGGATTGAGAATGCTGTCAACCATTCTCAATGTTTAACAACCACCATGATAGTAATTAATTTTATTCCTTTGAAGTAGGGAAAAATTGGCTTTACGCAAAAACTGTAACCATAGAGCTTTCCACCAGCCAAATATGCATATAGTATAGCTGTTTCATTTCATTACTCTCTATGTGTTACCTTGCCAGCATATTCCATGTGCTGACCCGTTTCGGGCTGCAACGTTAATGTTGCAGACTTTTCAGACGATGATTAAGGAGTTTTAGGTCGTGGTTCTATACTCAGTGATGCCGTTGGAGTTGATGGACTCACTTATCTTCCAAGCCTTACGCTGTTATCGTTATTAGATGGCCTTAAGCCATACTTATTGTAATAAGTCCTCTTTTGAGACACTCGATGTAATAAGTGTGTGATTGCTACTCTGTTATAAATCCTCCGAGTACTGTGTGGTGTCAGCATTACTGATCCAGGGATGACACCGGAGCACAGAGATCAGACTGTTTGAGGTCTGGTCGCTACAGTTGGTGTATGAGACCGGCGAAAGGTGCGCGATATTAGAGAGGCTAGCAAAGGTGGAAGGGTGAGAGTGTGTATAATCCATGGACTTAACATTAGTCATAAAGAACTCATATACTTATTGCAAAAATCTACAAGTTATCAAAGCAAAGTATTACGCGCATGCTCCTAGGGGGATATATTGGTAGGAAAAGACCATCGCTCGTCCCCGACCGCCAGTCATAAGGAAGGCAATCAAAAAATAAATCATGCTCCGACTTCATCACATAACGGTTCACCATACGTGCATGCTACGGGAATCACAAGCTTCAACACAAGTATTCATCAAATTCACAACTACTCAACTAGCACAAATTTAATATCACCATCTTCATATCTCAAAACAATTATCAAGTATCAAACTTATCATAGTATTCAACACACTCATAAGAGAATTTTTTATTCTTGAATACCTAGCATATTAGGATTTAAAGCAAATTACCATGCTATCAAGGCTCTCAAAATAATCTAAGTGAAGCATGAGAGATCAATAGTTTCTATAAAACAAATCCACCACCGTGCTCTAAAAGATATAAGTGAAGTACTAGAGCAAAATTATATAACTCAAAAGATATAAGCAAAGAACATAGAGTATTCTACCAAATTCCAAATCATGTATGGCTCTCTCAAAAGGTGTGTACAGCAAGGATGATTGTTGTAAACTAACAAGCAAAGACTCAAATAATACAAGACGCTCCAAGCAAAACACATATCATGTGGCGAATAAAAATATAGCTCCAAGTAAAGTTACCGATAGAAGTAGACGAAAGAGGGGATGCCTTCCGGGGCATCCCCAAGCTTTGGCGTTTAGGTGTCCTTACATTATCTTGGGGGTTCCATGGTCATCCCCAAGCTTAGGCTCTTGCCACTCCTTGTTCCATAATCCATCAAATCTTTACCCAAAACTTGAAAACTTCACAACACAAAACTTAAAGTAGAAAATCTCGTGAGCTCCGTTAGCGAAAGAAAATAAAAGACCACTTCAAGGTACTGTAATGAACTCACTATTTATTTATATTGGTGTTATACCTACTGTATTCCAACTTCTCTATGGTTTATAAACTATTTTACTAGCCATAGATTCATCAAAATAAGCAAACAACGCACGAAAAACAGAATCTGTCAAAAACAGAACAGTCTGTAGTAATCTGTACCTAGCGCAATATCTGGAAGCCCAAAAATTCTAAAATAAATTGCTGCACGTGAGAAATTTATCTATTAATCATCTGCAAAAAGAATTAACTAAATATCGCTTTCCCAATAAAAATGGCAGTAGTTCTCGTGAGCGCTAAAGTTTCTGTTTTTTACAGCAAGTTCAACAAGACTTCCCCCAAGTCTTCCCAACGGTTCTACTTGGCACAAACACTAATTAAACACAAAAAGCACAACCAAAACAGAGGCTAGATAAATTATTTATTGAATAACAGCAAGGAATAATATTGGATTGTCTCCCAACAAGCGCTTTTATTTAAAGCCTTATAGCTAGGCATAATATTTCAATGATGCTCACATGAAAGACAAGAATTGAAGCACAAAGAGAGCATCATAAAACACGTGACAAACACATCTAAGTCTAACATACTTCCTATGCATAGGCATATTATAGGCAAACAAATTATCAAGGCAAGCAAAAACTAGCATATGCAAGGAAGCAGAAAGAAACAATAGCAATCTCAACATAACGAGAGGTAATTTAGTAACATGAAAATTTCTACCACCATATCTTCCTCTCTCGTAATAATTACATGTAGGATCATAAGTAAATTCAACAAAATAGCTATCACAAACATTTTCAACACGATCCACATGCATGAAAAGTTGACACTCTTCCAAAATAGTGGGATTAACATTAACTAAAGTCATGACCTCTTCAAACCCACTTTTAGTATTATTGCAAACACTATTATCAATCTCATAATCATCATGGGGAGTAAATAAGTTTTTAAGATCAAAAGAAGAATCACCCCAATCATGATCATTGCAATAAGTAGAGGACATAGAAAAACTAGCATCCCCAAGATTAGGGTTTTGCATATTATTAGCACAATTTACATAAATAGAATTTATAATAAAATCATTGCAATCATGTTTTTTATTCAAAGATCTATCGTGAATCGCTTCATAAAGTAATTCATCACACTTTTCAGATTCACGAATTTCAAGCAAAAATTCATAAATATAATCTAGTGCACGAAACTCACTAGAAATTGGTTCATCATAATTGGATCTCTTAAAAAGATTAGCAAGTGGATGTGGATCCATAGATCTTAGGCTCTCTGTTTAGTAATAAATAAACAACTATTCCAGCCATACGAGCAAACAAGAAACGGGCAAAAAGAGGCAAATAGAGAAAGAGAGGGGGACAGAGAGAGAGGGCGAATAAAACGGCAAGGGTGAAGTGGGGGAGAGGAAAACGAGAGGCAAATGGAAAATAATGTAATGCAGGAGATAAGGGTATGTGATGGGTACTTGGTATGTTGAATTTTGCGTAGACCTCCCCGGCAATGGCGCCAGAAATCCTTCTTGCTACCTCTTGAGCACTGCGTTGGTTTTCCCCGAAGAGGAAGGGATGATGCAGCAAAGTAGCGTAAGTATTTCCCTCAGTTTTTGAGAACGAAGGTATCAATCCATTAGGAGACTACGCGCGAGTCCCTCATACCTGCACAAAACAAATAAATCCTCGCAACGAACGCAAATAGGGGTTGTCAATCCCTATAAGGCCACTTCCGAGAGATCTAATAGATATGATAAGGTAATATTTTTGGTATTTTTATGATAAAAGATGCAAAGTAAAATAAAGGCAAAGTAAATAGCAAAGGAAATAACTAAGTAGTAGGAGATCAATATGATAAAGATAGACCCGGGGGCCATAGGTTTCACTAGTGGCTTCTCTCGACAGCATAAGTATTCTACGGTGGGTGAACAAATTACTGTTGAGCAATTGACATAATTGAGCATAGTTATGAGAATATCTAGGTATGATCATGTATATAGGCATCACGTCCGAGACAAGTACACCGACTCCTGCCTGCATCTACTACTATTACTCCACTCATCGACCGCTATCCAGCATGCATCTAGAGTATTAAGTTAAAAACAGAGTAACGCCTTAAGCAAGATGACATGATGTAGAGGGATAGACTCATGCAATATGAAGAAAACCCCATCTTGTTATCCTCGATGGCAACAATACAATACGTGCCTTGCTTCCCCTACTTTCACTGGGAAAGGACACCGCAAGATTGAACCCACAGCAAAGCACTTCTCCCATTGCAAGAAAGATCAATCTAGTAGGCCAAACCAAACTGATAATTCGAAGATACTTGCAAAGATAACCAATCATACATAAAAGAATTCAGAGAAGATTCAAATATTATTCATAGATAGACTTGATCATAACCCCACAATTCATCGGTCTCAACAAACACACCGCAAAAAGAAGATTACATCGAATAGTTCTCCACAAGAGAGGGGGAGAACATTGTATTGAGATCCAAAAGAGAGAAGAAGCCATCTAGCTACTAACTATGAACCCGTAGGTCTGAGGTAAACTACTCACACTTCAACGGAGAGGCTACGGTATTGATGTAGAAGCCCTCCGTGATCGATGCCCCCTCCGGTGGAGCTCAGGAACAGGCCCCAAGATGGGATCTTGTGGATACAGAAAGTTATGGCGGTGGAATTAGGGTTTTGGCTTAGTATCTGATCGTTTGGGGGTACGTAGGTATATATAGGAGGAAGGAGTACGTCGGTGGAGCAACAGGGGGGCCCACGAGGGTGGAGGGCGCGCCTTGGTTAGGCAGGCGCGGACCCCTACCTCGTGGCCTTGTCTTTTCTTTCTTGACGTACGGTCCAAGTCTCCCGGGTCTTGTTCGTTGAGAAAATCACGTTCCTGAAGGTTTCATTCCGTTTGGACTCCATTTGATATTCCTTTTCTTCGTAACCCTAAAACAGGCAAAAAATAGCAATTCTGGGCTGGGCCTCCAGTTAATAGGTTAGTCCCAAAAATAATATAGAAGTGGATAATAAAGCCCAATAATGTCCAAAACAGTAGATAATATAGCATGGAACAATCAAAAAGTATAGATACGTTGGAGACGTATGAGACTACATGGGTGTCGGTGTCAAAATCGGCGGATCTCGGGTAGGGGGTCCCGAACTGTGCGTCTAAGGCGGATGGTAACAGGAGGCAGGTGACACGATGTTTTACCCACGTTCGGGCCCTCTTGATAGAGGTAAAACCCTACGTCCTTCTTGATTGTTCTTGATGATATGAGTATTACAAGAGTAGATCTACCACGAGATCAGAGAGGCTAAACCCTAGAAGCTAGCCTATGGTATGATTGTATGTTGTCCTACGGAGTAAAACCCTCCGGTTTATATAGACACCGGAGGAGGCTAGGGTTACACAAGGTCGGTTACAAAGGAGGAGATATCCATATCCGTATTGCCTAGCTTGCCTTCCACGCCAAGTAGAGTCCCATCCGGACACGGGACGAAGTCTTCAATCTTGTATCTTCATAGTCCAACAGTCCAGCCAAAGGATATAGTCCAACTGTCCAGAGACCCCCTAATCCAGGACTCCCTTAGTAGCCCCTGAACCAGGCTTCAATGACGATGAGTCCGGTGCACAGTGTTGTCTCCGGCATTGCAAGGCGGGTTCCTCCTCCGAATACATTATGGAAGAGTTTGAATACAAGGATAGTGTCTGACCCTGCAAAATAAGTTCCACATACCACCGTAGAGAGAATAATACTTCCACAAATCTAATTTGCTGACACATTTCGATAGTATGACATCATTCCATGGCCCGGTTATTATTCGAACCGCATTTCTCAACCAGCTCCGCACATATCGCGAGGCGGTTTTCTTGATATGTCTTGTCAAAGCAGAGATCGTGTTCCCCTTATCATGGGATTCTCATCAATACGGACGTGGGTAACCCAACCGCGCCATCAATTATGGCACCTGGGGAATAAGCGGTTCTGCCAGGCAAGTGGGGAGACTCATCGCCTCCTCTGCCCTTATAAAGGGACAAAGATCTACTTTTTTCACCCACGCCTTCTTCCTTCTCTCTTACCCATTCCCGCACACTCGAGCTCTAGCGCCCAAGCTCGCGTTCTTCTTCTAAAACCACTCCAAGCATGTCTGGAGCAGGAGGCAAGTGGATGGTCTCCTCCGTCACGGAGGAGAACATCAAAAAGTTACGGGAGGCCGGATACCTACCTGCGAATATCGCGCACCAGCTGTCGAATGCGGGACAGATCGTCCCAACGCCTGAACCCCATGAGAGGGTAGTTTTCTTTACCCATTTCATCCGCGGACTGGGATTTCCTCTCCACCCATTTGTCCGTGGGCTCATGTTCTACTACGGGCTGGATTTCCATGATCTGGCCCCCAACTTCATCCTCAACATCTCAGCGTTTATCGTCGTGTGCGAGGCCTTCCTTCGCATCAGGCCCCACTTCGGCCAATGGCTGAAAACCTTCAATGTCAAACCGAAGGTGGTGGGTGGCCAGCATGTAGAATGCGGAGGCGCCATGGTGGGCAAGATGCCTAATGTCACCTGGCTCGAGGGCACCTAAGTGGATACCATAAAGGGGTGAAATCGGGGTGGTTCTACATCACCGAGCCGCGCGACTCCAACTGGGTGACAGCCCCCAAATTTCAATCCGGAATCCCCACGCGACTCACCTCCTGGAAGAAGAAGGGCCTGTCCTAGGGTTCTCCGGTAGAGCTGACCGGACTCCAGACCTGCATTCAGAACATGACGAACAAGAATATCAAGCTTGTCAACATGGTCCAGGTTATGCACTTCCGCCGGATCCTTCGGTGCCAACAACGAGCATTTGTTTTGTGGGAGTTCGACTCGGCCCAGCACCAGACGCTGCGAGAGCTCCACGGCACGATGCACGAGGACGTCTGGAAGGTGTTGTTCAAGGGCGCCGAGATGCCTCCCTCCCTGACCAAGGACCGCGGACTCAGCACAAAGCGTCGCGCCCATCCGGTAGGCTTTTATATCACTCAGGGTATTTATGTGCCCTGGCTTAGTTATGTGCTGGATCTAAGCTTTTTATGTCATTAATAGGACTGGATAAAGACATCAGAACAGCTTGATTGCCCAGCCCCCCTACCCGAAGATCCGGCAAACGCTCTTCTAACGAAGATGCTGGCCCCAACACCTTACGAGGTGCCGGAAAAGGCGGCCAAGAAGAAGGCCGCGGGGACCCGAAAGGGTCTCCGGCGCAAGATGGTTCTGTCGAACTCATCAACCAATGAGTCCGACGCGCACTCCTCCCACGAAAACGAGGAGCAGGAGAAAAGTCCCCCCCCCCAGCCGGTGCAGACAAGAAAAGGAAGGCCGACCCATCCCGGGAGGCCGAAGGGTCCAAGAAGGGAAAGACCCTCCCTCCGGACTGTGCCACGACGGCAGCCGACAGCGGCGACGAGTGGCTACCCAGGGACAAGCCCCTAGCGAAATCGTAAGTGTCCGGACACCATAGTACTTTGTGGTATGTTTTATTGTACTTCCTTTGCTTATGCCGAACCTGATCATGCAGTCCGGCCTGAGCTTGTCTCGACGTACCCTCATCGAGCGGCTCTTTGAGCACGTCGGATATGAACAACGGTTCTCCTCCGACGGCTTCCACCCCCCGCCCTACAGACAACACCGAGGTGATGTCTCAAAAGGCACCGACCCAAGGGGAGGCGGTCGTGGGGGCGCCTCACGGCGACCTCCCGGACCCAGGGTACCAAGGGAGCGAGGCTCCCACGGGCTTCGAGTTCGGGACCCAGCCGGACACTGCGCGGGAACCTTCAATGGTTCCGGACTCCGGCAGGCGGTCCCCCATTAAGGGGGGCCAACCATCCATGCCGGTGTCCTCTGTCCAACCAGAGGCATCGGACAACTTGCTGGAAGCACTATGAAGCGCTTCCATCGATGAAGAACACCGCACTATCATGAGTGGGGTGGTTAAGAAGGTTCACTCCGCCAAGAACGGACTGACCGAAGCTTGCGCCAGCCTCCTAACAGGCTTTGAGGTAAGCATTCAAAATATAAAAATATTACCGCATAGATAGTAGCCCCTGATGCTCTGTTCGGCGTTCGTGAAGAAAAGCCGAATAGAGTATCAAATGATAACTCAGGAGTCTAATTAGAGTATGTCTATGTGTATGTTCAGGCTTCCCTGCTGGCCGCTGCCGCACATACTGTGGAGGTCTCTGCGCTGAAGCAGACCCTAAAGCGGACCGAGGACGAGCTTGGCCTTACCAAGGGGCAGCTCGAAGAGAGCAAAGGTAAGATATACCCCAGTTTATATAGGTAAAAAGAAGTTTGGAGTAAAGTAATAGGATCATCATGAATTTGTCAGGGGCCACGACCAAGGTGGAGACCCTGAGGAAGGCGTTGTCCGCAGCCAAAGACAAAGCGGCCAAAGAATGTATTGAGCGGGAGAAAAAAGAAGCCCGAGTGGGCGAGGTGCAGCAAGAGCTCGAGGCTCTCGCCAAAAAGCACGAGTCCTTGGAGCTTGACTCCAAGACGCGGGAGTCCGAGCTCACGCAGGCGCTTGAAAGCGTACAGAGCGCCAAGGCTGAAGCCCACAAGGCCCTCCAGGAGATTGATGCGATAAAGAAGATAGCAATGGGTAAGGCATTCAATATGCAAAGCAAGCATGTGAAGGAGACTTTCCTTTTTATTACCCGAGTTCGGAGCTCTCCAGGAGCGTTTGCAGATCTTCCCCGCAGCGTGCTGGATGCCGCAGAGTTTTACCGGGCTGACGAGGGGAGCTCAGCGGAGAATTTGTTCTGGTCTCAGTATACTAGGACCGAACACCCCGTGTCCCTGAGCGACCAGCTGAAGCAGTTGGTCGAACTTCACAAGGCAGCCGAACAGGCCATGAGAGACCTTATAGTCCATGTGTGGCCTGGCGAGCCCCTGTCCGGCAGCTACTTCGGTCTGGTGAGGCGGCTGGTGGAAGCCTGCCCCCGGTTTGAAGTCATCAAGCGATCCGTCTGCATCGAAGGTGCATGCAGAGCTTTTGCCCGGGCGAAGGTGCACCGGCCGAAGTTGGACGCCGTGAAGCTTGTGAAGGAGGGGCCGCCGGAGGGCAAGGAACATCGCCGCCTCGAGAATTACTATGAGAGCATCCTGAAGGGTTCCCTCTTAGTGGAAGATGAGTGTCCCAAGGATGTAATTTTTGAATGAACATGCCCATGTGATCCTATAATATGAAACGAGTTCTTTTGCGCCATGCGACGCTTTCTTAATTTAAAATATTACCTTCTGTGCGGCTATTTATAAAATATGAGAGTTGGCCAGTCGTCCGCTTCTGCCCCATGTAACTAGTACTGGGGTGTTCGGGGTGAATCTGAACACTCTTTACCCCAATTTTGGGTCCTTCAAGGGAGGTGCTCAGCGCAACGAACCAGGCAATTGGACTATAATGCTTTAACACTCTCACTTAGCCATAGAAGTCTATGATTTTAAATTTTTGGCGAGGCCCCTGGTATTTGGAAGGCCGAATTTGGGGCGCTATACACGCCTAAGCCGGACAAGGCTGACTCCTTGCCCGAAGTGGAAAAAGTCTTTAAGGACTTGAGACCTCTCGAACAGCGACCAGTCTCTCGCCTTATCATGACAGTCAGTTTTTGGATTTCTCTACTGAGGTGCTCGTCCGGAAGAACCGGGACACAATCGCAGTAGTTCTCCCACCGCTACCTTAGCCGATATAGCAGAACATAAGGTACCAAAGCATGGGAGCCGGGCAACCCAACATTTGACCCAAGACATGATTCGGAGATGATGCATTTAATGCTATAAGTTCGGGGTGCCACACTATCAAAAGTGTTCGGACTTCTTGCACCGTATTACGGGGTAAACGAGAGCCCCTGGCATACTGACCGTACCCAAGCGTGCAGGTGCGGAATGTCGTAAATGGACATATAAGAGAGAGAGAGAGAGAAACTTAAATAATGCAATGACAGATTAATAATATGCATTGTTATTTGAATAATACGTCGAAGCGTACTGGTACAAGTAGTGCAATAAGATGAAAGTAGGACAATTCGAAATGTCCCATCCAAGGCAAGCTACACGTAAAGAGTGAAAAGCGGGTATATCAAGTATTACTATAGACCACCTGGCGGTTCCCATGTTCATCTTGGCTTCTTGCCTCCTCGGTTGTTGCTTCCGGAATGTGTCCGGTAGTCGTACTGCCGGAAAGGCCTTCTGAAGAGTTAGACCTTGAAAGACAAAAGGAATGTCAAAGGTATACAGCCCCTGGTGTGGTTAAGCCACAATGCTGGGCATGTCCTAATTGTGCCCCCGCCTATGTCCATGGTATTTTCAATGTGTAGTTATGTACGCGCGGCACGAATTTCGTCGCTGCACGGGGACTGGGACGGGAGCCGAATTGCTAGGCGAGCGCAGATCGCACCAGGCGATCCTGTTGCATATCATTCCGGACTCGCTTGAAGGTGTCCAGGGGCTGTAACGCCAAATGAGTGGTCTGTCTAAACATGCTGCTTTGTGCCTCTGCAGCAAGGGCCGCAGTGTGCTCTTCCGTACTGAGCAAGCGTTCTATGTTTCCATTTAATGACCCCGCGAGGACCTGGCATCTTGAGCTTGAGGTATGCATAATGCGGCACTGCATTGAATTTTGCAAATGTTGTCCGTCCGAGCAGTGCAAGATAGCCACTACGAAACGGGACGATGTCGAAGATTAACTCTTCGCTTCGGAAGTTATCCGGTGATCCGAAGACCACTTCCAGTGTGATTGAGCCTATGCAATGGGCCTCTACACCTGGGATGACACCTTTAAAGGTGGTTTTGCTGGGTTTGATCCTTGAGGGATCGATACCCATTTTTCGCACTTTATCCTGATAAAGCAGGTTCAGGCTGCTGCCGCCGTCCATAAGGACTCGAGTATGATGAAATCCATCAATGATGGGGTCTAGGACCAGTGCGGCAGATCCGCCATGACGGATGCTAGTGGGGTGGTCCCTGCGATCGAAGGTGATTGCATAAGCAGACCATGGGTTGAACTTTGGGGTGACGGGCTCCATCGCGTAGACGTCCCTTAGTGCATGCTTCCGCTCCCTCTTGGGAATGTGGGTTGCGTATATCATGTTTACTTTCTTTACTTGTGGGGGAAACCCCTTCTGTCCCCCTGGGTTCGGCGGCCGGGGCTCCTCCTCGTCATCGCTATGTAGCCCCTTGTCCTTGTTTTTGGCCTTTAACTTGCCGGCCTGCTTGAACACCCAGCATTCTCTGTTGGTGTGATTGGCTGGCTTTTCAGGGGTGCCGTGGATTTGACACGAGCGATCCAGTATGCGATCCAGACTGGACGGACCCGGAGTATTTCTTTTGAATGGATTTTTCCACTGACCGGATCTAGGGCCTTTGAATCCAGCGTTGACTGCCGTATCTTCGGTGTTCTCGCCGTTATTGCGGCTCTTTGGTCTATTATGACGCTGCCTACCGTTAACGTCTTTGGTATCCGAGGTATCCGGATTGCTTGATGTGTTGTTGCTGCAAGCCAGCCAGCTGTCCTCGCCCGCGCAAAAGTGGGCCATGAGTGTTGTGAGGGCTGCCATAGATTTTGGCTTCTCCTGGCCGAGGTGGCGGGCGAGCCACTCGTCGCAGATGTTATGTTTGAATGCCGCTAGGGCTTCTGCATCTGGACAGTCCACGATTTGATATTTCTTGGTCAGGAACCATGTCCAGAATTGTCTGGCCGATTCCCCTAGGTGTTGGGTTATGTGGCTCAAGTCATCAGCATCCGGCGGCCGCACATAAGTGCCTTGGAAGTTTTCAAGAAATGCATCTTCCAAATGCTCCCAACTGCCGACGGAATCTGCTGGCAAGCTATTCATCCAATTCTGAGATGGTCCTTTGAGTTTTAGTGGGAGGTACTTGATGGCATGTAGATCATCACCGTGGGCCATGTGGATGTGGAGGAGGAAATCCTCAACCCATACAGCGGGATCTGTTGTGCCGTCGTATGATTCGATGTTTACGGGTTTGAAACCCTCCGGGAATTCATGATTTGTAACTTCATCAGTGAAGCATAGGGGGTGTGCGGCACCTCTGTGCCGGGCTATATCCCGACGTAGTTCGTATGAGTCTTGTCTGCTGTATTTGGTCTGGCCGGATTTACTCTTGGTGTATCCGACGCGACGATCATCGTCCCGTGTGGGCACACGTGCTCGTCTCCCGTATATTGACCTTGCGATTTTTGCCTTGCTGTCCAAGATGTCTCGTAGGTCCTCTGTGTTGCCCCGGGCCTTAGTATCTTTGACTGAGTGGGGACAGGGTGCGGGCTGAACTTTGGGCTGAAACGCCTCTCTGGCTCGGCAATGTAGTGGCCGGTCAGCCGCATTGTACACTTGTGAGTGAGGTTTGAATGCTTCCTCCTCGAGGTGAGGTAGCAACCTGCGTTTTGGGTAACTCTTGGACGGGCGCTCGAGTTCATGCTCCTTGGCCGCAAGGACTTCAGTCCACCTGTCTGGTAGCAAGTCTTGATCAGCTTGAAGCTGTTGTTGTTTCTTCTTTAGGCTATTTGTCGTGGCCATAAGCCGGCGCTTGAAGCACTCTTGCTCGACGGGGTCCTCAGGCATGATAAATTCGTCGTCGCTGAGGCTTGCCTCGTCTTTGGAGAGAGGCATGTAATTGTCCTCCTCTGGTTCTCCATCTGATACCCGCTCTGGGGGGCTAGCTTGTTCGTCCTCTAGCTCTTCACCGTGGTGGAGGGGATTGTTGTTGTCTTCGGCGCTATCCGGAGTGTTATTATCTCCTATGCCAGTATCACTGCTCTTGCTGTGGCGGGACTTAGAGCGGCGCCGCTGACGTCGGCGCTTGGGATGCTTTTTGGAGGGGTCATCCTCCGCTTTCTCGTCGCCATTAGCTTCTTTGGGGGTGTCCACCATATATATATATATATATCATATGAAGAGGTGGTGGTCCAGTGCCCCGAGGGTGGTGGATCCTGTTCGTCTCTCGCTTCGTCGTCCATACCGTCGAAATCTTCGGAGCCGAAGTCCAGCATGTCGGTTAAGTCGTCGATAGTGGCTACCAAGTGGGTGGTGGGTGGGCAGCGAATTTCTTCGTCGTCCGCATCCCATTCTAGCCGGAGATAGTTCGGCCAAGGTTCTCCTGAGAGGGAGAGAGACCTTAACGAATTTAGCAATTCCCCGAAGGGTGAGTGCCGAAAGATGTCCGGGGAGGTGAACTCCATGATCGGCACCCAGTCGGATTCGACGGGCACGGATATGAGCAGCTCGGAGTCCGTAGCCGGAGACGAATCCAGTGGTTCGGCGACACGGCTCTCGTAAGGGGTGATGTCAGTATCCGGCTCCATCGCCACTGAGAATGCAGCCTCCATGGCAGGGTCCATCCCTCCACTCTTGGATGGCGCGACTTGCTCCGGATTAAAGGCTGGAGTAGCTGCGGACGCGATCTTCTGAACACTGTCCGACAGCAGAGTTATGCCATGCTCGCCGCGACTGCACGGCGCGTCCGGCATGGGCTTGAATCCGTCGAAGATCAAGTCTCCGCGGATATCGGCAGTGTAGTTCAAGTTTCCAATCTGACATAATGGCCAGGGGCGTAGCTCTCAATCTGCTCCAGATGGCCAAGCGATTTGGCCCGCAGAGCAAAGCCGCCGAATACGAAGATCTGTCTGGGGAGGAAAACCTCACCTTGGACCGCATCGCTAGCAATGATCGAAGGAGCTATCGAGCCTTACGGTGACGGCACAGTGGAACTCTCAATGAAAGCACCAATGTCGGTGTCAAAACAGGCGGATCTCGGTTTGGGGGTCCAGAACTGTGCGTCTAAGGCGGATGGTAACAGGAGGCAGGGGACACGATGTTTTACCCACGTTCGGGCCCTCTTGATAGAGGTAAAACCCTACGTCCTTCTTGATTGTTCTTGATGATATGAGTATTACAAGAGTAGATCTACCACGAGATCAGAGAGGCTAAACCCTAGAAGCTAGCCTATGGTATGATTGTATGTTGTCCTACGGACTAAAACCCTTTGGTTTATATAGACACCGGAGGAGGCTAGGGTTACACAAGGTCGGTAACAAAGGAGGAGATATCCATATCTGTATTGCCTAGCTTGCCATCCACGCCAAGTAGAGTCCCATCCGGACACGGAACAAAGTCTTCAATCTTGTATCTTCATAGTCCAATAGTCCGGCTGTCCGGAGACCCCCTAATCCAGGACTCCCTCAATGGGCCTCAGGCCTTAACTAGACACAGCAAGGGGTCGGACGTCCGGTGGGCGTCGGACGTCCGGAGACTCACCGGCGGCCGGACGTCCGGAAGACGTCGGACGTCCGCACGATATGGCTCGGACGCTGGAGTGCCGGATTTCCGGAGGTGGCCCGCCATCCAGAGGATCTTCAGGCACCGGACGTCCGGACCCGACCGGTCGTCCGGTGGCTGTAGCTTCTTCGACATCTCTTCTTCTTGCATCTTCGTTTCCAGGCTTCCCTCGCGGATGGTGTAGTTGTTCCTTGGCGCTTGCACTCCTCCTTATCGTCTGTAGTGTTCCTACAATACCTATGCATGCACACGAGTGGAGTGTCATGTAGTATACCATCCTCGAAGGGGTCAAGTGAGCACGTGTGAAGGAGATGATTCACCTTTGTGTATGTGAAGTAGAGGTCGCACGTGTCACTTGCCAAACGGACTCTTCACATGGTGATGTCCGTAGGATGCTCCACATCATCTCCCCTCCCTTGGGAAAGATCCGACCTCGGATCGAAAACCAAATCACCATGGGAAAGAGATGGCTTCGCCGTGTAGGAGTGGACGTTCACCAAGTAGTCGTCATCTTCAAGCTTGAAGTGGGCACTCTCCAATGTCGCATCATCTTGGGATTCCTTCAAAATGACAAAGGACAACAAACACTTGGAAAAATGAATGTGGTTAGCGTTAGTGCAAAAACAAGCATTCAAGAGGTGATTCACCAAACAAGTGTCGTCATCATACAAAGCATATGGTGTGACAAAGGATTGTGACATGCCATATAAGCACATAAATTGAGCACAAGCAAAGATATTGTGGGGACAAGCATGTAAATGGTTGTCATCAACCGCATGAAGTGAGCAAGTATGAATCATTGGTGATGCAACAAGGCAAGAAATCATAGGAATCAAGTCGTGCAAGCTAGCAGTGCAAAGATGCAACACACTAGAGGAAAGCATGGCAATCATGTCATGTGAGCAAATAATAGTCATAGGCAATGTACATGACATATCGCAAGCACAAACACAAAGCAAGATCATAGTATCATCATAGGCATGGGGAACAAAGCAAACATGGCAATAACAAGCAATGTCTCCACCAAGATTGCAAATACACATACAAGTATGGGAATCAATCATCATGTGTAATGCAAAGCATGGGTCACGAATGCATGGCAAAAGCATATTAATGAGCATATCATGCAAAGTGAACATGGAAATATGGGCATAGAATATGTACTGGACTATAACCCATAGCCAAGTGAGGGTCGTGTAGAAGAAATGCGCGAAGTCTGTGCATGAAAAGAGCGGTGGGAAAGACAATCCATGGGATCCCAAGTCATCGTTGCTCTCTAGAGCTTGTTTTGTCAACTCGTGTGATTGCGAGGTTGACAAGAATTCATGGGTACCTACACAAAAGAGACACAAATGAAAGAAATTCTATGTGTGGTAAATGTACACATCATCCATCATGATGTGTATGTGCACGTGAAAGTTAGCACAAGACAAGTGTTGCTCAAAGAAATTTGATGCATGGTATAAGAACATGTCATCCATCATGAAAGAATAGTTATTGTGTATAACATGATGGGGATGCAAATTGAGCATACAAATATATGGCACATCAATATCATGTTTATTCATGGGGAGCATATTGTGCCCATAAGTATGAGGATCATGCAATGGATGGGAGTGATCACAATCTCCTAAAATGTATGAGGAAACTATGGGGGTCTCCTCATGAGCAATATTGGAAACATCATATGGAGAAAATGGGAAACACCCAAAACAATGCATATCCGAAGCTAGGTGGTCATCGCATGGCATATGAGATAAATGATGCAAAGGGAGCATATCAATATCAAAACAAGAGAAACAAATGCCAATAACCATGGGCTTGTCATCTATGCCATAAGTGCAAATTGGGTTAATTTGAATGGCAAATGCATAGTCACTATGAAGAGATTGCAAATATGACATGTGGTCGATCTCATGCATTGCATATGACAAGTCAAACAGATTGGCAAACATGATGTGACCGATAGAATTATCACAAGAAATCCTATGTAACATGGCATCACAACTAATAGACTCCACATGGCAATCATCATACTCATCATAAATGGGTAAATCGTCGCATGGGGAAGTCGCACTAGCATGAAGCATGGTAATAGGTTGATCAACATCATGCAATCAATCAATGTCAAGAATGTCCACTAGTGGGACTAGAGCATCACCTTCACCTATGTTACCTTTGTCATTCCACTCTAGTGGTGTAGGTGAGGTGGGTAAGACCAAATGGTGGTCAAGATCATCATCTTGATGGAACCATGTGGGGGATGCATCATATTCCACAATGGCCATCGTCTTGTCCAAAGGTAGGACGTAGTCGTCGCGAATCGTCGCGTCATCATATATGGGACCTAGCACCAAATGAGAAGACACAATAGAGGTAGAGGTCAAGTTGTTAGTGTTGAAAGTGGCCTCACATGACCTATCAACTCTCTCACTCTCTCTATGTCTTCACTCACTCCCTCAAATAGGTGCACTCAATCCCTCGTATGGTGGAGTCACTCGTCTCACTCAAGTGGTGGGGGTTGTGGCTCTCCTCACATGGGAATTGGGGTAACACATCATATATGGGGCTAGTGGTGAAGTCACTCTCACTCTCAATATGGTGGCAAAAGTCACTCAAGTCATCATACGTCGCCGTGGTCGAAGGGAAAATCCCATGCTCAACCATCTTATCACCGTCGCCATGGATGAAGGTCGAAGATGTCACATCATCACTCTCGCCTCCTAAGATGGAAGCATCATCCTTGCTCGCCACCTTGTCGCTCGCCACCTTGTCGCTCGCCTCCAAAGCTTGGTCCTTGAGGGTCTCCGTAGTCGTACTCGTCGCCGCACTGTCTTGAAAAAGAGTCATGGAGGACTCGGCATCATCAATGCCACAAAGAGGGATGGCGGTGAAGTCGAACTTGGGAGCATCATCTTGGATCTCGTCAGGCTTGGACATCGTGGTGGTACTAGCCTCGTGCTCATTCTCATGGAGCTTGGTCATCGCGAAGTGAGCTTGGGGTGGAGAAGCTTTGGCCTTCATGAGTTCTTGTTCCGCCATGAGAGCACCAATGTAGTTGTCGTCGAGGGACTTGTAGTTCTCGAGGAAGATCATCTTGGAGATGTCATTGTGCAATCCCATCATGAAGTGGAACTTCATCGAAATGGGGTCGTCCACGCTGGCTCATCGCAAGGCAATCTTCATCTCCTTGAGATACTCGTCGATGGACTTGGATCCTTGGATGGTGTTCTCCAATTGGCGTTGAAGTTGTTCTGCGTAGGTTCGAGGCAGAAACTCTCACCGCAAAGCACTCTTCTTCTTGGGCCAACTCATGTCGTAGCTCTCCGAAGGTGTGTGAAGCCACCATGTGGACGCGTAGTCATGGAAGTTCCTTGTGGCACACTTCACTTGATCTTTGGGAGGGACTTGATGTAGCTTGAGGTAGTCGTCCATCAAACGCTCCCACTCGAGATACTCCTCGGGTTCTTGAGTCCCATATAAAGGAATCACGTGGTCGATGTCGAGGTCGTAGTAGCTCGTGGAAGTCGCGGACTTGAGCTTGGAGAGCTTCTCTTGCGGTGCTTGTGGGCGAAGATGCCGTATGTACATAGGCGATGCTGCCTTGAAGTTGCTTGGCGAAGATGCCAAGGGAGATGGTGAAGTCGTTGAGCGGTTCTTGGTGTTGAGCTCTTGACCTTCACGTCCTTGTTGGTGATGGTGTCGATACCGATGTGATCTTGCCGGAGATCGTAGCTTGGAGGCATGTGCTCTTGAGCGTCTTCTCGAAGATGAGGAAGACCGCTTGTAGGACTTGATGAGGCCTTTGATCTTCTCCATTTGAGCTTGCATCTTGGAGTTGTTTGTGGCATCGAACTTGTCGTTGTTGTTGTAGACCGACGATGAAATGCCTTGCCCATCCATCATAAGACCCGAGCCAATATGAGTGGGAGAAAGAGAAGGACGAATACCAAATGCACCTTGGCCGAAGTTGAAGGTGGATCAATGATCACTCCAATGTGGAACAAGGAAATAGCACAATTGGTACCAATTCTTGTCGGTTTCTCACACCTACACAAATAAGGCTTATGGTGGAGCTCAGGGAGGATAGTGGCACACAAATTTGATGTAAAATATTAGCAAGAGTCAATAATGTTGAAAGAGATTCACAAATTCGCAAGTGAAACAAGTAGACCAATAGCAATGAATGGCACACGGAAACACATACATGGATAGATAAATGGGGTCGTGCAACCAAGGATGAGCACAAAATGTGGAATCCACGGAAAATGCTCGTGTTGCACAACTCAAGAGAGACGCTAGCACAATTGCTCCATAGGCGAATACGAGACTTGTGCACAACCTATAAGATGCAAAATGTATGAACTTTCTATCTCAAGTATGCTATGTATGTATGGCTCCTGGTGTTACTATAACACACTCGATGCGACTATATCTCCCACATGTCGAGGCACGACTTAGAGGCATAATCGCATTGAAGGCATATGTCGCAAGTTAGGCAATCTTCACAACATCCCATGTAATAAGATAATAAAAGGGAGGATACCATAGTTGGCTTACACTCTCCACGTCAATCAAGTACGTACATAAATAACATTACATCATCCAAACACTCATGGCCCGACTACGGCGCCAAAATAAAAGAGAACCCAACATGCGACAACGGCCCCGTTCACCCCCAACTAGGCACCACTACTGATCATCAGGAAAGGAAACATAGTAACGTTGAGAGTCCTCGTCGAACTCCCACTTGAGCTCAAGCGCGTCTCCTGGAGCGGAATCATTAGGCCCTGCATCTGGTGTAATAGTAATTTGTGAGCCACAGGGACTCAGCAATCTCGCACCCTCACGATCAAGACTATTTAAGCTTACAGGCAAGGAAAGGTAAATATGTGGAGCTGCAGCAAGCGACTAGCAAGTATGGTGGCTAACTTATTCGCAAAAGAGAGCGAGAAGAGGAGGCAAAGCGCGAGCGAGAAACTAGAGAGCAACCTGCACAAACATTACTCCAACACCGTGTCCACTTCCGAGAATAAGATCAATATCTGAGTTACCAAGAACCATAGGAGAAGAAAGAAACTTGTAGTCGCCCAATGTGATAGTAACATCCGGAGCCATCATTTTGGTGTTCATGAACAAACCCGGAGAAGAAACCGCTATCGGCTTAGGCAAATCAATAGTATGCACATCATGCATAGATGCAAAAGGCTTCGATAAAAATGATAAAGATGCACCCGTGTAAAAAAGAACTCTTGCGGGAATGTCATTAACAAGAAGGTTACCCATGATCACATCTGGTGAGTCCTCTGCCTGAGCTGCATTCAGCAAGTTGACCTTGGCGGACTTGGGGTTATGCTTGACCACAGCTGTACTTGCCGATCTGACAGGAGGAGGAGGAGGAAGACGCCTCTGGTTGAAACACTTGCTGGCATAGTGACCCTTCTGTTGGCACTTGTTGCACGTGACCTCTGAAAGCGGACGGTGATACGGAGCACTCGATCTTGGAGCTTGAGACGAAGTCTTGTTCTGAAAGCCAGGGTTGGGGGGGTGGGAAGATCCACTGCCACCTTTGCTCTTCTGCTGATACGGCTGACGGAACGGAGGAGGAAGCCAAAACTTCTGCTGCTTGGCCACTTGAGTAGAGGAAGAAGGAGTAACATCTCTGACTCGCTTCTTGGAAGCATCACACCTCAATTGAGCAGCCTCTTGCTTCAATGCCATGTTGTAGAACTCATCGTATCTCAAGGGCTCAAAGAGAACAAGAGCTAGCTGGATTTCTTCTCTGAGACCACCCCTGAACTGGTATATCATGCTCTTCTCATCAGGGACGTCCTGCTTGGCAAAGCGGGCGAGCTTCTGGAACAACTTGTTGTAGTCATAGACAGACAAAGAGCCTTGCTTCAGGTTGCGGAATTCCTCACGCTTGCTTTCAACCACGCTCTGAGGAATATGATGAGCTCAGAAATCTTGACGGAATTCATCCCAAGTGATAACACGTCCACCTCTGGAGTCCTTGTACTGCTGGAACCATTCTGCAGCTTGATCTTTGAGTTGGAAGGAAGCGAACTTGACAAATTCCTCAGGCCTGACGTTACTGCACTCGAAATGCTTGCACAGATCCACTAGCCAATCGTCAGCATCGGTTGCCTCAACACAATTGCTGAAAGTCTTTGGCCCATTAGCAAGGAACTGGTTGAGTGTAGCAGAGTGATTCTGATAGTTGCCTTGATTCCCTTGGTTGCCTTGATTGCGCTCTTGAAGAATTTGCATGATCAACTATGTGTTTGCATTGGTTGCGGCCATCACAGCTTGCCATGCCTCCGGAGGAGGGGGAGGTGGTGGCGGATCAGGATTCGGAGTCGTGCGCGTTGGAGGAGCCATCCTGAAGAGGTTGACCACCATTAGCACATTGATAGACAAGTATTGAAGCTGAATCCAACAGAATGAAAATTGCAACATATAGTCTTCACATCCGAACAAAATGAACGAATGCATTCCTCTTGAAATGGTCACATATCCATAAATTGAGAAGCCACGTAGAATTAAGGTAGAGAAATAAATCAACAAGGTACGGATCAAGAACGAATAATCGGTAAGAAATCCAAATCTCAAACCAATATCCGTGGAAGAAGAACTAGAGATACTAGAATTCCCACCTATGAAACTCCCGAACCTTTCCGGTTATGCAATCTGGTGTTGGGGATACAGGGGAAGCATAATATCTCACCCAAATCTAGCAAATCCTACATCCAGCTGTATCCATCCTTCAACACATAACCAAGAAAACTTCAGAAACCATCTACCTCAACCTTCGAAAAGCATACGTTATACAAGTTATGGCGATACTCCCGAACTCCCGCCCCAGTACTGGGTGGCATCGAGGTTATCTCACCAACGAACTGCATAAATGAGATTTTCGATGTCGGCGTACTAAACTCAGGTATTCCAGAACTGCAACGATAAAATTATGATGACAACACCTCAGAGCTCAACTCCCCGGGACACTTCCACTAAACCCCTGACAGGAGGCACCAAGACAATGTTCTCATCATAAAACCATCGGAACGATTCCAAGATACCCGCGTGATCCTAAATTTTTTTTTAGTGAAATTTGAGAAGAGAAGAGTCAAAACTCTACGTTAGGATGCCTTACCAGAGTGATGAGGAGACTGGGAAGTAAAAAGAATTCCTAAACTCTTCGATATATAATTCCTAAATGACTCAAAACATTTTTCTAGACACAACTCGGCCACTAAAAACGATCAAGCAATGGGGCTCCTAAGGTCGGGGAAGGCTCTGATTACCAACTTGTAACACCTTCGATGCGACTATATCTCCCACGTGTCAAGGCACGACTTAGAGGCATAATTGCATTGAAGGCATATGTCGCAAGTTAGGCAATCTTCACAACATCCCATGTAATAAGATAATAAAAGGGAGGATACCATAGTTGGCTTACACTTGCCACGTCAATCAAGTACATAAATAACATTACATCATCCAAACACTCATGGCCCGACTACGGCGCCAAAATAAAAGAGAACCCAACATGCGACAACGGCCCCGTTCACCCCCAACTAGGCACCACTACTGATCATCAGGAAAGGAAACATAGTAACGTTGAGAGTCCTCGTCGAACTCCCACTTGAGCTCAAGCGCGTCTCCTGGAGAGGAATCATCAGGCCCTGCATCTGGTGTAATAGTAATCTGTGAGCCACAGGGACTCAGCAATCTCGCACCCTCGCGATCAAGACTATTTAAGCTTACAGGCAAGGAAAGGTAAATATGTGGAGCTGCAGCAAGCGACGGGCAAGTATGGTGCCTAAATTATTCGCAAAAGAGAGCGAGAAGAGGAGGCGAAGCGCGAGCGAGAAACTAGAGAACAACCTGCGCAAACATTACTCCAACACCGTGTCCACTTCCCGGACTCCGCCGAGAAGAGGCCATCACAGTAACACACTCAGTTGATTCATTTTAATTAAATTAAGGTTCAAGTTATCTACAACCGGACATTAACAAATTCCCATCTGCCCATAACCGCGGGCACGGCTTTCGAAAGTTCAAATCCCTGCAAGGGAGTCCCAACTTAGACAATGACAAGCTCTCACGGTCAACGAAGGAATAGACCTCCTCCCAAGACGTTCTGATCAGACTCGGTATCTCGGTTCTTCAAGACACTTCGACAGGTTAAAACAAGACCAGCAACACCGCCCGAATGTGCCGACAAATCCCGATATGAGCTGCACATATCTCTTTCTCAGGGCACACTCAGATGAGCAAGACGTCGGGTAGGCCAGCCCAGAGTTGCCCCTGGTAGCCCCGGACATCGCTCGGTTGGACCAACACTCAGAGGAGCACTGGCCCGGGGGGGCTAAAATAAGATGACCCTTGAGTCTACAGACCCAAGGGAAAGAAAAGGTTAGGTGGCAAATGGTAAAACCAAGGTTGGCCATTGCTGGAAAAGCTTTAATCAAGGCGAACTATCAAGGGGTTTCCATTATAACCCAACCGCGTAAGGAACGCAAAATCCGGGAACATAACACCGATATGACGGAAAACTAGGGCGGCAAGAGTGGAACAAAACACTAGGCAAGAGGCCGAGCCTTCCACCCTTTACCAAGTATATAGATGCATTAAGATAACATGGCAATATAATGAAATCCCAACAAGTAAATAAATGTTCCAACAAGGAACGGCCTCCAATATTCACCTGCAACTAGCAACGCTATAAGAGGGGCTGAGCAAAGCGGTAACATAGCCAATCAACGGTTTGGTAGGACATGGTGGGTTAGATGTTTGACATGGCAATTTGGGAGGCTTGAAAGCAAATGGTAGGCATCGTAGCAATGGCATAGCAAAAGAGCGAGCAAACTAGCATAGCAAAGATAGTAGTGATTTCGAGGGTATGATCATCTTGCCTGCACAGTTGTCAGAGTTGACTAGATCCTCGAAAGCAAACTCAACAGGCTCCTCTTTAGCGAACTCGTCTCCTGGATCTACCCAAACAAGACAAACAAGCAACAAGGACACAATCAACCACGTGCAAGGATCAAACTAGATGATGCAAAGATGATATGCTATGCGGGATGCGATGCGGGATGCATATGCAACATATGACAGGAAATGCATGAACCTGGCCTCAACATGGAAATCCAAGCGTGCCACTGGAAAGATGAGATGAAATCGCTTGAAAACGATATAAAGAATGCCGGAATCGGAGTTACGGTTTGGAAATGGCAAGCGATTCAAATATGACACCGGTGTGCGATTTACAGCAAGTAGGCATCTAAATGCAATGAGATGAACATGCTACAGCATCCAAACATGGATACAAAATACATGGCAGGGATGCATTCAAGATACTTAACAAAAGTCTAGCACTAAGTTACAGCCAATTCATCCATTAACAGGTTCAAACAAGCATGGCAAAAATGCATATGGCAAACAGATCTCAGACTGAAATTAACACTTGTCTGGAATTTCAGATCAGGTAGCCCACTTCGGAGCAACAAAACTATATGCTACAGGACCTGAACATGGCAAAGTAAAGCATGGCATGGAGCTACTGAAAGAGCTTAACAAAAGTCCCTTAGTAACCTTGAGCCAAAAGGGATCAGAAAATACAATTGCAAGCATGTGAACATAGCAAAAACATAACCAGATCACAGACTTAGTGAAAACTGGCACATGCTGAAACATAATTCAAGTAGGCATGTTCACGAGCTCGATGCACTCACTACAGAGAAAGTCATGATAAGCTAAGCATACATCCATCAAGAATACACAAAATTCAATCTAGAAATGGCAAGAACAATAGCATAGCATGCACAGATCAACTACAACATCATCGGCAAAATTGCAAACAAGTTGACAATCTGCCCAGATTCACAAAGTAGCAAAAGTAGAGCTCGATTGACTCAAGCTAGGGTGCTCCATAATTGCAAACAAAGACATGGATGGATAGGGCACTACAATATTAATAAAAAATCCTTACTGATCATCCTCAAAAGAGGCACGGATCACTAGGAAACAACATGAACATATGGCAATATGAAATAAACAGATCAAGGACTTAGTGGAATTGCTAAGTCCCTGAAAACAGAATTAACAAGTGCACCACTTTGCAAGCTTGTACTAATCACCACACACATCACAAAAATACATGGGTTGCACCTCTGGAAAGATGACAAAACCCTTAACAAAACATATGTAGAGCATCAGGGCATATCATGCACACATTAATCATGACAAAAATGACAAAAGGCTAAATAGAGTAGCAGATCTGACAATTATCTCAAATAGCCCTCTTCTAACAGCATTTCGGGCATGAAGATGAACTCAAATGAAAATGATGCAATGGAATGAAATGATGTACTCTCTGAGATGAACATTTTGATATGCTATATGCATGAATCAGAGCTACGGATGCAAAGTTATAGCATGATGAAGAAGGGCACATGGATTAGGGTTTCGGGCAAAAGTCAACCCGAATCTCAGATCTGGATCTGGGACGGATTACAAGGATGGCCGGATTTAGTGTAGACGGCTGGAGCTTCATGGAGCGTCGCCGGAGAGGAAGAAGACCGGGGCGGCCAAGGAGGAGCGGGGTGGCCGGAGCTGGCCTTGGGGCGGCGCGGCCGGAGCGGTGGTGGCGGCGACCGGAGTGGCGGAGCGCGGCGGAGGCGACGGAGCGCGGCGCCGGTGGCGGAGGGCGGCGGAGGCGGCGGAGCGCGGCGCGAGGAGGAGCGGCAGCGGCGGCGGGGTGCGATAGGCGGCGGTGGGCGGCCGCGGGGGCCGGCCTTGGGCCTCGCGGGCCTCCGCGGGTGGCGACGCGATGATGTGGGCGCGAGGGAGGCGGCCAATGGAGGAGCGACACGTTGCGGCGGCGCTCGGGTCGGACACGTCCGGCCCGGCAGTTTTTGTCCGGCGCGAGAGGTGAGGGAGAGATCTAGGGTTTGCCCAAAAATTTCGCGGAGTGGTCTTTAAATAGAGGTGGAGGGAGCTAGGAGAGTCCAAATGAGGTGCGGTTTTCGGCCACGCGATCGTGATTGAACGCTCTAGATGATGGAGAAGGTTTAGGTGGGTTTTGGGCCAAATTGGAGGGGTGTTGGGCTGCAACACACACGAGGCCTTTTCAGTCCCTTGGTTAACCGTTGGAGTATCAAACGAAGTCCAAATGATACGAAACTTGACAGGCGGTCTACCGGTAGTAAACCAAGGCCGCTTGGCAAGTCTCGGTCCAATCCGGAAATGTTTAATCCCCACACACAAAAGAAAGGTAGAAATGACCACCGGAGGAGAACGAAGCGCCGGAATGCAAAACGGACAACGGGGAAAAAGCTCGAATGCATGAGATGAACACGTATGCAAATGCAATGCACATGATGACATGATATGAGATGCATGACAACGATAACAACACACGGAGACAAAGACCCAAACCCAAGAAAATAAATAACTTAACGCTGGAAACGGCAAGAGTTGGAGTACAAATTGGGAGAGTTACATCCGGGGTGTTACAACACTCCACCACTACGAAAGGATCTCGTCCCGAGATCTAGGACTGAAAGAACGCCGGGTACTCAGAACGGAGGTGATCCTCGCGTTCCCAGGTAGCTTCACGGTCGGAATGATGTGACCACTTGACTTTGAGAAACTTGATTGACTTGTTGCGAGTCTTGCGTTCAGTCTCTTCGAGAATAGCAACTGGGTGCTCACGATAAGAGAGATCTTCTTGGAGCTCAATGTCCTCGAAGTTGACGGTGCGGTTAGGAGTCTTGAAGCACTTTCGGAGCTGAGAGACATGGAACACGTCATGAACATTTGCAAAGTTTGAAGGAAGCTCGAGTTGATAGGCGAGGTCGCCTCTCTTGCTGACAATTTTGAAAGGTCCCACGTATCTAGGGGCAAGCTTCCCTTTGATACCGAAGCGACGAGTACCTTTCATAGGAGAGACGCGGAGGTAAACATGATCTCCGATCTCGAAAGCCAAATCACGGTGCTTACTATCATAGTAGCTCTTCTGTCGGGATTGGGCTGCTTTGAGGTTATCGCGAATGACTTTGCACATTTCTTTTGCCTCTGTGATTAAGTCATTACCCAAAAGCTGATGTTCACCGATTTCAGACCAGTTGAGAGGGGTACGGTACTTCCTGCCATACAAAATTTCAAATGGGGCCTTGCCCGAACTTGCTTGAAAACCGTTGTTGTAGGAGAATTCAGCATAAGGAAGACAATCCTCCCACTTCATGCCAAAGGAGATCACACAAGCCCTGAGCATATCTTCAAGAATCTAGTTGACACGCTCGACTTGACCGCTAGTTTGAGGATGGAAAGCTGTGCTGAAGCGGATGTTGGTGCCCATGGCCTTCTGAAAAGAATCCCAAAACTTGGAGGTAAAGATGCTGCCATGGTCTGAAGAGATCGCTTGTGGGATACCGTGCAGAGAGACAATACGAGAGGTATAGAGTTCCGCCAATTGAGCTGCAGTGATCAACTCTTTGATAGGTAGAAAGTGAGCCACTTTGGTGAGCTTGTCGATGACAACGAATATAGCATCATTGCCACGCTTGGACTTTGGAAACCCAGTCACGAAGTCCATTTAAATGTGGTCAAACTTCCATTCTGGAATGGCTAGAGGTTGGAGGAGACCCGCTGGCCTTTGGTGTTCTGCCTTCACTCTTCTGCAGACATCACATTCATTCACGAATTGAGCAATCTCGCGCTTCATTCGGGTCCACCAATAAGCCTGCTTGAGGTCCTGATACATCTTCGTGCTCCCAGGGTGGATGGAGAGGAGAGAATTGTGAGCCTCGTTCAAGATCACTTTACGGAGGTCACCTTTGGGTACAACAATTCGATCCTCGAAGAAGAGAGTGTCCTTGTCATCAAGGCGGTAGCACTTGTACTTGGGTTGACTCTTGGCAATCCCAATATTCACCTTTTTCACCATAGCATCAAGAAGCTGGGCTTGGCGAATCTGGTCTTCAAACGTAGGAGAGACTTGAAGGTTGGCGAGGAAACCTTGAGGAACAACTTGCAGATTAAGTTTGCGGAAAGCTTCACAAAGCTCGGGTTGATAAGGCTTGAGAATAAGACTGTTGCAATAAGCTTTCCTGCTCAATGCGTCAGCAAACACATTAGCCTTGCCTGGAGTATACTCAATACTCGGATTATACTCCTGAATCATTTCGATCCATCGAGTTTGCCTGAGGTTGATATTAGGCTGAGTAAAGATGTACTTGAGACTCTTGTGATCAGTGAAAATGTCCACTTTTCTTCCCAATAGAAGATGTCTCCAAGTCAAAAGAGCATGCACAACTGCCGCCAACTCGAGATCATGAGTGGGTTAGTTCTTCTCATTAGGCTTCAACTGGCGAGAGGTATAAGCAACAACTTTCTTCTCTTGCATCAATACTGCGCCAAGACCTTGGAGAGAGGCATCACAAAAGACCTCGTACGGCTTGGATTCATTAGGCGGAGTCAGAACTGGAGCAGTGATCAATTTCTCTTTCAAAGTGTTGAAAGCAATGTCACACTCTGGAGACCAAACGTACTTGACTTGCTTCTGGAGAAGATTAGAGAGAGGCTTCGCGATCTTAGAAAAGTTTTCAACAAATCTTCGGCAATAGCTTGCGAGACCGAGGAAGCTACGGAGTTGCTTCACGTTCTGAGGAGGTTCCCAATTCACAATTGCAGACACCTTCTCAGGATTCACGGCAATACCCTTGGCAGAGATGATATGACCAAGATAAAGAACCTCATCGAGCCAAAATTCACACTTGGAGAACTTGGCGTAGAACTGATGTTCTCTGAGCTTATCAAGAACCAAACGCAAGTGCTTGGCATGATCTTCCTTGTTCTTGGAGAAAACCAGAATGTCGCCGAGATAGACCAAAACGAAGTCATTGGTGTAGGCGTTGAAGATGAAGTTCATCATGCGAGAGAACGTCAGAGGAGAGTTGACGAGACCAAAAGACATGACAGTGTATTCATATGAACCATAACTTGTCCTGAAAGCTGTCTTGGGAATATCTTGCTCACGGATTCGAATCTGATAATAACCCATACGGAGATCAAGCTTGGAGAATACTTGGGCACCTTTGAGTTGTTCGAACAGCTCGTTGATGTTGGGAAGTGGGTATTTGTTCTTGATGGTCTTCTTGTTCAATGGACGGTAATCAACACTAAGTCGGTCCGTTCCATCCTTCTTCTTCACAAAAAGAACACCACAACCCCACGGAGAAGAACTAGGCCAGATGAGACCCATTTTCTCTTGAATATCGAGTTGCTTCTTCAGCTCCTTCAACTCTTTAGGTCCGAGCTTGTAAGGACGCTTGCACACAGGTTCCGTGCCAGGCTCAAGATCAATAACGAATTCAACTGGCCGGTGCGGAGGCATTCCTGGAAGCTCTTCTGGAAAGACGTCTTGATATTCGCAAACGACTGGAATCTGCGAGATAGCATCCAATTCACCCTTCTCATTGAGAGAAAACAGACGGATGGTATCATCACGCGCAGCAAAGACAATTACATCCTCAGACGAATGAGTCAATTGAATCTGCCTGGCTGCACAATCAAGTTGCGCCTTGTGCTTAGTAAGCCAATCCATTCCGAGAATAAGATCAATATCTGAGTTACCAAGAACCATAGGAGAAGAAAGAAACTTGTAGTCGCCCAATGTGATAGTAACATCCGGAGCCATCATTTTGGTGTTCATGAACAAACCCGGAGAAGAAACCGCTATCGGCTTAGGCAAATCAATAGTATGCACATCATGCATAGATGCAAAAGGCTTCGATAAAAATGATAAAGATGCACCCGTGTCAAAAAGAACTCTTGCGGGAATGTCATTAACAGGAAGGTTACCCATGATCACATCTGGTGAGTCCTCTGCCTGAGCTGCATTCAGCAAGTTGACCTTGGCGGACTTGGGGTTATGCTTGACCACAGCTGTACTTGCCGATCTGACAGGAGGAGGAGGAGGAGGAAGACGCCTCTGGTTGAAACACTTGTTGGCATAGTGACCCTTCTGTTGGCACTTGTTGCACGTAACCTCTGAAAGCGGACGGTGATACGGAGCACTCGATCTTGGAGCTTGAGACAAAGTCTTGTTCTGAAAGCCAGGGTTGGGTGGGTGGGAAGAACCACTGCCACCTTTGCTCTTCTGCTGATACGGCTGACGGAACGGAGGAGGAGGAAGCCAAAACTTCTGCTGCTTGGCCACTTGAGTAGAGGAAGAAGGAGTAACATCTCTGACTCGCTTCTTGTAAGAATCACACCTCAATTGAGCAGCCTCTTGCTTCAATGCCATGTTGTAGAACTCATCGTATCTCAAGGGCTCAAAGAGAACAAGAGCTAGCTGGATTTCTTCTCTGAGACCACCCCTGAACTGGTATATCATGCTCTTCTCATCAGGGACGTCCCGCTTGGCAAAGCGGGCGAGCTTCTGGAACAACTTGTTGTAGTCATAGACAGACAAAGAGCCTTGCTTCAGGTTGCGGAATTCCTCACGCTTGCTTTCAACCACGCTCTGAGGAATATGATGAGCTCAGAAATCTTGACGGAATTCATCCCAAGTGATAACACGTCCACCTTTGGAGTCATTGTACTGCTGGAACCATTCTGCAGCTTGATCTTTGAGTTGGAAGGAAGCGAACTTGACAAAGTCCTCAGGCCTGACGTTACTACACTCGAAATGCTTGCACAGATCCAGTAGCCAATCGTCAGCATCGGTTGCCTCAACACAATTGCTGAAAGTCTTTGGCCCATTAGCAAGGAACTGGTTGAGTGTAGCAGAGTGATTCTGATAGTTGCCTTGATTCCCTTGGTTTCCTTGATTGCGCTCTTGAAGAATTTGCATGATCAACTATGTGTTTGCATTGGTTGCGGCCATCACAGCTTGCCATGCCTCCGGAGGAGGGGGAGGTGGTGGCGGATCAGGATTCGGAGTCGTGCGCGTTGGAGGAGCCATCCTGAAGAGGTTGACCACCATTAGCACATTGATAGACAAGTATTGAAGCTAAATCCAACAGAATGAAAATTGCAACATATAGTCTTCACATCCGAACAAAATGAACGAATGCATTCCTCTTGAAATGGTCACATATCCATAAATTGAGAAGCCACGTAGAATTAAGGTAGAGAAATAAATCAACAAGGTACGGATCAAGAACGAATAATCGGTAAGAAATCCAAATCTCAAACCAATATCCGTGGAAGAAGAACTAGAGATACTAGAATTCCCACCTATGAAACTCCCGAACCTTTCCGGTTATGCAATCTGGTGTTGGGGATACAGGGGAAGCATAATATCTCACCCAAATCTAGCAAATCCTACATCCAGCTGTATCCATCCTTCAACACATAACCAAGAAAACTTCAGAAACCATCTACCTCAACCTTCGAAAAGCATACGTTATACAAGTTATGGCGATACTCCCGAACTCCCGCCCCAGTACTGGGTGGCATCGAGGTTATCTCACCAACGAACTGCATAAATGAGATTTTCGATGTCGGCGTACTAAACTCAGGTATTCCAGAACTGCAACGATAAAATTATGATGACAACACCTCAGAGCTCAACTCCCCGGGACACTTCCACTAAACCCCTGACAGGAGGCACCAAGACAATGTTCTCATCATAAAACCATCGGAACGATTCCAAGATACCCGCGTGATCCTAAATTTTTTTTTAGTGAAATTTGAGAAGAGAAGAGTCAAAACTCTACGTTAGGATGCCTTACCAGAGTGATGAGGAGACTGGGAAGTAAAAAGAATTCCTAAACTCTTCGATATATAATTCCTAAATGACTCAAAACATTTTTCTAGACACAACTCGGCCACTAAAAACGATCAAGCAATGGGGCTCCTAAGGTCGGGGAAGGCTCTGATTACCAACTTGTAACACCTTCGATGCGACTATATCTCCCACGTGTCAAGGCACGACTTAGAGGCATAATTGCATTGAAGGCATATGTCGCAAGTTAGGCAATCTTCACAACATCCCATGTAATAAGATAATAAAAGGGAGGATACCATAGTTGGCTTACACTTGCCACGTCAATCAAGTACATAAATAACATTACATCATCCAAACACTCATGGCCCGACTACGGCGCCAAAATAAAAGAGAACCCAACATGCGACAACGGCCCCGTTCACCCCCAACTAGGCACCACTACTGATCATCAGGAAAGGAAACATAGTAACGTTGAGAGTCCTCGTCGAACTCCCACTTGAGCTCAAGCGCGTCTCCTGGAGCGGAATCATCAGGCCCTGCATCTGGTGTAATAGTAATCTGTGAGCCACAGGGACTCAGCAATTTCGCACCCTCGCGATCAAGACTATTTAAGCTTACAGGCAAGGAAAGGTAAATATGTGGAGCTGCAGCAAGCGACGGGCAAGTATGGTGCCTAAATTATTCGCAAAAGAGAGCGAGAAGAGGAGGCGAAGCGCGAGCGAGAAACTAGAGAACAACCTGCGCAAACATTACTCCAACACCGTGTCCACTTCCCGGACTCCGCCGAGAAGAGGCCATCACGGTAACACACTCAGTTGATTCATTTTAATTAAATTAAGGTTCAAGTTACCTACAACCGGACATTAACAAATTCCCATCTGCCCATAACCGCGGGCACGGCTTTCGAAAGTTCAAATCCCTGCAGGGGAGTCCCAACTTAGACAATGACAAGCTCTCACGGTCAACGAAGGAATAGACCTCCTCCCAAGACGTTCTGATCAGACTCAGTATCTCGGTACTTCAAGACACTTCGACAGGTTAAAACAAGACCAGCAACACCGCCCGAATGTGCCGACAAATCCCGATAGGAGCTGCACATATCGCTTTCTCAGGGCACACTCAGATGAGCAAGACGTCGGGTAGGCCAGCCCAGAGTTTCCCCTGGTAGCCCCGGACATCGCTCGGTTGGACCAACACTCAGAGGAGCACTGGCCCGGGGGGGCTAAAATAAGATGACCCTTGAGTCTGCAGAACCCAAGGGAAAGAAAAGGCTAGGTGGCAAATGGTAAAACCAAGGTTGGGCATTGCTGGAAAAGCTTTAATCAAGGTGAACTATCAAGGGGTTCCCATTATAACCCAACCGCGTAAGGAACGCAAAATCCAGGAACATAACACCGATATGACGGAAAACTAGGGCGGCAAGAGTGGAACAAAACACTAGGCGAGAGGCCGAGCCTTCCACCCTTTACCAAGTATATAGATGCATTAAGATAACATGGCAATATAATGAAATCCCAACAAGTAAATAAATGTTCCAACAAGGAACGGCCTCCAATCTTCACCTGCAACTAGCAACGCTATAAGAGGGGCTGAGCAAAGTGGTAACATAGCCAATCAACGGTTTGCTAGGACATGGTGGGTTAGACGTTTGACATGGCAATTTGGGAGGCTTGAAAGCAACTGGTAGGCATCGTAGCAATGGCATAGCAAAAGAGCGAGCAAACTAGCATAGCAAAGATAGTAGTGATTTCGAGGGTATGATCATCTTGCCTGCACAGTTGTCAGAGTTGACTGGATCCTCGAAAGCAAACTCAACAGGCTCCTTGTTAGCGAACTCGTCTCCCGGCTCTACCCAAACAAGACAAACAAGCAACAAGGACACAATCAACCACGTGCAAGGATCAAACTAGATGATGCAAAGATGATATGCTATGCGGGATGCGATGCGGGATGCATATGCAACATATGACAGGAAATGCATGAACCTGGCCTCAACATGGAAATCCAAGTGCGCCACTGTAAAGATGAGATGAAATCGCTTGAAAACGATATAAAGAACGCCGGAATCGGAGTTATGGTTTGGAAATGGCAAGCGATTCAAATATGACACCGGTGTGCGATCTACAGCAAGTAGGCATCTAAATGCAATGAGATGAACATGCTACAGCATCCAAACATGGCAACAAAATACATGGCAGGGATGCATTCAAGATACTTAACAAAAGTCTAGCACTGAGCTACGGCCAATTCATCCATTAACAGGTTCAAACAAGCATGGCAAAAATGCATATGGCAAACATATCTCAGACTGAAATTAACACTTGTCTGGAATTTCAGATCAGGTAGCCCACTTCGGAGCAACAAAACTATATGCTACAGGACCTGAACATGGCAAAGTAAAGCATGGCATGGAGGTACTCAAAGAGCTTAACAAAATTCCCTTGGTGACCTTGAGCCAAAAGGGATCAGAAAATACAATTGCAAGCATGTGAACATAGCAAAAACATAACCAGATCACAGACTTAGTGAAAACTGGCACATGCTGAAACATAACTCAAGTAGGCTTGTTCACGAGCTCGATGGACTCACTACAAAGCAAGTCATGATAAGCTAAGCATACATCCATCAAGAATACACAAAATTCAAGCTAGATATGGCAAGAACAATAGCATAGCATGCACGGATCAACTACAACATCATCGGCAAAATTGGAAACAAGTTGACAATCTGCCCAGATTCACAACGTAGCAAAAGTAGAGCTCGATTGACTCAAGCTAGAGTGCTCCATAATTGCAAACAAAGACATGGACGGATAGGGAACTACAAGATTAACAAAACATCCTTACTGATCATCCTCAAAAGAGGCATGGATCACTAGGAAACAACATGAACATATGGCAATATGAAATAAACAGATCATGGACTTAGTGGAATTGCTAAGTCCCTGAAAACAGAATTAACAAGTGCACCACTTTGCAAGCTTGTACTAGTCACCACACACATCACAAAAATACATGGGTTGCACCTCTGGAAAGATGACAAAACCCTTAACAAAACATATGTAGAGCATCAGGGCATATCATGCACACATTAATCATGGCAAAAATGACAAAAGGCTAAATAGAGTAGCAGATCTGACAATTATCTCAAGTAGCCCTCTTCTAGCAGCATTTCAGGTATCAAGATGAACTCAAATGAAAATGATGCAATGGAATGAAATGATGTAATCTCTGAGATGAACATTTTGATATGCTATATGCATGAATCGGAGCTACGGATGCAAAGTTATAGCATGATGAAGAAGGGCACATGGATTAGGGTTTCGGGCAAAAGTCAACCCGAATCTCAGATCTGGATTTGGGACGGATTACGAGGATGGCCGGATTTACTTTAGACGGCCGGAGCTTCATGGAGTGTCGCCGGAGAGGAAGAAGACCGGGGCGGCCGAGGAGGAGCGGGGTGGCCGGAGCCGGCCTTGGGGCGGCGCGGACGGAGCGGTGGTGGCGGCGGCCGCAGGGGCGGAGCGCGGCGGAGGCAGCGGAGCGCGGCGCCGGCGGCGGAGGGCGGCGGAGTGCGGCGCGAGGAGGAGCGGCAGCGGCGGCGGGGCGCGGTAGGCGGCCGCGTGGGCCGGCCTTGGGACTCGCGGGACTCCGCGGGTGGCGGCGCGGTGATGTGGGCGCAAGGGCGGCGGCCAATGGAGGAGCGACACGTGGCGGCGGCGCTCGGGTCGGACACGTCCGGCCCGGCAGTTTTTGTCCGGCGCGCGAGGTGAGGGAGAGATCTAGGGTTTGCCCAAAAAATTTCGCGGAGTGGTCTTTAAATAGAGGTGGAGGGAGCTAGGAGAGTCCAAATGAGGTGTGGTTTTCGGCCACGTGATCGTGATCGAACGCTCTAGATGATGGAGAAGGCTTAGGTGGGTTTTGGGCCAAATTGGAGGGGTGTTGGGCTGCAACACACACGAGGCCTTTTTAGTCCCTTGGTTAACCGTTGGAGTATCAAACGAAGTCCAAATGATACGAAACTTGACAGGCGGTCTACCGGTAGTAAACCAAGGCCGCTTGGCAAGTCTCGGTCCAATCCGTAAATGTTTAATCCCCACACACGAAAGAAAGGTAGAAATGACCACCGGAGGAGAACGAAGCGCCGGAATGCAAAACGGACAACGGGGAAAAAGCTCGAATGCATGAGATGAACATGTATGCAAATGCAATGCACATGATGACATGATATGAGATGCATGACAACAATAACAACACACGGAGACAAAGACCCAAACCCAAGAAAATAAATAACTTAACGCCAGAAATGGCAAGAGTTGGAGTACAAATTGGGAGAGTTACATTCGGGGTGTTACAGTTACGATCCAAGATGATCTTATATGCAATGTGGTATGACGCTATGGCACTTTCTTACAAGCTCTTTGTTCACTCTTTTTTTTCTTAAAAGTTTATTCTTTTTTTTGTATGGCCACTTTGCGAAATGCACAAACCAAGATAGCAATTGGGTATATACTGGAACAAACTTGAGGCACAAAGGATGATATGATACCAATATGATATGGTATGGTATGTATGCAATGTATGGGCGGATCACTAATGTGCACAAGTAACGTTGCTGGCAATACTCAAATGGCTAGTCTCTATAAGCAAGTGACGCAAAATGGCCTAGGGGTTAACAATGCAATGGCAAGGGAATATACAATGGAGGGATACCACGATACCAAGATGATATGGAGTTTACCGTCCTTGGCGATGATGAGTGGCAGTGATCTTGATGGAGATACCAAGGTTATAGAGACTCGTCCCTAAGTAGCCGAAACACCTTAGGAAACGGAAGAACCGCGAACTCAAAATCTCAAATGTCAAATGGTGGTATCGGGAATGCGGTGGTGGTTGCGGAAGCTCAAGGGAATTGCGGAAATGCAATGATGGGTTGTGGAGTACGCAATGCGGAAATGGAGGGTAAGGTGGTGGACTATACACGGTGTCGGAGTTGGAAGCACGGTCCCTAAGTAGACGAAACACCTTAGGAGACACAACTCACAAGATAAACAAAATTGGGTTAAGTCGGGGTGGCGAAAGTGTATAGTGGTCAAGCCTATGCAGAAGTGGTCGTGGTGGTTGATGAAGAAGCAACCGTCCCTAAGTAGTCTATACACCTTAGGAGACTCAAATCACTCCTCAAGCAACCAATAATGCGATGGGGAACAAAATTGGTTAGGTTGCGGAAGTATGTGGTGGAGTAGCGGAGGATGTGGTGGAAGTCCTAGGCAAAGATGCCAAAGTTCCAAAACTTTTATGGAGTCAAATGATGTTGGTAGTATTTTTGTGGGAAGGGGAATGTCAAGATATTCAAAACGAGCTAAAGAACGTCAAAATCGGAGTTCGGATGAATTAGTTATGGCCGAAATAAAATTTCAGCAAAACCTGAAACTACAGGTTACGGACGTCCGAAGAAGGTCGGATGTCCGGGGGCCGGATGTCTAGGCGGCCTCGGAAATCCGTAAATTCTGCTCGGGTTAGGGGTTTCGGTCGTCTAAAAAAGGTCGGGCGTCCGGTCGTTCCAGGGGCTCCGAACGTCCGTAAAGTGTCGGTCGTCCGGGGGTCGGGGTCAACGCGAGATGCGAGTTTCGGGACGCGATTTTGGGCGGAAATTGGGGATTTTGGGGTCAAAATAGAAGGTATTTCATGGATGAAAGATGGGGAAACTTGGGGAGATGCTAGATCCACTTGAAACCAAGCAAATCTATGGATCAAATCCAACAAAACTTCGTCAAACCAACAAATCACAATAGAAAATTGGGGCTATTTTTGGTGGGATTTTCGAAATTGGGGAAGAGCACAACAAAATTAGGCTAGAAAACACAATGGGGAGGCTCCGAAATCATGATACACGTGGCTCTGACACCAAGATGGTGTAGGGTTGGAACCGTATGGGCTGATCTTTCACGAAAGGAGCGGTTCCCGTGATGAACACGAGGAGGGAAACGAGGGGAAAATCACGAGGGGAACACAAGAGAACACTCAAACCAACAAGAATGATCACACATGCGCTAGATCCATGAACACAAAGGAAGATACAAAATCCAAAGTAAACAACGAACAATACAAGGGGTAACCGGTCTTCTCCGTGAGGAGGTCCTGAAGTTCTTCTCCGCAAGGAGGTCTTGAATCCAAAGGGATCTTCTTCGTAGAGGCCGCGGTCTCTCTCGTGGAGTAGATCCGGTGTGGATGAGCAATGCTCTATCTCTAAATATGAGCTAAACCAATGCTAACCTTAGAAAGGAGGAGGGAGAGGTCTATTTATAGTCTTAGTGCAAATGGGGGTGAAGTGAAGGGGTACATGGGCCTCAGCCCGCAACTGGACACAGCGTCCGGAGACTCACAGGCGGCCGAACATCCGGAATGACGTCTGCACGATATGGCTCGGACATTGGAGTGCCGGATTTCCGGAGGTGGCCGGTCGTCCGGAGGATCTTCAGGCGCCGGACGTCTGAACCCAACCGGTAGTCCGGTGGCTGTAGCTTCTTCAACAGCTCTTCTTCTTGCGTCTTCGTTTCCAGGCTTCCCTCGCAGATGGTGTAGTTGTTCCTTGGCGCTTGCACTCCTCCTCGTCGTCTGTAGTGTTCCTACAATACCTATGCATGCATACGAGTGGATTCTCAAGTAGTATACCATCCTCGAAGGGGTCAAGTGAGCACGTGTAAAGGAGATGATTCACCTTTGTGTATGTGAAGTAGAGGTCTGATACGTCTCCAACGTATCTATAATTTTTGATTGTTCCATGCTATATTATATTCTATTTTGGAAATTATTGGGCTTTACTATACACTTTTATATTATTTTTGGGACTAACCTATTAACCGAAGGCCCAACCCAGAATTGCTGTTTTTTTGCCTATTTTAGGAATTCGCAGAAAAAAAAAATAACAAACGGAGTACAAATGGAATGAAACCTTGGGGAACGTGATTTTCGAAACGAACATGATCCAGAGGACTTGGACCCTATGTCATGCAATCCACGAGGAAGGCACGAGGTAGGGGAGCACTCCTACCCCCCAGGCGCGCCCTCCACCCTCGTGGGCCCCCTGTTGCTCCACCGACGTACTACTTCCTCCTATATATACCTATGTACCCCCAAACTACCAGATACAGAGCGAAAACTCTAATTCCACCACCGTAACTTTCTGTATCCATGAGATCCCATCTTGGGGCCTTTTCCAGAGCTCCGGCGGAGGGGGCATCGATCACGGAGGGCTTCTACATCAACACCATAGTCTCTCCGATGAAGTGTGAGTAGTTTACTTCAGACCTACAGGTCCATAGTTATTAGCTAGATGGCTTCTTCTCTCTTTTTGGATCTCAATACAAAGTTCTCCCCCTCTCTTGTGGAGATCTATTCGATGTAATCTTATTTTGCGGTGTGTTTGTTGAGACCGATGAATTTTGGGTTTACAATCAAGTTTATCTATGAACAATATTTGAATCTTCTCTGATTTCTTTTATGTATGATTGGTTATCTTTGCAAGTCTCTTAGAAGTATCAGTTGGGATTGGCCTACTAGATTGATCTTTCTTTCAATGGGAGAGTGCTTAGCTTTGGGTTCAATCTTGCGGTGTCCTTTCCCAGTGACAGTAGGGGCAGCAAGGCACGTATTGTATTGTTGCCATCGAGGATAACAAGATGGGGTTTATATCATATTGCATGAGTTTATCCCTCTACATCATGTCATCTTGCTTAAAGCGTTACTCTATTCTCTTGAACTTAATACTCTAGATGCATGCTGGATAGCGGTCGATGTGTGGAGTAATAGTGGTAGATGCAGGTAGGAGTCGGTCTACTTTTTTCGGACGTCATGCCTATATACATGATCATACCTAGATATTCTCATAACTATGCTCAATTCTGTCAATTGCTCAACAGTAATTTGTTCACCCACTGTAAAAACTTATGCTCTTGAGAGAAGCCACTAGTGAAACCTATGGCCCCCGGGTCTATCTTCCATCATATTAATCTTCCAATACTTAGTTATTTCATTTGCCTTTTATTTTACTTGCATCTTTTATTTCTCTTTATCATAAAAATAGCAAAAAAATTATCCTATCATATCTATTAGATCTCACTCTCATAAGTGACCGTGTAGGGATTGATAACCCCTTATCGTGTTGGTTGCGAGGATTTATTTGTTTGTGTAGGTGTGAGGGACTCGTGCGCGGCCTCCTACTGGATTAATACCTTGGTTCTCAAAAACTGAGGGAAATACTTACGGTACTTTGTTACATCACCCTTTCCTCTTCAAGGGAAAACCAACACAGTGCTCAAGAGGTAGCAAGAAGGATTTCTGGCGCCATTGCCGGGGAGGTTCGCGCAAGACAAGTCAAGATTTGGCTCCGGACAATGAGTCACTTGTGGTGCCGTTGCAAGTCAAGACATACCAAGTACCCATCACAAACCCTTATCTCCCGCATTACATTATTTTCCATTTGCCTCTCGTTTTCCTCTCCCCCACATCACCCTTCCATTTTATCCGCCCTCTCTCTCCATCCTCCCTCTCTTTCTCTATTTGCCTCTTTTTGCCCGTCTCTTGTTTGCTTGTGTGTTGGATTGCTTGCTTGTCATGATGGCTCTACCTAGATTTGGTGATCTTCACCTTAAAAGGTTAGAAGAGATCGGAAGCAACGTCAGGAGGTTTATGGTTTTACAATTTGAGCATAATAATTTCTTTAGAAATGAGCTTAAAGAACAAAAAAGTTTTATGGGTTATATGAATAAAGAGCTCGATGACATGTCTAAAGAATTTGATGGTTTGAAATCTCAGATTGCTCATCTTGAGAAGTTAATAGCTGAAGTTTCAGATAAGCAAGCCACCTTAGTTAATAAGATGGCCGCTAAGCCAGAATTTTTTTGGAAGATAAAGATGAAGATCTAAAAGTTATTGATGTGTCCCCTATTAAATCTTTGTTTTGCAATATGAATCTTGATAACGATGGGACTGAATATGATCCACCTTTACCTAGACAGCATTCCAAAAATTCGGAGTCTTTAGATCTTGATGCTAACATTGTTAAAAGTGGGATTGAAGAAGTCAAAACTTTAAATATTAATGAACCCACTATTTTGGATTTCAAAGAATTTAATTATGATAATTTCTCTTTGATAGGTTGTATTTCCTTGTTGCAACCCATGCTAAATTCTCCTCATGCTTATAGTAAAAATAAAGCTTTTACTAAACATATCGTTGATGCTTTAATGCAATCTTATGAAGAAAAACTTGAGTTGGAAGTTTCTATCCCTAGAAAACTTTATGATGAGTGGGAACCTACTATTAAAATTAAAATTAAAGATCATGAATGCTATGCTTTGTGTGATTTGGGTGCTAGTGTTTCCATGATTCCAAAGACTTTGTGTGATTTGCTAAGTTTCTGTGATTTTGATGATTGCTCTTTAAACTTGCACCTTGCGGGTTCCACTATTAAGAAACCTATGGGAAGAATTAGTGATGTTCTTATTGTTGCAAATACGAATTATGTGCCGGTATATTTTATTGTTCTTGACATAGATTGCAATCCTTCATGTCCTATTATTCTTGGTAGACCTTTCCTTAGAACGATTGGTGCAATTATTGATATGAAGGAAGGGAATATTATATTCCAATTTCCGTTAAGGAAAGGCATGGAACACTTCCCTAGAAAGAAAATTAAATTACCTTATGACAGCCACTTATGGATTGCCTATCAAAGATGGCAATACCTAGATCTATCCTTGCTTTTATGCCCAGCTAGGGGCGTTAAACGATAGCGCTTGTTGGGAGGAAACCCAATTTTATTTTTATTCCTTGCTTTTTGCTCCTGTTTAGTAATAAATAATTTATCTAGCCTCTGTTTTGTTTGTGTTTTTTCTGTTTAATTAGTGTGTGTGTGCCAAGTCGAACCGTTGGGAAGACTTGGGGAAAGTCTTTTTAATCTTGCTGTAAAAAACAGAAACTTTAGCGCTCACGAGAATTGCTGCCATTTTTATTTGGAAAGAGCTATATAGTTAATTCTTTTTGCAGATGATTAATAGATAAATGCAACACGTCCTGAAATTTATTTTAGAATTTTTGGGGTTCCAGATATTGCGTTAGTTACAGATTACTACAGACTGTTCTGTTTTTGACAGATTCTGTTTTTCGTGTGTTGTTTGCTTATTTTGATGAATCTATGGCTAGTAAAATATTTTATAAACCATATAGAAGTTGGAATACAGTAGGTTTAACACCAATATAAATAAATAATGAGTTCATTACAGTACCTTGAAGTGGTGTTTTGTTTTCTTTCGCTAACGGAGCTCATGAGATTTTCTACTTTAAGTTTTGTGTTGTGAAGTTTTCAAGTTTTGGGTAAAAGATTTGATGGATTATGGAACATGGAGTGTAAATAGCCTATGCTTGGGGATTCCCATGGCACCCCAAGATAATCTAAGGACACCTAAAATCTAAAGCTTGGGGATGCCCCGGAAGGCATCCCCTCTTTCGTCTACTTCCATCGGTAACTTTACTTGAAGCTATATTTTTATTTACCACATGATATGTGTTTTGCTTGAAGCGTCTTGTATAATTTGAGTCTTTATTTGTTAGTTTTCCAGAATCATCCTTGCTGTACACACCTTTTGAGAGAGACACACATGATTCGGAAATTGTTAGAATACTCTATGTGCTTCACTTATATCTTTCGAGTTATATAGTTTTTGCTCTAGTGCTTCACTTGTATCTTTTAGAGCACGTAGGTGGATTTGTTTTATATAAACTATTGTTCTCTCAGGCTTCACTTAGATTATTTTGAGAGTCTACAAAACAGCATGGTAATTTTCTTTAATTATGTTAGGCATTCAAGATTAATAAAAAAATTCTTATGAGTGTGTTGAATACTATGAGAAGTTTGATACTTGATAATTGTTTTGAGATATGGAGATGATAATATTAGATTCATGCTAGTCGAGTAGTTGTGAATTTTAGAAATACTTGTGTTAAAGTTTGTGATTCCCGTAGCATGCACGTATTGTGAACCGTTATGTGATGAAGTTGGAGCATGATTTATTTATAGATTGTCTTCCTTATGAGTAGCGATCGGGGACGAGCGATGGTCTTTTCGTACCAATCTATCCCCCTAGGAGCATGTGTGTAATACTTTGCTTTGATAACTTGTAGATTTTTGCAATAAGTATATGAGTTCTTTATGACTAAGGTTGAGTCCACGCATCATACGCACTTTTCTTCCGTCCACCACTGCTAGCCTCTCTAATACTGCGCACCTTTCGCCGGTATCATACACCCACCATATACCTTCCTCAAAACAGCCACCATACCTACCTATCATGGCATTCCCATAGCCATTCCGAGATATATTGCCATGTAAATTTTCACTGTTCTGTTTACTATGACACGCTCCATCATTGTCATATTGCTTTGCATGATCATGTAGTTGACATTGTATTTGTGGCAAAGCCACCGTTCATAATTATTTCATACATGTCACTCTTGATTCATTGCATATCCCGGTACACCGCCAGAGGCGTTCACATAGTCATATTTTCTTCTAAGTATCGAGTTGTAATTGTTGAGTTGTAAGTAAATAAAAGTGTGATGATCATCATTTTTAGAGCATTGTCCCAGTGAGGAAAGGATGATAGAGACTATGATTCCCCCACAAGTCGGGATGAGACTCCGGACAAAAAAATATAATAAAAAAATAAAAAAAGAGGCCAAATAAGCCCAAAAAAAGAGGCCATAAAAAAAGGCCCAAACAATATGAGAGAAAAAGAGAGAAGAGACAATGCTACTATCCTTTTTACCACACTTGTGCTTCAAAGTAGCAGCATGATCTTCATAATAGAGAGTCTCCTATGTTATCACTTTCATATACTAGTGGGAATTTTTCATTATAGAACTTGGCTTGTATATTCCAATGATGGGCTTCCTCAAAATTCCCTAGGTCTTCTTGAGCAAGCGAGTTGGATGCACACCCACTTAGTTCCTTTTATTGAGCTTTCATATACTAGTGGGTTTATGATCAAGTTTATCTATGAACAATATTTGAATCTTCTCTGAATTCTTTTATGTATGATTGGTTATCTTTGCAAGTCTCTTCGAATTATCAGTTTGGTTTGGCCTACTAGATTGATCTTTCTTGCAATGGGAGAAGTGCTTAGCTTTGGGTTCAATCTTGCGGTGTCCTTTCCTAGTGACAGTAGGGGCAGCACGACACGTATTGTATTGTTGCCATCGAGGATAACAAGATAGGATTTATATCATATTGCATGAGTTTATCCCTCTACATCATGTCATCTTGCTTAAAGCATTACTCTGTTCTCTTGAACTTAATATTCTAGATGCATGCTGGATAGCGGTCGATGTGTGGAGTAATAGTAGTAGATGCAGGTAGGAGTCGGTCTACTTGTTTCGAACATGATGCCTATATACATGATCATACCTAGATATTCTCAGAACTATGCTCAATTCTGTCAATTGCTCAACAGTAATTTGTTCACCCACCGTAAATACTTATCCTCTTGAGAGAAGCCACTAGTGAAACCTATGGCCCCCGGGTCTATCTTCCATCATATTAATCTTCCAATACTTAGTTATTTCCTTTGCCAATAATTTTACTTGCATCTTTTATTTCTCTTTATCATAAAAATACCAAAAATAGTATCCTATCATATCTATCAGATCTCACTCTTGTAAGTGACCGTGTGGGGATTGACAACCCCTAATCGCGTTGGTTGCGAGGATTTATTTGTTTGTGTAGGTGAAAGGGACTCGTGCGCGGCCTCCTACTGGATTGATACCTTGGTTCTCAAAAACTGAGGGAAATACTTACGCTACTTTGCTGCATCACCCTTTCCTCTTCAAGGGAAAACCAACGCACTGCTCAAGAGGTAGCAAGGTCGCATGTGTCACTTGCCAAACGGACTCTTGACATGGTGATGTCCGTAGGTTGCTCCGCATCACTCACCCTTGTAATCTCTCGCAAAATCATCCTCCTCCACATCAGCAGCAGGAGCCACAGAAGTATCAACAACAGCACCAACAGTTTGGCCAGGCGTAAGAGGGAGACGGCTCGCTCGGCGGAGGTTTGTTTCGTGACGTGGAGGTAGTCGTCGTCGTCGTCGTCGTCGTCGTCGTTGTTGTTGTTGTTGTTGTTGTTGTTGTTGTAGAGGTGCGTTAGGTGCAACCGGTGGTGGTGGTGGAAGACGCGCGAGCAATTCATTAAACTTGTTATCGAGCTTTGTTTCGAACGTCTTCTCCATGCCATTTATCTTCTCCATGGCATCTTCAAATTTTTTTAGCACATCTTGCACCTGTCCACTCATCATTTGCTGAAACTTATCATGCAACTCCTTATTCGTCATTATCTCCTAGTCGGTCTCGTCGGCTTGTGATCCTTCCATGGTTAGCAGCAATAGAAACACACAAGAACATGATCCTACATACTACTAACAAGAGGTGTTGGCGGGTGTCACAAATGCGGCAAGCAAATCTCAAATTCTAACCAGTTCTTACCCAGCAGCAGGCGTTGATCGGCAACTGTCGTAGTCAAAACTCTCAAAGCTTGGATAGAGCGATTACTAGGGGGAGTAAAACGCACGACGTAGATGTATGTGGAGCTTGGAAGGCTTATAATATGGTAGCAAAAAGGGTGAGGAGTAATCAATTCAGAGATGCAAAGTTGAATAAATGCTCAATGACGGTACTGTGCTGGTCCTAGGCTAGACCGTGCTAGAGACGCGAGCCTAGAACACTAACAAAATCACGACACTTCACGTAAACAAGGGAGGAGCACTCTCTGATTTTTTTTCTTTTTTTCACCTTCTTTCACTTTTTTTTTGCACTTTTTTTCCTCTTTCTTTTTTCTCTGCAATAATTTTTTTTTGAAAAAGTCTACAAATAGTCTCAAAACTGCCTAGCCAGAATTTTTTTTGAGTTTGGAACTATTTTCTACTGCGGGTAGCACGAAAGTTGGGGAGTCTGACTTGGTCATGACTCGTAGTATCGCGTGATCTGGAAACCGAAAACAAAGCAACAAATACTGGACTCAGACTGATGGCGGAGATGAATCTGGTGGAACTCGGACTGGTGGTGGCAATGAATCTGGTGGAAATCTGACTGGTGGTTGTATATGGCGATGGTATATCTGGACAATCATTGGTGGTGGTATATGGCGATGGTATATGCGGACTTGGATTGGTGGTTGTATATGGTGATGGTATATCTAGACTCGGATTGGTGGTTGTATATGGCAGCGGCTATGTATATGGTGGGGTGGTGCTATATGGCAATGATGATGCCGATGGTGCGGCTGCGGCGTGACAACCTACGAACAGAACTCGAAACTCTAAGGGACTAGATGCTAAGACTAGAAACTCGACACGATGATGCAACCGCAAATTCAACAAAGCAAAACCCTAAAAAGACTATGCAAAGGCTCAGATTCGTTTGGATATGATGAACTAACCCTAATTCTTTTGGCTTTTTTCGTGGACTGTAGGTATGAAGAACAGACTCGATCTAAACTACGAAAAAATGTAAAATCTCATCGAGCAACCTGGAAATCTAATACCACTTGATAGAGGCGAGGGTGTCCGGATGTTTCTACGAGATGGTGGCTATCATTTTCTGTGGGAGTCGACCTTGATGATCCGACTACGAACGTGCGAGACGTCGCACCTTAGCAATCACTAAACCAACTTCCGAGGGGTTATTGACCACGCCGGAGCACGATCAACCTGACCACGAGGGTCTCTTTCCTGTGAGCAAACGAAGAACAAGCAAGAAATTGAGATTGGAATCTGGATATTGCGAATATAAGATGAAAGCTTTATTGATCAAGGTGGGATTCTGTTACGCCTTTGTCTGGTCGTTGAACACAAACGAAGTACGTGAAGTTGCAGCTATGGCGAACTTTAATCTAAACAAAACCCAAAGTCTAAACGACGCCCTAAGGGCTGTATATATGGGGGAAGAGGGGGGAATTTCGTGGCCCTTAGAGGAGGGGTCCGAAACCAACCCTAACTCTTGTTTCCCCACACATACGGACTCTAAAACAGCCTATACTTAAGTATTTATAAAATACATGGGCCTGGCCCAATAATAAGGTGACGCAGTACCTAGAATAGCCTCTGGAAGAAATTTATGAAGTGACATCTTGTATATTTCGTCCAAGGCTTCATGCACTCCTTATGGTGGCTTCAAAGTCCTGAAATCATCACTTGTAACTCCGTTCTCGATCCCCTTGCGCATGCCATCATCTCCTTGCTTGGTCTTGCTCTAGTGTTCATCCCTCTTATCCATGCTAGGCCATTCATTTGTAAGCAAACAAATGTATCCAGATTAGGCAACATCATATTCTGATGAACATTAGAATCATTACCAAGAAACGAAAGTACCTGATAATTTAATTGGCATGCGCGAGCTCTAGTAATTTGTCCGGTATGTATAGCAGCAAGGGATGTGGGTGTAACAATGGTATTGATGTCCTCATCACGCAAGTCCAAGAAAGCTACGCACTTGTTGCAAATTGGTTGGTTGTTGCCAAGTCTTAATAGCATTGATCTTGGACTCATCAACATGAACACCCTTAGAAGAAACAAAAAAACCCAAGAAAATGAGCTTATCAACGCCAAAAAGGCATTTCTCCATATTAGCATAGAGTTGCTCTTTTCGAAGAGTTTGCAAAACGGTTCGAACATGGGTGACATGATCTCTAAGAGATTTGCTATAATCAAGGATATCATCAAAGTAGACCACAACAAGTATACCAATGTAAGGGCGAAAGACATGATTCATAAGACACATAAAAGTGCCCGCTGCTTCCGAGAGACCCATAGGCATGACTAACCACTCATATAAGCCAAACTTGGTTTTGAAATTGGTTTTCCATTCATCACCCTCTTGTATGCGGATTTGATAGTAACCACTCTTGAGATCAATTTTAGAAAAGATAGTGGCACCACTAAGCTCATCAAGCATATCGTCAAGGCGTGGAATGGGATACCTATAGCGAACGGTGATAGCATTGATAGGTCTACAATCGGAGCACATGCGAAAGCTACCGTCTTGTTTTGCCACAAGAATGACCGGGACGGCACGCGGGCTCAAACTTTCACGCACATGTCCATGGTCTGTGAGATGTTTTACTTGCCTTTGTATTTCTTTGGTTTCTTCTGGGTTGATGCGGTAGGGAGCTTTGTCCGGAAGCGGTGCTCTGGGTATGAGGTCGATGCGGTGCTCAATGCCTGGTAGTGGAGGTAGTCCCAGAGGTAGCTCGTCGGGGAAACATCGTGATATTCCTACAAAAGAGAAGACAACACTAGAGGAAGAGTGTGAGAAGTGTTAGTTTGTGGTGCATTGTCCTTGCACACAAGGACGTAGTGTAGGACACTAGATGGGTTCTCACACACTCCTCGTATCTCACTTTTGGTGGCAAATAGAACTAAGTTCTTCTTGTCGCTCGTCGTGGAGGTGTTCGATTTGGGCTTGTGGCGCTCACTCTCTTTTTGGTGGCTCGCTCTCTATCTGTGATCTCCACGATGGGTGGCTTGCTTATCGGTGACAACTTGGCTTGGAGACATGGGACGAAGTACATACTCCTTACCCTTCATCTTGAAGATGTAGTGGTTTGTTCGGCCATTGTGGATGACTCCCCTATAAAATTGCCATGGGCGTCCAAGGAGAAGATGGCAAACGGTCATTGGAACGACGTTGCACTCCAAGGTGTCTTCGTAGGCGCCAATTTTGAATGAGACTTGTACTCGGTGCTCGACTTGGATGGTGCCAGAGTGACTAAGCCATTGCACTTTGTATGGATGTGGATGCTTTGTCTTGGGCAATTGGAGCTTGGAGCAAAGTTCTTCACTTGCGAGGTTATGAAAACTCCCTCCATCGATGATAACCTTGACGGATCGTCCATTGATGCCGGCCTTGGTGTGGAATATGTTGCATCATTGGTCTTCTTCTTGGTGATGTTGGAGAGTCAAGACCTTGGAGACAACAAGGGCGGGACTTGAATCTTCATCGCAAAAGACTTTTTCCTCTTCATCGTTCACTTGCCGGTGCATGGTGACTTGCTCGATGGCGTCCATTTCTTCTTCACTCATTGAGTCATAAGTGCCGTCATCATTGAGGATCGTGGTCCGCTTGTTGGTGCACTCATAGGACTTGTGGCCTCGGCCTCCGCATGTGAATTATTTGAAGGAACTTGTCTTGACGGTCTCATCAGTTGGAGTGGATGATGATGAAGCTCTCGGCTTGAAGTTTCTCGTAGTAGGAGGATGACTTGGAGTTGACGAAGCTTTCTTCGAACTCGAATTGTCGATGTTGCTAGTAGAATGCTTTGTAGTCGGTGTTGGAGTCGTTGAAGCTTGGTTGTTGGAGAAGCCGCAGGACTTGCATGAGAACTTGGCATACTTGAAATCATCTTGCACTTGGCGTTCTGCTTTGGCAGCTTGATGCACTAGCTCGATGAAGTTCGAGTATGGTTGGAATTCGGCGATATTCTTGATAGGATGGTTGAGTCCATTCAAGAAACATGCCATAGTTTCCTCATCATATTCCATGACATTGGCTCTTATCATTGCAATATCCATCTCCTTGTAGTACTCTTCAACGCTCTTGGTTCCTTGCTTGAGTAGTTGGAATTTCTTGAAGAGGTCACGGTTGTAGTAGGTAGGCACGCGTGCTCTGATGACATCCTTCATTTGCGCCCAAGTAGTGATGTGTGGTTCACCTCTTGCCTCTCGGCGCTCGATAACTTGTTCCCACCAAATGAGGACATAGTGTTGGAACTCAAGGGATGCCATTGCGATCTTCTTCTCTTCTTCATAGTTGTGCAAACGGAAGATTTTGTCGACTTTCAATGCCCATGAAAGGTACTCTTTGGGATCGTTGCTTCCGTTGAACTTGGGCATGGTGAACTTGAGCTTGCCATAGCGTTGCTCTTCATTGTGTTGGGGTCGGGGATGATGACGCACGTGTTGTAGATGATTTTCAAACTCGTGTCGCTCTTGGTGAGTAGGGTTGTCAACCTCATGTTGCTCTTGTCGTGGAGGATGTCCATTGTTTTCATGCTCTTGATGAACTTGATTTTCTTGGCGAGCTTGTGGAGGAGCTTGAGGAACTTGACGATGCACGCGAGCTTGAAATCCCCGTTCTTGAATTTCTTCCCGAAATGCTTCTTCTTGTTCTCGAGCTTGTGGGCCTCAATTGGCTACGGCTCGACTTTAATCATGGAGGGCTTGTTGCGCCACAAGTGCTTGAGCTTCACGGAGTTGTTCTTCTTGGCGTTGTGCCTTGGCATCTTGTGCAACTTGGTGTAGACGCGCCTGCTCTTCCTCTTTATGTTGGCGTTGGCGTTGCCATTCTCGTGCTAGCGCAAAAGCCTCTTGGGTTTGACGTCATCGGCACTCTTGAGAGTCGCTGCCGCATAGAGGATTGAGGCTTTCTTGACGATCGTTGTGCGCGGCACGACATAGAGTGTTCAATGTCGGTGTACTTGAGCCGTAGAGGGTGAAGTCGGAGTGTCGACTTGAGCGAGTCCTTCTTGATGAAGACGAAGTGGTTGAAGAGTGATTGAGCAACAAAGCATGAATTTCGTCCATCCTTGCATCATTCTCTTGCTTGTGATCGTCGATCTTGTGGTTGAAGTAGTCCCGTGTACGTTGCTCGGAGAGTCGCAAGTCGGCGGCGAGGTTGTCGATGCGTTCACTCATGGCTTGTTGCTCTTGATGCAAAGCACGTTGTGCACCAAAGAGGTGACTCTTGGTGACATAGGAGTTCATGTCGCCGTCGCGCTCAATGAAGAGTGGGTTGGTAGAAGTACTTGGCCTATCCATCATTCCAAGACAAATGTGAGTTGTAGAAAGAGAAGAACGAATACCAAATGTACCTTGACCAAAGTTGAAAGTGGAACGATGATCACTCCAATGTAGGACAAGGAAATAGCAAAATTGGTACTAGCTCTTGTCGATTTCTCACACCTACACGGGTAAAATCTTATGGTGGAGCTTTGTTAGGATGGTGGCACAAAATTTGATGCAATTGTAAGTGAGCTTCAATAATGTTGGAAAAGATTCGCAAGATGCAATGTAACAAGTAGACCAAGCATGTAAGGTACACAGAAACACACACGCAAAAAGATAAGTGGGGGTGGGCAACCAAGGATGAACCAAAATGTGGAATCCACGAAAATGCTCTTGTTGCACAACACTAGAGAGACGCTAGCACGATTGCACAATAGGCGGATACAAGAAATTGTGCACAACCTACTTAGCAAAAATGCAACGACTACTATCCCAAGTATGCTCTATGCAAGGTGTTTCTACGATATGATCCAGGATGATCGAGTATGACAATCTTAATGTTGTATGATGCTATGGTTCTTGCTTGAAAGCTCTTTGCTTATCTTTCCTCTTTGCTTAAAAGCTTGTTTGGCTCTTTGATGTTGGAGCTCTTTTCTTATGCGATGCTTCACGAACCAAGATAGCAATTGTGTATGCGATGACAACTTTGTGACACAAGAGATGATACCAATATATGCAATAATGATGTATGTATGGTATGGGAAGTATGATCACTAATGTGCACAAGTCTCGTTGCTGGCAATACTCAATGGCTAGTCTTGATGGGTAAGCAACGCAAAGGAATAAGGCTATAATGGCTATCAATGTAATGGCAAGAGTGATATGTCCAATACCAAGACGAGGTTACCGTTCTTTGGTTCTGATAGAGGCAAAGGTGTCCCAATGTTTCAATGAGATGGTGGCTATCGTTTTCCGTGGGAGCCGACCTTGACGATCCGACTACGAACGTGCGAGACGTCGCGCCTTAGCAATCTCTAAACCAACTTTCGAGGGTTATTCACCACGCTGGAGCACGATCACCCTGACCATGAGGGTCTGTTTCCTGCGAGCAAATGAAGAACAAGCAAGAAACTGAGATTGCAGTCTGGATATTGCGAATATAAGATGAAAACTTTATTGATCAAGGTGGGGTTCTGTGACGCCTTGGTCTGGTCATTGAACACAAATGAAGTACGCGAAGTTGCAGCTATGGCGAACTTTAATCTAAACAAAACCCAAAGTCTAAACGACACCCTAAGGGCTGTATATATGGAGAAAGAGGGGGATTTCGTGGCCCTTGGAGGAGGGGTCCGAAACCAACCCTAACTCTTGTTTCCCCACACATACGGACTCAAAAAACAGCCTATACTTAAGTATTTAGAAAATACATGGGCCTGTCCCAATAATAAGGTGACGCAGCACCTAAAATAGCCTCTGCACGAAATTTATGAAGTGGCATCTTGTATATTTCGTCCAAGGCTTCATGCACTCATTATGGTGGCTTCAAAGTCCTGAAATCATCACTTGTAACTCCGTTCTTGATCCCCTTGCGCATGCCATCATCTCCATGCTTGAACTTGCTCCAAGGTTCATCTTTCTTGCCCAAGGTAGGCCCTTCATTTGTAAGAAAAACAAATGTATCCAATTTAGGCAACATCATATTCTCATGAACATTAGAATCGTTACCAAGAAACAAAAGTACCTGATAATTCAATTGGCGTGCGTGAGCTCTAGTAATTGGTCCAGTATGTATAGCAGCAGGGGCTGTGGGTGTAACAATGGTATTGATGTCTCATCAGGTTCCACGTCCGTAAGCAACACCGGAGGACGGTGATCCAATCACGAATATCAAGATGTAGTCGAGGTGGTCGTCGTTGATGACGCGTCCGTGGCGAAGATGAGGGGCGGTGATGTTGATGTTGAACCGTACCTAAGTAGCCTGAACACCAAAGGATACGGAACCGCAACTCAAATTCTCAAATATCGAAGTGGCAACACGTGTCGGAGTGCGAAACGGGCCAGCTGGTGGTGGAATGCGGAAGTTGTGATGGTGTAGTAGTGGTGGGAGTGCGTATGCGAAAATGTGGGGCGGTGGTGGTGACTACACTGAAAAAAATTCAGTTTTGTCAGGGTCGGTCGGACGTCCGGGCTTGGCCGGTCGTCCGGTCGTCGGACGTCCAGGCTGGGTTGGACGTCTGGTGCCCGGGCGAAAATCAGGCACGGGATGAACAACTAGGGTTCGAGGTGGAGATGGTGAATATGGTGAAATCCAGAGGATTTTGTTGATGGAGAGGGTGGGGAAAGGGGGGGGAAAGCTAGATACACTCAAAACAAAGCAAATCCACAGATCCAAACCAACAAAATCTCAACACACTAACAAATCACAAAAAAAATTGGGGCTATTTTTGTGGGGAATTTTGGAATTAGGATGAAAAACAACAAAAATAAGGCTAGAAACACAACGGGGAGGCTCCGAAATCGTGATCAACCTGGCTCATGATACCAAGATGATGTAGGGTAGGAACCCTATAGCCCGATATTTCGTGATAGGAGGGGATCCCGCGATGAACACGAAGAACAAGAGGAGGGAAACCAGGGAAATCACGAGGGAAACACAAGAGAAACACTAAACCAACAAGAACAAGTTACACATGTGCTAGATCCTCGAATGCATAGGGTTCACACGGTACACGATCAACCAAGGACGATACAAGGGTAACGGTCTTCTCCGTGAGGAGGTCTTGATGTTCTTCCCTAAAGAGGGGTCTTGAATCCGCTTGGGGGATCTTCTCCGTAGGAGGCTCGAATCTCCGAGGAGAAGGTAACCAAGTGGATGAGCAAAGCTCTCACACGAAATATGAGCTAATCCTTTGCTAACCCTAGCTAGAAGGAATAGGAGGTCTATATATAGTCTTAGTGCAAAAGAGGGGGCGAAGGGGTACATGGGCTGCTGCCCAACTCGAAAACAGCACACAGGCATCAGACGTCCGGGAGTCACCGGTCGTCCGAAGGCTCGTGAGGGTCCGGACGTCCGTAGATTCGGCTCGGGTGGTCTTCTGTCGGACGTTCGGTCGGGGTCAGACGTCCGGGCGTCGGTCGTCCGCTTGGTTCCAGAAATCCGTAGATTTGGCTCGGGTGTGGTGGTGTCGGACGTCCGGACTGGGGCGGACTTCCGGAGCCTGGAGATCGTTGGACATCCGGTCCTGGACGGTCGTCCGGAGCCTGTAGCTTCCTCTTCATCACTTCTTCTTCTCCGTCGTCACGTCCACCTTCCTCTTCCTCTTCTCCTTGCTCCTTGACTTCTCCATGATACCTAAGCATGCACAAAGTGTCCATATGAAGTATTAGCCATGTCTCATGTGCATCAAAGTGGAATTGTTAGAGGAGAGATGTCACCTCGGTTTCAAGATCTCATGCACGTGGTCATGCCATGGGTCCAAGAGGTGTCGTTGGAGATGTAGTTGGGTCCATGGGGATGGCCTTGGGATGCTCTGCATCACTCCACCTACGTTTTAGGGTTAGCATTGGTATAGCTCATATTTAGAGATAGAGCATTGATCATCCACATCGGATCTACTCCACGAGAGAGACCGTGGCCCCTCTTCGGAGAAGATCCCTTTGGATTCAAGACCTCCTTGCGGAGAAGATCCCCTCGTGGATTCAAGACCTGCTCACGGAGAAGACCGGTTACCTTGTGTATCGTCCGTTGTTGACTTTGGATCTTGTATCTCCCTTTGCGTTCATGGATCTAGCGCAAGTGTGATCATACTTGTTGGTTTGAGTGTTCTCTTGTGTTACCCTTGTGATTTTCCCCTCGTTTCCCTCCTTGTGTTCTTCGTGTTCATCACGGGATCCGCTCCTTTCGTGAAAGATCGGCCACATAGGGTTCCACCCTACATCAGTTAAGGTTGCGGTTGGTTCTTTCACTGGCTATGCTATAGTTTGGTGAAGTGAATATTGTCGGTTACACCCTAATGATATACCTACTACCTAGAATGATTTGCAACTTGCCATGCGACATACATTCGTTCCCGCTTATTATACTCGTGACATGATTAAAAAGTTGCAAAATTTAAAACAAGGTAGTGACACCGTAACGAAATATTATGATACTTTACAAACTACCTTGCTTCATTCTTCTTTAGAAGAAAGCAAAGAAGATTTTATGGATATATTTTGGGGAGTATTAAATTGTGACAGTCAGGAGATACTAATTCATGAAGAGTGTTATCCTATGAACCATTTGTTTCATCTTGCTTGCAAAGCTGAACAGGAAATAAAACGACGTGTTGCCCACAAGGAGAACAAGCGCGAGATGCACATTCCAAGAGTTGATACTGTTGTCCCTTCAACTACTAAGCATACTATGACAACCACATCCGTTGATGTGAGGACTACATCACCTCCACCATGCGACACATCATCATTGAGAGTGCCTACATCATCTGAGTTGATCATAAGAGGTAATGACAAAGGTACTAATCTTCCACCTCCACATGAGTATGATGAATGTCTTGTCAATTTAAATGCACCATGTGGTAAGCTACCCACTACCTTGATCACACCAGCTATTTTAGAGGACTATGTTGATGATTTGACTTTGCCATGTGATCAAACAATTTTGAGTGAACCCATTGAATTACCTATCAATGCAAAAGAATCAAGTGAATCAGGTAATAAATCAAATTTGGATCAAATACGTTTGAAAATAATTGTGCCAATCTTTGATCATTTTGATATGACCTCTAATCTTGGTGATGGTTCATCAATGTTGGGATGGTTTAATGATAAGCATTGTCAATCTTTTGATATGAATAAGAGCTTCACTTATATGTGCAAACTGAGTTGTAATTTTTTCATGCCTTTGACTTCTTGTGATAATATATTGGCTTTATATTTCACGACTTTTGAAGCGTGCTCTTGTATAACTATGTCACATGTACCCTGACTGAGATCAGTGAAAATGGATGACATATACATATACAACGTGTACACCTTGTCTCTTTTGTTAGCCAAATTTCAGATTAAGCAACGCCGAGGACGGCTTTGTTTTCAAGAAGGGGAGGATGATGAGGACATGGCTACCACAGATACACCCATATCCCCTACTATTTTACCTCTTGGAACAGTTGCTAGAGCTCAGATACACCAATTAAATTATCAGGTACTTTCGTTTCTTGGTAATGTTTCTAGAGTTCATGAGAATATGATGCTGCCTAACTTAGATACATTTGTGTTGCTTGCAATTGGAGGGCCTAGCACGGACAAAAAGGTTGAACATTGGAGCATGGTCAAGCACAGAGATGAAGGTGCGTGCGAAGAGAACAAGAACGGAGGTTCAAGTGGAGATTTCCGGACTTTGAAGCCACAATGATGACATACAAGATGATGGACGCAATATACAAGATGGCCTTTCATGAATTTTGTCCATGGCTTATTATTGGTGTTGCGCCACCTTATTTTGGGCCAGGTCCATGTAATCTATTTTTAGAGTCCATATTGTAGGGAAAATGACTTAGGAGGTGTTTTAGTCCCACCTTGCCAAGGGTGGACAAAATCCCCTCTCTTTTCCCTATAAATATAGCCCTTAAGGCATCATTTAGACTTGGGTTTTTTTAGATTAAAGTTCGCCATAGCTGCAACTTCGCGTACTTCATTTGTGTTCAACGACCAGACAAAGGCATCACAGAACCCCACCTTGATCAATAAAGCTTTCCTCTTATATTCGCAATATCCAGATTGCAATCTTGGTTCCTTGCTTGTTCTTCATTTGCTCTCAGGAAACAGACCCTCGTGGTCAGGTTGATCGTGCTCCGACGTGGTTAATAACCCTCGGAAGTTGGTTTAGCGATTGCTAAGGCGCGACGTCTCACACGTTCATAGTCGGATCGTCAAGGTCGACTCCCACCAAAAACGATAGCCACCATCTCATCGAAACATCAGGAAACGAGGGGAAACACGAAAGGAAACACTAGAAATTCACTAAACCAACAAGAAATAGTCACACATATGCTAGATCCTCGAGTACATAAGAGATCACACGATCCACGGACAACTAAGGATGATACAAAGGTAGCCGGTCTTCTCCGTGAGGAGGTCTTGAGGTCTTCTCCGTAAGGAGGTCTTGAATCCAAAGGGATCTTCTCCGAAGAGGGGCCGCGGTCTCTCTCGTGGAGTAGATCTGATGAGGGTGAGCAATGCTCTATCTCTAATATGATCTAAACCAATGCTAACCCTATGATTAGGACATCAATACCATTGTTATACCCACAACCCCTGCTGCTATACATACTGGACCAATTACTAGAGCTCGCGCACGCCAATTAAATTATCAGGTACTTTCGTTTCTTCATAATGATTCTAATGTTCATGAGAATATGATGCTGCCTAAATTGGATACATTTGTTTTGATTACAAATGAAGGGTCTGGCATGGATAAGAGGGATGAACACTGGAGCAAGACCAAGCATGGAGATGATGGCATGCGCAAGGGGATCCAGAACGGAGTTACAGGTGATGATTTCAGTACTTTGAAGCCACCATAAGGAGTGCATGCAGCCTTGGACAAAATATACAAGATACCACTTCATAAATTTCATCCAGAGGCTATTCTAGGTGTTGCATCACCTTATTATTGGGCTAGGCCCATGTATTTTCGAAATACTTAAGTACGGGCTGTTTTTTGAGTCCTTATGTGTGGGGAAACAAGAGTTAGGGTTGGTTTCGGACCCCTCCTCCAAGGGCCATGAAATCCCCCCTCTTCCTCCATATGTACAGCTCTTAGGGCATCGTTTAGACTTCGGGTTTTGTTTAGATTAAAGTTCGCTATAGATGCAACTTCGTGTACTTCATTTGTGTTCAGCGACCAGACAAAGGCGTCACAGAACCCCACCTAGATCAATAAAGCTTTCCTCTTATATTCACATTATCCAGATTGCCATCTCGGTTTCTTGCTCGTTCTTCGTTTGCCTGCAGGAAACAGACCTTCGTGGTCAGGTTGATCGTCCTCCGGCGTGGTCAATAAGCTCTCGGAGTTGGTTTAGCGATTGCTAAGGCGCGACGTACTCGCACGTTCGTAGTCGGATCGTCAAAGTCGACTTCCTCCAAAATGATAGCCACCATCTCATCGAAAGACGTGGCACCTTTGCCTCTATTAAGTGGTATCATATTTCCAGGTTGCTCGGTGAGATTTTATAGTTTTTCGTAGTTTAGAACGAGTCTGTTCTTCATACCTATAGTGATAGAGGCGAATGTGCCCCGATGTTTCGATGAGATAGATATCGTTTTCTGTGGGAGTGGACTTTGACGATCTGACTACGAACGTGCGAAGATGTCGCGCCTTCGGAATCGCTCACCAACTTCCATGGGTTATTGACCACGCCGGAGCATGATCAACCTGACCACGAGTGTCTATTTCCTGCGAGCAAACAAAGGTGGGGTTCTATGACGTCTTGGTCTGGTCATTGGAGACAAACGAAGTACGCGAAGTTGCAGCTAAGGGCTGTATATATGGAGGAACGGGGGGAATTTCGTGGCCTTTGGAGGAGGTGTTCGAAAACAACCCTAACTCTTGTTTCCCCACACATACGGACTCTAAAAACAGCCTATACTTAAGTATTTCGAAAATACATGGGCCTGGCCCAATAATAAGGTGACGCAGCACCTAGAATAGCCTCTAGATGAAATTTATGAAGTGGCATCTTGTATATTTCGTCCAAGGCTTCATGCACTCCTTATGGTGGCTTCAAAGTCCTGAAATCATCACTTGTAACTCCGTTCTTGATCCCCTTGCGCATGCCATCATCTCCATGCTTGAACTTGCTCCAAGGTTCATCTTTCTTGTCCAAGCTAGGCCCTTCATTTGTAAGCAAAACAAATGTATCCAATTTAGGCAGCATCATATTCTCATGAACATTAGAATCTTTACCAAGAAACAAAAGTACCTCATAATTCAATTGGCATGCGCGAGCTCTAGTAATTTGTCCAGTATGTATAGCAGCAGGGGCTGTGGGTGTAACAATGGTATTGATGTCCTCATCATCCTCCCCTTCTTGAAATGAAGTCATCCTCGATGAAAGCTCATCTTCCTCACTCAAATAAGGCTTCAAATCTGCAATGTTAAAAGTGGGACTAACCCCAAAATCTGCAGGTAGCTCAAGTTTATATGCATTACCATTTATTTTCTCTAACTCCTTAAAAGGACCATCAGCACGTGGCATTAGCTTTGATTTGCGCAAATTAGGAAATCTATCCTTACGCAAATGTAACCAAATAAGATCTCCAGGTGCAAACACAACATGTTTTCTACCCTTATCTCCAGCAAGTTTATATTTAGCATTCATACGCTCAATGTTTTCCTTAGTTAACTCATGCATTTTAAAAATCAAATCAGCATGTTCTTTAGCATCAAAATTAACCTTCTCCCAAGATGGAAGAGGCAACAAATCAATAGGTGCACGAGTGATAGAGGCAAAGGTGTCCCGATGTTTCGATGAGATGGTGGCTATCGTTTTCTGTGGGAGTCGACCTTGACGATCCGACTACGAACGTGCGAGACGTCGCGCCTTAGCAATCGCTAAACCAACTTCCGAGGGGTTATTGACCACGCCGGAGCACGATCAACCTGACCACGAGGGCCTGTTTCCTGCGAGCAAACGAAGAACAAGCAAGAAGCTGAGATTGCAATCTGGATATTGCGAATATAAGATGAAAGCTTTATTGATCAAGGTGGGGTTCTGTGACGTCTTGGTCTGGTCGTTGGACACAAACGAAGTACGCGAAGTTGCAGCTATGGCGAACTTTTAATCTAAACAAAACCCAAGTCTAAACGACGCCCTAAGGGCTGTATATATGGAGGAAGAGAGGGGAATTTCGTGGCCCTTGAGGGTGGGGTCCGAAACCAACCCTAACTCTTGTTTCCCCACACATACGGACTCTAAAAATAGCCTATACTTAAGTATTTCGAAATTACATGGGCCTGGCCCATTAATAAGGTGACGCAGCACCTAGAATAGCCTATGGACGAATATTATGAAGTGGCATCTTGTATATTTCGTCCAAGGCTTCATGCACTCCTTATGGCGGCTTCAAAGTCCTGAAATCATCACTTGTAACTCCGTTCTTGATCCCCTTGCGCATGCCATCAACTCCATTCGTGTTCTTGCTCCAATGTTCATCCTTCTCCAAGCTAGGACCTTCATTTGTAAGCAAAACAAATGTATCCAATTTAGGCAGCATCATAATCTCATGAACATTAGAATCATTACCAAGAAACGAAAGTACCTGGTAATTTAATTGGCGTGCGCGAGCTCTAGTAATTGGTCCAGTATATGTAACAGTAGGGGCTGTGGGTGTAACAATGGTATTGATGTCCTCATCATCCTCCCCTTCTTGAAATGAAGTCGTCCTCGACGGAAGCTCATCTTCCTCACCCAAATAAGGCTTCAAATCTGCAATGTTAAAAGTGGGACTAACCCCAAAATCTGCAGGTAGCTCAAGTTTATATGCATTATCATTTATTTTCTCTAAAACCTTAAAAGGACCATCAGCACGTGGCATTAGCTTTGATTTGCGCAGATTAGGAAATCTATCTTTACGCAAATGTAACCAAACAAGATCTCCAGGTGCAAACACAACATGTTTTCTACCCTTATCTCCAGCAAGTTTATATTTAGCATTCATACGCTCAATGTTTTCCTTAGTTAACTCATGCATTTTTAAAATCAATTCAGAACGTTCTTTAGCATCAAAATTAACCTTCTCCGAAGATGGAAGAGGCAACAAATCAATAGGTGCACGAGGTAGGAAACCATACACAATTTCAAAAGGGCACATCTTAGTAGTAGAATGCAATGAACGATTATAAGCAAATTCAATATGAGGCAAGCATTCTTCCCACATTTTCTTGTTATTCTTCAAAACAGCCCTAAGCATAGTAGACAATGTTCTATTGACTACTTCAGTTTGTCCATCAGTTTGGGGGTGACAAGTAGTACTAAAAAGCAGCTTAGTCCCCAACTTAGCCCATAAACATCTCCAAAAGTGGCTAAGAAATTTAGTATCACGATCTGAAACAATAGTATTTGGCACACCATGTAAGCGAATAATTTCACGAAAGAACAAATCAGCAACATTAACAGCATCATCACTTTTATGACATGGTATAAAGTGTGCCATTTTCGAGAACCTATCCACGACAACAAATATGCTATCCCTCCCCTTCTTTGTTCGAGGTAAACCTAAAACAAAGTCCATAGATATATCCTCCCAAGGAACACTAGGTACAGGCAAAGGCATATATAAACCATGAGGATTGAGTCGTGACTTAGCTCTTTGACAGGTAGTGCAGCGAGCAACAAAACGCTCAACATCCCGTCTCATCTTTGGCCAAAAGAAATGTGTAGCAAGTATATCCTCCGTCTTCTTGACGCCAAAGTGTCCCATTACTCCTCCTCCATGCGCCTCCTGCAATAACAAAAGACGAACGGAGCTAGCTGGAATGCATAGCTTGTTAGCACGAAACACAAATCCATCGTTAAGAACGAACTTGTTCCAAGTTCTCCCTTCCTTACAATTCTGCAATACATCTTTAAATTCAGCATCATTAACATATTGATCCTTGATGGTCTCCAAACCAAATATTTTAAAGTCAAGTTGTGAAAGCATAGTATAACGACGAGACAAGGCATCAGCAATAACATTTCTTTACCCTTCTTGTGTTTAATGACATAAGGGAAAGTCTCAATGAATTCAACCCATTTAGCATGTCTACGGTTCAGTTTTGCTTGACTTTTAATGTGTTTCAAAGATTCATGATCAGAATGTATAACAAATTCCTTGGGCCATAAATAATGTTGCCATGTTTCTAAGGTCCGAACAAGAGCATATAATTCTTTATCATAAGTAGAATAGTTCAGACTAGGCCCACTCAATTTTTCAGAAAAGTATGCAACAGGTTTTCCATCTTGTAATAACACACCTCCTAATCCAATTCCACTAGCATCACATTCAAGCTCAAAAGTCTTATTGAAATTAGGAAGTTGGAGTAAAGAGCATGTGTTAACTTATCTTTCAATACCGTGAAGGCTTCTTCCTGTGCGGTACCCCAAACAAAAGGTACATCCTTCTTTGTAAGCTCGTTGAGAGGTGCAGCAATGGTGCTGAAATCTCTCACAAAACGCCTATAGAAACCAGCGAGGCCAAGGAAACTCCTCACTTGTGTGACCGTTTTGGGCTGCGGCCAACTCTCAATAGCTTCAATCTTGGCTTTATCAACTTCAATTCCCTGTGGAGTAACAACATAGCCAAGAAAAGATACTCGGTCGGTGCAAAAGGTGCACTTTCCAAGGTTACCAAACAAACGTGCATCACGTAGAGCAATAAAAACAGCACGTAAATGTTCCAAATGGTCCTCCAAAGATTTGCTATAAATCAATATGTCATCAAAGTAAACTACCACAAATCGTCCAATGAAGGCAAGTAAAACTTCGTTCATTAACCTCATGAAAGTACTAGGTGCATTAGTTAACCCAAAAGGCATGACTAACCACTCATATAATCCAAACTTAGTTTTAAATGCTGTTTTCCATTCGTCTCCCAATTTCATACGAATTTGATGGTAACCACTACGCAAATCAACTTTGGAGAATATTGTAGAGCCACTCAATTCATCAAGCATATCATCTAGCCTAGGAATAGGATGACGATAACGAATAGTAATATTATTAATGCCTCTACAATCAACGCACATACGCGACGTACCATCCTTTTTCGGCACTAAAATGATAGGAACAGCACAAGCACTAAGGGATTCGCGTATATAACCTTTGTCGAGCAGTTCTTGTACTTGACGCATAATCTCCTTCGTCTCCTCTGGATTGGTACGGTATGGTGCACGGTTGGGTAATGATGCACCGGGAATTAAGTCAATTTGATGCTCAATCCCGCGAATAGGTGGTAATCCCGGTGGCACGTCTTGTGGAAAGACGTCGGCGAACTCCTGCAAAATGTTAGTGACAGCAGGAGGCAAAGAGGAAGGCGCGTCCTCGAATGAAAATAATGCCTCTTTGCACACAAAAGCATAGCAAACAGATTTGCTAAAATCTAGATCATCAATATCAGATTTGGTGGCAAGTAAACATGCACTTTTCAATTTAATTTCAGAAGCAACACTAGATTGTTTATTATTATTAGGCTGCATTTGTTGCTCAAATTCTTTTGCCACAATCTGATTTTCACTCTTAGTTTTCTCCTGTTTTGCTTTATTAGCTCTATTAATATCATCTTTCAAAATGGAATCAGGAGTCATAGGAAGCAAAGTAATATTTTTATCCTTATGAACAAGAGTATACTGATTGTTTCTACCATGGTGAATAGAATTTTTATCAAATTGCCATGGTCTACCAAGTAATAAGGAACATGCTTGCATAGGTACCACATCACAATCAACATAATCAGCATATGTAGAGATACTAAAATGCACACGAACAGTACGTGTTACCTTAACCTTGCCGCTGTTGTTGAACCATTGGATGTAGTAAGGATGTGGATGTGGTCTTGTGGTGAGAGATAGCTTCTCCACCATCTCGATGCTAGCCAAGTTGTTGCAACTCCCTCCATCTATGATCACGCGAACAGAACGTTCCTTCACAACTCCCTTTGTATGGAACAAATTATGCCTCTGATTTTGCTCAGCTTGTGTAACCTGCACACTCAAAACACGTTGAGCAACTAAACATTCATACCTGTCAGCATCTTCAGGAGCCATGTATTGCGTCTCATGATCAGAATCGTCTCCACCGTGTTCGTCACGTGTAATAAGAGCCAAAGTCTCCTCATCATAGTCACTAGCGGACTCATACCCACCATCCTCAGTAACAATCATCACACGCTTAGATGGGCATTCTCTCGCATAATGACCTCCACCCTTGCAACGTCGACAAATAATATCATGTGTCTGCCCTGTTGATGCCATGGATGAAGAAGAGCTCTTTGCAGGCCCAGAAGGTGTGCTCTTGGCAGATAGTGGTGATTGTGCCTGCTTTATTGTATCACGGTTGGAGGTGGCAGCCGACGGAGGCGCCGGTGAAGCAGAACGTGTGGAAGTAGATGATGCACGTGGTGTCCATGAAGAAGGTCGACCTGCAGAAAAGTTAGTCCGCGCCAATGCCTGTCGATCCTGCACTTCACGTTCAGCTTTACAAGCAAGATGGAATAAACGAGTGATATTAGTATACTCCTTATACTCTAGAATCGTCTGAATCTCTCTATTTAATCCACCCATAAAACGTGCAAGCATAGCTTCATTCTCCTCAACAATACCACATCTAATCATGCCAGTTTGTAATTCCTGATAATATTCTTCTACAGAATTTTTTCCCTGTCTTAAGCGCTGCAATTTTTGAAGTAATTCACGTTGATAATATGGTGGAACCCAACGAGTACGCATAGCAGTTTTCAAAGCAGCCCAAGTAGCAGGAATGGGATATAATCTACAATGCTCAGACCACCAAACACATGCAAAACTAGTGAATGCACAAACAGCAGCAGGAACACGTCTCTCCTCGGGATATTGTAAACATGTAAATCGTTGTTCAGTTTCTAACTCCCAAGTAAGATATATATCAGGAACATATCTACCCTCAAATGGTGGAATATTCAATTTTAGTTTAGGGAGATGGTCATGATCTCGTACCTGAGCGTGAGCCCTACCATTGCCATTATTTGCATGTGGACGACCTGATGGTTGCTGTGCTGGTGGTGGCACATAGTTCTGATTTTGATCAACCTCATCCTCGTAATCGCCAGCAAAATCACCCTCCTCCGCATCAGCAGCAGGAGCCACAGAAGTAGCAACAGCAGCACCAACAGTTTGGCCAGGTGCAAGAGGGAGACGGCTCGCTCGGCGGAGGGCTGTTTCATGATGTGTAGGTAGTCGTCGTTGTTGTTGTTGTAGAGGTGCGTTAGGTGCAGCCGGTGGTGGTGGTGGAAGACGCGCGAGCAATTCATTAAACCTGTCATCGAGCTTTGTTTCGAACGTCTTCTCCATGTCATCTATCTTCTCCATGGCCTCTTCAAATCTGTTTAGCACATCCTGCACCTGTCCATTCATCATTTGCTGAAATTTATCATGCAACTCCTGATTCGTCATGTTCTCCCAGTCAGTCTCGTCGGCTTGTGATCCTGCCATGGTTAGCAACAATAGAAAACACACAAGAATATGATCCTACAGAATACTAACAAGAGGTGGTGGTGGCGGGTGTCACAAATCCGTCAAGCAAATCTCAAATTCTTACCAGTTCTTACCCAGCAGCAGGCGGTGATCGGCAACCGTTGTAGTCAAAACTCTCAAAAGCTTGGATAGAGCGATTGCCAGGGAGAGTCAAACGCACGACGTAGAGGGATGTGGAGCTGGGAAGGCTTATAGTATGGTAGCAAAAAGGGTCAGCAATAATCAATTCAGAGATGCAAAGTTGAATAAACGCTCAACGACGGTACTGTGCTGGTCCTAGGCTAGACCGTGCTAGAGACGCGAGCCTAGAACACTAACAAAATCACGGCGCTGCACGTAAATAAGGGAAAAGCACACTCTGGAACTTTTTTTTTCGCTTTTTTTTTGCGCTCCTTTTTTTTTGCGCTCCTCTTTTTTTTTGCGCTCCTCTTTTTTTTTTGCGAAAAATTACTATAACGACGAGTGTCTCAAAACTCTTCCCGCGTCAAACTGATAGTATGGGCACGAAAATTTTTTTTCCACTTTTTTTTTCGGAAATCAGGGCAGCGACGACGAAAAAGTGCGACAAAAAATCACTATGATGGCACGTGGCTCAAAAGACTCAGAAAAGCCTAAAAATAGGATAGGAAAAAAAAATTTTGCCCGAGAAAATTTTGGCCTAAAAACTGCCCGGGGGTCTCCAGACTCTTTTTTTTTTCCGAGACCTATGCAGGCAAGGAAACACGAATCGGAATTGAGATTGATCTCAAGAACAAACCTAATATGAGAAGAACACGGATTGGTGGTGGATATATGGTTGTGGTATATGGCAGCGGTGGTGGTATATGGTAGCGGTGGTGGTATATGAATACAGATTGGTGGTGGTATATGGATACGGATTGGTGGTGGTATATGGATATGGATTCAAAGCGGTGGCGGATAAGCAAAAGTGGTAGATGGGCGATGATGATGGTGCGGCGGCGGCGTGACAACTTATGACCAGAACTCGAAACTCTAAAAGACTAGACTCTAAGACCAGCAACTTGACACGACGATGCAACCGCAAATTCAACAAAGCAAAAACCCTAAAAAGATTATGCAAAGGCTCAGATTGGTTCGGATATGATGAACTAACCCTAATTTTTTTTGTGGCTTTTTCGTGGACTGTAGGTATGAAGAACAGACTCAATCTAATCTACGAAAAACTGTAAAATCTCACCGAGCAACCTGGAAATCTGATACCACTTGATAGAGGCAAAGGTGTCCCGATGTTTCGATGAGATGGTGGCTATCGTTTTCTGTGGGAGTCGACCTTGACGATCCGACTACGAACGTGCGAGACGTCGCGCCTTAGCAATCGCTAAACCAACTTCCGAGGGGTTATTGACCACGCCGGAGCACGATCAACCTGACCACGAGGGCCTGTTTCCTGCGAGCAAACGAAGAACAAGCAAGAAGCTGAGATTGCAATCTGGATATTGCGAATATAAGATGAAAGCTTTATTGATCAAGGTGGGGTTCTGTGACGTCTTGGTCTGGTCGTTGGACACAAACGAAGTACGCGAAGTTGCAGCTATGGCGAACTTTTAATCTAAACAAAACCCAAGTCTAAACGACGCCCTAAGGGCTGTATATATGGAGGAAGAGAGGGGAATTTCGTGGCCCTTGAGGGTGGGGTCCGAAACCAACCCTAACTCTTGTTTCCCCACACATATGGACTCTAAAAATAGCCTATACTTAAGTATTTCGAAATTACATGGGCCTGGCCCATTAATAAGGTGACGCAGCACCTAGAATAGCCTATGGACGAATATTATGAAGTGGCATCTTGTATATTTCGTCCAAGGCTTCATGCACTCCTTATGGCGGCTTCAAAGTCCTGAAATCATCACTTGTAACTCCGTTCTTGATCCCCTTGCGCATGCCATCAACTCCATTCGTGTTCTTGCTCCAATGTTCATCCTTCTCCAAGCTAGGACCTTCATTTGTAAGCAAAACAAATGTATCCAATTTAGGCAGCATCATAATCTCATGAACATTAGAATCATTACCAAGAAACGAAAGTACCTGGTAATTTAATTGGCGTGCGCGAGCTCTAGTAATTGGTCCAGTATATGTAACAGTAGGGGCTGTGGGTGTAACAATGGTATTGATGTCCTCATCAACGAGGTAGGAAACCATACACAATTTCAAAAGGGCACATCTTAGTAGTAGAATGCAATGAACGATTATAAGCAAATTCAATATGAGGCAAGCATTCTTCCCACATTTTCTTATTATTCTTCAAAACAACCCTAAGCATAGTAGACAATGTTCTATTGACTACTTCAGTTTGTCCATCAGTTTTGGGGTGACAAGTAGTACTAAAAAGTAGTTTAGTCCCCAACTTAGCCCATAAACATCTCCAAAAGTGGCTAAGAAATTTAGTATCACGATCTGAAACAATAGTATTTGGCACACCATGCAAGCGAATAATTTCACGAAAGAACAAATCAGCAACATTAACAGCATCATCGCTTTTATGACATGGTATAAAGTGTGCCATTTTCAAGAACCTATCCACGACAACAAGTATGCTATCCCTCCCCTTCTTCGTTCGAGGTAAACCTAAAACAAAGTCCATAGATATATCCTCCCAAGGAACACTAGGTACAGGCAAAGGCATATATAAACCATGTGGATTGAGTCGTGACTTAGATTTTTGACATGTAGTGCAGCGAGCAACAAAACGCTCAACATCCCGTCTCATCTTTGGCCAAAAGAAATGTGTAGCAAGTACGTCCTTCGTCTTCTTCATGCCAAAGTGTCCCATTAGTCCTCCTCCATGCGCCTCCTGCAACAAAAAAAGACGAACGGAGCTAGCTTGAATGCATAGCTTGTAGCACAAAGCACAAATCCATCGTTAAGAACGACCTTGTTCCAAGTTCTCCCTTCCTTACAATTCTGCAATACATCTTTAAATCCAGCATCATGCACATATTGATCTTTTATGGTCTCCAAACCAAATATTTTAAAGTCAAGTTGTGAAAGCATAGTATAATGACGAGACAATGCATCAGCAATAAAATTTTCTTTACCCTTCTTGTGTTTAATGACATAAGGGAAAGTCTCAATGAATTCAACCCATTTAGCATGTCTATGGTTCCGTTTAGCTGGACTTTTAATATCTTTCAAAGATTCATGATCAGAATGTATAACAAATTCTTTGGGCCATAAATAATGTTGCCATGTTTCTAAAGTCCGAACAAGAGCATATAATTCTTTATCATAAGTAGAATAATTCAGACTAGGCCCCCTCAAGTATGCAACAGGTTTGCCATCTTGTAATAACACACCTCCCAATCCAATTCCACTAGAATCACATTCAAGCTCAAAAGTCTTACTAAAATCAAGAAGTTGGAGTAAATGAGCATGTGTCAACTTATCTTTCAATACCGTGAAGGCTTCTTCCTGTGCGGTACCCCAAACAAAAGGTGCATCCTTCTTTGTAAGCTCATTGAGAGGTGCAGCAATGGTGCTGAAATCTCTCAGAAAACGCCTACAGAATCTAGTGAGGCAAAGAAAACTCCTCACTTGTGTGACCGTTTTGGGCTACGGCCAACTCTCAATAGCTTCAATCTTGGCTTTATCAACTTCAATTCCCTGTGGAGTAACAACATAGCCAAGAAAAGATACTCGGTCGGTGCAGAAGGCGCACTTCCCAAGGTTACCAAACAAACGTGCATCACGTAGAGCAATAAAAACAACACGTAAATGTTCCAAATGTTCCTCCAAAGATGTGCTATAAATCAGTATATCATCAAAATAGACTACCACAAATCGTCCAATGAAAGCACGTAAAACTTCGTTCATTAATCTCATGAAAGTACTAGGTGCATTAGTTAACCCAAAAGGCACGACTAACCACTCATACAATCCAAACTTAGTTTTAAATGTTGTTTTCCATTCATCTCCCAATTTCATACGAATTTGATGGTATCCATTACGCAAATCAACTTTGGAGAATATTGCAGAGCCACTCAATTAATCAAGCATATCATCTAGCCTAGGAATAGGATGACGATAACGAATAGTAATATTATTAATGCCTCTAAAATCAACACACACATACGCGACGTACCATCCTTTTCAGGCACTAGTATAATAGGAACATCACAAGGTCTAAGATATTCGCGTATGTAACCTTTGTCGAGCAGCTCCTGTACTTGACGCATAATCTCCTTCTTCTCCTATGGATTCGTACGGTATGGTGCATGGTTGGGTAGCGATGCGCCGGGAATTAAGTCAATTTGATGCTCAATCCCTCGAATAGGTGGTAATCCCAGTGGCATGTGTTGTGGGAAGATGATGCGGAGCATCCCATGTTCATCCCCATGTACACTCCGACTACTCTCCAAACCCCATACGCCATCGGACACAAGGTGAACTCGCTCCTCTCGGAATCGTCACTTTCCACATGTGAGACATGGCTACTACCTCAAACATGTGTGCTATGCATGACTAGGAACCAAGACGAAGACCATGGACAAGACGGCGAGGACACTAAGCGCACGGAACAAGAGGAAGAGCTGCTAGGAAGCACCAGCTCCCAGACGTCCGGCAGTCACCGGACGTCCGACGCCTGGAGTCCCCAACAGCCAGATGGAACAGCCGATGAAAGCTACAGCGGCCGGACGTCCGACGACCATCAGCCACCGGATGACCGACAACGTCCAGAAATCCGACGATGGCTATCTCGAGCCAAAAGGCCGGATGTCCGACAAGTACTGGACGATCGGACCCTCGTGAGCCACTGGACGTCCGGTACCTGTCGGACGACCGACGCCTGTCTGCGCGCAGAGTAAAGGGCCGAGGCCCATGTATCCTCACTTACCCCTTCATGGCCCTAGACTATATATACTCCTCCACCTCCACTATTTGAGGGTTAGCGTTGTGTTAGCTCATTTGTGAGATAGAGCTTCGCTCATCCATATCGGATCTACTCCTTGAGAGAGACCGCGGCCCCTCTTCGGAGAAGATCCACCATGGATTCAAGACCCCTTTATGGGAAGATCCCCTCGTGGATTCAAGACCTCCACACGGAGAAGAACCGACTACCGTTTGTATCGTCCGTTGTTGACTTTGGATCTTGTATCTTCCTTTGTGTTCATGGATTTAGCGCATGTGTGATCATTCTTGTTGGTTTGAGTGTTCTCTTGGGTTCCCCTCGTGATTTTCCCCTTGATTCCCTCCTCGTGTTCTTCGTGTTCATCGTGGGATCCGCTCCTTTCGTGAAAGATCGGTCTATAGGGTTCCTGCCCTACATCATCTTGGTATCAGAGCCACGTTGATCACGATTTCGGAGCCTCCCCTCGTTGTTTTCTAGGCTAATTTTGTTGTGTTCTTCCCCAAATTCAAAAATCCCCACAAAAAATAGCCCCAATTTTTTTTGTGATTTGTTGGTTTGACGAAGTTTTGTTGATTTTGATCCGTGGATCTGCTTGGTTTCCAGTGGATCTAGCATTTCCCCAAGTTTCCCCATCTTTCATCCACGAAATCCCCTCTATTTTGTCCCCAAACTCCCCAAATTCCGCCCAAAATCGCGTCCCGAAACTCGCATCTCGCGTTGACCCCGATCCCCGGATGACGGTGTCCTGGACTAGGGGGTACTCACCACGTCATCTCCCGATCTGTTAGATTGGGCCGAGGACCACCATGGCCGTATACTCATGGGCCAGTTCGGACAGCTGCCGCATACATGGAAGATTCCACAAGACTTGGTGATTCACGGTGTCCTGGACAAGGGGGTACTCACCATGTCATCTCTCGATCTATTAGATTGGGCCGAGGACCCCCGTGGCCGTATACTCATGGGCCAGTTCAGACAGTTGCCGCATACATGGAAGATTCCACAAGACTTGATGATCAAGACAAGGACTCCTCCCCACCAGCGTATTCGGCTAGGACTCTTGTTACGCTAGGCCTCTGGTGCATTATATAAACTGAGGCTAGGTTAGTCAATAGATCATATACAACAATCATACCATAGGCTAGCTTCTAGGGTTTTAGCCTCTACGATCTCGTGGTAGATCAACTCTTGTAATACTCATATCATCAATATCAATCAAGCAGGACGTAGGGTATTACCTCAATCAAGAGGGCCCGAACGTGGGTAAACATCGTGTCCCCTGCCTCCTGTTACCATCGATCCTAGATGCACAGTTCGGGACCCCCTACCCGAGATCCGCGGGTTTTGACACCGGCATTGGTGCTTTCATTGAGAGTTCCGCTGTGTGATCGGCAAAAGGATCAATGGCTCGCCGATAGGTCAACTGCGACGTCGGCATCTTCGTCGCCGGCTCGACTGGTCACCTTGGCTTGACCGAGGACTGTGCTCCATCTTCAATCGTCATGTTCGGACGGGGGCCTTCTTCAACATCAACTCCAATCTCTATCATGATCATACAGGAGTCATCCATGGAGCTCGAGGGCTCAACGTCAACATTGCCCTCGGGCGGCCGTGCTGTTTTTATGGACAACGAACTTGTATTCTCCGTTACCACCTCCTCGAGCGTCGGTTTGACGATTGCTTCAGTGAAATAGTGCGGAATTACGTCTACAACAGCCATGCAAAATTTCATGGACTTCCAATGGAGGAATCTCCGACAATCTACGATATTACCGGAGCCCTATCAAATCTGGATGGGAATGTGGACGTGTTTAGGGCGTGGTCTCCAGAGCCCATCTCGGAGGTCCTTTGGAAGCTCCAACCGTTCATCTATTGCGGAATTTCCATATCTACCACCCCTCCCAATTTCAGCTCGATCCGACGGTTCAAACTCTGGGAACCTTCCGATGAGTGGACCAATTTTCGGATCCGTTTTCTGCGCGAATACGTATCCGACCCGAATTCATGTCTCTTTAGGAACGTGATATTGGACAACCTTTTTAGAGGAATTCTCTTCTAGGGTATTGTGCGTTGTTTTTAAACACGTGCCCGTAAATTGTTAAACCTTCGCTGGGGTCATCTTCATCATCATGCTAGTGTCAAACCAGTTCGGCAATATTGCTCTAAGGCTGCCTACCTGTGCTAGACACGTCGTCACTTTCTTGAGCCGAGCTCAACTTTTTCAGATCATCATCTCGGCAAGCCAAACAAGAGTCCGGCATCGCGAAGGATAAATCATCACCAACATCGCCGCCCCACAGATTACACTGAGCGGGCACACCGGCATCGCCGCACGGTCACTTCATCAAGCTGACATCGACCACGTCACGACCGGCATCGGCAGGGCCGCGCTATTGCTGCTTCAAGCCGATGTCCATCATGCCGACCTACTTTGACTCATCGGCTGACATCGAGGCTTCGACATCTCGACTGGACCGAGGGCTTCGCCATCTCTTCATCAACCTACTCCGGAGACTTCAGCGTCACTAGTCGACCAGCTTCGTCACGTTAGCTGGACCGAGGGCTTTGCCTCCGCAAGCCAACCTTTGGCAGCATCGCCATGCCGTTGCTTTATCTCCCATCAGGCAATGGGTGTGCGGATCGTGTCCCAATTTTTGGGAGTCACCTTTCTTCGGATTGCTACAAAAAATAAATCAGGTGCTATTAATCCTAGTAATTTTTGCTTGTTGGAGTTTATTTTTCCCAAGAAATTATTACTCCGGTTTTTTCCTGTACACAGGTCTATCGAATGATGTCCGCACTAATGACGATCGCGTGGTGGTTCGGTCAGTTTCCGTACATAGTCCGGCGAACGCCGCATCCGGAACACGGACCGACCTATGAATTCAGGCTTTGCCACACATTTACCGCATCACGCCGACGCCCTGCATCGACATTGACTTCGGCGCCAGGCCATATTTCTTTTATTACTCACTTTGTATAAATTATTTACTATGCAACATTTTTTATTATCATTTCTATTATCTCCGGTTTGCACTATTTTTTTGTGCACAGGAAAATGATCCGGGTTGGGTAGTATCGTCAACTCGGCGTACTGACATACCACGTCACCTCGGCTGGACAGGGGGCTTCGTCAACACTTCATTACCCCATGCCGGGGACTTCGGCATCACTCTGCCGGCCTGCATTGACCGTGCTATGTCACCACTTCGGAGTGCCGAGCCCTTTTCTCCGCCACCTCGGGACCGACTTGGGGGATGGAACCTTGTCCCGCATCAAGCTCGGACCGCGTCATCAATACCGAACACATTAACCAGCTAAGTTGCCTTCATGCTCAAAGTTTTAAATTTTTAACTTGTGTTCGGTTCGACCAAGCATTATACTTTTTTGGAAAAATGTTGCTTGTAGAAAATTTCCTTGTCCAAACTTTGTTTGTGACGCACGAATTCAAATACCCCGTTTATTTGGGGGCTTCCTTTATGAAGCTTTTCCTCTTGCATATGATTATACTTGTACGGCTTCGTTCCTTGTTCGTGTATTATGCCACAATATGCACCATATTGACTTAAGCGATTTGTAAGCTGGGTTTCCTGGCTCCTGTGCTTACCAATACGTTCCCAATTGTTCGGCTAGGGAGTAAAGGGAGCACCTCTATGATTGTCACGACCGGGTCCTCCGAGCTCTGACCTCAGACTAGGTGAAGTCGAAAGCTAGTGCTCTTATTGTTTTCAATAATGGTCGGCACACAACGACACTCATGAGTACTAAAATCTATTACACAAGTCTCATAATAATAATGAGCACCGAAGAAAGGTATCGGTGGGGGTACTATTTTCTTCGAAGATGCTTCTTACACTTCGTCAGTAATATAGCATAAGTTCCCTGAGCGAGCTTTGTCTGTTACAGCCTTATGGCCTGATTGCCTGGTCGTCGGAAACACCGTCGATACTCTCAACAGGTGGAGTACATGACACTTTTCGGCCCTTGGCCGAAGAGGGAGAAGCCGACGGTCGGTTAAGACGCGTTTAAAGTTCGGGTGAATAGAGATATGATATAAGTACTTCGGTACATACAATCATTATACATAAAATTCTTTTACCCTAGTCACTTGGGGGCTCTTAAAATTTATATCTGAGCTGTAAATGTGTTTTCTTCTAGGTCGTTGTCAAAACACGACAGAAGCACAATTTTTTCTTTCTCTTCCAATTTTCGGATTGGCACCGAACACTTGATCTTGTTAGGGTGTCATGTTTTTGCTGACGTTATTTGGTTTTCCAAGCTTTTTGGCACTTTTAAACTATTTGTGTGTTTCCAGCACAAGTCTCACAGTGCAATGCCGGACACATTTATAGATTCGGCAAAAACATTCTCGGATCTCACTATATATGCATTGGTTTCGAATTGTGTCTTCGGTCAATAGTTGGGTTGCCCGGCTCCTGCGCTTGCCTCCTATGTTCTACTTTGTTCGGCTATGTGTGCAATGGGAGAACCACTGCGATTGTGCTTCCAGCTCACATGGTTAAGCACCAAAGTGGAGAAAGCCTAAAACTAACTGTCACAATAAGCGTAAACTGGTCAGCGATCCGATGACGGTGTTAAATGACGGGCCATTCATAACAATGGCCGAAGTGCTTACGGCTTGACCTCGACTGTCGCCGAACACTACCGGGGGCTAGTAACTGGCCTCCCAAACTAAATCCTCAATATTTTGCTCTTACATTAGAGCTAAGGTTTCATGATCATGCTTAGCATGGCAACCCAAAGAAAGGAACCGATAGCGGGACTATTTACTTTGGAAGACATTTCTTATGTTAAACAGTAATATAGCATATCTCTCTTCGTACCTTTGATTATAAAACCGTATGGCCAGATTGCCTTGTTTGTCGTAAATCTTTTCCCTCATAAAGGCTTTATAAAGTAGGACAAACACCCCTCGGCTACTGGCCGAGGAGATGGAAGCCCATGGTAGGTCAACAAAGTTTTGTACAATGCGGATCCAAGCATTAATGACGTAAAGTACTTGGATACATAGAGTCATTACACATAATTTTTGATTTTACTATGGATATCGATCCTTAATTCGGCCACCCGTGCCCGCATTAAGGCTCGGGGGCTACTGGGCTTCGGGCTTATTATTTACAAATATTAAAGGGGCACATCGATCCCCTGATCTGGTGTTGCCACCCGATCAGTGTCTCGGGGGCTACTGCATTGCCTGTCCAATGCAGAAAATTTTATGTGCAATATAGTTTCCGAGGAGATTTTGATCCTCAGGTTGGTCGGCCGCACCCAACCTGAGTCTCGAGGACCGAGCACGCCGCTTTTACTGTCCTGAAGTATTCTGCCGAGCTAGGACTTGATCCTCAGACCGATTTTGCAAATCAACCTGAGTCTCAGCGGCTACTGGGATCAGCTGTCTTACGTCATCCTTCAGGTGCATCTCGGGTTTTAGACCGATTCACAACTTGAGGGCTACTAGCTATATATCTCGGCAGAGAATAAATTGCACCAATAAAAAATATTGACAAAAAATCGGCCCACAGTCGGGGTGGTGCACCACCTCGGAAGCAGTCCGGCATAAAGCTCGGGCGCTAGTGGCTGGCTCCATAGAGGGCATTTCCGGCATTAAGCTCGGCTAAACTACTTCATCTTTTTTGGACCACGATGATCAATGACATCTTGGATATAGTCCGGCGTTGGAGCTTGGACACAGTCCGACATTGGAGCTCGAATACATTTCGGCGTTGGAGCTCCGCTGCAAAAGATACCTCGAATGCAGTCCGGCGTTAGAGATCAGACGCAAGAGGACACTGCCTCCCGGGAACAATTTCAAACCCGAGGTGTGGCATAAAAATCACAAGGCATTGATAAAGGCCGGAAACTTAAAGGGGCTCCTCGGATACCCGATGTGTAAACTCGTCAAATGCATTTCGGCGATCCTTAAGATCGAAGATGAGAAGATTTGTTGAACTAGTTTTCAAGACCGACGACCGAAGATGAAGAACAGTTCGGAAGAATCAAGGAGCGTCCCTAACTTGAAGACCGGTTCAGGGGCTACTGACAGTGTCCTGGACAAGGGGGTACTCACCACGTCATCTCCCGATCTATTAGATTGGGCCGAGGACCCCCGTGTCCGTGTACTCATGGGCCAGTTCGGACAGTTGCCGCATACATGGAAGATTCCACAAGACTTGGTGATTAAGACAAGGACTTCTCCCCACCGGCGTATTTGGCTAGGACTCTTGTTATCCTAGGCCTCTGGTGCATTATATAAACCGTGGCCAGGCTAGTCGATAGATCATATACAACAATCATACCATAGGATAGCTTCTAGGCTTTTAGCCTCTACGATCTCGTGGTAGATCAACTCTTGTAATACTCATATCATCAATATCAACCAAGTAGGATGTAGGGTATTATCTCCATCAAGAGGGCCCGTACCTGGGTAAACATCGTATCCCCTGCCTCCTATTACCATCGATCCTAGACGCACAGTTCGGGACCCCCTACCCGAGATCCGCCGGTTTTGACACCGACAATGATCAAGACAAGGACTCCTCCCCACCGGCGTATTCGGCTAGGACTCTTGTTATCCTAGGCCTCTGGTGCATTATATAAACCGAGGCCAGGCTAGTCGATAGAGGATATACAAAAATCATACCATAGGCTAGCTTCTAGGGTTTAGCCTCTCCGATCTCGTGGTAGATCAACTCTTGTAATACTCATATAATCAATATCAATCAAGCAGGACGTAGGGTATTACCTCCATCAAGAGGGCCCGAAACTGGGTAAACATCGTGTCCCCTGCCTCCTGTTACTATCGATCCTAGACGCATAGTTCGGGACCCCCTACCCGAGATCCACCGGTTTGGACACCGACATTGGTGCTTTCATTGAGAGTTCTGCTGTGTGATCGGCAAAAGGATCGATGGCTCGTCTGCAGATTAACTGCGATGTCGACATCTTCGTCACCGGCTTGACTGGTCACCTTGGCTTGACCAAGGACTGTGCCCTGCCTCCGATCGTCATGTTCGGACGAGGGCCTTCATCAACATCAACTCCGATCTCCATCAAAGATCATGAAGGAATCATCCATGGAGCTCGAGGGCTCAATGTCAACATTGCCCTCTGGTGACCGTGCTGTTTTTCCGAACAGCAAACTTGTATTCGTTGCCACCACCTCTTTGAGCATCACTTTGACAATCCCTTTGGCGGAATTGTGTGGCATTAAGTCTACAACAACCATGCAAAATTTTATCGAGTTCCGATGGAGGAATCTCTGGCAATCTATGATATACCGAAGCCCTGTCAAATCTTGACGGGAATCTGGACGAGTATAGGGTGTGGTCTCCAGAGCCCAGCTCGGAGGTCCTTTGGAAGATCCAACCGTTCATATATTGTGGCATTCCCATATCTACCACCCCTCCAAATTTCAGCTCGATCCGACGGTTGAAACTCCAGGAACCTTCCGATGAGTGGACCAATTTTCGGATCTGTTTTCTGCGCGAATACGGATCCGACCTGAATTCATGTTTCTTTATGAACGTGACATTTGACAACATTTTTAAAAGGAATTTTCTTCTAAGGTATTGTGCATTGTTTTTAAATACATGCCGATAAAATTTTAAGTCTCCTCTAAGGTCGTCTTCATCATCATGCTGGTGTCAAACCAGTTCGGCAATATTGCTCCAAGTTCGCCGAACCGCGCTAGACACGTCGTCACTTTGTTGAGCCAAGCTCAACTTCTTTGGATAATCATCTCGGCAAGCCGAACAAGAGTCCAACATCGCGAAGGATAAATCATCACCAACATCGCCGCCCCAAGGATTACATAGAGCGAGCATACCGACATCGCCGCACGGTCACTTCATCAAGCCGGCATTGACCACGTCACGACCTGCATCGGAAGGGCCGCACTGTTGCTTCTTCAAGCTGGTGTCCATCACGCCGACCTACTTCGACTCATAGGCTAACATCGAGGCTTCGACATCTTGGCTAGACCGGGGGCTTCATCTTCTCTTCGTCAACCTACTCCGCTGACTTTGGCGTCATCAGCCGACCAGCTTCGTCATGATTAGCTGGACCGAGGGCTTTGCCTCAGCAAGCCAACCTTTGCCAGCATTGCCATGCCGTCGTTTTATCGCCCATCAGGCAATGGGTGTGCAGATCGAGTCCCAATTTTGGGAATCACCATCCTTCGGATTTCTACAACAAATAAACCAGGTGCTATTAATCCTAGTATTTTTTTGCTTGTTTGGGTTCATTTTTCCCAAGGAATTATTACTCTGGTTTGTCCATCATATGTACACAGGTATATCAAATGGTGGCCACATTAACCACGGCCGCATGGTGGTTCGGTCAGTCTCCGTACATAGTCCGGTGAACGCCGCATCCGGAACTCGGACCGACATGTGAATTCAGGCTTTGCCACGCCTTTACCGCATCATGCCGACGCCCTGCATCGACATTGACTTCGGCGCCAGGCCATATTTCTTTTATTACTCACTTTGCATGAATTATTTATTATGCAACAATTTTTTTAATTATTATTATTACTATTATCTCTGGTTTGCACTATTTTTCGTGCATAGGAAAATGATTCGGATTGGGCAGTATCGTCAACTCGGCGTACTGACATACCACGTCACCTCGGCTGGACGGGGGTGTAACGCCCCGAGACCGATGTGCCAGGTTTCGTCCAGTTATTCGTTGTTGTTGCCTTGTCATTTCTTGCGTGTCATGCATTGCATATCATGTCTTCATGTGCATTTCATTTGCATACATGTTCGTCTCATGCATCCGAGCATTTTCCCCGTTGTCTGTTTTGCAATTCGGCGCTCCTATGTCACCCGGTGTCCCTTTCTACCTCTTTTCGTGTGCGGGTGTTAAACATTTCCGGGTTGGACCAAGTCTTGCCAAGCGGCCTTGGTTTACTACCGGTACACCGCCTGTCAAGTTCCGTACCATTTGGACTTCGTTTGATGCACCAACGGTTAACCGAGGGACCGAAAAGGCCTCGTGTGTGTTGCAGCCCAACAACCTTCCAATTTGGCCCAAAACCCACCAAACTCTCCATCATCTCGGTCGTTCGATCACGATCACGTGGCCGAAAACTGCACCTCATTTGGACTCTCCTAGCTCCCTCTACCTATATATATATATATGTGATTCCCTCTGAAATTCGCGCAGATGAAACCCTAGATCTCTCCTCTCTGCGCCGCCGGACAAACATCCCACTGCGCCCGGACATGTCCGCTCTGTCGCCACCTCACCCTGGCCAATCGCCGGTCGACACCTCAGCGCCCGCCGCCGCCCTCCACCACTCCCGCGGCGCCACCTCATCATTCTCTCTCTCCTCCCGCGCGAGGCCCTCAGGGCCCAGATCCGGCCCGCAGGATCCGGATGCCATCGCTGCCCGGGGAGCCCGGCTCACAGCGCCCGAGCCGCCAGATCCGCTGCGCCGCCCAGCTCCCGGCGACGCCGCGCCCCGCACGGCACCCGAGGCGCCGCCGCCATGCGCTGCCACGACACCTCGCCGCCGCCGCCTCGTTCGACGTGTGCCGCCACCTCGTTCGCCGGCATCCTCCGCCGCTGCCTCGCCGGCGTCGTCCTCCGGCGAGCCCGCGTCTCCTTCTCCGTCACCGCCCACCTCTCCGTCGTCTTCTCCGGCGAACCCCGGCGAGGTCCCGTGGATCGGGACCAGATCCACCAACCCCTCCAACCAAACGGCCTCCCCGCGTCCCGCTCTGCTCCGTCCCGGATCCCTCCGTCCCGCGTTGACTTTTCCGGAGGTATAATTTCACTAAGTCCCCGAAATTCCCAGATTCACATGCCCATGTTCATCATGCCGTAACTTTGCATCCGTAGCTCCGATTCATGCATATAGCATATCAAAATGTTCGACTAAGAGAGCACATCATTTCATCTCACTGCATCATTCTCATTTGAGTTCATCTTGATGCCCAAAATGCTGTTGGAAGAGTGCTATTTGAGTTAAGTGTCAGATCTGCTGCTCCAAATAGCTATTTGTCATTTTTGCCATGATTATTGTGTGCATGATATGCCCCTGAGATCTTATTGTGTTTTGTTATATGATTTGCCATCTTTCCAGAGGTGCTATCCATGTATTTTTGTGATGTGTGTGGTGACTAGCACAAGCTTGCAAAGTGGTGCATTCGTTAATGCTGATTTCAGCTACTTAGCAATTCCACCAAGTCCTTGATCTGTTTATTTCATTATCCCATATGTTCATGCTGTTTCCTAGTGATCTGTGCCTCTTTTGAGGATGATCATAAAGATGTTTTGTTAATCTTGTAGTGCTCTATCCATCCATGTCTTTGTTTGCAATTATGGAGCACCCTAGCTTGAGTCAATCGAGCTCTACTTTTGCTATTTCGTGAATCTGGGTAGATTGTCTACTTGTTAGCAATTTTGCCGAGGATGTTGTTGTTGATCCGTGCATGCTATGTTAATGTTCTTGCCATGTCTAGCTTGTATAATGTGTATTCTTGATGGGTGTATGCTTAGATTGTCATGTCTTGCTCTGTAGTGAGTGCATCGAGCTCGTAAACATGCCTACTTGATATCTGATTTGCATGCTCTAGCTTTTCACTAAGTCTGAGAGTCTGATTATGTTTTTGCCATGTTCACATGCTTGCAATTGTATTTTCTGATCCCTTTTGGCTCAAGGTCACTAAGGGACTTTTGTTAAGCTCTTTGAGTAGCTCCATGCCATGCTTTAATTTGCCATGTTAAGTTCCTGTAGCATCTAGTTTTCATGCTCCAAAGTGTGTTACCTGATCTGAAATTCTAGGCTTGTGTTAATTTCATTAAGTCTGAAATCTGTTTTCCAATTGCACTTTTGCCATGCTTGTTTGAACCTGTTAATGGATGAATTGGCCGTAGCTCAGTGTTCATCTTTTGTTAAGCATCATGAATGGATCCCTGCCATGTATTTTGTTGCCATGTTTGAGTGCTATAGCATGTTCTTCTTGATGCATCTAGATGGCTACTTGCTGTATATCGCAGACCGGTGCCATATTTAAATTGCTTGCCATTTCCAAACCGTGACTCCGATTCCGGTGATCTTTATATCGTTTTCAAGCGAAATCATCTGAGAGAATTCCTTATTTGACACTATCTTAAAATCTGCTTCCTTATTTAACACTGGAAAAAATGTCTTCCCTATTTGACACAAGTTCTAAATTTTATTCCCTATATGACATTTCCGTTCATTTTGAGCCTAAATGACACCTGAAAAGACTCTTTTGCCCCTCATGTGGTATGGGTGTGGGGGGCAATAGCGCACACACACAGCACCAGTGCGAGGGCAGAAACACACACGCAGCAACACATACACATGCACCAACACACACGCACGTGCACACACACGCAGCAACACGCACGCGCACGTGCACACACACACACACGCAGAAACACACATGGACGCGCGCACACATGCAGCAACACACACGCACGCAGCACACACACATACACACACACGCAGGCAGCACATAGGCACACAACAGCACACACACGCATGTACACACGCAGTAGCAAACACAGATGCAACAGCACACATGCACACACACATGCAGCAGCACACATGTGCGCGTGCACCCACACACGCAACAGCACACACGCGCGCACACACTTAACGCATGAGGGGCAAAATCGTCTTTTCAGGTGTCATTTAGGCTCAGAATGGACGGAAGTGTCGTATAGGGAATAAAATTTAGGACTAGTGTCAAATAGGGAAGAAAAACTTTTCCAGTGTCAAATAAGGAGCCAGATTTTAAGCCAGTGTCAAATAAGGAATTTTCTCAAATCATCTCACCTTTCCAGTGGCACACTTGGATTTCCATGTTGAGGCCAGGTTCATTCATTCCCTTGCAAATCATGCATAGGCATCGCATACCGCATCTCGCATATCATACCACGTTCATGTGTGGTTTGTTTACTATGTTGTGTGCTTCCTTTCCGGTGTTTGCTTCTTCGGGTTGGTTCCGGTAATGTCGCGTTTGTGAGGACCCGCTCAACTACGTCCGTTTATCTTCTTCATGGACTCGTTCTTCTTCCTTGCGGGATTTCAGGCAAGATGACCATACCTTCGAAATCACTTCTATCTTTGCTTGCTAGTTGCTCGCTCTTTTGCTATGCCTATGCTGCGATACCTACCACTTGCTTATCATGCCTCTCATATTGTTGAACCAAGCCTCTAACCCACCTTGTCCTAGCAAACCGTTGTTTGGCTATGTTAGCGCTTTGCTCAGCCCCTCTTATAGCGTTGTTAGTTGCAGGTGAAGATTGAAGTTTGGTCCTTGTTGGAACATGGAGATGTTGTTCCTTGTTGGAACATGTTTACTTGTTGGGATATCACAATATACCTTATTTAATTAATGCATCTATATACTTGGTAAAGGGTGGAAGGCTCGGCCTTATGCCTGGTGTTTTGTTCCACTCTCTTGCCGCCCTAGTTTCCGTCATATCGGTGTTATGTTCCCGGATTTTGCGTTCCTTACGCGGTTGGGTTATAATGGGAACCCCTTGACAGTTCGCTTTGAATAAAACTCCTCCAGCAAGGCCCAACCTTGGTTTTACCATTCGCCACCTAGCCTCTTTTTCCCTTGCATTAGGCCAGCCCAAGGGTCATCTTTATTTTAACTACCCCGGGCTAGTGCTTGTCTAAGTGTTGGTCTGAAATGGGCAGCCTGCGGGGCCACCTCGGGGAAACTTGAGGGCTGGTTTTACTCGTAGCTTGACCTATCCGGTGTTGCCCTGAGAACGAGATATGTGCAGCTCCCATCAGGATGTCGGCACATCGGGCGGCTTTGCTGGACTTGTTTTACCATTGTCGAGGATGTCTTGTAGAACCGGGATACCGAGTCTGATCGGAATGTCTCGGGAGGAGGTCTATTCCTTCGTTGACCGTGAGAGCTTGTGATGGGCTAAGTTGGGACACCCCTACAGGGATTTGAACTTTCGAAAGCCGTGCCCGCGGTTATGGGCAGATGGGAATTTGTTAATGTCCAGTTGTAGAAAACCTGAAGATAATCTTAATTAAAATACATCAACCGCGTGTGTAACCGTGATGGTCTCTTTCCGGCGGAGTCCGGGAAGTGAACACGGTGTTGAAGTTATGCTTGACGTAGGTTGTTCTAGGATCACTTCTTGATCATAGTTTCTCGATCGTGCTTTGCCTTCTCTTCTCACTCTCATTTGCATATGTTAGCCACCATATATGCTTGTCGCTTGCTGCAGCTCCACCTCATACCTTAACCTTACCCATAAGCTTAAATAGTCTTGATCATGAGGGTGCGAGATTGCTGGGTCCCCGTGACTCACAGATACTTCCAAAACCAGCTTGCAGGTGCCGTTGAACCATGCGGATGACGCAACCAAGCTCAAGGAGGAGCTCGATGAAGATCTTGTCCTTTGGTTGTTTCACTCTAGTTGATCAGTAGTGGAGCACAGTTGGGGTCGATCGGGGACCGTGTCGCATTTGGGGTTCTTCTTTTATTTTGGTTCCGTAGTCGGACCTTGATTGTATTTGGATGATGTGATGCTTTATTCATGTATTTGTGTGAAGTGGCGATTGTAAGCCAACTATGTATCTCTTTCCCTTATGTATTACATGGGTTGTGTGAAGATTACCTCACTTGCGACATTGCTTTCAATGCGGTTATGCCTCTAAGTCGTGCTTCGACACGTGGGAGATATAGCCGCATCGAGGGCGTTACAAGTTGGTATCAGAGCCTTCCCCGACCTTAGGAGCCCCATTGCTTGATCGTTATTAGCGGACGAGTTGTGTCTAGAAAAATGTTTCGAGTCTTTTAGGAATTATATATCGGAGAGTTTAGGAATTCTTTTTACTCCCCAGTCCCTTCATCGCTCTGGTAAGGCATCCTGACGTAGAGTTTTGACTCTTCTCTTCTCAAATTTCACTAAAAATTATTTAGGATCACGCGGGTATCTTGGAACCGTTCCGATCGATTTGTGACGAGAACATTGTTCTTGGTGCCTCCTGTCATTTAGGGGTTGTGGCAGTGTCCCGGGGAGTTGAGCTCCGAGGTGTTGTCGTCACAATTTTATCGTTGCAGTTCTGGAATACCTGAGTTTAGTTTCGCCGACATCGAAAATCTCTTTTATGCAGTTGTTGGTGAGATAACCTCGACGCCACCCAGTACTAGGGCGGGAGTTCGGGAGTATTGCCATAACTTGTATAATGGATGCTTTTCGAAGGTTGAGGTAGATGATTTCCGAAGGTTTCTTGGTTATATGTTGAAGGATGGATACAGCTGGATGTAGGATTTGCTAGTTTTGGGTGAGATATTATGCTTCCCCTGTATCCCCAACACCTGATTGCATAACCAGAAAGTTTCGGGGGTTTATAAGTGGGAATTCAAGTAGCTCTTAGGATATCTTTCCGACAGATGTATGATATGAAATTGGGGTTCGACGTCTGGTGGTCCGCCTATTCACGGTTGGTTTTAAAGTGGTCTCGTTGTGTCTTAAAGAGTCCTTGGCTATGCCGACTCGGGGACGCTTCGTATGTCATGTGCACTGCCTTGTACATGATGGTGCTGTACGATCGAGCCCGTGTAGGCCCCACCACGAAATCTTCAGACGAAATCTCTATCATATGTTTGTTCCGGCTTATTCCGCAAGTCAATCCTTTGTTTTTGTTTTGAGTTGTGGTATTCGAGTTGCTTCGAAGTCAAGAGTTGATTCCATACCTTTCCTAAATGGTGCTCTCATACTCCGATGTGGATACCAATCCTTCATGATAATCGAGATTGTCATGCCATTTTCTTTTCAACCGGCGTGTTTCTCTTCAAGTGGATTCGATCACTTCAACATTTGCAAGATCCAATCTCAGCTCTTCTCAACGGTGTTCGTTTCATTCTCAACGGTGCTTTCCAACCCTCCCACCCTTTTTCTTCAAGGACTCAGATTTCTTAATCGAGTATCCATCTTATTGATGTGAAGTCTCTCCATTCTTTTCTATCATTATTCTTACCCAGTGGTTCCCTTGAAGGTGTTCTTCTAGTTCACCATTATTCATTCTTTTCTTCTCCGGTGGTTTCAAGCCAAGCTTTGTTGATCATATCTTTTCCTCATTTCAATACCTTCTCATACCGGGGCACCTCTTAATCATCTACTCCTCGCTATTCTTTTGTTTCGGAGTGCCGAAGATATCTCAGAAGATTCCTGTTTCCACTCTGCTTTCGTTCAAGATCTTTCGAGGAGGTCACCTCATTCAAGCCATTTAATTCAACTGGTGCAACCTCTCTTTTAAATCATTTCAACGGTGTTTCTTTTGAGTGGGCCCTAACCCACAGGTCTTTCCCAGGATCTTACCTGACTCTTCTTATTTTTCCCGGAGCTATCCTAAATTCTTTTGAAGTTTAACGTAAGTATGAATTATCATCAGTTAAATGTATTTCTCCAAGATCTTTCAAATTCTTTTCATCGTTGGTTCAACTTTTCCATTCTTCTTCATTACGGAGTGCTTCAACAAATCTTCATGGTGTTTCTCCTCGTCATTCTCGAAATTTTGAAGACCGAAGAAGATTTTCTCTCAATCCTGCTCCATTCTCTTCAAGAGTCGTGAGTCTAGCTTGTTGCCATCCCCTCATAATTATTTTTATTATGAGAATTCTTTTCACCTATCCGGAGCAATTCAAGAGTCTTCTCAGTTCGATTATCCGGAGTCCATCAATCCAGGTTTATTCATTCTCAGTTTTCAGTTATCATTCTCCAATCATACCGGTGCATCATTCAATATTCTCTAATCAATTTGTGATCTCTTCGTTCTCATGTATCTAAATTATCTCAAGCATCCTCGGTCATTTGCAAATTCTTCCCGGTGATTCGTTATATTTTATTCGTTCTTTTTCAATTCTTACGGTGGTTCATTCAAGAGTTTTCTCTTCCTTCTTTATCATATCAATTTATTCGTTGTTTCAACCCTTCCGGTGGTTCGTTCAATACCTTCCCAAGTTGGCGCGACATCTATCTTAATCTTTTCTTCGAGAATAAGTAGTATGCCAAATCCGTTGATTGTCATCAATTTAATTGGTGAAGGATACGCATAACGTAATTCTTATTTTTGTTCATCCAAGTGATTAATTCCTTATTCCGGAGGCTCATCAAATTCTCGGTTCGAGATGCTTTATCTATTCTTTTCCTGGAGTTCCAAGTTCTCTCAATTATTTCACCACGGAGATTCATCTAAATCATTACAAGAATTCACCCTGTGTTTTCAACTTCTTTTTCCTTTTGTTTGATCATCCTTTTATTACCGGAGTTCCCCATGGTAGTTCATCAAGGATTAATTCCTTTTCAAAGTGTTCATCGGGATTCTTTTCTAAGGAGCTCAAGTATTCTTCATCTTGCTATCCGGAGTGCAATTCTTTCTTCCATATCATTAGAGGTGGTATTATGTCATTCTTGATAATTTGAGTTCATGTTTCATGATTCACATGTTATTTAGAATGAGGTATTTATATCCATCAATCTCGTCAATGGAGTTATCTTGGGTTATGTTTCACCTAAAGCCTTCCCTAAGGATTGTTGCTATTTATGGTGCTTATAATTGACCCAAGTTCTTCATTTATCCTCCCGGTGATATAAGTTTCTTGTTCCCTTGTTGATATCAATCCAATCAAATCTTTTTCGTGAGTGGCAAGTTGTCACCTCATAATTTTAAGATGTCTCCTATAAGTCCATATCAAGCTTATTCTTTTCGTTGTTGGTTTTCCAACAACTCCGTTCTAGCTTTTGTTGTAAGCGTGTTCTCCCAAGATTGTGTTTCCCTTCGTTCACTCCATTCCATTCTTACTTTTGTTCCGGAGGCATTGTGATGTTGCTATCTTCAACCCTTCTTTTGTTCTTGTCAGGACCTTGTCCTTGTCATGCTTATCCTTCTAACCGGAGTGTTGTGTCCCTTTTTGCTCAAGCTCTTTCATTTTATCAAGTCTTCATTTCTTTTCAACCGAAGTGCTACCCGAATCGGTTCTTTCTTATCCCTCTTTCTTAACGGAGTGCTTTCAACTTTGTTCTTCTCCGTTGCTTTCTTTCTTTCATTTTGCGCAACCTTTTCAAGGTTCTTTGGTTTCACTCGTTTGTCAAAGAAGCAACTTAGTTTTACCTCTTCTCTTTCTCTTCCGTTGTCCCTCCGGTGCCATTCTAGATCTCGGGACGAGATCCTCTCTTAGTGGTGGAGTGTTGTAACGCCCTGAGACCGATGTGCCAGGTGTCGTCCAGTTATTCGTTGTGGTTGCCTTGTCATTGCTTGCGTGTCATGCATTGCATATCATGTCTTCATGTGCATTTCATTTGCATACATGTTTGTCTCATGCATCCGAGCATTTTCCCCGTTGTCCGTCTTGCAATCCGGCGCTCCTATGTCACCCGGTGTCCCTTTCTACCACTTTTCGTGTGCGGGTGTTAAACATTTCCGGATTGCACCGAGACTTGCTAAGCAGCCTTGGTTTACTACCGGTAGACCGCCTGTCATGTTTCGTACCATTTGGACTTCGTTTGATGCTCCAACGGTTAATCGAGGGACCGAAAAGGCCTCGTGTGTGTTGCAGCCCAACACCCTTCCAATTTGGCCCAAAACCCACCAAACCCTCTCCATCATATCGGTCCTTCGATCACGATCGCGTGGCCGAAAACCGCACCTCATTTGGACTCTCCTAGCTCCCTCTACCTATATATATGTGATTCCCTCCGAAATTCGCGCAGATGAAACCCTAGATCTCTCCTCTCCGCGCCGCCGGACAAACATCCCACCACGCCCGGACATGTCCGCTCGGTCGCCACCTCACCCCGGCCAATCGCCGGTCGACACCTCAGCGCCCGCCGCCGCCCTCCACCACTCCTGCGGCGCCACCTCATCGTTCTCTCGCGCGAGGCCCTGAGGGCCCAGATCCGGCCCGCGGGATCCGGATCCCGTCGCTGCCCGGGGAGCTCGGCTCACAGCGCCCGAGCCGCCAGATCCGCCGCGCCGCACAGCTCCCGACGACGCTATGCCCCGCGCGCCACCCGAGGCGCCGCCGCCATGCGCCGCCACGACTCCTCGCCGCCGACCGCCTCGTTCGACGTGCGCCGCCACCTCGTTCGCCGGCGTGATCCGCCGCTGCCTCACCGGCGTCGTCCTTCGGCGAGCCCGCGTCTCCTTCTCCGTCACCGCCCACCTCTCCGTCATCGGGACCAGATCCACCAACCCCTCCAACCAAACGGCCTCCCCGCGTCCCGCTCTGCTCCGTCCCGGATCCCTCCATCCCGCGTTGACTTTTCCGGAGGTATAATTTCACTAAGTCCCCGAAATTCCCAGATTCACATGCCCATGTTCATCATGCCGTAACTTTGCATCCGTAGCTCCGATTCATGCATATAGCATATCAAAATGTTCGACTAAGAGAGCACATCATTTCATCTCATTGCATCATTTTCATTTGAGTTCATCTTGATGCCCAAAATGCTGTTGGAAGAGTGCTATTTGAGTTAAGTGTCAGATCTGCTGCTCCAAATAGCTATTTGTCATTTTTGCCATGATTATTGTGTGCATGATATGCCCCTGAGATCTTATTGTGTTTTGTTATATGATTTGCCATCTTTCCAGAGGTGCTATCCATGTATTTTTGTGATGTGTGTGGTGACTAGCACAAGCTTGCAAAGTGGTGCATTCGTTAATGCTGATTTCAGCTACTTAGCAATTCCACTAAGTCCTTGATCTGTTTATTTCATTATCCCATATGTTCATGCTGTTTCCTAGTGATCTGTGCCTCTTTTGAGGATGATCATAAACATGTTTTGTTAATCTTGTAGTGCTCTATCCATCCATGTCTTTGTTTGCAATTATGGAGCACCCTAGCTTGAGTCAATCGAGCTCTACTTTTGCTATTTCGTGAATCTGGGTAGATTGTCTACTTGTTAGCAATTTTGCCGAGGATGTTGTAGTTGATCCGTGCATGCTATGTTAATGTTCTTGCCATGTCTAGCTTGTATAATGTGTATTCTTGATGGGTGTATGCTTAGATTGTCATGTCTTGCTCTGTAGTGAGTGCATCGAGCTCGTAAACATGCCTACTTGATATCTGATTTGCATGCTCCAGTTTTTCACTAAGTCTGAGAGTCTGATTATGTTTTTGCCATGTTCACATGCTTGCAATTGTATTTTCTGATCCCTTTTGGCTCAAGGTCACTAAGGGACTTTTGTTAAGCTCTTTGAGTAGCTCCATGCCATGCTTTAATTTGCCATGTTAAGTTCATGTAGCGTCTAGTTTTCATGCTCCAAAGTGTGTTACCTGATCTGAAATTCCAGGCTTGTGTTAATTTCATTAAGTCTGAAATCTGTTTTCCAATTGCACTTTTGCCATGCTTGTTTGAACCTGTTAATGGATGAATTGGCCGTAGCTCAGTGTTCATCTTTTGTTAAGCATCATGAATGGATCCCTGCCATGTATTTTGTTGCCATGTTTGAGTGCTGTAGCATGTTCTTCTTGATGCATATGGCTACTTGCTGTATATCGCAGACCGGTGCCATATTTAAATTGCTTGCTATTTCCAAACCGTGACTCCAATTCCGGTGATCTTTATATCGTTTTCAAGTGAAATCATCTCACCTTTCCAGTGGCACACTTAGATTTCCTTGTTGAGGCCAGGTTCATTCATTCCCTTGCAAATCATGCATAGGCATCACATAGCGCATCTCGCATATCATACCATGTTCATGTGTGGTTTGTTTACTATGTTGTGTGCTTCATTTCCAGTGTTTGCTTCTTCGGGTTGGTTCTGATAACGTCGCGTTTGTGAGGACCTGCTCGACTACGTCCGTTTCTCTTCTTCATGGACTCGTTCTTCTTCCTTGCGGGATTTCAGGCAAGATGACCATACCCTCGAAATCACTTCTATCTTTGCTTGCTAGTTGCTCGCTCTTTTGCTATGCCTATGCTGCGATACCTACCGCTTGCTTATCATGCCTCCCATATTGTTGAACCAAGCCTCTAACCCACCTTGTCCTAGCAAACCGTTGTTTGGCTATGTTACCGCTTTGCTCAACCCCTCTTATAGCGTTGTTAGTTGTAGGTGAAGATTGAAGTTTGTTCCTTGTTGGAACATGGAGATGTTGTTCCTTGTTGGAACATGTTTACTTGTTGGGATATCACAATATACCTTATTTAATTAATGCATCTATATACTTGGTAAAGGGTGGAAGGCTCGGCCTTATGCCTGGTGTTTTGTTCCACTCTTGCCGCCCTAGTTTCCGTCATATCGGTTGTATGTTCCCGGATTTTGCGTTCCTTACGCGGTTGGGTTATAATGGGAACCCCTTGACAGTTCGCTTTGAATAAAACTCCTCCAGCAAGGCCCAACCTTGGTTTTACCATTCGCCACCTAGCCTCTTTTTCCCTTGGGTTAGGCCAGCCCAAGGGTCATCTTTATTTTAACCCCCCCGGGCCAGTGCTTGTCTAAGTGTTGGTCCGAAATGGGTAGCCTGCAGGGCCACCACGGGGAAAATTGAGGGATGGTTTTACTGGTAGCTTGACCTATCCGGTGTTGCCCCGAGAACGAGATATGTGCAGCTCCCATCAGGATGTCGGCACATCGGGCGGCTTTGCTGGACTTGTTTTACCATTCTCGAGGATGTCTTGTAGAACCGGGATACCGAGTCTGATCGGAATGTCTCGGGAGGAGGTCTATTCCTTCGTTGACTGTGAGAGCTTGTGATGGGCTAAGTTGGGACACCCCTACAGGGATTTGAACTTTCGAAAGCAGTGCCCGCGGTTATGGGCAGATGGGAATTTGTTAATGTCCGGTTGTAGAAAACCTGAAGATGATCTTAATTAAAATACATCAACCGCGTGTGTAACCGTGATGGTCTCTTTCCGGCGGAGTCCGGGAAGTGAACACGGTGTTGAAGTTATGCTTGACGTAGGTTGTTCTAGGATCACTTCTTGATCATAGTTTCTCGATCGTGCTTTGCCTTCTCTTCTCACTCTCATTTGCGTATGTTAGCCACCATATATGCTAGTCGCTTGCTGCAGCTCCACCTCATACCTTAACCTTACCCATAAGCTTAAATAGTCTTGATCGCGAGGGTGCGAGATTGCTGAGTCCCCGTGACTCACAGATACTTCCAAAACCAGCTTGCAGGTGCCGTTGAACCGTGCGGATGATGCAACCAAGCTCAAGGAGGAGCTCGATGAAGATCTTGTCCTTTGGTTGTTTCGCTCTAGTTGATCAGTAGTGGAGCCCAGTTGGGGTCGATCGGGGACCGTGTCCCATTTGGGGTTCTTCTTTTATTTTGGTTCCGTAGTCGGACCTTGATTGTATTTGGATGATGTAATTCTTTATTCATGTATTTGTGTGAAGTGGCGATTGTAAGCCAACTATGTATCTCTTTCCCTTATGTATTACATGGGTTGTGTGAAGATTACCTCACTTGCGACATTGCTTTCAATGGGGTTATGCCTCTAAGTCGTGCTTCGACACGTGGGAGATATAGCCGCATCGAGCACTACTAGGAAAAGGCCTACTAATGGCGCACCTAATTTGGCCATTAATGGCGCATTAGTGGTGCGCCATTAGTGCCACGCCATTAGTATATTTTACTAATGGCGCACCACTGGTGCGCCATTAGTATCTGGTATACTAATGGCGCACCTCTGATGCGCCATTAGTATATACAACAGTGCGCCATTAGTATGCCTCCCAGGGGGCCATGTATACCCAGGTGCTTTGGCATACTAATGGCGCACAACAACATGATGCGCCATTAGTAACTTCGGAATACTAATGGCGCACTGTTTAATGATGCGCCATTAGTATCCTTTGGCATACTAATGGCGCACTATGATGTGATGCGCCATTAGTATGAATATTAGGTTTTTTTATTTTTTAATTTTCTGTTTTTTGCACAGGTTACAAAATGTATAATTGGACAAAATATAGACAGCACACATCAACAACAGATTCATCGAATACAATAGAAGATTAGTCTCTGAATACAATTCATCATTTTAGTCTCCAAATACAATTCATCATATTAGTCTCCGAATTGAAAAGACCGAACAAAGATAGAAAATTATATTACAAGTCTCGAGACCGCGAGTTTGTCTTCACATTACAAGTCGATATCGATCATCTAAACTACCATCACATAGAAGAGAGCTACGGTCATCACGATGAGCATCATCACGATGAAACTCGTCTTCATCCGGTTCCTCCAACGCTCCCTCCCCTCTCCCGCTAGATAGAGGGCGTATCTAGATTCGGCCTCGGCCCTAGTGGCGTACCCTTTGTAACTGTTACCGCTGAATCGGTGAACCTGTCTCCGACACTCCTCCCAGTCGTCGTAGACTCCGGGAACCTTACCCTTGTACACGACATACCACGGCATCGCTATGCAGTAGCCAAACGAAACGTTAGTACCAATTCACAGACAATACATAAGCAATATATAAGTATGCAACAGAACAATCGGAAGAGAAAAGCAAGACATTAATAGCATCGATTACATCTAAGTTGAAAGACTCTCGAAACCAAAGAGACATACTACAAGTTCATTAAAGTTTAATTACAACATGAGCCAATCGATGTTTCAGAACTAGACACAGCATCACTGCTTTCGACTCGACTCAAGGGACCGGAGCGTGGATGAAGCCGCCGTCTATCGTGGGAGTCATGAAACAACGGGCGTTGTCAGCCTGCATTTGTAGGATTGTGTCGATGTCACTGTTGGACGGTTGATTTCTGAGGTAGAACTGTCCCGAGGTACGAAGGACATCTTGATGGATGATTTCCGCAAACTCTGACTGGATGCGAAAGAATTCTTGTCTGATGTCCGCGTCCTGGATTGCCGACACGCTCGCGGCCCAATCTTTGAGTCTACTCGGTAGCAGAAGTTGATGATGGTCCCGTACGATCGCCCACATGTGATGGATGGCGTAGTAGACACCCTTCTGACCGCCAGGCGGCTGCTTGACGTAGCAGAACGTCATATTGTGGGAGAACACGTGCTTGCCGTACATACGGATAGGCCTGGTGAAGGTGCCTCCAGATTTGACGTAGCCGGGGAGAACATCATCAAGAACCTTCTTGACATTTGTGTAGTCTACGTTCGACTGACTGTCCGGGTCGAAATACGTGGCCATGGAATATTTGGGGCTTAGGAGGATGAGCATGCAATGTGTGTCACTGCAGAAAACACGGAATGTTAAAAGAAAAACGATCGAAATCTAAGAATTCATATGTTACGGGGCGGTTGAGGGGAGGACTTACTCGGGAAAGTAAGGCACGAGGAAGTTATCCTTATCTTGGTTTGCCAGAATGACGCCTTCGAGGTAAGAACTCGCAACTTGCCGGTCCCCAGCGCTGCCCAAGATCTTGGCACGCATGTAGAAGGGGTCGACTATCACGATGTCCGGGGTCTTGTCGCGAATGATCCGCATCTCCATACTCAGTGAAAATAGCCGAACGAAGGTGTAGTGCAGCGGATGAAGGTTCAACATAGCGTGGATGTCATCAAACCGCAGGACGATCGTACCCCCGATGGAGTTATCCACAAAGCCCTTGCCCTCTGGCACCTTGGCTGCGAAAACCGGGTATGCCACATCCTTCTCTCCGAGACGCCGCTTCTCCAAAGAAAGAACACTGTCATGCAGACTCCGCATAGCACCGGTTGCAGCATCGAGCATATTTCTCGGTAGCATCGGCCTACCCGCCACATGCACCCTCCTCGAGATATCCTCAGGTGAAGGTGGCCCGTCCTGAGCATGGATCGTACTCGGTGCCGGCTGTCCCGCACCCTTGTTAGTCTTTCTTTTGCGTGCCTTCTTCTTCTCCTGTAATGGGACCGAGTTCTGCTCACAGACCGCCTTCTTGAGTGTGTTGGGGCTGATAATATTTCGCACCTCGCCTATCTGAGGCTCAGTGAAGTCGGCAGCTGGAGGCGTCTCCTGAGAGCTGAACAACAGACGACGCCTGTTGCAACTTGGCTTCTCCGCGGTACCAGCTAGATCGCGCACATCTTTTGTTGGGTTGGGTTCTTGAGAAGGAGGCCCCATGAAGTCGCCACCGTACGCATGATCGGCAAAGTACTGATCGACGTTGGCAAATGTATCGTCGTCGTCGTCGTTGTTCTGATCCTGTGCCAAATGCATGTTTGGATCCAGTGGCATAAGGATGTCTGGCACCGTTGCGGCGGTCTTGCCATGGGGCCGACTTGGCACGGTGGTGTCCCCCACCCCCAAACGAATCTGGCTCTTCGGCCAAAGCAGGGGCCAGCTCAGGCAGGCGCTGAGGGTCATCACGTCATCATCGTCGGCCCCGACGGGTCGAATCGGAGGTAACAACTCATCGCAGCCTGGCAGCACCCGAACCAGTTGAACCCTAAACAAGTTGGGTGGCATCTGGGTACCGTGGAACAAGGGGTTGCCTGGTTGAACGATTTTGCCCTTGGCGACATCGACCAACTCATTGTTCACGAAGTGCAGGAGAGTGCACGGAACGTCGGCGGCGCCCTGCGAAAACATGTGTAGGGCGTCAGGGATGCCCAGTCAAAGGCAAGGAGATGAAGTCCTCGGCCGAGAGAGGCTTAATTAGTTACCGTGATGATGGCGTCGAGCTCGGCTAATGTGGAGGCACCGCCAACGGCGGGCGTGCAGTTGACGGAGGGGCCGCTTGCTGCAGAGGTGCCGGCCGACGTACACCCGGGTGCATTAAGCTCCCGTGCCGGCGTCGGAGACACCAATGCCGCCTCCGCCGGAGACACCAATGGCCCCGCCATCGCGTTCTGCGAGTTGCTGGCCGTGAAGCTAGGAATCGGGGGCGGCCCCTGTTGGCCGCCCGCAATCCACGCACTAATCCCTTGGATCAAGGTAGGCACAATGGCGGTGATCGTCGCTCCGAGTTGTTGTTGAACTTGCTCTTGGACAATCTCCGGAATACGCGCCACCTGTGCCCTGAGTTCTTGAACCTCGTGCGCCTGGCTTTCCGAACTGGTCTTTTTCTCCTTTCGCCCACCAGTGTTATAGTATGACGACCATTTTGTCGACAAGCCTTTGCCAGCCACACGACCAGCTGACGTCGGCTTACTGAGCTTATCCTTGTTCTTCATTACATTCAACGCCCTATTTAGAGTGGTGTCCCAAGGGTTGCTCTTAGTCAACCCCGCGCTACTACTTTCAGTCGCCTGCGGAAGGAATGTGAACCATTTAGAAATTTGGCTTCATTAATTAGAATGCAACCATATGGAGCTAATTACGCGGGGGTGTATTCCTTACCAGAACAAGCTCAAGCGCCCTGGTCTTCGGATCCGTGGTAAGCTCCTTTGTTTTCGGGTCCTTCTTGTACCGGGCCCTGACAAAGTTCCTGGTCTGCTTGTCACCGTATTTATCGAAGAGGGGCGGTAGGCCTTGCTCGGCACGGTCCGCCTCCTCCTTTTCCCATATAGGCTCCGCCACTCTGTAACCGCCGGGACCGAGTGTGTGTTCCCCTAAGTTCAGCTCCCGCATTTCTTTCCCCCACTTACTTGATTCGGAGTTTGCGGTGCTCGAGCAATTGATCTTGAAGTCGTTGTAGTCATCTTCGGTGATCGAAGGATTTTTCTCCTTGATCTTCTCATAACTCTCGCCTTTCTCGATCATTCTCTTCACATTGCTTTTCCAAGTAGACAGGGCCTTGCTCATCTTCGTGAGGGCAGCATTGTTCACTTTATTCCCTTTGAGGCTTGTGTTTTCAAATTCAGCGGGGAACTTGTATCGTTCGTGCAGCTTCATGAAGAGGAGGTTGCACAAATTCCCTCGGTCAGGATGCCTCAGGTTCTCGGTGTTGATCGAGATGGTGCTCCGGAGAATGCACCCGAGCTGAAGCGAGTACCCCTTGACTATTCGTTCAGGCGCCGTTGGATTCCCGTCGGAGTCCACTTCAGTAACTTCCTCCTTGAGGGTGCGGAGCACGGTCGGGCGCCGGTCCTTCCGTTGCCTCTTCGGTTGGCTGCCATCTGTGCGTGCGCCGCCTTCATCAGTGGTGGCATCCTCGGCAGCACCACCAGTGGTGGCATCGGTGGGGTCATCCTCGGCGGTACCATCAGTGGTCTCAGGATCGGTGGGGAAGGCGGCGTCGTCATACAAGTGAGGTTATTCCTCCATCTCCTGGGACAGCTCCCAGAATTTCTTGCCGCCCAAACCCCCGGCCTCATCGTTGTTGGCCATGTTTCTCTATAAATAGGAACAAAGTTTGGTCAAAAAGTTGGTTATTGTCAAGGAACAAGATCATGGTCTCATCATTTAGGGTTTGTTGACACCGAGGCATCCTAAAAGCTAAGCTTTTATCATTGAGGGTTTTTCGACGCTGAGGCACCCTAAAAGCCTAAGCTTTCATCATTTCGGTTTTTATCGACACCGAGGCACCCTAAAAGCCAAGGTTTTATAATTTAGGGTTTGTCGACGCTGAGGCACCCTGAATGCTAAGTTAAGTTTTCATCATTTAGGGTTTATCGATGCCGAGGCACCCTAGGTTGACTAATATATATGGGTATCTTCTAATAATATACCCTATCAACGAAAGGGAAGGAGGATTCTAAGTTGGGCCTAATCACTTGGCTCTATTGCCACCTATGGTTTAATGCAGCAAGAATAAAGGGGCAGTTGATCCTACTCAATTAAGTACTAAGATACCCTGGCCCATGCATTAGTCGCAAGTACCCCATATGTCCTATTTTTAGCAAAGTCATGCTAAAATTCACGGAAAATTTCAACATGACCTTTGCTGAAAATAGGACATATGGAGTACCCGAATTTGCCGGAACGGAAGTTAATCGACATTCCAGCAAACTCAAGGGCCTCTCGGGGTACAGCAGCAGCATCACAAGTTGACAAAATTCCCATGTAGTACAGCAGCAACATCACAAGTAGTACCAATGAACATATAGTCCAGCAGATTCTGAATTTCGATAAATGACAACAAGTTAACTCATTCTGAACATATAGTACCAATGAACATATAGTCCAGAACATATAGTCCAGCAGCAGCATCTATTTACCAACTTGATTTACCGGTCTTGAAAACAGAGATACTTGTATGCCAAAACATATGCTTAAGAATTTACATTTCCACTCAATAAAAGGTTCAGAATGCTGAGTAAGTGGAAACAATGCCTGGGAAGAAAAGGTAGCAAAAGCAATACTATCATCAAAATTCTTTTCTCATGAGCAAATGGGCCTCTTTTGCTACTAAGCTTCAGCAGTGCTAGCTGTTTAACGCCAAGTACTACAAATTATATTATAATGGTCCATAACTAAATGATGGGTTCGATTTGTAGAAGTAACAAGTCAGACTTCCATAGATGAAAGTAGCATGATATACTACTTTCATACTCCAATGAGAAGATAAGTTCCTAAGATCCTGATATGACGAAACTAGCATACATATACCAATAAATGCAATTTGTAACAAATTGTTGTACAACAATATATCTTCTAGCCATGAAACCCTACCCTGATTCTCCTTTCTTCCACTTGCCGAAGACAAGTTGGCTGTAGAGGATGGTCCAACTCAGATCAGCCTACAGAAGTGCGTTGTATAATTCTGTTTAGTTCCAAGCAGTAGTTTAGGAAGTGCAAATTGCAGAAGTTTGAGAAAGCACTAACTGGAAAGTCTGGTGTTTCCTTGAAAACATGAAAGTGCCTGACTATGCATACAATTTACAACAAGACATCCACCATACAATTTTTATTAAAGGAAAAGACTTACGTGAAGTTTAATTAAAGTTTCAGTTAAAGTTTAAATTAAAGTTTCAGTTAAAGTTTTAGTTGATTTTAAAGTTAAATTAAATTTTCACTTAAAGTTTCAGTTAAAGGAGAGCACTTGCTACTGGATTTTAGGGCTATTGTAAGCAGTGCACTACTGCACTATTGTTCATACTCCTGCACTATTGCACTACTGGAATCCTCCTGCAAACTACTGCAAGCAGGAATACTGATGCAAACCCTGGAACTTGTAAGAAGTAGAAGGAGTACAACAAGACAAGAAGATGAGACAATATGGAGGGCACAAGGCAAACTACTGAAAAGGTTTCTTTGTGCTGTACTCCAAAATTCAACCAAACAAATTAACTGAAACTTAACAGCAGCAGCAAGTGCTACACTATTGTTGTCCTACACTAAACTAATACAACCAAACAAATTAATTGAAGAAAAACTACTGAAACTATACAAGCACTACAGTCAGATTACACAAAAGTACTGATACAAGCAGTACAGTACACAAAACTTGCAAACTTACAAGCACTACTGCAACTTAATTAAGCTACTGGCGTAAGTGAAACAACTGCACTTAATTAAGCTACTGGAGTAAGTAACTCCATGGTGTACTCACTGGAGTACAGCTAAATGTTTAGGAGTACTTCTCAGGCATAAGCAGGGGGAGGAGGGTGGAGGATCATGAGGCTTCATGGTGAAAAGGACGAAAACTAAATGTACTAAGAGAAAAATGCCCAAATCACAATGGTCAGTGGTCTGGCCATTGTGAACACAAGTACCAGCTGTCTACACCTTCAGTCAGATTGGACCATCAAAATGGAAAAAAGAATCCAACATGTGCGAGAGTTTAGGGGAACATAAACCCAACGCATGGATAATGCAAATGTGTTACGTTACATCACATGGCACACACATAAGAGTTAAACAATCTGTCAAAACAAACGGCACTACTTGGGGAAGGCAGCAGATTACCAGATTGGGCAGGCAAATAAAATTAACGGGGGACGGACTAGATAACTGAGTGCAAATTGTGGATAACATGTAAACGAACTACGCAGGCATCAAAGTTTAATTGTTCTTAAGCAGTATCTGGCAGATCAGGGCACACACGCTAAGCTAGAAAGTCAGGGCGTCCAGAGTAGATTTGCCGAATCAGGGAACAAAATTAAATTGACATCAACGGCAGCTTTACAAGCTCCAACCTTAATTTACAGGAACAACGATTGGTTGAAGGGTGAAGTGGGATTCAGAGCGACATCTAAGTGAACTGCGTGACCGATTCTAATTCCACTTCCCCAAAGAATATTTGATACTAGAATCAAGCAATCAGGGTAGCTTCAATGCCAGTCTATTCCACCGTAGAAAAGATCCAAACCAGTCAAGAGGGGGAGAGGGGGAGAGGGGGAGAGGGGGAGAGGAGGAGGGGGAGCTCATGGGGGCCGTAGGGATAGGGCAGTGGGGCGCGGGGAGGATGTCGGGGACGAGGTCCGGGTGGTGGTGGTGCTCCGGCAACGGTGGTGTGGACGGGGCGGCGTCCGGGCCGCCGGCGACGAGGGCGGCGGGGCGATGGCGTCCAACGAGGTGGGGCGACGGGGAGAGCGGCGCCGACGTCGGGGCCTCAGGCGGCGGTGGTTGGAGACGTCACGGCGGGGTCGAGGTGGCGTCAGGGTGGCGTCGAGGCGGCGGGGCAGCGGCGTCGGGAGAGGAGAGGGGAAGGGGATCGAGGGCGAGGGAGAGGGAGAGAGAGGGGATAGGTTTGGGCCGGGGTGGAAATATGGATGGGGGCGGCACAATACTAATGGCACACCACCCCTCGGTGCGCCATAAGTACATCCATACTAATGGCGCACCTCACCGTGGTGCGCCATTAGTAGTTTTTTTTTCTTATAGCAATGGCACAATACTAATGGCGCACCACCCCTCGGTGCGCCATAAGTACATCCATACTAATGGCGCACCTCACCGTGGTGCGCCATTAGTATTTTTTTTTTGATTTCTGCTCGAGCCAACAGGTTATCTTCCACCTGACCTGATCCACACCAAGTCCCCTCTGCTAGCTCGACTGGTCAGCAGCCAGTTCTCACACCAGGAGGTCCTGGGTTCGATTCCCAGGCTCCACAAATTTTTTTTATGCATTTAAAATGTTGTTTGATACTTATTTGTGTTTAAATATGTTCAAACTTGTTTAAATCATAACAGTAATATTTTTTTTACAAGACAGCAATAATTTTTTTAAAAATATTATCAAACAGTATCTAGCGAGGTGGACCGGTGGGGTGCAGGGGGTCGGCGGTGGCGGCCGGTGGACCAGGGGGGTGCTCGGCGGCGAGGGGGACCGGATATGGCGAGGTGGGATAGCGATCGAGATGGAGGGGGATCGAGATCGAGTGTCCATGAAATTTAAAAATATTCATCATAGTTCAAAAAGTGCCCATGAAATACAATCGAGAAATGAAGGCTACGATTTAAATACAATCGATCTTAGCTAGCTATCTGTTCACAATCTTCTTGCCCTTCTTTTTCGCAAATGGAGTTCTTCTGTGGAACGGACGTCCTTTAGGTAGGGTGGTCCTGCTTCTTCTTGTGGTGTATGCTGCTACTTCATCATCGTCGTCATGTTCGATCCTCGGGTCGCCATACTTGTCGAAGTCTTGCTCATTGGCTACTCCATCCATTCCGATGATCTTCCTTTTGCCTCTCCTCACGACAACACGACTGGGCTTTGACGGGTCGGTAATGAAGAAGCATTGGTCCACTTGGGAAGCCAGTACCCATGGCTCATTTTTCGCGGTGACGTTTGCGCCCGCGGTCTTGGATTTGGCTTCGGCTATAACCATGGTGGTGAAATACCGGTCTTCTTTTAGGACGTTCTTCGCCCATCTGACACGAAACATCGGGACCTTCTCTCCAGCGTAGCTCAGCTCCCAGATCTCCTCGATCCTTCCGTAGTATCTGTCCTTGTCGTTACTGGTGTAGGATTCCATCGTTACCCTAGAGTTCTGATAACCATCGCTCTTCATGTCCTTGGCCTCGGTGTAGAATGTGTAGCCGTTGATATCGTACGCCTCATAGGTCATCAGGTTGTGCTCGGCGCCCTGTGACAAGGCGAATATGAGTTGTTCTTCCGCGGAAGAATCCTCATGTAAAGGGTACGACAGAAGCTTCTACTTGAACCAACGTGTGAAACATGAGTTGTGCTCTTTGAGTATATCTCCGTCCGTCCTCTGTTGGCCTCGGTCATTGTACATCTTCTTAATAAAGGTTTTGTGCTCTACCACCCAAGGATCGACCACGTCTATGTGTTGTAGCACGACTAGGTTTGCTCTTTCAAAGTCGGCGAGTCGACCCTCGAAGTCGACATGCATTTCGCGGCGACCCTCACGGTGACCCCATCCAGCGAGCCTGCCGAGGTGCCTGTTGACGGGCAGACCAACGGGGTTCTCGATGCCTAGATAATTCGTGCAGTAGGAGATGCACTATTCGGTCAGAAAGCCCCTGGCTATGCTTCCCTCTGGACGTGACATGTTGCGAACGTATCCTTTGATGACACCATTCATCCTTTCGAACGGCATCATGCTGTGCAGGACGTCGGCCCGTGTTGGATGATATCGTCCACGATATGGACCAGCAGATGCACCATAACGTCGAAGAATGCGGGCGGGAAGTACATCTCAAGCTCGCATAGTATCACCACGATCTCTTCCTGTAGCCTTCTGAGTTGCCTCACGCCAACAGACTTCCGAGAGATGACGTCGAAAAAGTTGCATAGGCCAAATAGGGTTTCACGGACGTGCGCGTCCATGATCCCATGGATTGCAACTGGAAGTATCTGCGTCATCAGCACGTGACAGTCGTGAGACTTCATCCCGCTGAACTTCTGCTTCGCTGGGTCTAGGTATCTGCTTATCTTCCCCGCGTAACCGTAAGGAAGTTTTACTCCTACGAGGCAGGTGAAAAACTGTTCGATCTCCTCCTGACTTAGAGTGAAGTACGCGGGAGGGTAGTCATTTTCGGTCTTCTTTGCCTTTTTGCCTTTGCGACGACTTTCCGTGTCCTGCTTCGCCTCATCATCATCATCATCATCATCATCATCATCATCATCATCATCATCATCATCATATATAGCGTGAAGCTCCTGCCTGATGCCCATTGATTTCAAGTCTGCCCTTGCTTTCGGCCCATCTTTGGTCCTCTCTGGCATGTTGAGCAGGGTACCAAGCAGACTCTCGCACACGTTCTTCGTGATATGCATGACATCAAGGCTGTGAGGCACACGGTGGATCTTCCAGTACGGCAAGTCCCAGAAAACAGACCTCGTTTTCCATACCTTCAGCAGCGGCTCTGGCGCCTTTCGCTTCTTTCCCAGCTCTGGCGCCTTTTGCTTCTTTCCCGGCAGTGGGCAGTCTTTCCAATTTTTCAACAGCTTTTCTATTTCCTCGCCGCTCCTCGTACGCGGGCGTCCTCGGGGTTCGGTTTCACCATCGAATAGATCCTTGCGTTTTCTCCACGGGTCATCATCGCGAAGCCACCTTCGATGTCCCATGAACACGGTTTTCGAAGACCCGGGATCTCTACCTAGCTGGCGATACGTTGTGTCATCCATGCACCTGACGCATCCAGAAAATCCGTGGACCACCTGCCCCGCGACATATCCGTAACCGAGATAGTCGTGCACCGTCGTGAGCAGCGCGGCTCTCATAGGGAAATATTCTTTCTCTGCGGCTTCCCACGTATTGGCTGGCGTTTTCCACAGCGTGTCAAGCTCCTCTTTCAGCAGCCCGAGATACAGATTGATGTCATTCCCTGGTTGTTTCGGTCCTTCAATTAGCATACTCATGTGAATGTACTTCCTCTTCATGCACAACCAGGGGGGAAGGTTGTACATCCACACAAACACAGGCCAGGTGCTATGTGTGCTTCTCTGGCTGCCAAACGGATTGACTCCATCGGTGCTCGCGCCCAGCATGATGTTCCTTGGATCGTTCCCAAATTCTAGGTCTTCGAAGTTCAACGCTTGCCACTGGCTCGCATCCCTAGGGTGACTCAGCATCTTGTCTTTTTTATCTATCTCCGGATCATTTGCGTCATCTTCTCGCTTCTTCTCCTCCCTATCCGCGTGCCAACGCAGGAGCTTTGCTACCTTAGGGTCCGCGAAATACCGCTGCAGACGAGGAGTGATCGGAAAGTACCACACCACTTTTCGAGGAGCTTTCTTCCTCTTCTTGTATCGAGTGACGCCGCACACCGGACATATGGTAGACTCCGCGTGCTCGTCCCGGTAAGTGATGCAATTGTTCATGCACACATGGTATTTCACGTGCGGTAAATCCAGAGGACACACGATTTTCTTCTCCTCCTCCAAACTGGTCGGGCACTTGTTCCCCTTGGGAAGACGTTCGTGCCAGAATGACATGTTCTCGTCGAAGCATGCGTCGGTCATTTTGTGTTTTACCTTCATCTCCAGAGCCATGAGCGTTACTTTCAGGCGGGTATCCTCGGGCCTGCATCCTTCATACAATGGAGTAACCGCATCTAACTCAAGTTGATCCATCTTGGCTTTCTCTCGGGCGGCAGCTCTTGCGTTATCCGTCTGCTTGAGAAGCAGCTCTTGAATATGAGGGTCCTGCACCCAGCCCATCGATGGTCCAGCATCGTCTGCTCCGCCGGCATCATCATCTTCATGATCATGCCTGTCGTCTGCTCCGGCATCTTCCTCATCATCACGTCCTGCATCTTCTACATGATGACTGTGTACAGCATCACCGTCGTGATCATCTCCAGGGGATTCTTCGTCTTCTCGCCCGCCCGAGCCGCGGTGGTTGTCTTGCTGCCCTTCCTCATTTCTTGCCCGGCCCCCATGGACGACTTCGTAGTCATCTTCATCACCTTGCCACCGATAGCCATCCATGAAACCACGCAAGAGCAGGTGGTCCCGCACCTGCCCGGATTCCGGGTCCGCAATAAGGCTCTTCAGCTGGCATCTTCGACACGGACATCTTATCTCCGTCTCGTTCTTTTGAAGCATCTCGGCCTTCGCGGACCTCAAAACCTATTCACGATGCCTTCGGTCATAATGCGGACCATGGTCGCCTGCGGGGTAGAGCAAAACGATATTTTAGAACCAAGAAAAAATTTGGCATGACTTTCCCTAAAAATAGGACCAAAAAGAATGCTTAATGCCAAAATTCTCGCCGAAACGGAAATGAATCAACATTCCGGCAAAATATTGGCAACTATCGCATTTTAAATACCGGTACACCTCCAAACACAAACACATATGCAACACCACAAACATATGCAACACCACGAACATACATAGATCTAGCTAGGCCATAAAAAGTGCATGTGCACATTGTTGTAGGGAGAACAACATAAATATAGCTTCCCCCCTTACTTACCTATCAAAACAAGGTAATTTAACCGATTAAATTGAATGAATCTATGGTGGAAATGAGGTGAAAAAGAGGAGGCACCCGAGACAAGGAGGAGGTGGAGAGAATGAAGTGGGGAGAAAGTGAGTGTGGGTAGGAGAGGCTGTCCAAAATATCTTGTTGCTGCCCACTTACTAATGGCGCACCAACTCTAAATGCGCCATTAGTAATCCAGGTTACTAATGGCGCACCTTCTGGTGGTGCGCCATTAGTAGTTTTGCAAAAAAAAACATACTAATGGCGCACTGTCCCACAGTGCGCCATTAGTAGTTTTGCAAAAAAGGGAATAAAAAATATAATAAAAAAACAACATTAGTGGCACACTTTCCGGCAGGTGCGCCATTACTAGTTACAACTAGTAATGGCGCACTGTGTCTGGATGCGCCATTAGTATGTTTGGACAGGCGCACTAGTTAAAAAAAATTGATACTAATGGCTCACCCTGGGCCAGGTGCGCCATTAGTAGTTTCAACTCTAATGGCGTATCAGAAGGTGGTGCGCCATTAGTATATACTAATGGCGCACCGCTTGTCTGGTGCGCCATTAGTGTCAATCCCATCTATAGCCCTTTTTCTAGTAGTGGAGGGCGTTACAGGGGGGCTTCGTCAACACTTCATTACCCCATGCCAGGGACTTTGGCATCACTCTGCCGACCCGCATTGACCGTGCTATGTCACCACTCCGGAGTGCCGAGCTCTTTGCTCCGCCACCTTGGGACCAGCTTGGGGGATGGAACCTTGTCCCGCATCAAGCTTGGGCCGCGTCATCAATACCGAACACATTAACCAGCTAAGTTGCCTTCATGCTCGAAGTTTTAAATTTTTTAACTTGTGTTCGGTTCGACCAAGCATTATACCTTTTTTGGAAAAAAGTTGCTTGTAAAAAATTTCCTTGTCCAAACTTTGTTTGTGACGCACAAATTCAGATACCTAGTTTACTTGGGGGCTTCCTTTATGAAGCTTTTCCTCTTGCATATGATTATACTTGTACGGCTTCGTTCCTTGTTCGTGTATTACGCCACAATATGCACCATATTGACTTAAGCGATTTGCAAGCTGGGTTGCCTGGCTCCTGTGCTTACCCCTACGTTCCCGATTGTTCGGCTAGGGAGTAAAGGGAGCACCTCTGCGATTGTCACTTCGAGCTCTGACCTCAGACTGGGTGAAGCAGAAAGCTAGCGCTCTTATTGTTTTCAATCATGGTCGGCACACAACGGAACTCATGAGTACAAAAAATCTATTGCACAAGTCTCATAGTAATAATGAGCACCGAAGAAAGGTATCGGTGGGGGTACTATTTTCTAAGATGATGCTTCTTACACTTCGTCTGTAATATAGCATAAGTTCCTTGAGCGCGCTTTGTCTATTACATCCTTATGGCCCGGTTGCCTGGTTATCGAAAACACTGTCGATATTCTTGACAGGTGAAGTACATAACACTTTTCGCTCCTTTACCGAAGAGGGAGAAGCCGACGGTCGGTTAAGACACGTTTAAAGTTCGGGTGAACAAAGATATGATATTAGTACTTCGGTACATACAATCATTATACATAAAATTCTTTTACCCAAGTCACTTGGGGGCTCTTAAATTTATATGAGCCGTTTTATAATAAGTGTTCTTCTTCTTAGTCGTTTCAAAGTTTTTATTACTATTATTATTCATCACTCCTTTTTTCGACACGAGTGTGTGGTCACTAGCCGGGGAGCCTAATTTCTCTCTCAAAGCCGCTCGAGTTTAGTTTGCTAAACTGGCCTAATGAGAAGTACTCCGCCTTCGGGATAGGAGGTTGAAGCCGTAGGCTGACCCGCTTGGTGTCTTGAGATAGGATGTGTCATGTTAAAGCACGACAGAAGCATTTTTTTTCTAAGACCAATTTTCGGATTGGCACCGAACACTTGATCTTGTTCGGACGTCAAGTTTTTACTGACGTTTTTTGGTTTTCCAAGCTTTTGGCACTTTTAAACTATTTGTGTGTTTTCAGCACAAGTCTTGCAGTGCAATGCCGGACACCTTTATAGATTCGGAAAAAACATTCTCGGATCTCACTATATATGCATTGGTTTTGAATTGTGTCTTCGGTCAATAGTTGGGTTGCCCGGCTCTTGCACTTGCCTCCTACGTTCCGCTTTGTTCGGCTAGGTGTGCAAAGGGAGAACCACTGCGATTGTGCTTCCAGCTCACATGGTTAAGTACCTTAGTGGAGAAAGCCGAAAACTGACTATCACAATAGGCGTAAACTGGTTAGCGATCCGATGACTATGGTAAATGATGGGCCATTCATAACATTGGCCGAAGTGTTTACGGCTTGACCTCGACTGTCGCCGAACACTATCGGGGGCTACTAACTGGCCTCCCAAACTAAATCCTCAATATTTTGCTCTTACATTAGAGCTGAGGTTTCACGATCATGCTTAGCATGACAACCCAAAGAAAGGAACCGCTAGCGGGACTATTTTCTTTGGAAGACATTTCTTATGTTAAACAATAATATAACATATCTCTCTGCGTACCTTTGTTTATAAAACCGTATGGCCAGTTTGCCTTGTTTGTCATAAATCTTTGCCCTCATAAAGGCTTTATAAAGTAGGACAAACACTCCTCGGCTACTGGCCGAGGAGGTGGAAGCCGATGGTCGGTCAACAAAGTTTTGTACAATGCGGATCCAAGCATTAATGACGTAAAGTACTTGGATACATAGAGTCATTACACATAATTTGTGATTTTACTATGGATATCGATGCTTAATTCGGCCACCCGTGCCCGCATTAAGGCTCGGGGGCTACTGGGCTTCGGGCTTATAATTTACAAATATTAAAGGGGCACATCGATCCCCTGATTTGGTGTTGCCACCCGACCAGTGTCTCGGGGGCTACTGCATTGCCTGTCCAATGCAGAAAATTTTAAGTGTAATACAGTTTCCGAGGAGATTTTCATCCTCAAGATGGTCGGCCGCACCCAACCCGAGTCTCGAGGACTGAGCACGCCGCTTTTTGTGTCTCGAAGTATTCTGCCGAGCTAGGACTTGATCCTCAGGCCGATTTTGCAAATCAACCTGAGTCTCAGCGGCTACTGGAATCAGTGGTCTTACATCAGCCTTCAAGTGCATCTCGGGTTTTAAACCGATACACATGCTGAGGGTTACTAGCGATATATCTCGGCAGAGAATAAATTACACCAATCAAAAATATTGACAAAAAATTGGCCCACAGTCTGGGTGGTGCACCACCTCGGAAGCAGTCCGGCATAAAGCTCGGCCGCGAGTTGCTAGCTCCATAGAGGGCATTTCCAGCATTAAGCTCGGCTAAACTCCTTCAAATTTTTTGGACCAAGATGATCTATGACATATTGGATATAGTCCGGCGTTGGAGCTTGGACACAGTCCGGCGTTGGAGCTCGGATACATTTCGGCGTTGGAGCTCGGTAGCAGTCCGGCATTGGTGCTCGGCTACAAAATATACCTCGAATGCAGTCCGGCGTTAGAGCTCGGACGCAAGAGGACACTACCTCCCGGGAACAACTTCAAATGCGAGGTGTGGCATAAAAATAACAAGGCATTGATAAAGGCCGGAAACTTAAAGGGCCTCCTCGGATACCCGACGTATAAACTTGTCGAATGCATTTCGGCGATCCTCAAGATCGAAGATGAGAAGATTTGTTGAACCAGTTTTCAAGACCGACAACCGAAGATGAAGAATAGTTTGGAAGAATCAAGGAGCGTCCCTAACTAGAAGACCGGTTCAGGGGGCTACTGACGGTGTCCTGGACTAGGGGGTACTCACCACGTCATCTCCCGATCTGTTAGATTGGGCCGAGGACCCCCATGGCCGTATACTCTTGGGCCAGTTCGGACAGCTGCCGCATACATGGAAAATTCCACAAGACTTGGTGATCAAGACAAGGACTCCTCCCCACCGGCGTATTCGGCTAGGACTCTTGTTATCCTAGGCCTCTGGTGCATTATATAAACCGAGGCCAGGGTAGTCGATAGAGGATATACAATAATCATACCATGGGCTAGCTTATAGGGTTTAGCCTCTCCGATCTCGTGGTAGATCAACTCTTGTAATACTCATATAATCAATATCAATCAAGCATGACATAGGGTATTACCTCCATCAAGAGGGCCCGATCTGGGTAAACATCGTGTCCCCTGCCTCCTGTTACTATCGATCCTAGACACACAGTTCGGGACCCCGTACCCGAGATCTGCCGGTTTTGACACCGACACCGGATGACCGGCCCTTTACGGACGTCCGAAGCCCCTGGAACGACCGGACATCCGACCATTTCTGGACGACCGAAAGCCCTAACCCGATCCGAATTTATAGACTTCCGAGCCCTCCCGGACGTCCGGCCCCCGGACATCCAACCTTGTCCGGACGTCCGTAACCTGTAGATATCACGTTCGCTCAAATTTTGTTTCGGCCATAACTAATTCATCCGAACTCCGATTTTGACGTTCTTTAGCTCGTTGAAAAGCTCTTGACATCCTCCTTCCCACAAAAATACCACCAACATCTTTTCACTCCATCAAATTTTGTGAGTTTTGGCATCTTTGCATAGGGCTTCCACCACATCATCTGCTACTCCACCACCGACTTCCGCAACCTAACCAATGTTGTTCTCCATCACATTAGTGGTTGCTTGAGGAGTGATTCGACTCTCCTAAGGTGTCTAGGCTACTTAGGGACGGTTGCTTCTTCATCAACCACCACCACCACTACCGCATAGGCTTACCCACCATACACTTCCACCATACCAACTTAACCCAAATTTGTTTGTGTTGTGAGTTGTGTCTCCTAAGGTGTTTCGGCTACTTAGGGACCGTGCTTCCATCTAAGACACCGTGTATAGTCCACCACCTTACCCTCCATTTCCGCATTGCGTACTCCACAACCCATCATTTCCATTCCGCAATTCCATTGAGCTTCCACAAAGCCACCACCACATCCCAATACCACCATTTCACATTTGAGATTTTGAGTTTGCAGTTTTTCCATTTCCTAAGGTGTTTCGGCTACTTAGGGACGAGTCACCATCATCTTGGTATCTACATCAAGAACACCACCACTCATCATCACTGCGGACGGTAACCTCGATATCATCTTGGTATCGTGGTATCCCTCCATTGTATATTCCCTTGCCATTGCATTGATAACCCCTAACCTCTTTTGCGTTACTTGCCTATCGAGACTAGCCATTTGAGTATTGCCGACAACGTTACTTGTGCACATTAGTGATCTACACCATACATTGCATACATACCATGATGTAGGGTAGGAACCCTAAACGGCCAATCTTTCACGAAAGGAGCGGATCCCTCGATGAACACGAAGAACATGAGGAGGGAAACAAGGGGAAAAACACAAGGGGAACACAAGAGAACACTCAAACCAACAAGTATGATCACACATGCGCTAGATCCATGAACACAAAGGAAAATACAAGATCCAAAGTCAACAACGGACGATACAAGAGGTAACCGATCTTCTCCGTGAGGAGGTCTTGATGTTCTTCTCCGCAAGGAGGTCTTAAATCCAAAGGGATCTTCTCCAAAGAGGGGCTGTGGTCTCTCTCGTGGAGTAGATCCGACGTGGATGAGCAATGCTCTGTCTCTAAATACGAGCTAAACCAATGCTAACCCTAACTAGGAGGTAGTGGAGGAGTATATATAGTCTAGGGACACGATGGGGTACGTGAGGGGTACATGGGCATCGGCCCGCAACACTGGACACGGCCAGGGGCCGGTCGTCCGACAGGTACCGGACGTCCGGTGGCTCGCGAGGGTTCGGTCGTCCGATACTTGTCGGACGTCCGGCGCTTTGTTTCGGTTGAGGTGGTGCCAGATTTTCGGGGACGGTCGGACGTCTGGACGCTGGAGTGTGTCGGATGTCCGCTCGTTTTGGCTCGGGTGCAGAATCGCTGGTCGTCCGGTCCGGGCCGGTCGTCCGGTCGATCTTCAGGCGTCGGACGTCTGGTCCCGACCCGTCATCTGGTGGGTGGAGCTTCTTCTCCTGGGCCTTGTACTTGGCGTCCTCGCTAGCTCGTCCGTTGCATGTGGTGGCTCCGTGGCTTTCCCCTAAGTACCTGATCATGCATAGCACACACGTTGGAGGTAGTAGCCATGTCTTACATGTAGAAAGTGAAAGTTCGGAGAGGATCGAGTTCACCTTGTGTCCAATGGTGTATAGTCGAGGTCTCATCTTATGTATCCTTAGGTCTTGGAGAGTAGTTGGAGTGTACATGGGGATGAACGTGGGATGCTCCGCATCATACCATATCATATCGGTATCATATCATCTCGTGTGCCTCAAGTTTGTTCCCGCATATACACAATTACTATCTTGGTTTGTGCATTTCGCAAAGTGGCCATACAAAAAAAGAATAAAGCTTTCAAGCAAAAGAGTGAACAAAGAGCTCGTGAACAATAGCCATAGCATCATACCACATTGCATATAAGATCATCTTGGATCACCTTGTGAGAAACACCGGGAACCATATATACATAGCATACTTGGGATAGAAAGTTATCCATTTTGCATCTTATAGGTTGTGCACAAGTGTCGTATCCGCCTTTCAAGCAATCGTGCTAGCGTCTCTCTTGAGTTGTGCAACACGAGCGTTTTCCGTGGATTCCACATTTTGTGCTCATTCCTTGCTTTCATGACCCCATTTATCTATCCGTGTGTGCGTTTCCGGGTGCCACATATTGCTATTGGTCTACTTGTTTCACTTGCGAATTTGTGAAGCTCTTTCAACATTATTGACTCTTACTAAAATTTTGCATCAAATTGTTTTGTGCCACTATTCTCACCGAGCTCCACCATAAGCCTTATTTGTGTAGGTGTGAGAAACCGACAAGAATTGGTACCACTTGTGCTATTTCCTTGTTCCACATTGGAGTGATCATTGATCCACCTTCAACTTCGGTCAAGGTACATTTGGTATTCGTTCTTCTCTTTCTCCCACTCCTATTGGCTCGAGTCTTATGATGGATAGGCAAGGCATTTCATCTCTGGTCTTCCACAACAACGACGGCGTGAACAACTACATCACAAAAGCGTCAATCTTCGATCTACAACGACAAATGCAAGGCGCACAATCACGATTGAGAGAGCGCATCAAGAACCTCTCCATCGACATTCGTCACTCAGAAGCAAGGAAAAGGGACTACATCGACAACAAGCTTTCCGCACAAAGGAGGAGCAATATGCAAGGATGGAGGAGATTCGGACCTTGTTGATCAGCCATTCTTCTCCTTCATCATCCTCAAGGCGGCGACGTTCAATTCACAAGTCTTCGGAGCGCAAAAATGATGCAAGCGCAAGTCTCCCACGTCCACATCTCCATGGCGACCACCATCACATTCGTGATCCACCTCGTCATGAAGGGCAAGTCACCTCCAAGCAACGTGTGCACGACGATGACGAACGACATCTACTACGAGCTCAAGCACGACAATGACACCATCATCATGATGATGCTCCACAAGCGCAAATGCAAAAGTCCCAACGAGCCCTACTCCACGCCAAGGCCAACCTTCATGAGCATAAGAGAAGACCCCGAGACGACCACCACCAAGACAGAGCTACGGCTACACCAACCACTTTGGCATTTTTGCCAAGTGTTCTCAAGGCATCTTCGCCTTTGGACGTACGGCATCTTCGCCTTTGGACGTACGGCATCTTCGCCTACTTCCCACGAGTATGCCTACAACGACTTCATCAAGTCCAAGGAGACCACCTACAAGTAAGGGCGACACTTCCATCTTCAGAAGCCCCTCAAGGAAGATGACCGAGCATGGGAAATTCCCTTCGGTCATGGAGACGAGCTACGAGGTGCCACATCATATGGGCCTCCAACAACAAGACGTTGACAAGAGGGTCGAGCATGGGCCATCCCCTTCGACCACGGCGACGTGCATGAACCTCTTCAACAACATGAAGACGGCGCCCATATTGGACTCATACTCCGAGTCAAGCTACGAGACCGCACAGGATACCTTATCTTTGGTCTTAGAGGAGAGTGATGATGTGCCATCTTCGGCCTTCATCCATGGCTACAACTACGACATGATTGAGCATGGAGACATTTGCACCAACATCCCTCTGACACCGACATATAAAGAGATGCCCCAGTTCCCATGTGAGGAGAGCCACCCCACCATGAGTGATATGAGTGACACCACCATTTGTGACATTGAGTGCATTTCCTATGAGAGGATGAGTGTGACCACAACTAGCCCCACACTTGAGAGCATCCAAGAGGGAGTGAGTGAGCCACCACACTTAGTGAGTGAGGTAGTTGACACGGCACGTGAGGCCACTACGATTCCTAACAACTTAACCACTACTCCGAGTTTGTTTTCTTCTTTGGTTCTAGGTCTCCTACATGATGACACACCTATCCTCGACGAGTCCATACCTCCACTGGGGACGACGATGGATGATGCAGAGCATCCCAAGGCCATCCCCATGGACCCAACTACATCTCCTATGACACCTCTTGGACCCATGACACGAGCACATGCAAGAGCTCTTGAAACCGAGGTGACATCTCTCCTCTCACAATTCCACTTTGATGCACATGAGACATGGCTACTACCTCATACAGACACTTTGTGCATGCTCGGGTATCATGGAGAAGCGAAGGAGCAAGGAGAAGAGGAAGAGGAATGTGAACGTGACGACGGAGAAGAAGAAGAAGTGATGAAGAGGAAGCTACAGGCTCCGGACGACCGGCCAGGACCGGACGTCCGACCCAGACCGGACGACCGATGCCACCGCACCCGGGCCAAATCTACGGATTTCTGGAACCCAACGGACGACCGACGCTCGGATGTCCGACTCTGATCGGACTTCCGACAGAAGACCACTCGAGCCGAATCTACAGACGTCTGACAGGCACCTAACGTCCGGACCCTCGCGAGCCTCCGGACGACCGCTGACTCCCGGACGTCCGACGCCTGTGTGCTGTTTTCGAGTTGGGCCGCAACCCATGTACCCCTTCTCCCTCTCTTTTGCACTAAGACTATATATAGACCTCCTATTCCTTCTATTTAGGGTTAGCAAGGATTAGCTCATATTTCGTGTGAGAGCTTTGCTCATCCACTTGGTTACCTTCTCGTCGGAGATTCGAGCCTCCTACGGAGAAGATCCACCAAGCGGATTCAAGACCCCTCTTTAGGGAAGATCATCAAGACCTCCTCACGGAGAAGACTGTTACCCTTGTATCGTCCTTGATTGATCGTGTACCATGTGAACCCTATGTATTCGAGGATCTAGAACATGTGTGACTTTCTTGTGTTGGTTTAGTGATTCTCCTGTGTTTCCCTTGTGATTTTCCCTCGTTTCCCTCCTCGTGTTCTTCGTGTTCATCGCGGGATCCGCTCCTATCGTGAAAGATCGGCCCTTAGGGTTCCTACCCTACATCAATGGCCATGGTGGAAGAAGATGCACCCCCACATGGTTCTATCAAGATGAAGATGATCACGACTTGGTCTTCGACACCTCACCTACAAGACATGAGCGATGCTCCAAATGTAACATAGGTGATGGTGCTTCTCTTGTCTCACTAGTGGACTATTTTACGAATGATTGCTTGCATGATGTTGACACACCTATTCCCATGCTTCATGCTAGTGCGACTTCCTCATGTAATGCTTACCTATTTATGGTGAATATGATGACGAGCATGTCGAGTTGCCTAGTTGTGATTGTCGGATTTCGGGTTCCGGCAGACCCTTGAGGTTCAAACACTAGGGTACGCGCGGAGCTTTCGTCTCCTACCTACCAGCACCCCTCCGCCTTGCTAGGATCTAAACTAAGGAAAGAACAACACAAGAGACACAGGGTTTATACTGGTTCGGGCCACCGTTGTGGTGTAATACCCTACTCTAGTGTGTGGTGTGGTGGATTGCCTCTTGGGCTGATGATGATGAACAATACAAGGAAGAACAGCCTCGCGAGGGTCTGTTCTTGGCTGGGGCGATGAACTGCTGGGAGGAGCTCAGTCGCCCTTCTCTCTCTCTCTCTTTCTTTTTGCCCTCGGTCCTCCCTCTGTCTAGCGGGTGGCTTGTCCTATTTATAGGGGCCCTGGTCCTCTTCCCAAATATCGAGCGGGAAGGGAGCCAACAATCCCGGGCTAATTTGAAGGGGGACAGCTAGTACTAGCTATCCTCACAAAAGTAGTCTTCGCCTGCGCAAAGCTCTGGTGATGACGCCGTCTTGGGCTCCACGGTGACCTCCGTCTCGTAGTCCTCCTGGTCTTGGTCTCGTTGCACCGAAATGGCAACCTTTGCCTGATGCCTCGGTACTCCGCGGCTGCGCTTGCCCCCCTTGCACCAAAGAGGGAAGGAGGACACTGCGCGGGCTGGCACCCGCCTGCCGCCCTCGGTCATCATGGCTTGCGTCACGGGCACCTCGTGAGGTACCCCGCCTTGATCTCTCTGCCTCCTCGTGGGCCAGCCTGACGAGGCCGTGCCTGAGGAAGCTCCGTGTCGTCCGCCCCGCGAGGCTTGGCCCCTCCCGAGGGTCTTGGGTTTGTGTTGGTGAAGATGGGCCGCGCTGGGCCCCCTTTTGAGCCACGCCGCAGGCAGGCAAGTCTGGGGACCCCAGTTCCCGGAACGCCGACAGTAGCCCCCGGGCCCAAGGCGCGCCCGGACTTGGCCGTGCAGGGAGGCGGAAGGGCAAGGGCGAAGCGCTGCGGGCCCTAACAGCCTGCGGCCTTGGGCGCGCGTGGCAGCTGATTGGACGTGGGCGGCACTGTTCCCCCATGCCCTCCTTATTTTGCGCCATGCTAGGCGGACCCGTAGTTGTACATAGCCGTTCCCCTTTTTGGTTGCTTGTGCGCCCTCTGTCCTTCCTCCGCTCGAACTCTGGTTTCTGTTCTCAACTCAATCTTGAACCTTCCTCCCCCCCTTCCCCTCGCCATGGCTCCGACTAAGAAGGGAAGAGGGAAGAAATCCGTGTCTCCGCCTTGCCCGCTGTCGTTGGCGGCCCCCGCCGAGGGCTTGGGCAAGGTCAGCTTGGCCCTGGCCACCATCTTCAATGAATGCGGGAGGACGACGGCCTGGCCCGCGTCCCACTTCTCCATCGATAGGATAGCCACCGAGGTCCCGTATTTTGCCGACGCCTTGTGGGCGGGTCTGGTTCCTCCTTTTTCTGATTTCTTCAATGCCGTGCTTTCCCATTATCAGATCCACATGATGCATCTGGGTCCTGAATCCATCACTCTCCTTTCGTTCTTCGCCTTTGTTTGCGAGGCTATGATGGGCATCCTTCCTTCGGTTGCCTTGCTGCGCCACTTCTTCTTGCTGCGCCTTGTTGCCCTACCCAATGTTGGGCGTGTGTGAGCTTCGTTGCAGCGCCTGAGAAGGCGGCCTCTGGGATTGACTTCAAGCTCCCTCCGCCCGCGGCTGGGTTCCGCGAGCGGTGGCTGTATGTGGATGCTGGGGTGCCCAGCCCCCTGCTGTCGGAGCCAACTTCACCTGTTGTCCCCAATTCAGGCTGGGGCCAGGAGACGCTTGAGAGCCCCCGGCTCGTCTTCGTCTGGCACCGCTTCGCGTTCTTGAGGTCGCTTGGCGCGACAGCGCCCAAGGTGGTGAAGGAGTTCCTGCTACACCGCGTTGCTCCTCTCCAGCGTCACTCCCGCCGGATGTGGGCCTTCAGCGGGCGCGATGATCGTATGAGGCTCCAGGAAGAGGACCTGACGCCTGAAGTGCTGAGGACGGCGCTCTTGACCCTGACGGGGGACCCCAACCCTGGCAGTATCCAGCAGGGAGGGGCCTTGTTGTACCTCTGCCAGAGCGGGGGCGATTTCGTGAGGCAGATGCCTATCTTCAATGAGTGGGGGCCGTGCCCCACCGGCCTTCAGGGGCCTCGCGAGAACCCAGTGGTGGTGACTGCCCTTCCAGTCGGCCAAGGCGCCTCTTCCTCAAGTGGCGGAGAGGTCGAGGGGGCTCCCGGCGGGGTGACAGCTCTGGGCGAGGCTCGTGAGGAAGCAGTTATCGGGGCCCGTGCCGCCGAGGCTGAGGGTGACAAGCAGCTTCTCTCCGCGCCTACGATCGAGGCCACTGAGGCTCCGGCGGCTTCTCTTGGCGAGGCGATTGGCGGCGCATGTCAGGCAGGCGCCCCTGACACAGATTGCCTTGATGCTCCAACTTCGTCGCTGGTTGATCCCTACACCCGACTCTTAGGCCGCTTCCGCGTGGACTTTGAGGCCCTATGAAAGAGAAGGGAGGCCCTGGGCAATGATTACCCTTGTCGCCTGCTGAAGCGTAGGAAGTACTTCGCCACTGACGAGTAAGCCTTCTCCTTTCCCAGCTCCCGATCCTTCTGTTGCCCTTACTGACCATTGCTCTGCAGGTCCCTTCTAGCCGAGCTTGCGGAGACGGCTGAGGAGCCGTCCCCCTTGGCCTCGCCCCATCCACCGTCCTCAAGCACTCCAAACAGTGGAGCCCTTGTGGTGAGGGCGATCGACGAGGCGAGCCGTCCCGAGGCGTATTGTGGCCCCGCGCGCCTCGCGATCCTTCGCAGGCCTTCTCGTGGCATAACCAGCCTGCCGTGGGCTTCTTGCTTGGTCGTGGACTGCGATTGGCTGAGGCGCTTCCTGCGCTCTTCACCTAGGGACGGGCTGGCCCCAGGCCGGGCTTCTGACGCGGTGTGCCCGGCCGTCGTGAGGGTGCCAGCCCCCAGCCCCCAGCCCAGAGGGGGAGTGCTGACTCATGGCCCCCGGCGCTTGCTTGGGGCAGATGGTGGTGTGGAAGACGTGCTTGAGCGGTTAACGCCATGGATTCCTTCGGAGGGCGGCTAATGCGGTAAGCCTGCTTGGAGAGGAGCTTGCCAATGAAGACGCGCGCCTTGAGGCTGAGGGCCTGCGCCTGGCTGCAGAGAGGCGCGAGCTGGAGGGCGCCATCGCCCTCACGCGCCGTCAGCGTGATCTTGATGACGCAGAGGCCAAGGCGTCGCTGGTGGCCTCTCGGGAGGCCCGATCTTGGGCCGCTGAGGAGGCTCGGGAGGCTGACCGGCGGAGAACAGCGGCGGAGGAGCGGGCTCGGGAGCTCATGGCCTGGTGCCACTCGCTGGAGGAGCAGGTGGAGCTGCGCGAGGCAGCCCTCGTGTCGATGAAGGTGGCCTCCGGCAACTCAGCAGAGCTCTAGAAGCGTTAGGAGGCGCTGACGCTGGAAGCCGCCGAACGTACCCATGAGTATGAGCGCCTGGAGACGAGGGAGCGCTTGGTGACGCAAGCGGAGGATGGTTTTGCTGCACAGGAAGCCCGCGTCCTGGAGGAGGTCGGACGTCGAGTGGCGATGGCGCATTTGAACCTCGAGCACGAGTTCGAGGAGAACCTGGGGTTGATCGGGGCCGAAGCTGAAGGCAGGACTGCTGCCTTGAGGGTGAAGCTGGAGGAGGCGACACGGCGGGCCGACGCTTTCCGGGCCGCTCTTGAGGTGTCGCAAGGTGAGTTAACCGCCTCCCAGGCCGAGGTGCTCCTTCTCTGCCAGCGGGTGGAGGAGGCTGAGGTCGTCGTGGGCCAGAATGCGGACGAGATCCGTCAGCGGCGGATCCTGGAGCATGAGCACGGCCCCATGCTTGCCACGCTCCAGGAGAGAGCCAACGCAGCCTTGGGCAACATTTGCGAGGAGGCTGTTGGTGAGCCGCACGCAGTCAACTATGCTTGCAATCTTCAGTTCTTCACTGACGTGGTGACGCAGCTGGAGGCGCGGTCGGTCAGGGCTGACAGGTTGGTGGAGGAGAGGAGCCGCGCCCTGCTTGGGCGCGCCTTTTCTCGCGTCTTCAGCCACCTCCGGAACATGGATCCCCACTTTGATTTTGACGCCGCCATTGCCCCAGTCCCCTAGGCCGTCCGAGGTGACCTGGCGCACTGGGTGGAAGACAATGTGGAGGCTCTTATTAGGGCCTTCGCTTCGGACAACGATGACGCGATCGTGGCGGCCGTCGAGGGCGGCGTGGTGAACGGCCCTGACGCCGCTGACGGCGACGCGGACAGTGATGGCGGGTTCAGCGACGCCAGCAACGGCTCGGGTGGAGCTCCTGAGAACGCATTGGGGGATTCATCCGACTGATTGTGCATCGCTCCTACTTCCTTACCCTGCATGAATAGAACTCAGGTTTCGGCCTGATTGCGCTGAGAGCATTTTGAAGGGGATCCCCTTAGGTAAAAGTTGTGTTCATCGTATTAGTAGACGCGACATTGCCCATGCGCCCGTGCCAAGTGGTTGGCCCAAGCGACGCGCTGGTCGGCTAGTTTACATTTGTCCCGTGCTGGCCCTGAGGCAGCCTGTGGGAGGTTGTGGTGTCTTGAGTGTTCCCTGACTGGGTTCATAGGATCTGCAGTAAAACACCCTCCTGAGAGGTCACGTCTGTGGCAGTCTGGGCTGCGCGCAAGCTAGGCCCGTCCTGGCTCGCGAGGGGCTCGCGAGGGGAGGCAGCTGAGGTGAAGCGGTAACCAAAACACGAGAAATTACTCGAACGAGACTAAGCACCCCTTCCCTGAACACACGCAAATCTCAAATTCGAATCCAACTTGAATCCAGCGGGGGAAAGCGACAACCAAAGGGAAGAGCAACGAAAGCAAACAAAAGGCCACGTCCGGCACCTAGTCTAGTCTTGGACGTCTTCTCACCAGCGCGGAGCTAAGTGCTGCGACTGGGCGTGGGAGGGAGCCCCAGGGCCTGAGGCCGGCATACCTGAGACTCCGGGGTGTGTACAGCCCCACTCATTATTATGTGAGAGTCTCACGGGGCGGTGAGCTTCACAGGCACTGGGCCTTCTTCACAGGTACTGGCCTTGCTTCATATCGCCAGATGAGGGCCCCACCTTGCGCCACACTCTAGTGCGATCAACGACGACCGGAAACCAGGACGCCGCCGATGGGGTAGAGCGGTCGCCAGTGGTTCCCCCGACGACCACGGGTCCTCCGCCGGGGGCAGGCTCTGAGGCACCTCCCCAGCGGAGGGCCTACCTCCTGAGAACACCTTGCTCCGAACACTGCGGTGGTGATGTCGGATCCCGGCCCCTCTCCTGCAGCCCCCTGCGCCCTCCTCCCGAGGGGCAGGAGACTGTGGGAGCGGGGCAGCTGCTCGCTATGGCGACCTGCACCTCCTCCGATCCATAGTTAGCGTATACCTGCTCCTTAAGAATTAGCGGTACCCGATAATCGTTGCCCCCAGCGCGGCCAGTAGGACCGTCCCGGGGCTCCCGTAAAGGCTCAGCTTCTGGCGCCTCGTCCCCCCAGCCTGGGTTGAGGAGCAAGCCTTGTTCGCTCTCGTGTGGGTGTCCTTGGTCCATCATGAGGGGCACGTATTCCTCCGGCGTCGTCATCCCGACTGCCACGCCGTAATGCCCCGCATGCCACACGGTCCTGCCTGACGCGCCCATTGTGGGGTGGCAGCGCGGCCGCCCACTGGGGCCGCGGGTCGCATCGAGTCCTTCTTCACGGACCGGGAGCGGGGGCAGCGCCGCCGCCGGTCCGGCGCTGACAGCTTCACTGGCGTCGGAGTAGCCTTGGAGCCCGCGGGCGCGCGCGGAGCCCCAGCGCAGGCCGCCCTGGGCTTGAGATGGGAGATGGGTGGAGAAGGCGTGAGCCCCCGAGGCGGCGAAGCCCAGGAGCTCTGCCACTCGCTCCAGCAGCACGTCGTGGCCGCCCTCCAGCAGCCTGCACTGCAGCAGCTCTCGGGCTAGTGTTAGCGCGGCCCTCGAGTCCGCCTGCTCCCTACGATTGGAGGCCCTTGCCGCCGATCGCGCCTGCTACATCGTGAGAGTTGTCGAAGCCTGTCCGCGTCGCCCGCGGCCCGCAGCACCCTGCGGACCGCGAGCTGCCTGGGGCACAGGGTCGCCTGAGGCAAGCGGCTCTGCGCAGGCGGGCCACACCGCCAACGGATCTGGCTTGCCCGCCTGGTCGCCGGACATGGTGATGACGACGCGACGGGGAGCGAAGCGGTAGAAGGTGGACTACGGCGCACCCCTACCTGGCGCGCCAAATGTCGGATTTCGGGTTCCGGCAGACCCTTGAGGTTCGAACACTGGGGTACGCACGGAGCTTTCGTCTCCTACCTACCTGCACCCCTCCGCCTTGCTAGGATCTAAACTAAGGAAAGAACAACACAAGAGACACAGGGTTTAAACTGGTTCGGGCCACCGTTGTGGTGTAATACCCTACTCCAGTGTGTGGTGTGGTGGATTGCCTCTTAGGCTGATGATGATGATCAATACAAGGAAGAACAGCCTCGCGAGGGTCTGTTCTTGGCTGGGGCGATGAACTGCTGGGAGGAGCTCAGTCGCCCTTCTCTCTCTCTCTCTCTCTCTCTCTCTCTCTCTCTCTCTCTCTCTCTCTCTTTCTTTTTGCCCTCGGTCCTCCCTCTGTCTAGCGGGTGGCTGGTCCTATTTATAGGGGCCCTGGTCCTCTTCCCAAATATCGAGCGGGAAGGGAGCCAACAATGGCGGGCTAATTTGAAGGGGGACAGCTAGTACTAGCTATCCTGACAAAAGTAGTCTTCGCCTGCGGAAAGCTCTGGTGATGACACCGTCTTGGGCTCCACGGTGACCTCCGTCTCGTAGTCCTCCTGGTCTTGGTCTCGTTGCACCGAAATGGAAACCTTTGCCTGATGCCTCGGTACTCCATGGCTGTGCTTGCCCCCCTTGCACCAAAGAGGGGAGGAGGACACTGCGCGGGCTGGCACCCGCCTGGCGCCCTCGGTCGTCATGGCTTGCGTCACGGGCACCTCGTGAGGTACCCCGCCTTGATCTCTCCGCCTCCTCGTGAGCCAGCCTGACGAGGCCGTGCCTGAGAAGCTCCCCGTAGTCCGCCCCGCGAGGCTTGGCCCCTCGCGAGGGTCTTGGGTCTGTGTTGGTGAAGATGGGCTGCGCTGGGCCCCGTTTTGAGCCACGCCGCAGGCCGCAGGCAGGCAAGTCTGGGGACCCCCGTTCCCAGAACGCCGACAGTGATGTTATGCTCCATAGGATATCATGTGAAAATTCTTTTGGTCACATCATGTTTGACAATCCATTAACCTTGTCATATGCTATGAGTGAGATATCCCATATTGCATCATTTCAATCTCAACATAGTAACTATGCATGCCCCATTAAAATCAATCCCATTTGCACTTATGCCATAGATGACGAGATGATAGTCATTGGCTTTTGTTTTTCATATGATGATATTACCATGCTTCCTTTACATGATTTGTGCAATTCATCTGCTATGCCATGCCATGATCACATAGAACCAAATATTCTTTGTTTTGGATGTTGTCAATATTGTCCATGTGATGTTTCCATTAATTCTCATGAGGAGACCCCCATAGTTTCCTCATACATATTAGGAGATTTTGATGTATTCCAAACTTTGCATGTTTGCCATGATTGCTTGCACTGTATGCATTCCATCAATAACAATGCTCTACATATTTCTTGTGATGCATTACACAATTTGATTCTCCATTATGCTATACATAACAACAAACCAATCATGATGGATGACATGTTTCTATATCACGCATCTCATTTACTTGAGCATTGGCTATTTTGTGCTAACCAACACAAGCACGTGCGCATCATGATGGATGACGTGTACATATAGCATGCACACACAATTTACCATTTGTCTTTGTTTTGGGTAGGTACTCACGTATACTCGTCAACCTCTCAATCCCAAGAGTTGACGAAACGAGCTCTTGAGAGCAAAGATGACTTGGGATCCCGTGGACTATCGTTACCACCATTCCTGTTGTGCAATGGCTACGCGCATCTCTTTCACTTGGCTCTCGCACGGTTATGGGCTATATACCGCTTGTCGCTTCATGCTCATTTTACCGTGTTCACTTTGCATGTTATGCTTGCTTCTTTGCCAGGCAATTGTAACCCTTGCATGCATCTACTCATGTTTCACCATTATGCCACTCCTATGTGTATTTGCATGCTTGCTGGAGAACCTTGTTGCTATTACCATGTTTATCATGTGCCTCATGCTATTTATGCTATCTTGCTCATATCCTCCTTTCATGCTTGTGCTATGTCATGTGAATTATTCATGCACATTATTTGCACACATGACATACTTGACATGATTCCTTCTAGTACGTTGCATCTTCGCACTACTAGCTTGCTTGCCTTGATCCACATGATTGCTTGCTTTGTCGCATCACCCATGTTCCATTCTTACTTTCTTTCTTGGGTTGATGACATATATGTTCATGCCTCTCACATGGTATATTTTGTTCATTGTCGCTTGCCTCCAATTGTTGCATCTATGCTTATTGATCGTGGAGACTTGGACACTTTACTTGTGATGCATGCTTGCTTGATTGAGCCTATTGTATTTGATTGTTCTCTCATCATATGCCTCCATACTATGAAATGCTCCCTTGTCCTTTCTTATGATGAGCATGATGCATACACTTGTTGGGTATTTTACCACACAAATGATAGGTTTTGCATCTCCGCTAACCTCATTTGTTTTTTCGAGTGTTTGTCATGTTCTTTCATCTTGAAGGATTCACAAATCGATAACATCATGAGATAATTTGGTCATGTGAAGGCATACACAATGTGCAACACCAACATTTTTGAGAATCTCCTAAAGGTGAACTCCTTCCCTTTGAGCCATCCTCAATTACGCATATTAGATGGGTCACTCTTTCATTGCTGTCTCCTTCTTGTTGTCTACATGATACATCTCGCGAACGGAGGAGCGACATGGGAGATTGGCTCTATGGACCTTCAAGTTGAGGAGCGCTCGGACTTATTGGATGCACCTTCGAAACTCCACTCATGCCACGACATCGAGCATTGATACACCAACACCTCCATATTTGTTGATTGTGCTCACAGATGTCATGCTCGATGGACATATCATACACATGACAAATTTGCATCTTATGAATGGATTGACTCACATTATGATTACCTTGTTGAATCTTGTATCCCCATGTCATCCATGATATATGAGCTTGTGCATTTTCTTAGCAAATTTGTTGTGATCTACCTTGATGGCATATTCATACATCATTATAATATTTCCCATCATCAACTGCATGATCACATACTCATTTTGAGCATCCATTGCCATATTCATGCTATTGATAAACCATCTCACTATGACATCATTTTCCACCGTGGTTGAATTGATCATATTCACAATACATTTGTGTGCACAATGAATGCTTTTGCTCCCATGAATGCTTTGCATATCATTCTATATCTTCTTGATAAGCTTCATGCGCTTTGTCATGAACAATCTTGCCAAACAGACTCATTCTTCTATGATGGACAATTTGTGTGCGCTAACCATTGTATTTCCTAGTGTACTTTGTGTTTTCTCAATTTGCATGTACCACATACCGGAGACACCTTGGAGTACTTGGATTGTGCCATGCCTTCAACTCCATCCAAATTCAAATCCGTCCACGACAACCGTTTCCATGGTGATGAGGATCACAATCCTAGGTCGGATCTTTCCCAAAGGGGGGAGATGATGCGGAGCATCCCATGTTCATCCCCATGTACACTCCGACTACTCTCCAAACCCCATACGCCATCGGACACAAGGTGAACTCGCTCCTCTCCAAATCGTCACTTTCCACATGTGAGACATGGCTACTACCTCAAACATGTGTGCTATGCATGACCAGGAACCAAGACGAAGACCATGGACAAGACGGTGAGGACACCAAGCACACAGAACAAGAGGAAAATCTGCCAGGAAGCATCAGCTCCCAGACGTCCGGCAGTCACTGGACGTCCGACACCTGGAGTCCCCACCAGCCAGATGGAACAGCCAATGAAAGCTACAGCGGCCGGACGACCGACCAAGGCCGGACGTTCGACGACCATCTGCCACCGGACGACCGACAACGTTCGGAAATCCGACGATGGCTATCCCGAGCCAAAACGCCGGACGTCCGACAAGTATCGGACGACCGGACCCTCGCGAGCCACCGGACGTCCGGTACCTGTCGGACAACTGACGCCTGTCTACGCACAAAGAAATGGGCCAGGGCCCATGTATCCTCACTTACCCCTTCGTGGCCCTAGACTATATATACTCCTCCACCTCCACCATTTGAGGGTTAGCGTTGTGTTAGCTCATTTGTGAGATAGAGCTTCGCTCATCCATATCGGATCTACTCCTTGAGAGAGACCACGGCCCCTCTTCGGAGAAGATCCACCTTGGATTCAAGACTCCTTTATGGGAAGATCCCCTCGTGGATTCAAGACCTCAACACGAAGAAGAACCGGCTACCCGTTGTATCGTTTGTTGTTGACATTGGATCTTGTATCTTCCTTTGTGTTCATGGATTTAGTGCATGTGTGATCATTCTTGTTGGTTTGAGTGTTCTCTCGTGTTCCCCTCGTGATTTTCCCCACGTTTCCCTCCTCGTGTTATTCGTGTTCATCGCGGGATACACTCCTTTCGTGGAAGATCGGCCCATAGGGTTCCTACCCTACATCAGAAGACGTCAGCGAACTCCTGCAAAATGTTAGTGACAGCAGGGCAAAGAGGAAGGCACGTCCTCAAATGAAAATAATGCCTCTTTGCACACAAAAGCATCGCAAATCGATTTGCTAAAATCTAGATCATCAACATCAGATTTGGTGGCAAGTAAACATGCACTTTTCAATTTAATTTCAGAAGCAACAGTAGATGGTTTATTATTAGGCTTCATTTGTTGCTCAAAGTCTTTTGCCACAATCTGATTTTCACTCTTATTTTGCTCCTGTTTTGCTTTATTAGCTCTATTAATATTATCTTTCAAAATGGAATCATGAGTCATAGGAAGCAAAGAAATATTTTTGTCCATATGAACAAGAGTATACTGATTGTTTCTACCATGCTGTACAGAATTTATATCAAATTGCCCTGGCCTACCAAGTAATAAGGAACATGCTTGCATAGGTACCACATCACGATCAACATAATCAGCATATGTAGAGATACTAAAATGCACACGAACGGTACGTGTGATGAGGACATCAATACCATTTTTACACCCACAACCACTGCTGCTATACATATTGGACCAATTACTAGAGCTCGTGCACGCCAATTGAATTATCAAGTACTTTCGTTTCTTGGTAATGATTCTAATGTTCATGAGAATATGATGCTACCTAAATTGGATAACAAAGATGAACCTTGGAGCAAGTGCAAGCATGGAGATGATGGCACACGCAAGGGGATCAAGAACGGAGTTACAAGTGATGATTTCAGGACTTTGAAGCCACCACAAGGAGTGCATGAAGCCTTGGATGAAATATATAAGATGCCACTTCATAAATTTTGTCCAGAGGCTATTCTAGGTGTCGTGTCACCTTATTATTGGGCCAGGCCCATGTATTTTCGAAATACTTAAGTATAGGCTGTTTTTTGAGGCCGTATGTGTGGGGAAACAAGAGTTAGGGTTGGTTTCAGACCCCTCCTCCAAGGGCCACGAAATCCCCCCCTCTTCCTCCATATATACATCCCTTAGGGTGTCGTTTAGACTTCGGGTTTTGTTTAGATTAAAAGTTCACCATAACTGCAACTTCGCGTACTTCGCTTATGTCCAACGACCATACCAAGACGTCACAGAACCCCACCTTCATTAATAATCTTTCCTCTTTTATTCGCAATATCCATATTGAAATCTCCGTTTCTTGCTTGTTCTTCGTTTGCTCGTAGGAAATAGACCCTCGTGGTCAGGTTGATTGTGCTCCGGCATGGTCTATAACCCTCAGAAGTTGGTTTAGCGATTGCTAAGGTGCGACGTCTTCACACGTTCGTAGTCAGATCGTCAAAGTCGACTCCCACAGAAAATGATATCTATCTGAACGAAACATCGGGACACCTTCGCCTCTATCAAGTAGTATCAGAGTATTTGGAACATTTACGTGTTGTTTTTATTGCTCTACGTTGTCGGATTTTGGGTTCCGGCAAACCCTTGAGGTTCGAACACTGGGGTGCGCACGGAGATTTCGCCTCCTACCTACCTGCACCCCTCCGCCTCACTAAGATCTAAGCAATGGGAAGAGCAACTCGAATGACACAGGGTTTATACTGGTTCGGGCCACCGTTGTGCTGTAATACCCTACTCCAGTGTGTGGTGTGGTGGATTGCCTCTTGGGCTGATGATGATGAACAATACAAGGAAGAACAGCCTCGCGAGGGTCTGCTCTTGGCTGGGGTGATGAACTGCTGGGAGGAGTTCAGTCGCCCTTCTCTCTCTCTCTTTCCTTCTCTTTTCCTTCTCTCATCTTTTTCCTCTTCCCCCGTCCCTCTCTCATTCTATGGGTGATTGGTCCTATTTATGGAGGCCCTGGTCCTCTTCCCAAATATCGAGCGGGAAGGGAGCCATCAATGGCGGGCTAATTTGAAGGGGGATAACTAGTACCAGCTATCCTGACAAAATTAGTCTTCGCCTGCACAAAGCTCTGGTGGTGACGTCGTCTGGGGCTCCACAATGACCTCCGTCTTGCAGTCCTCCTGGTCTTGGTCTTGTTGCACCGAAATGGCAACCTTCGCCTGATGCCTCGGTACTTCGCGGATGCGCTTGCTCCCTTGGCACCAAAGAGGAAAGGAGGACGCTGCGCGGGCTGGCACCCGCCTGGCGCCTTTGGTCGTCATGGCTTGCGTCACGGGCACCTCGTGAGGTACCCCGCCTTGCTCTCTCCACCTCCTTGCGAGCCAGTCTGATGAGGCCGTGCCCGAGGAAGCTCCGCGTCGTCCGCCCCGCGAGGCTTGGCCCCTCGCGAGGGTCTTGGGTCTGTGTTGGTGAAGATGGGCCGTGCTGGGCCCCCCTTTGAGCCACGCCGCAGGCCGCAGGCAGGCAAGTCTGGGGACCCCCGTTCCCAGAACGCCGACATATGTGATGCACATTTGTTTGGTAACCTTGGGAAGTGCACCTTCTGCACCGATCGAGTATCTTTTCTTGGCTATGTTGTTACTCCACAGGGAATTGAAGTTGATAAAGCCATGATTGAAGCTATTGAGAGTTGCCAAAGCCCAAAACGGTCACACAAGTGAGGAGTTTCCTTGGCCTCACTGGTTTCTATAGGCGTTTTGTGAGAGATTTCAGCACCATTGCTGCACCTCTCAATGAGCTTACAAAGAAGGATGTGCCTTTTGTTTGGGGTACCGCACAGGAAGAAGCCTTCACGGTATTGAAAGATAAGTTGACACATGATCATTTACGCCAACTTCCTGATTTTAATAAGACTTTTGAGCTTGAATGTGATGCTAGTGGAATTGGATTAGGAGGTGTGTTATTACAAGATGGCAAACCTGTTGCGTACTTTTGTGAAAAATTGAGTGGGCCTAGTCTGAACTATTCTACTTATGATAAAGAATTATATGCTCTTGTTCGGACCTTAGAAACATGGAAACACTATTTATGGCCCAAGAAATTTTTTATACATTCTGATCATGAATCTTTGAAACACATTAAAAGTCAAGCGAAACTGAACCGTAGACATGCTAAATGGGTAAAGAAGAAGGGTAAAGAAAATGTTATTGTTGATGCTTTGTCTCGTCGTTATACTATGCTTTCACAACTTGACTTTAAAATATTTGGTTTGGAGACCATCAAAGATCAATATCTGCATGATGTTGAATCTAAAGATGTATTGTAGAATTGTAAGGAAGGGAGAAATTGGAATTAGTTCATTCTTAACGATGGATTTGTGTTTCGTGCTAACAAGCTATGCATTCCAGCTAGCTCCGTTCGTCTTTTGTTGTTCCAGGTGGCGCATGGAGGAGGATTAATGGGACAATTTAGCGTCAAGAAGATGGAGGATATACTTGCTAGACATTTCTTCTGGCCAAAGATGAGACGGGATGTTGAGCGTTTTGTTGCTCGCTGCACTACATGTCAAAAAGCTAAGTCACGACTAAATCCTCATGGTTTATATATGCCTTTGCCTGTACCTAGTGTTCCTTGGGAGGATATATCTATGGACTTTGTTTTAGGTTTACCTCGAACAAAGAAGGGTAGGGATAACATATTTGTTGTCGTGGATAGGTTCTCGAAAATGGCACACATTATACCATGTCATAAAAGCGATGATGATGTTAATGTTGCTGATTTGTTCTTTCATGAAATTATTCGCTTGCATGGTGTGCCAAATACTGCTATAGGGCGTCGTTTAGACTTTGAGTTTTGTTTAGATTAATACCATTGTTACACCCACAACCCCTGCTGCTATACATACTAGACCAATTACTAGAGCTCGCGCACGCCAATTAAAGTATCAGGCACTTCTGTTTCTTGGTAATGATTCTAATGTTCATGAGAATCTAATGCTGCCTAAATTGGATACATTTGTTTTGCTTACAAATGAAGGGCCTGGCATGGATAAGAGGGATGAACGCTGAAGCAAGACCAAGCATGGAGATGATGGCATGCGCAAGGGGATCAAGAATGGAGTTACAAGTGATGATTTCAGGACTTTGAAGCCACCATAAGGAGTGCATGAAGCCTTAGACGAAATATACAAGATGTCACTTCATAAATTTCGTCCAGTGGCTATTCTAGGTGCTGCGTCACCTTATTATTGGGCCAGGCCCATGTATTTTCGAAATACTTAAGTGTAGGCTGTTTTTAGAGTCCGTATGTGTGGGGAAACAAGAGTTAGGGTTGGTTTTGGACCCCCTCCTCCAAGGGCCACGAAATTCCCCCTCTTCCTCCATATATACAGCCTTTAGGGCGTCGTTTAGACTTTGGGGTTTTTTTTAGATTAAAGTTCGCCATAGGTGCAACTTCGCGTACTTTGTTTGTGTTCAACGACCAGACAAAGGCGTCACAGAACCCCACCTTGATCAATAAAACATTCCTCTTATATTCGCAATATCCAGATTGCAATCTCATTTTCTTACTTGTTCTTTGTTTGCCTGCAGGAAACAAACCTTCATGGTTAGGTTGATCGTGCTCTGGCGTGGTCAATAACCTCTCGGAGTTGGTTTAGCGATTGCGAAGGCGCGACGTCCTCGCACGCTCGTAGTCGGATCGTCAAAGTCGACTTCCTCCAAAATGATCGCCACCATCTCATCGAAAGATGGGACACCTTCGCCTCTATCAAGTGGTATCAGATTTCCAGGTTGCTCGGTGAGATTTTACAGTTTTTCGTAGTTTAAATCGAGTCTGTTCTTCATACCTACAGTCCATGAAAAAGCCCAAAAATAGGGTTCGTTCATCATATCCGAACCAGTCTGAGACTTTGCATAGTCTTTTCAGTATTTTGCTTTGTTGAATTTGCGGTTGCATCGTCGTGTCTAGTTGCTCGTCTTAGAGTCTAGTCTTTTAGAGTTTCGAGTTCTGGTCATATGTTGTCACGCCGCCGCCGCACCATCGTCATCGTTCCTACCATATACCACCACCACCAAAATATTCCTTACCGCTGCCATATACATCCGCCTGTCCACCACCAATCCGAGTCCACATATACATCTGCTTGTCCAGCACCAATCCGAGTCTACGTATACATCTGCTTGTCCACCACCAATCCGAGTCTACATATACATCTGTTTGTCCGCCACTAATCCGAGTCCACATATACATCCGCCTGTCCACCACCAATCCGAGTCCACATATACATCTGCCTGTCCACCACCAATGCGAGTTCTTTTCATATTAGGTTTGTTTTCGAGATCCATCTAGTTTTTGTTTTGCGTTTCCTTGCCTGAGTAGGTCTCGGAAAAAAAAGTCTGGAGACCCCCGGGCAGTTTTTAGGCCAAAATTTCGGCGACCAATTTTTTTCCCTATCCTATTTTTAGGTCCCACGGAGCGTTTTGAGACACTCACCATCATAGTGATTTTTTGTCGCACTTTTTCATCGTCGCTGCCCTGATTTCCGAAAAAAGTTAAAAAAATTCGTGCCCATCCTGTCAGTTTGACGAGGGAAGAGTTTTGAGACACTTGCCATTATAGTGATTTTTCACAAAAAAAAGAGGAGCGCCAAAAAAATAGAGCGATTTTTTCCAAAGTGTGCTTTTCCCTTGTTTACGTGCAGCGCCGTGATTTTGTTAGTGTTCTAGGCTTGCGTCTCTAGCACGGTCTAGCCTAGGACCAGCACAGTACCGTCATTGAGCGTTTATTCAACTTTGCATCTCTGAATTGATTATTGCTGACCCTTTTTGCTACCATAGTATAAGCCTTCCCAGCTCCACATACATCTACGTCGTGCGTTTGACTCTCCCTGGTAATCGCTCTGTCCAAGCTTTGAGAGTTTTAACTACGACGGTTGCCGATCACCGCCTGCTGCTGGGTAAGAACTGGTAATAATTTGAGATTTGCTTGACGGATTTGTGACACCCACCACCACCTCTTGTTAGTAGTCTGTAGGATCATATTCTTGTGTGTTTCTATTGCTGCTAACCATGGTAGGATCACAAGCTGAAGAGACTGACTGGGAGAACATGACGAATAAGGAGTTGCATGATAAATTTTAGCAAATGATGAGTGGATAGGTGCAAGATGTGCTAAACAGATTAGAAGAAGCCATGGAGAAGATAAATAGCATGGAGAAGATGTTCAAAACAAAGCTCGATAACAAGTTTAATGAATTGCTCGCGTGTCTTCCACCACCACCACCGGCTGCACCTAACGCACCTCTACAACAACAACAACAACAACAATAACAACAACAACAACAACAACAATGATGACTACCTCCACGTCGCGAAATAGCCCTCTGTCGAGCGAGCCGTGTCCCTCTTGTGCCTGGTCAAACTGTTGGTGCAGTTGTTGATTCTTCTGTGGCTCCTACTGCTGATGCGGAGGAGGATCACTATGCAGGAGATTACGAGGATGAGGTTGATCAAAATCAGAAGTACGTGCAACCACCAGCACCACAAGCACCAGGTCATCCACATGCAAATAAAGGCAATGGTAGGGCTCCCCTCAGGTACGAGATCATGACCATCTCCCTAAACTGAAATTGAATATTCCACCATTTGAGGGTAGATATGTTCCTGATATATATCTTACTTGGGAGTTAGAAAATGAACAACGATTTACATGTTTACAATATCGTGAGGAGAGATGTGTTCCTGTTCCTGTTTGTGCTTTCACTAGCTTTGGATGTGTTTGGTGGTCTAAACATCGTAGATTATATCCTATTCCAGCTACTTGGGCTGCTTTGAAAACTGCTATGCGTACTCATTGGGTTCTACCATATTATCAATGTGAATTACTTCAAAAATTGCAGCGTTTAAGAGAAGGAAAAAATTTTGTAGAAGAATATTATCAGGAATTACAAACTGGATGATTAGATGTGGTATTGTTGAGGAGAATGAAGCTATGCTTGCACGTTTTATGGGTGGATTAAATAGAGAGATTCAGACCATTTTAGAGTATAAGGAGTATACTAATATCACTCGTTTATTCCATCTTGCTTGTAAAGCTGAACACGAAGTGCAGGATCGACAGGCATTGGCGCGAACTAACTTTTCTGTAGGTCGATCTTCATCATGGACACCACGTGCATCCTCTAATTCGACTAGACCGGCACCTCCATCAGGTGCCACCTCCATCTGTGATACAAGATAGCAGGTACAACCACCACTATTTGCCAAGAGCACACCTGCTCGGCCTGCGCAGAGCTCTTCTTCTTCCATGGCATCAATAGGGCGCACAAGTGATATTATTTGTCGTCGTTGTAAGGGAAGAGGACATTTTGCGAGAGAATGCAAATCTTAGCGTGTGATGATTGTTACTGAGGATGGTGGGTATGAGTCCGCTAGTGACTATGATGAGGAGACTTTGGGTCTTATTACACATGAAGAACACGGTGGAGATGATTCTGATCATGAGACGCAATACATGGCTGCTGAAGATGCTGACAGGTATGAATGTTTAGTTGCTCAACGTGTTTTGAGTGTGGAGGTTACACAAGCTGAGCAAAATCAGAGCCATAATTTGTTCCATACAAAGGGAGTTGTGAAGGAACGTTCTATTCGCGTCATCATAGATGGAGGGAGCTGCAATAACTTGGCTAGCATGGAGATGGTGGAGAAGCTATCTATCACCACAAGACCGCATCCACATCCTTACTACATCCAATGGTTCAACAACAGTGGCAAGGTTAAGGTAACACGTACTGTTGGTGTGCATTTTAGTATCTCTACATATGCTGATTATGTTGATTGTGATGTGGTACCTATGCAAGCATGTTCCTTATTACTTGGTTGGCCATGGCAATTTGATAAAAATTATGTACACCATGGTAGAAACAATCAGTATACTCTTGTTCATAAGGATAAAAATATTAAATTGCTTCCTATGACACCTGATTCCATTTTGAAAGATGATATTAATAGAGCTAATAAAGCAAAACAAGAGAAAAATAATAGTGAAAATCATATTGCGGCAAAGGAATTTGAGCAACAAATGAAGCCTAATAATAAACCATCTAGTGTTGCTTCTGAAATTAAATTGAAAAGTGCATGTTTACTTGCCACCAAATCTGATATTGATGATCTAGATTTTAGCAAATCTGTTTGCTATGCTGTTGTGTGCAAAGAGGCATTATTTTCATTCAAGCACATTTTGCAGGAGTTCGCTGACGTCTTTCCACAAGACGTGCCACCAGGATTACCACCTATTCAAGGGATTAAGCATCAAATTGACTTAATTCCCGGTGCATCATTACCCAGCCGTGCACCATACCGTACCAATTCAAAGGAGATGAAGGAGATTATGCATCAAGTACAAGAACTGCTCGACAAAGGTTATATACGTGAATCCCTTAGTCCACGTCCTGTTCCTATCATTTTAGTACCAAAAAAGGATGGTACGTCGCTTATGTGCGTTGATTGTAGATGCATTAATAATATTACTATTCATTATCGTCATCCTATTCCTAGGATAGATGATATGCTTGATGAATTGAGTGGCTCTACAATATTCTCCAAAGTTGATTTGCGTAGTGGATACCATCAAATTCGTATGAAATTGGGAGATGAATGGAAAACAGCATTTAAAACTAAGTTTGGATTATATGAGTGGTTAGTCATGCCTTTTGGGTTAACTAATGCACCTAGTACTTTCATGAGATTAATGAACGAAGTTTTACGTGCTTTCATTGGACAATTTGTGGTAGTTTACTTTGATGACATATTGATTTATAGCAAATCTTTGGAGGAACATTTGGACATTTACGTGCTGTTTTTATTGCTCTATGTGATGACGTTTGTTTGGTAACATTGGAAAGTGCACCTTTTGCACCAATTGAGTATCTTTTCCTGGCTATGTTGGTACTCCACAGGGAATTGAAGTTGATGAAGCCAAGATTGAAGCTATTGAGAGTTGGCCGCAGCCCAAAACGGACATGTGAGGAGTTTCCTTGGCCTCGCTGGTTTCTATAGGCGTTTTGTGAGAGATTTCAGCACCATTGCTGCACCTCTCAACGAGCTTACAAAGAAGGATGTGCCTTTTGTTTGGGGTACTGCACAGGAAGAAGCCTTCACGGTATTGAAAGATAAGTTGACACAAGCTCCTTTACTCCAACTTCCTGATTTTCATAAGACTTTTGAGCTTGAATGTGATGGTAGTGGAATTGGATTAGGAGGTGTGTTATTACAAGATGGCAAACTTGTTGCATACTTTTCTGAAAAATTGAGTGGGCCTAGTCTGAACTATTCTACTTATGATAAAGAAATATATGCTCTTGTTCGGACCTTAGAAACATGGCGACATTATTTATGGCCCAAGGAATTTCTTATACATTCTGATCATGAATCTTTGAAACAAATTAAAAGTCAAGAAAAACTGAACCGTAGACATGCTAAATGGGTTGAATTCATTGAGACTTTCCCTTATGTCATTAAACACAAGAAGGGTAAAGAAAATGTTATTGCTGATGCATTGTCTCGTCGTTATACTATGCTTTCACAACTTGACTTTAAAATATTTGGTTTGGAGACCATCAAAGATCAATATGTGCATGATGCTAAATTTAAAGATGTATTGCAGAATTGTAAGGAAGGGAGAACTTGGAACAAGTTCATCCTTAACGATGGATTTGTGTTTCGTGCTAACAAGCTATGCATTCCAGCTAGCTCCGTTCGTCTTTTGTTGTTGCAGGAGGCGCATGGAGGAGGATTAATGGGACACTTTTGCATCAAGAAGACGGGGGATATACTTGCTACACATTTCATTTGGCCAAAGATGAGACGGGATGTTGAGCGTTTTGTTGCTCGCTGCACTACATATCAAAAAGCTAAGGCACGACTCAGTCCTCATGGTTTATATATGCCTTTGCCTGTACCTAGTGTTCCTTCGGAGGATATATCTATGGACTTTGTTTTAGGTTTACCTCAAACAAAGAAGGGGAGGGATAGCATATTTGTTGCCGTGGATAGGTCCTCGAAAATGGCACACTTTGTACCATGTAATAAAAGTGATGATGCTGTTAATGTTGCTGATTTGTTCTTTCGTGAAATTATTCGCTTGCATGGTGTGCCAAATACTATTGTTTCAGATCGTGATACTAAATTTCTTAGCCTCTTTTGGAGATGTTTATGGGCTAAGTTGTGGACTAAACTGCTTTTTAGTCCTACTTGTCACCCCCAAACTGATGGACAAACTGAAGTAGTCAATAGAACATTGTCTACTATGCTTAGGGCTGTTTTGAAGAATAATAAGAAAATGTGGGAAGAATGCTTGCCTCATATTGAATTTTCTTATAATCGTTCATTGTATTTTACTACTAAGATGTGCCCTTTTGAAATTGTGTATGGTTTCCTACCTCGTGCACTTATTGATTTGTTGCCTCTTCCATCTTCGAAGAAGGTTAATTTTGATGCTAAAGATCGTGCTGAATTGATTTTAAAAATGCATGAGTTAACTACAGAAAATATTGAGCATATGAATGCTAAATATAAACTTGCTATAGATAAGGGTAGAAAACATGTTGTGTTTGCACCTGAATATCTTGTTTGGTTACATTTGCATAAGGATAGATTTCCTAATTTGCGCAAATCAAAACTAATGCCACGTGCTGATGGTCCTTTTAAGGTGTTAGAGAAAATAAATGATAATGCATATAAACTTGAGCTGCCTGCAGATTTTGGGGTTAGCCCACTTTTAACATTGAAGATTTGGAGCCTTATTTTGGTGCGGAAGATGAGCTTCCGTCGAGGACGACTTCATTTCAAGAAGGGGAGGATGATGAGGACATCAATACCATTGTTACACCCACAACCCCTGCTGCTATACATAATGGCCCAATTACTAGAGCTCACGCACGCCAATTAAATTATCAGGTACTTTGGTTTCTTGGTAATGATTCTAATGTTCATGAGAATATGATGCTGCCTAAATTGGATACATTTGTTTTGCTTACAACTGAAGGGCCTGGCATGGATAAGAGGGATGAACACTGGAGCAAGACCAAGCATGGAGATGATGGCATGCGCAAGGGGATCCAGAACGGAGTTACAAGTGATGATTTCAGGACTTTGAAGCCACCATAAGGAGTGCATGAAGCCTTAGACGAAATATACAAGATGTCACTTCATAAATTTCGTCCAGAGGCTATTCTAGGTGCTGCGTCACCTTATTATTGGGCCAGGCCCATGTATTTTCGAAATACTTAAGTGTAGGCTGTTTTTATAGTCCGTATGTGTGGGGAAACAAGACTTAGGGTTGGTTTTGGGCCCCCTCCTCCAAGGGCCACGAAATTCCCCCTCTTCCTCCATATATATAACCCTTAGCGCGTTGTTTAGACTTTGGGTTTTGTTTAGATTAAAGTTCGCCATAGCTGCAACTTCGCGTACTTCGTTTGTGTTCAATGACCAGACAAAGGCGTCACTGAACCCCACCTTGATCAATAAAGCTTTCCTCTTATATTCGCAATATCCATATTGTAATCTCAGTTTCTTGCTTGTTCTTCGTTTGCCTATAGGAAACAGACCTTCGTGGTCAGGTTGATCGTGCTCCAGCATGGTCAATAACCTCTCAGAGTCGATTGCTAAGGCGTGACGTCCTCGCACGTTCGTAGTCGGATCGTCAAAGTTGACTTCCTCCAAAACTATAGCCACCATCTCATCGAAAGACGGGACACCTTCGCCTCTATTAGGGTGTCACAAATCCGTCAAGAAAATCTCAAATTATTACCAGTTCTTACCCAGCAGCAGGCGGTGATCGGCAACCATCATAGTCAAAACTCTCAAAGCTTGGATAGAGCGATTACCAGGGAGAGTCAAACGCACGACGTAGATGTATGTGGAGCTGGGAAGGGTTATAATATGGTAGCAAAAAGGGTTAGCAATAATCAATTCATAGATGCAAAGTTGAATAAACTCTCAACGACGGTACTGTGTTGGTCCTAGGCTAGACCATGCTAGAGACGCGAGCCTAGAACGCTAACAAAATCACGACGCTGCATGGAAAACAAGGGAGGAGCACGCTCTGAATTTTTTCTTTTTTTCCACTTTTTTCTCTCTTTTTTTTGATCCGCAACAATTTTTTTCCGAAAAATTCTACAAATAGTCTAAAAACTGCCTAGCCAGAATTTTCCAGACTTAGTTTTCTACCACGTGTAGCACGGAATCTCGGGAGTCCTACTTTGTCACGATTCGAAGTATCGCGTGATCTGGAACTCGAAAGCAAGGCAACAAATACTGGACTCGGACTGGTGGCGGAGATGAATCTGGTAGAACTCGGACTGGTGGCGAATATATGTAGGGCGGTGGAACACGGACTGGTGGCGAATCTGTGATGGAGGTGGACTCGGATTATCGTGATGGCGGTGGATATGTGGTATATGGCAGCGGTGATGACGATGGTGGTATATGGCAGTGGTGACGATGATTGTGGTATATGGCAGCGGTGATGATCATGATGCGGCGGCGGCGTGACTACTTGTGAACAGAACTCGAAACTCTAAAGGATTAGACACTAAGACCAGCAACTAGACACGACGATGCAACCGCAATCTCAACAATGCAAAACCCTAAAAAGATTATGCAAAGGCTCAGATCGGTTCAGATCTGATGAACTAACCCTAATTTTTTATGTGGCTTTTTCATGGACTGTAGGTATGAAGAACAGACTCGATCTAAACTACGAAAACTGTAAAATCTCACCAAGCAACCTGAAAATCTGAGACCACTTGATAGAGGCAAAGGTGTCCAGATGTTTCGATGAGATGGTAGCTATCGTTTTCTGTGGGAGTCGACCTTGACGATTGGACTACGAACGTGCGAGATGTCGCGCCTTAGAAATCGCTAAACCAACTTCCGAGGGGTTATTGACCACGCCGGAGCACGATCAACCTGACCACGAGGGTCTGTTTCCTGCGAGCAAATGAATAACAAGCAAGAAACTAAGATTGCAATCTGGATATTGCGAATATGATGCGGAGTGTCCCACGTTCATCCCCATGTACACTACGACTACTATCCAAGGCCCAAGAGAACATAAGACGAGACCTCGACTACACACCATTGCACACAAGGTGAACTCGCTCCTCTCCGAACTTTCACTTTCCACATGTGAGACATGGCTACTAACTCAAACTTGTGTTCTATGCATGTCCAGGAACCAAGAGGAAGCCCATGGAGCAGAAGGCGAGGACACCAAGCGCGAGTAACAAGAAGAAGGCCTACGGAAGAAGCTCCAGCCACCGGACGACCGGCCATCCGTGGAGCATTGGATGTCCATTTGTTTTGGCTCGGGTGTGGAAGTGTCAGTCGTCCGGAGGAGGCCGGACGTCCGGAGCCTGGAGGTCGTCAAACGTCCGGGGTTCGTCGGTCGTCCGGAGCCTGGAGACTTCGAGCAGCTCTTCTTCTTCGTCTCCGTCTTCACGTCCATCTTCCTATTCCTCTTCTCCTTGCTCCTTAGCTTTTCCATGATACCTGAGAATGCACAAAGTGTCCGTATGAGGTAGTAGCCATGTCTCATGTGCATCAAAGTGGAAATGTGAGAGGAGAGAAGTCACCTTGGTTTCAAGGGCTCTTGCACATGCTCGTGTCATGGGTCCAAGAGGTGTCGTAGGAGATGTAGTTGGGTCCATGGGGATGGCCTTGGGATGCTCCGCATCATCTCCCCTCCCTAAGGGAAGATCCTTCCTCGGATCAAATTCTTCATCACCATGGAAGGGAGAGAGATCTTTGATGTTGAAGATGTCGCTCACGTTGTACTTGTCGCATGGGAGGTCAATCTTGTAAGCGTTGTCGTTGTATCGTGCGAGCACCTTGAAGGGTCCATCCACTCGGGGTCGAAGCTTGGACTTGCATTCTTGTGGAAAGCGGTCCTTGCGAAGGTGTAGCCACACGAGATCACCAATGTTGAAGACCATAGGTTTCTTGTTGAAGTTGAGCTTGGTCGCAAGGCGTTGAACTTGGCGCTCGATGGTGTTTCTTGTATCTTCAAGCACCTTCTTGAGATGTGTCACACGTGCACTTGCGTCCAAATAAATGCGCTCTTTGAGTGGTAGAGGGAGAATGTCCAAAGGGGACAAATGGTTGAAACCGTAGACGACCTCGAAGGGGGACTTGCCGGTTGTTAAGTGTCGTGATCGGTTGTAGGCGAACTCGGCGATAGGTAGGCACTCCTCCCACTCCTTGATGTTCTTCTTGATGAGTACTCGAAGTAGAGCGGAGAGTGTGCGGTTGGTAACTTCCGTTTGGCCGTCGGTTTGTGGATGATTTGCCGTGGAGAAAAGTAGCTTGATTTCGATCTTGGCGCATAGGGTCTTCCAAAAGTAGCTAAGGAACTTGACGACGCGGTCCGAGATGATCGTCTTTGGCACTCCGTGTAGACGTAATATTTCCCTACAAAAGAGAGTAGCAACATGTGAAGCATCATCTATCTTGTTGCAAGGAATGAAATGTGCCATTTTTGAGAAATGGTCCACACCGACAAATACTGAATCCTTCCCATTTCGAGTCCTACGCAAACCAAGTACAAAGTCCATGCTAATGTCTTCCTGTGGTTGATATGGAATTGGTAGAGGCATATAAAGGCCATGGGATTGAGCTTTGGACTTAGCTTTGCGACATGTAGAACATCGGTTGGTGAAGCGGTTGACGTTGCGAAACATCTTGGGCCAAAAGTAGATCTTCGAGAGCGTGGCGAACGTCTTGTCTCGTCCAAAATGTCCCATTAAGCCTCCTCCATGAGATTCCTGCAAAAGCAACAAACGAAGAGAAAACTCGGGGATGCAAAGTTTGTTAGCTCTCATAAGATATCCATCTTTGATGTAATAGCGTTCCCAAGAGGTGTGCGATGAACACTTGGCATAAGGAGTAGCAAAAGTAGGATCATGCTCATACAAGTCTTTGATATGCTCAAAACCAATGACATCCAATTCAAGTTGAGTAACAAGCATGCATATTCGAGAAAGGGCATCCGCCGCAATGTTTATTTACCCTTAATGTACTTGATGACATAAGGAAAAGACTCAATAAATTCACTCCATTTAGCATGACGCTTGTTCAACTTGGTTTGGCCCTTAAGATACTTGAGCGTTTCATGATCGGTGTGAATGATAAACTCATGTGGGCGAAGATAGTGTTCCCATTCATGCAAAACGCGGACTAAAGCATATAGCTCTTTGTCATAGATGGGGTAATTGAGTTGCGCGCCGGAGAGTTTCTCACTAAAGTAAGCTATGGGGCGCTTCTCTTGCGTTAACACACCTCATATGCCATTACGACTAGCATCGCAATGAATCTCAAAGGGTTTGTCAAAGTTTGGTAAAGCAAGCACGGGAGCATGAGTAATAAAATTCTTAAGCTCATTGAATTGGTATCTTGGGATGGTCCCCAGACAAAAGGCGCATTTTTCTTGCTCAAAGCATGCAAAGGCGAAGCAATGGTGCTTAAATCTTTCACAAATCGACGATAGAAACCCGCCAGGCCAAGAAAGCGCACTTGATGCAAATTGGTTGGTTGTGGCCAAGTCTTAATAGCATTGATCTTGGACTCATCAACATGAACACCCTTAGAAGAAACAACAAAACCCAAGAAAATGAGCTTGTCAACGCCAAAAAGGCATTTCTCCATATTAGCATAGAGGTGCTCTTTTCGAAGAGTTTGCAAAACGGTTCGGACACGGGTGACATGATCTCTAAGAGATTTGCTATAAACAAGGATATCATCAAAGTAGACCACAACAAATATACCAATGTAAGGGTGAAAGACATGATTCATAAGACGCATAAAAGTGCGCGGTCCTTCCGAGAGACCCATAGGCATGGCTAACCACTCATACAAACCAAACTTGGTTTTGAAAGCGGTTTTCCATTCATCACCCTCATGTATGCGTATTTGATAGTAACAACCCTTAAGATCAATTTTGGAAAATATAGTGGCACCACTAAGTTCATCAAGCATATCGTCAACGCGTGGAATGTGATACCTATAGCGAACAGTGATAGCATTGGTAGGTCTACAATCTCACCCACGATGGGTTCTCACCCACTCCTCTCATCTCACTTTTGGTGGCAAATAGGACTAAGTTCTTCTCTTCGATCATCATGGAGGTGTTCGATTTGGGCTTGTGGCGCTCACTCTCTTTTTGGTGGCTCGCTCTCTCACTATGATCTCCACGATGGGTGTTTTGCTTGTCGGCGATCACTTGACTTGGCGACATTGGACGGAGGACGTACTCCTTGCCCTTCATCTTGAATATGTAGTGGTTTGTTCGGCCGTTGTGGATGACTCTTCTATCAAATTGCCATGGGAGTCCAAGGAGAAGATGGAAAATGGTCATTGGAATGACGTCGCACTCCAAGGTGTCTTCGTATGCGCCAATTTTGAAGGAGACTTGTACTCGGTGCTCGACTTGGATGGTGCTGGAGTCGCTAAGCCATTGCACTTTGTATGGATGTGGGTGCGTTTTCTTGGGCAATTGGAGCTTGGAGCAAAGTTCTTCAGTTGCGATATTATGACAACTCCCTCCATCGATGATGACCTTGACAGATCGTCCATTGATGCCGGCCTTGGTGTGGAATATGTGGCATCTTTGGTCGTCTTCTTGGTGATGTTGGAGAGTCAATACTTTGGAGAAGACAAGAGCTGGACTTGAGTCTTCATCGCAAAAGACTTGTTCCTCTTCATCGTTCACTTGCCGGTGCATGGCGACTTGATCAAGTGCGTCCATTTATCCTTCACTCATCGAGTCGTAGGTTCCGTCGTCGTTGAGGATCATGGTCCGCTTGTTGGTGCATTCGTAGGACTTGTGGCCTCGGCCTCCGCATTTGAAGCATTTGAAGGAACTTGTCTTGACGGTCTCATAGGTTGGAATGGATGATGATGAAGCTCTCGGCTTGAAGTTGCTTGTGGTAGGAGGATGACTTGGAGTTGACGAAGCTTTCTTCGAACTTGACTAGTCGATGTTGGTAGTGGAAGGCTTGGTAGACGGCGTTGGAGTCATTGAAGCCTGGGTGTTGGAGAACCCGTATGACTTGGATGAGAACTTGTCATACTTGAAATCATCTTGCACTTGGTGTTCCACTTTGGTAGCTCGATGAGGTTCGAGTATGGTTGGAAGTCGGCGATCTTCTTGATAGGATGGTTGAGTCCATTCAAGAAACGTGCCATTGTTCGCTCATCATCTTCCGTGACATTGGCTCTTATCATGGAAATCTCCATTTCCTTGTAGTACTCTTCAACGCTCGTCGATCCTTGCTTGAGTAGTTGGAGTTTCTTGAAGAGGTCGCGGTTGTAGTAGGTAGGCACAAAGCGTGCTATCATGACATCCTTCATTTGCGCCCAAGTAGTGATGGGTGGTTCACCTCTTGCCTCTCGGCACTCAATAAGTTGTTCCCACCAAATGAGGACATAGTCTTGGAACTCAATGGATGCCATCGTGAACTTCTTCTATTCGTCGTAGTTGTGCAAACGGAAGATCTTATCAACTTTCAATGCCCATGAAAGGTACTCTTCGAGATCCTTGCCTCCGTTGAACTTGGGCATGGTGAACTTGAGCTTGCCAAGCTCGTTTTGGGGTCGGGGATGATGACGCCCGTGTTGTAGATGATTGTCAAGCTCGTGCCGCTCTTGGTGAGGAGGATTGTCAACCTCATGTTAGACTTGTCATGGAGGATGTCCATTCTCTTCATGCTCTTGATGAACTTGATGTTCCTGGCGAGCTTCTAGAGGAGCTTGTCGAGCTCGAGGAGGAACTTGAGGGACGTGACAGTGCGCACGAGCTTGATGTCGTCGTTCATGAAGTTCTCCGTGAATTGCTTCTTCTTGTTCTCGAGCTTGTCGGCCTCAGTTGGCTATGGCTCGACTTGAATCTCGTAGGGCTTGTTGTGCCGCAAGTGCTTGAGATTCACGGAGTTGTTGTTCTTGACGTTGTGCTTCGGCATCTTGTGCTTCTTGTTGTAGACGCACGCGCTCTTCCTCTTCATGTTGGTGTTGTCATTGCCGTTCTCGTGCTAGCGCAAAAGCCTCTTGAGTTTGACGTTGTCGGCGCTCTTGAGAGGTGGTATCGCGTAGGGGATTGAGGCTTGCTTGACGATCATTGCGCGCGGCGTGACATAGAGTGTTCGATGTCGGTGTACTTGAGCCGGAGAGGGTGAAGTCGGAGTTTCGACTTGAGCGAGTCCTTCTTGATGAAGATGAAGTAGAAGAAGAGCGGTTGAGCAACAAAGCGCGAAGTTTGTCCATCCTTGTATCATTCTCTTGCTTGTGATTGTCGAGCTTGTGGTCTAAGTAGTCCCTTGTACATTGCTCGGAGAGCCGCAAGTCGGCGGTGAGGTTGTCTATGCGTTCACTCATTGCTTGTTGCTCTTGATGCAAAGCACGTTGTGCACCGAAGAGGTGGCTCTTGGTGACGTAGGAGTTCATGTTGTCGTGCTCAATGAAGAGTGGGTTGGTAGAAGTACTTGGCCTATCCATCATTCCAAGACAAATGTGAGTGGTAGAAAGAGAAGAATGAATACCAAATGTACCTTGAACGAAGTTGAAAGTGGATCGATGATCACTCCAATGTAGGACAAGGAAATAGCACAATTGGTACTAGCTCTTGTCGGTTTCTCACACCTACACAAGTAAAAGCTTACAATGGAGCTTGGTTAGGATGGTGGCACAAAATTTGATGCAATTGTAAGTGAGCTTCAATAATGTTGGAAAAGATTCGCAAGATGCAATGTAACACGTAGACCAAGCATATAAGGTACACGGAAACACACAGGCAAAAAAATAAGTGGGGTCGTCCAACCAAGGATGAGCCAAAATGTGGAATCCACAAAAATTCTCGTGTTGCACAACACTAGAGAGACGCTAACACGATTGAACAATAGGCGGATACAAGAACTTGTGCACAACCTACTTAGCAAAAATGCAACGACTTCTATCCCAAGTATGCTCTATGCGAGGTGTTTCGATGATATGATCCAAGATGATCGAGTATGACAATCTTAATGTTGTATGATGCTAATGGTTCTTGCTTAAAAGCTCTTTGCTTATCTTTCCTCTTTGCTTAAAAGCTTGTTTGGCTCTTTGATGTTGGAGTTCTTTTCTCATGCAATGCTTGACGAACCAAGATAGCAATTGTGTATGCGATGACAACTTTGTGACACAAAAGATGATATCGATATATGCAACAATGATGTATGTATGCTGTGGGAAGTATGATCACTAATGTGCACAAGTCTCGTTGCCGGCAATACTCAATGGCTAGTCTCGATGGGTAAGCAACACAAAGGAGTAAGGCTATGATGGCTATCAATGTAATGGCAAGAATGATGTATCACGATACCGAGACGAGGTTACCGGTCTTGCTTCCGGTATGGTGTCAAAATGGTGGACCGAATGCCAAGATGTTGCCGAGGTGGTCGTTGTTGATGACACGTCCGTGGAGAAGATGGGCGATGGTGATGTTGATGTTGAACCGTACCAAGATAGCCGAAACACAAAAGGATACGGAACCGCAACTCAAATTCTCAAAGCTCGAAGTGGCAACACGTGTCGAAGAGCGAAACAGTCCAAATGGTGGTGGTATGCGGAAGTGGTGATGGTGTAATGGTGGTAGGAGTGCGTATGCAGAAATGTGGGGTGGTGGTGGTGACTACACTGAAAAAAATTCAGTTTCATCAGGGTTCGTTGAACGTCCGGGCTGGGTCGGCCGTTCGGTCGTCGGACGTCCTGGCTTGGTCGGACGTCCTGTGCCTGGGCGAATTTCGGGCACGGGATGAACAGCTAGGGTTCGAGGTGGAGATGGCGAAAATGGTCAAATCCGAAGGATTTTGTGGATGGAAAGGGTGAGGAAAGGGGGAAAAGCTAGATCCACTCAAAACAAAGCAAATCCACGGATCCAAACCAACAAAATCTCAACACACTAACAAATCACAAAAAAATAGGGCTATTTTTGTGGGGAATTTTCAAATTAGGGACAAAAACAACAAGAACTAGGCTAGCAACACAACGGGGAGGCTCCGAAATTGTGATCAACGTGGCTCGTGATACCAAGATGATGTAGGAGAGGAACCCTATGGGCCGATCTTTCATGAAAGGAGCGGATGCCGCGATGAGCACGAAGAACACGAGGTGGAATACGAGGGGAAAATCACAAGGGGAACACAAAAGAATCACTAAACCAACACAAGAAAGTCACACATGTGCTAGATCCTCGGATACATAAGAGTTCACACAGTACACAATCAACTTGGGACGATACAAGGGTAACGGTCTTCTCCGTGAGGAGGTCTTGATGTTCTTCTCCGCAAGGAGGTCTTGAATCCAAAGGGATCTTCTCCGAAGAGGCCGCAGTCTCTCACGAGGAGTAGATCCGATGTGGATGAGCATAGCTCTATCTCTCAAAATGAGCTAAACCAACACTAACCCTAGAAAGTTGGACGAGGTGGAGTATATATAGTCTTAGTGCAAAAGAGGGGGCGAAGGGGTACATGGGCTGCGCCCCAACACAAAACAGCGCACATGTGTCGGACGTCCGGAGGTCACCGGTCGTCCGGAGGCTCGCAAGGGTCCGGACGTCCGGTGCCTGTCAGACGTCCGTAGATTCGGCTCGGGTGGTCTTCGGTCGGATGTTCGGTCGGGGTCGGTCGTCCGTGGAGCATCGAATGTCCGTTTGTTTTGGCTCGGGTGTGGAAGTGTCGGTCGTCCGGAGGAGGCCTTACGTCCGGAGCCTGGAGGTCGTCGGACGTCCGGGGTTGGTCGGTCGTCCGGAGCCTGGAGAATTCGAGCAGCTCTTCTTCTTCAGCTCTGTCTTCACGTCCATCTTCCTCTTCCTCTTCTCCTTGCTCCTTAGCTTCTCCATGATACCTGAGAATGCACAAAGTGTCCGTATGAGGTAGTAGCCATGTCTCATGTGCATTAAAGTGGAAATGTGGGAGGACAGATGTCACCTCGGTTTCAAGGGATGTCGCACGTGCTCGTGTCATGGGTCCAAGAGGTGTCGTAGGAGATGTAGTTGGGTCCATGGGGATGGCCTTGGGATGCTCCGCATCACTCGTGTTCCTCTCGTGTCTTTCTCCTCGTTTCCATCCTCGTGTTCTTCGTGTTCATCGCGGGATCCGCTCCATTCATGAAAGATAGGGCGATTAGCGTTCTACCCTACATCATCTTGGTATCATGAGCCACGTTGATCACAATTTCGGAGCCTCCTCTCATTGTTTTCTAGCCTAATTTTGTTGTGTTCTTCCCCAATTTCGAAAATCCCCACCAAAAATAGCCCCAATTTTTTTTGTGAATTTTTGGTTTGACGAAGTTTTGTTGGATTTGATCCATAGATTTGCTTGGTTTCAAGTGGATCTAGCATCTCCCCAAGTTTCCCCATCTTTCACCCACAAAATCTCATCAAATTTGACCCCAAAATCCCCAAAGTCCGCCCAAAATCGCGTCCCAAAACTCGCATCTCGCGTTGACCCCGACCCCCGGATGACCGACGCTTTCCGGACGTCTGGAGCCCCTGGAACGACCGGACGACCGGAACCCCTAACCCGAGCCGAATTTACGGATTTCCGAGCCCGCCCGGACGTCCGGCCCCCGGACATCCTAACTTGTCCGGACGTCCGTAACCTGTAGATATCACCTTCGGCTGATTTTTGTTTCGGCCATAACTAATTCATACGGAGTCCGATTTTTGCGTTCTTTAGCTCGTTGAAAAGCTATTGACATCCCCATTCCAACAAAAATACTACCACAACCATTTGAATCCATCAATATTTTGGAACTTTGGCATCTTTGCCTAGGGCTTCCACCACATCCTCCACTACACCACCACCGACTTTTGGAACCTAACCAATTTTATTCCCCATAGCATTAGCGGTTGTTTGAGTTGTGACTTGAGTCTCCTAAGGTGTTTCGGCTACTTAGGGACTGTTGCTTCTTCATCAACCACCACCACTTCCACATAGGCTTACCAACCATACACTTCTTCCACACTGACTTAACCCAATTTTGTTTGTGTTTTGAGTTATGTCTCCTAAGGTGTTTCGGCTACTTAGGGACCGTGCTTCCAACTCCGACACCGTGTATTGTACACAACCTTACCCTCCATTTCCACATTGCCTACTTGCAAAACCCAATTGCATTTCCACAATCCCATTGAGCTTCCGCAACAACCACCGCATTCCCGCTACCACCATTTGACATTTGACATTTGAGATTTTGAGTTCATGGTTTTTTCGTTTCCTAAGGTGTTTCGGCTACTTAGGGACGATTCTCCATCATCTTGGTATGTCCATCAAGATCACCGTCCCTCATCATTGACACGGACGATAACCTCCATATCATCTTGGTATCGTGGTATCCCTCCATTGTTTATTCCCTTGCCATTGCATTGATAACCCCTAGCCCATTTTGCGTCACTTGCCTATCGAGACTGGCCATTTTAGTATTGCCGGCAACGTTACTTGTGCACATTAGTGATCTACACCTCCCATTGCATATATACCGTATCATATTGGTATCATGACATCATCTCTTGTGCCTCAGGTTTGTTCCCGCATATATACAATTGCTATCTTTGTTTGTGCATTGTGCCAAAGTGTCCATACAAAGAAAAAAGAATAAGCTTTTAAGCAAAAGAGTGAACAAAGAGCTCGTAAGCAATAGCCATAGAATCATACCACATTGCATATAAGATCATCTTGGATCACCTTGTGAGAAACACCGGGAACCATACATACATAGCATACATGGGATAGAAAGTTATCCATTTTGCATCTTATAGGTTGTGGACAAGTGTCGTATCCGCCTATTGAGCAATCGTGCTAGCATCTCTCTTGAGTTGTGCAACACGAGCGTTTTCTGGGGATTCCACATTTTCTGCTCATCCCTGGTTGCACGACCCCATTTATCTATCCGTGTGTGTGTGTGTTTCCGTGTGCCACATATTGCTATTGGTCTACTTGTTTCACTTGCGAATTTGTGAATCGCTTTCAACATTATTGACTCTTGCTAACATTTTGCATCACATTTTTGTGCCACTATGCTCATCGAGCTCCACCATAAGCCTTATTTTTGTAGGTGTGAGAAACCGACAAGAATTGGTACCAATTGTGATATTTCCTTGTCCACATTGGAGTGATCATTGATCCACTTTCAACTTCGGTCAAGGTACATTTGGTATTCGTTCTTCTCTTTCTACCACTCACATTTTTCTCTTGGAGTGATGGATGGGCAAGGCATTTCATCTCCGGTCTTCCACAACAACGACGACGTGAACAACTACATCGCTAAAGCGTTAATCTTCGATCTACAACGACAAATGCAAGGCGCACAATCAAGATTGTGAGAGTGCATCGAGAACCTCTCCATCCACATTCATCACTCCGAAGCAAGGAAAAGGGACTACATCGACAACAAGCTTTCCGCACAAGAGGAGGAGCAAGATGCAAGGATGGAGGAGATTCAGACCTTGTTAATCAACCATTCTTCCCCTTCATCATCCTCAAGGCGGCGACGTTCAAGTCACAAGTATTCGGAGCGCAAAAATGATGCAAGCGCAAGTCATCCACGCCCACATCTCCATGGCGACCACCATCACGTTCGTGATCCACCTCGTCATGAAGGGCAAGTCACCTCCAAGCAACGTGTGCACGACGACGACGAACGACATCTACTACGAGCTTAAGCACGACAACGACACCATCATCATGATGATGCTCCACAAGCTCCTACATACAAGTCCCAACAAGCTCTACATCAAGCTACGCCCAAGCTTCATGAGAAAAAGAGAAGACCGCGAGACAAGCACCACCAAGAGCACGCTACCGCTACTACCACCACCTCTTCGGCATATTCGCCAAGTGTTCTCAAGGCATCTCCGCCTTCGGACGTAGGACATCTTCGCCTACTTTGCATGAGTTCGCCTACATCGACATCTTCAAGTACAAGGCGACCCCCAACGAGCGAGGGCGACACTTCCATCTTCGGAAGCCCCCCAAGGAAGATGGCCAAGCATGGGACATTCCCTTCAGTCATGGAGACGATCTACGAGGTGCCACATCATATGCGCCTCCAACAACAAGATGGTGACAAGAAGGTCGAGCAAGGGCCATCCCCTTCGACCATGGCGACGAGCATGAACCTCTTCAACAACATGAAGACAACGACCATATTGGACTCCTCCACGGCTACAACCACGACATGATGGAGCATGGAGACATTTGCACCAACATCTTTCCAACACCCACATGTGACGAGATGCCCCAATTGCCATGTGAGGAGAGCCACCCCACCACGAGTGATATGAGTGACTCCACCATATGTGACATTGAGTGCATTTCCTATGAGAGGATGAGTGTGACCACCACTAGCCCCGCACTTGAGAGCATGCCACACATCCTATGTGAGGTTGAGAGCCATTCGAGTGACTCCACCAACCATATGCGTGAGAGCATCATACCGGGAGTGAGTGAGCCACAACACTTAGTGAGTGAGGTAGTTGACATGGCACGTGAGGCCACTGAGCTTTCTAACAACTTAACCTCTACTCCGAGTGTGTTTTCTTTGGTGCTAGGTCTCCTACATGACGACACACCTATCCTCGACGAGTTCATACCTCCAATGGAGAGGACGATGGCCATGATGGACGATGATGCACCCCCACATGGTTCCATTAAGATGTAGACGACCATGACTTGGTCTTCGGCAGCTCACCTACAACACATGAGCAATGCTCCAAAGGTAACATAGGTGATGGTGCTTCTCTTGTCCCACTAGTGGACTACCTCACCAATGATTGCTACAATGATGGTGATCCACCTATTCCCATGCTTCATGCTAGTGAGAATTCTTCATGTCATGACTTACCCATTTATGATGAATATGATGATGAGCATGTTGATTTTCCTAGTTGTGATGCAATGCTACATAGGATATCATGTGAAAATTCTATTGGTCACGTCATGCTTGATAATCCATTAACCTTGTCATATGCTATGAGTGAGATATCCCATATTGCATCATTCCAATCTCAACATAGTGACTATGCATGCCCCATTGACATAAATCCCATTTGCAGTTATGGCATAGATGACGAGATGATGGTCATTGTATTTTTTTTCTCTTGCTATATTGCTATGCTTCCTTTGCAGAATTTACACAATTCATCTCATAAGCCATGCCATGAAAATTATTGTGTATCGCATGATTACATCCCTTGTGTGCACCATATGCATACCATTCCTCACAATGCTCTACATATTTCTTGTGATGCATTACACAATTTGAGTCTCCATTATGCTATACATATTAAGAAACCTCTAATGATGGATGACATGTTTCTATATCACGCATCTCGTTTTTTTGAGCATTGGATATTTTGTGCTAACCAACACAAGCACGTGCGCATCATGATGGATGATGTGTACATCTACCACGCACACACAATTTTTCCTTTGTCTTTATTTTGTGTAGGTACTCATGCACAATCGTCAACCTCACAATCCCATGAGTTGACGAAACTAGATCTTGAGAGCAAAGATGACTTCGTATCCCATGAACTATCCTTCCCACCGCTCTCTTCGCGCAACGACTACGCGCATCTCTCTCACTTGGCTCTCACACGGCCATGGGCTATATACCGCTTGTCGCTTCATGCTTATTTTACCGTGTTCACTTTGCATGCTATGCTTATGCCTTTGCCATGAAATTGTGACCCTTGCTTGCATCTACCAATGATTCACCATTATGCTACTCCTATGTGTATTTGCATGCTTGGTGTATATCCTTGTTGCTATTGCCATGTTTATCATGTGCCTCATGCTATTAATGCTATTTTTCTCATATCCTCCTTTCATGCTTGTGCTATGTCATGTGAATTATTCATGCACACTATTTGCACACATGACATGCTTGCCATGATTCCTTCTAGTACGTTGCATCTTCGCACTACTAGCTTGCTTGCCTTGATCCACATGATTGCTTGCTTTGTCGCATCACCCATGTTCCATTCTTACTTTCTTTCTTGGGTTGATGACGTATATGTTCATGCCTCTCACATGGTATATTTTGTTCATTGTCGCTTGCCTCCAATTGTTGCATCTATGCTTATTGATCGTGGAGACTTGGACATCTTACTTGTGATGCATTCTTGTTTGATTGAGCCTATTGCATTTGGTTGTTCTCGCATCATATGCCTCCATACTATGAAATGCTCCCTTGTCCTTTCTTATGATGAGCATGATGCATACACTTGTTGTGTATCTTACCACATGAATGATAGGTTTTGCACTTCCGCTAACCTCATTTATTTTTCCGAGTGTTTGTCATGGTATTTCATTTTGGAGGATTCACAAGGCGGTGCCGTTATGCGACAACTTGGTCATGCGAAGGCATACACGATGTGCAACACCAACATTTGCGACAATCTCCTAAAGGTGAACTCCTTCCCTTTGAGCCATCCTCAAATACACCTATTGGATGGGTCCTTCTTTCATTGTTGTTTCCTTCTTCCTGTCTACGTGTTGCACCTACTGGATGGAGAACCGACATTCAAGATTGGCTCTATGAACCTTCGCGTTGAGGAGCGCTCGGACTTATTGGAAGCACCTTCGAACCTCCACTCATGCCACGACACCGGGCTTTGGTACACCAACACCTCCATATTTGTTGATTGTGCTCACACATGTCATGCTCATTGGACATATTATACACATGAAAAATTTGCATCTTATGCATGGATTGACTCACATTATGATTGCCTTGTTGCATCTTGTATTCCCATGTCATCCATGAGATGTGAGCTTGTGCATTTCCTTAGCAAATTTGTTGTGATATACCTTGATGGCATATTCATACATCATCATGTTATTGCCTACAATCAATTGCATGATCACATCACACTGAGCATCCATTACCATCTTCACGCTATTGATAAACCGTCTCATTATGACATCATTTTGCACCGTGGTTGCATTGATCATACTCTTGCTTTTGCTCCCATGAATGTTGTGCTTACATTTCCATATCTTTTGGATAATCTTCATGCACCTTGTCATGATCAATATTGTCGCTCAGACACATATTTACTTGATGGACACCTTGTGTGCGCTAACCATTGTATTTCCGAGTGTCGCTTGTGTTTGCTCTTTTTGCATGTCTATCATGCCGGAGACACCTTGGAGTACTTGGATTGCGCAATGTTTTCAACTCCGTCCAACTACAAGTCCATCCACGACATCCGTTTCCATGGTGATGAGGATCAGGATCCAAGGTCGGATCTTTCCCAAGGGGGGGGGAGATGATGCGGAGCATCCCACGTTCATCCCCATGTACACTCTGACTACTCTCCAAGCCCCAAGAGAACATAAGACGAGACCTCGACTATACACCATTGGACACAAGGTGAACTCACTCCTCTCCGAACTTTCACATTCCACATGTGAGACATGGCTACCACCTGAAACTTTTGTGCTATGCATGTCCAGGAACCAAGAGGAAGCCCATGGACCAGAAGGCAAGGACACCAAGGGCGAGGAACAATAAAAACGGCTACGAAAGAAGCTCCAGCCACCGGACGACCGACCGGGACCGGACGTCCGACGCCTGAAGACCCACCGGACGACCGGCGATCCTGCACCCGAGCCAAATGAGCAGATGACCGACAAGTCCCGGACGTCCGACACACTCCAGCATCCGGACGTCCGACCGCCCCTGGAAATCCGGCGCCACCTCAACCGAGCCGAAACGTCGGACGTCCGATAAGTACCAGACGACCGGACCCTCGCGAGCCACCGGATGTCCGGTACCTGTCGGACGACCAGCACCTATCTGTGCACAAAGATCGGGCCCGAGGCCCATGAATCCCCCACATACCCCTTCTTGTCCATAGACTATATATACTCTTCCACCTCCTCCTAGTTTGGGTTAGCGTTGGTTTAGCTCATATTTTGAGATAGAGCTACACTCATCCACTTAGGATCCACTCCTTGAGAGAGACCGCGGCCTCTTCGGAGAAGATCCCTTTGGATTCAAGACCTCCTTGCGGAGAAGAACATCAAGACCTCCTCACAGAGAAGACCAGTTACCTCTTGTATCGTCCGTTGTTGACTTTGTATCGTGTATCTTCCTTTGTGTTCATGGATCTAGCATGTGTGATCATATTTGTTGGTTTCTCGTGTTCCTCTCGTGTCTTTCCCCTCGTTTCCATCCTCGTGTTCTTCGTGTTCATCGCGGGATCCGCTCCTTTCATGAAAGATCGGGCGATTAGGGTTCTACCATACATCAGAATATAAGATGAAAGCTTTATTGATCAAGGTGGGGTTCTGTGACGTCTTGGTCTGGTCGTTGAACACAAACAAAGTACACAAAGTTGCAGCTATGGCGAACTTTTAATATAAACAAAACCTAAAGTCTAAACGATGCCCTAAGAGCTGTATATATGAAAGAGAGAGGGGGGAATTTTGTGGCCCTTGGAGACGGGGTCCGAAACCAACCCTAACTCTTGTTTCCCCACACATACGGACTCTAAAAACTGCCTATACTTAAGTATTTCGAAAATACATGGGCCTGGCCCAATAATAAGGTGACGCAGGACCTAGAATAGCCTCTGGACGAAAATTATGAAGAGTCATCTTGTATATTTTGTCCAAGGCTTCGTGCACTCATTATGGTGGCTTTAAAGTCCTGAAATCATCAATTGAAACTCCGTTCTTGTTTCCCTTGCACATGGCATCATCTCCATTCTTGTTCTTGCTCCAATGTTCATCCTTCTCCAAGCTAGGCCCTTCATTTGTAAGCAAAACAAATGTATCCAATTTAGGTAGCATCATATTCTCATGAACATTAGAATCATGCCAAAGTTTCAAAAATTTGATGGGGTCAAAAGATGTTGGATGTATTTTTGTGGGAAGGAGGATGTCAAGAGCTTTTCAACGAGCTAAAGAACACGAAAATCGTACTTCGGATGAATTAGTTATGGCCGAAAATAAAATCAGCCGAAGTTGATATCTACTGGTAGCGGACGTCCGGTAATGGACGGTTGTCCGGTCGCCGAACGTCCGGTTGGGTCGGAAATCTGCTAATTTCAGCTCCGGTTAGAGGTTTCGGTCGTCCGGTAAGGTCGGACGTCCGGTGGTTCCTGCGGCTCCGGACGTATGGTAAAGTGACGGTCGTCCAGTGGGTTTGGGTCAACGCAGGATTTGAGATCCGGAGCGCAATTTTGGGCGGAAATTGGGGATTTTGGGGTCAAAATAGAGGGGATTTCGTGGATGAAAGATGGGGAAACTTGGGGAGATGCCAAATCCACTTGAAAACCAAGCAAATCTATGGATCAAATCCAACAAAACTTCTTCAAAGCAACAAATCACAAAAAAATTGGCTGGGATTTTTGAAATTGGGAAAGAACACAGCAAAGTTAGGCTAGAAAACAACGAGGGGAGGCTCCGAAATCGTGATCAACGTGGCTCATGATACCAAGATGATGTAGGGTAGAACCCTAGTGGCCCAATATTTTACACAAGGGGAAGAACAGAGAGAAAACACAAGGGGAATCACTCAAGAACAAGTCCAATCACACATCCACTAGATAGTCAAACACACAAGATCCACAAGGTACATGAGCTATCACATTTGCTAACCCTAACTAGGAGGAGGTGGAGGAGTATATATATTCTATGTACACGAAGGGCTAAGTGGGAGAGGGATACATGGGCCTCGGGCCCGATCCTGTGCGCAGAAAGGTACCGGACATCCGGTGTGTAGCGGTTGTCCGGTGGCTCATGGGTGTCCGGACGTCCGGTAGTCGTCAGACTTCCGCGCATTCTAGCTCGGTCGCTGAAGTACCTGATTTCCGAAGGTGGCCGGTCGTCCGGTCGTCTGGTGGTGTCAGACGTCCGCTTGCTATAACTCGGAAGGGGCTTCAGGCGCCGGTCATTCGGTGGAGGCCGGACGTCCGCTCACTAGACGGTCGTCCGGTGTGGGCCGGACGTCCGCTCGTTGTAGCTTCTTTGGTAGCTCTTCTTCCGTCTTCGTTTCCACGCTTCCCTCGCGGATGGTGTAGTTGTTCCTTGGTGCTTTCACACCTCCTCGTCGTCCGTAGTGTTCCGACAATACCTATGCATGCACACGAGAGGGGTGTCAAGTAGTATACAATCCTCGAAGGGGTCAAATGAGCACGTGTAAAGGAGATGATTCACCTTTGTGTATGTGAAGTAGATGTCGCACGTGTCACTCGCTGAATGGACTCTTGATATGGTGATGTCCATAGGATGCTCCGCATTAGTAGGGCTCCCCCTTAGGTACGAGATCATGACCATCTCCCTAAATTGAAATTGAATATTCCACCATTTGAGGGTAGATATGTTCCAGATATATATCTTACTTGGGAGTTAGAAACTGAACAACGTTTTACATGTTTACAATATTCCAAGGGGAGACGTGTTCCTGCTGCCGTTTGTGCTTTCACTAGTTTTGCATGTGTTTGGTGGTCTGAACATTGTAGATTATATCCTATTCCAGCTACTTGGGCTGCTTTGAAAACTGCTATGCGTACTCGTTGGGTTTCACCATATTTATCAACGTGAATTAATTCAAAAATTGCAGCGTTTAAGACAAGGAAAAAAATCTGTAGAAGAATATTATCAGGAATTACAAACTGGCATGATTAGATGTGGTATTGTTTAGGAGAATGAAGCTATCCTTGCACGTTTTATGGGTGGATTAAATAGAGAGATTCAGACCTTTCTAGAGTATAAGGAGTATACTAATATCACTCACTTATTCCATCTTGCTTGTAAAGCTGAACGTGAAGTGTAAGATCGACAGGGATTGGCTTGAACTAACTTTTCCGCAGGTCGATCTTCATCATGGACACCACGTGCATCCTCTACTTCCACTACACCAGCACCTCCATCAGGTGCCACCTCCAGCCATGATACAAGAAAGCAGGCACAACCACTACTATCTACCAAGAGCACACCTATCGGCCCTGTGCAGAACTCTTCTTCTTCAGTGGCATCAACAGGGCACACAAGTGATATTATTTGTCATCATTATAAGGGAAGAGGAAACTTTGCGAGAGAATGCAAATCTCAGCGTGTGATGATTGCTACTGAGGATGGTGGGTATGAGTCCGCTAGTGACTATGATGAGGAGACTTTGGCTCTTATTACACGTGACGAACACGGTGTAGATGATTCTGATCATGAGACGCAATACATGGCTCCTGAAGACGCTGACATGTATGAATGTTTAGTTGCTCAACGTGTTTTGAGTGTGCAGGTTACTCAAGTTGAGCAAAATCAGAGGCATAATTTGTTCCATACAAAGGGAGTTGTAAAGGAACGTTCTGTTCATGTCAACATAGAAGGAGGGAGCTGCAACAACTTGGCTAGCATGGAGATGGTGGAGAAGCTATCTCTCACCACAAGACCACATCCACATCCTTACTACATCCAATGGTTCAACAACAGCGGCAAGGTTAAGGTAACACGTACCATTCGTGTCCATTTTAGCATCTCAACATATGTTGATTATGTTGATTGTGATGTGGTACCCATGCAAGCATGTTCCTTACTACTTGGTAGAGCATGCTAATTTGATAAAAATTATGTACACCATGGTAGAAACAATCAGTATACTCTTGTTCATAAGGACAAAAATATTACTTTGCTTCCTATGACTCCTGATTCCATTTCGAAAGATGATATTAATAGAGCTAATCAAGCAAAATAAGAGCGAAAATCAGATTGTGGCAAAAAAATTTGAGCAACAAAGGAAGCCTAATAATAAACCATCTAGTGTTGCTTCTGAAATTAAATTAAAAAGTTCATGTTTACTTTCTGCCAAATCTGATATTTATGATCTAGATTTTAGCAAATCTGTTTGCTATGCTTTTGTGTGCAAAGAGGCATTATTTCCATTCGAGGACATGCCTTCCTCTTTGCCTCCTGCTGTCACTAACATTTTGCAGGAGTTCGCTGACGTATTTCCACAAGACATGCCACCAGGATTACCACCTATTCGAGGGATTGAGCATCAAATTGACTTAATTACCGGTGCATCATTACCCAACCGTGCGCCATACCGTACCAATCCAGAGGAGACGAAGGAGATTATGCGTCAAGTACAGGAGCTGGTCGACAAAGGTTATATACACGAATCCCTTAGTCCTTGTGCTATTCCTATCATTTTAGTGCCAAAAAGGAAGGTATGTCGCGTATGTGCGTTGATTGTAGAGGCATTAATAATATAACTATCCGTTATCGTGGGGATTTTGGGGTCTGGAGCGTGATTTTGGGCGGAAATTCGGGATTTTGGTGTCAAAATAGAGGGGATTTCGTGGATGAAAGATGGGGAAACTTGGGGAGATGCTAGATCCACTTGAAACCAAGCAAATCTATGGATCAAATCCAACAAAACTTCTTCAAAACAACAAAACACCAAAAAAATTGGTGGGGATTTTCGAAATTGGGGAAGAACCCAACAAAATTAGGCTAGAAAACAACGAGGGGAGGCTCCGAAATCGTGATCAACGTGGCTCATGATACCAAGATGATGTAGGGTAGAACCCTAGTGGCCCAAGGAGCGGATCCCAACTAAGAACACGATGAACACGGGGAAGAATGGAGAGAAAACACAAGGGGAATCACTCAAGAACAAGTCTAATCACACATCCACTAGACAATCAAACACACAAGATCCACAAGGTACATGAACAACAAAAGGAAAGATACAAGGTAAAGTTCATCTCCACGAGGAGGTCTTGAAGGGGCCACCCAAGAGGGGGTCCTGATCCAACGTGGATCTTCTTCGAAGAGGGGCCGCGGTCTCTCTCGTGGAGTAGATCCGTATGGATGAGCAAAGCTCTATCTCTAAATGAGCTATCACATTTGCTAACCCTAACTAGGAGGAAGTGGAGGAATATATATAGTCTAGGTCCACGAAGGGGTAAGTGGGAGAGGGATACATGTGCCTCGGGCCCGATCCTATGCGCAGACAGGTACCGGACGTCCGGTGTGTAGCGGTCGTCCGATGGCTCATGGGCGTCCGGATGTCCAGTAGTCGCCGGACTTCCGCTCATTCTGGCTCGGTCGCTGAAGCACCGGATATCTGGTGGTGGCCCGTCGTCCGGTCGCCGGTCGTCCGGTGGTGCCGGACGTCCACTTGCTATAGCTCGGCTGGGGCTTCAGGCGCCGGTCGTCTGGTGGAGGCCAGACGTTCGCTCATTGGCTGGTTGTCCGGCGTGGGCCGGACGTCCGCTCGTTGTAGCTTCTTTGGTAGCTCTTCTTCCGTCTTCGTTTCCATTCTTCCCTCGCGAATGGTGTAGTTGTTACTTGGCGCTTGCACTCCTCCTCGTCATCCGTAGTGTTCCGACAATACGTATGCATGCACACGAGAGGGGTTTCAAGTAGTATACCATCCTCGAAGCGGTCAAATGAGCACGTGTAAAGGAGACGATTCACCTTTGTGTATGTGAAGTAGATGTCGCACGTGTCACTCACCAAACGGACTCTTGATATGGTGATGTCCATAGGATGCTCCGCATTAGTAGGGCTCCCCCTTAGGTACGAGATCATGACCATCTCCCTAAATTGAAATTGAATATTCCACCATTTGAGGGTAGATATGTTCCTGATATATATCTTACTTGAGAGTTAGAAACTGAACAACGTTTAACATGTTTCCAATATCCCGAGGAGAGGCGTGTTCTATTTGTGCTTTCACTAGTTTTGCATGTGTTTAGTGGTCTGAACATTGTAGATTATATCCTATTCTAGCTACTTGGGCTGCTTTGAAAACTACTATGCGTACTCGTTGGGTTTCACCATATTATCAACGTGAATTAATTAAAAATTACAGTGTTTAAGACAAGGAAAAAATTCTGTAGAAGAATAATATCAAGAATTACAAACTGGCATGATTAGATGTGGTATTGTTTAGGAGAATGAAGCTATTCTTGCATGTTTTAAGGGTGGATTAAATAGAGAGATTCAGACCATTCTAGAGTATAAGGAGTATAATAATATCACTCATTTATTACATCTTGCTTGTAAAGCTAAACGTGAAGTGCAGGATCGACAAGAATTGGCGTGAACTAACTTTTCTGCAGGTCGATCTTCATCATGGACACCACATGCATCCTCTACTTCCACTACACCAGCACCTCCATCAGGTGCCACCTCTAGCCATGATACAAGAAAGCAGGCACAACCACTACTATCTGCCAAGAGCACACGTGTCGGGCCTGCGCAGAGCTCTTCTTCTTCCGTGGCATCAACAAGGCACACAACTGATATTATTTGTCATCGTTGTAAGGGAAGAGGACATTTTGCAAGAGAATGCAAATCTCAGCATATGATGATTGCTACTGAGGATGGTGGGTATGAGTCCGCTAGTGACTATGATGAGGAGACTTTGGCTCTTATTACACGTGACGAACACGGTGTAGATGATTCTGATAATGAGACGCAATAAATGGTTCCTGAAGACTCTGAGAGGTATTAATGTTTAGTTGCTCAACGTCTTTTGAGTGTGCAGGTTACTCAAGCTGAGCAAAATCAGAGGCATAATTTGTTACATACAAAGGGAGTTGTGAAGGAACGTTCTGTTCGCGTCAATATAGATGGAGGGAGCTGCAACAACTTGGCTAGCATGGAGATGGTGGAGAAGCTATCTCTCACCACAAGACCACATCCACATCCTTACTACATCTAATGGTTCAACAACAGTGGCAAGGTTAAGGTAACACTTACCGTTCGTGTGCATTTTAGCATCTCTACATATGTTGATTGTGTTGATTGTGATGTGGTACCCATGCAAGCATGTTCCTTATTACTTGGTAGACCATGGCAATTTGATAAAATTTCTGTACACCATGGTAGAAACAATCAGTATACTCTTGTTCATAAGGATAAAAATATTACTTTGCTTCCTATGTCTCCTGATTCCATTTTGAAAGATTATATTAATAGAGCTAATAAAGCAAAACAAGAGCGAAAATCAGATTGTGGCAAAAGAATTTGAGCAACAAATGAAGCCTAATAATAAACCATCTAGTGTTGCTTCTGAAATTAAATTAAAAAGTGCATGTTTACTTTCCGCCAAATCTGATATTGATGATCTAGATTTTAGCAAATCTGTTTGCTATGCTTTTGTGTGCAAAGAGGCATTATTTTCATTCGAGGACATGCCTTCCCTTTTGCCTCCTGCTGTCACTAACATTTTGCAGGAGTTCGCTGATGTCTTTCCACAAGACGTGCCACCGGGATTACCACCTATTCGAGGGATTGAGCATCAAATTGACTTAATTCCAGGTGCATCATTACCCTACTGTGCGCCATACCATACCAATCTAGAGGAGATGAAGGAGATTATGCGTCAAGTACAGGAGCTGCTCGACAAAGGTTATATACGCGAATTCCTTAGTCCTTGTGTTGTTCCTATCATTTTAGTGCCAAAAAAGGATGGTATGTCGCGTATGTGCGTTGATTGTAGAGGCATTAATAATATTACTATTCGTTATCGTCATCCTATTCCTAGGCTAGATGATATTCTTGATGAATTGAGTGGCTCTACAATATTCTCCAAAGTTGATTTGCGTAGTGGATACCATCAAATTCGTATGAAATTGGGAGTGGTTAGTCATGCCTTTTGGGTTAACTAGTGCACCTAGTACTTTCATGAGATTAATGAACAAAGTTTTACGTGCTTTCATTGGACGATTTGTGGTAGTTTACTTTGACGACATATTGATTTATAGCAAATCTTTGGAGGAACATTTGGAACATTTACGTGCTGTTTTTATTGCTCTACGTGATGCACGTTTGTTTGGTAACCTTGGGAAGTGCACCTTTTGCACCAACTGAGTATCTTTTCTTGGCTATGTTGTTACTCCACAGGGAATTGAAGTTGATAAAGCCAAAATTGAAGCTATTGAGAGTTGGCCGCAGCCCAAAATGGTCACACAAGTGAGGATTTTCCTTGGCCTCGCTGGTTTCTATAGGCGTTTTGTGAGAGATTTCAGCACCATTGCTGCACCTCTCAACGAGCTTACACAGAAGGATGTGCCTTTTGTTTGGGTTACTGCACAGGAAGAAGCCTTCACGGTATTGAAAGATAAGTTGACACATGTTCCTTTACTCCAAGAGGGGAAGAGCACGAGGGGAACACAAGAGAACACTCAAACCCACACAAGAGAGTCACACATGTGCTAGATCCTCGAATACATAGGGTTCACATGGTACACAATCAACCAAAGTCGATACAAGGGTAACGGTCTTCTCCGTGAGGAGGTCTTCATGTTCTCCTCCGTAAAGAGGTCTTGAATCCAAAGGATCTTCTCTGAAGAGGCCACAGTCTCTCACGAGGAGTAGATCCGATGTGGATGAGTGAAGCTCTATCTCTCAAAATGAGCTAAACCAACGCTAACCCTAACTAGGAGGAGGTGGAGGAGTATATATAGTCTAGGGCCACGAAGGGGTAAGTGGGGGATACATGGGCCTCGGCACGATACTCTGCACACAGACAGGCGCCGGTCGTTCGACGGGTACCGGACGTCCGATGGCTCGCGAGGGTCCGGTCGTACGGTACTTGTCAGACGTCTAGCGTTTTGGCTCGGGATTGCCCTTGTTGGATTTCCGGACGTTGTCGGTCGTCCGATGGCTGATGGTCGTCGGACGTCCGTCCTTGGTCAGTCGTCCGGCTGCTGTAGCTTTCGTCGGCTGGTCCATCTGGCTGGTGGAGACTCCAGGCGTCGGACGTCCGGTGACTGTCGGACGTCTGGGAGCTGATGCTTCCTAGCAGCTCTTCTTCTTGTTCCGTGTGCTTGGTGTCCTCGCTGTCTTGTCCATGGTCTTCCTCTTTGTTCCTGGTCATGCATACCACATATATTAGTGCTAGTGCAAAACCAAGCATTCAAGAGGTGATTTACCAAACAAGTGTTGTCATCATGCAAAGCATATGGTGTGACAAAGGATTGTGACATGGCATGTAAGCACATAAATTGAGCACAAGCAAAGATATCATGGGGACAAGCATGTAAATGTGAGGTAGTGATGCAAATATGGGTAACAATAGAAGAAGCATCTACCTCAAGTTCATAGCAAGCATTCACAAGTTGCTCAATGAAAGGTCTATGGCAGGCATAGGAATCATTCACAACACCAAATAAAATGAAGTGTCTAAACACATGGCTCAAGTGCAAGACAATCCAAGCATAATGTGCATTGGGTGTAGTGAATATCGTGTGACACTCAACACAATAGAAAGAGCAAATGTTCATCATGTCTGAGGCAATCAAGGCAAGCATGTAGCAATCAATGGGACATGGCATATGTGAAGAAACGACATTGTTGCAACCAAACATGTGAGAGGAGCAAGTAATCCAAGAATTGGATGCAACACACAAGGCATATATATCATGATGCATGGAATGGTGAAAATGACAAGTCGAAGCAAGATCTCTAACAAGTGGGCAATCAAGTAGTCCAATTCTCATGGTGCAAGCAACACAAGTATTGTGATCCACAATATTCATGCCCATGGTTTTGGGATTCTCAAAAGAGAAGGATATCACCTTGAAAGCATGTCCTTGTGCGTCCTTCACAATGCCGAAGTACAAGCAAGTGCGATGTAGAATCATCGTAGTAGGAGGTGGTTCGCTCTCAAGAGCTCGGATTGTCAACTTACGTGACGTGGAAGTTGACACAAAGTCCAAGTATCCTACACATGCACAAAACGAAACAAAGAAAGTATGTGCATTGTAGATAAACACATCATCCATCATGATGGTTCTCTTCTCTTGCACATAACCATTAGAGGCACATGTGCATGAATAATATGATGCAACAATGGATAATCATGGCACTAGGTATATGGTGCAAAGATGTAAGACAAGCATGCTTTACAAGAATTATGTCAAAATCTCCAAATATATGCGAGAATGCTATGGGGGCAAACTCATTATCAAGACTAGGGGCATTGTTGCACTCAATACATGTCAAATCATCTAGCATGAGAGAGGCAACATATGGAGATATATGACAAGAAGCAACAACTATCATGTGCAAAGCATGTAGATGGTTGTCATCAACCACGTGAAATGAGCAAGTATAAATCATTGGTGATGCAACATAAGCAAGCATAGTAATCAAGTCGTGCAAGATAGTAGTGTGAAGATGCAACATACTAGAGGAGATCATGGCAATCATGTCATGTGAGCAAATAATAGACATAGACAATGCACATGACATATCGCAAGCATGAACACAAAGCAAGATCATAGTATCATCACATGCATGGGGGACAAAGAAAACATGGCAATGGCAAGCAATATCTCCACCAAGCTGGAAAAATACACATACAAGTAGTAGAATCAATCATCATCTGCAATGCAAAGCATGGGTCACAAATGCATGGCAAAGGCATAGGAATAATCATATCATGCAAAGTGAACATGCCAAGATGGGCAAATGATATATAATGGACAATAACCCATAGTCAAGTGAGGGCCATGTAGAAGAAATGTGCGAAGTATTTGCACGAAGAGAGAGGTGGGAAAGACAATCCAGGGGATCCCAAGTCATCTTTCTCTCTAGAGCTCGTTTTGTCAACTCGTGGGATTGCGAGGTTGACAAGTATTCATGGGTACCTACGCAAAAGAGACACAAACCAAAGAAATATTGTGCGTGGTAAATGTACACATCATCCATCATGATGTGTATGTGCACGTGAGAGTTAGCACAACATAAGCATCGCTCAAAGAAATTTGATGCATGGTATGAGAACATGTCATCCATCATGAAAGAATAGTTATTGTGTATAACACGATGGGGATGCAAATTGAGCATACAAGTATAAGGCACAACAATAGCATTTTTATTTATGGGGAGCATATTGTGCACACAAGTATTGGGATCATGCAATGGATGGGAGTGATCAAAATGTCCTAAAATGTATGAGGAAACTATGGGGTCTCCTCATGAGCAATATCGGAAACATCATATGGAGAAAATGGACAACATCCAAAACAATGCATATCCGAAGTTAGGTGGTTATGGCATGGCATATGAGATAAATGATGCAAAGGTAGCATGTCAATATCATCACAAGAGAAATAAATGCCTATAACCATGGGCTTGTCATCTATGTCATATGTGCAAATTGGGTTTATTCTAATGGCATATGCATAGTCACTATGAAGAGATTGGAAATATGACATATAGTTGATCTCATGCATAGCATATGACAAGTCAAGCAGATTGGCAAACATGATGTGACCTAAAAAATTGTCACCAGAAATCCTATGCAACATGGCATCAAAACTAATAGACTCCACATGGCAATCATCAAACTCATCATAAATGGGTAAATCATTGCATGGGGAAGTCACACTAGCATGAAGCATGGTAATAGGTTGATCAACATCATGCAAGCAATCAATGTCAAGAATGTCCACTTGTGGGACTAGAGCATCACCTTCACCTATGTTACCTTTGTCATTCCACTCATGTGGTGTAGGTGAGGTGGGAAAGACCAAATGGTGGTCATCTTCATCTTGATGGAACCATGTGGGGGTGCATCATATTCCACCATGGCCATCGTCTTGTCCAAAGGGAGGACGAAGTCATCACGAATCGGTCCGTCATCATAGATGGGACCTAGCAACAAATGAGAAGATACAATAGAGGTAGAGGTCAAGTCGTTTGTGTTGAAAGTGGCCTCACATAACCTATCAACTATCTCACTCTCTCTATGTGGTGGTTCATTCACTCCCTCAAGGTAGGTGCGCTCAAACTCACATATGGTGGAGTCACTCATCTCACTTAAGAGGTGGGGGTTGTGGCTCTTCTCACATGGGAATTGGGGCAACACATCACATATGGGGCTAGTGGTGAAGTCACTCTCACTCTCAATATGGTGGCTAAAGTCACTCAAGTCATCATATGTCGCCGTGGTCGAAGGGAAAATCCCATGCTCAACCATGTCATTGTTGTTGCCGTGGACGAAGGCCGAAGATGGCGCATCATCACTCTCACCTCCAAGGATGGAAGCATCATCCTTGCTCGTCACCATGTCGCTCGCCTCCAAAGCTTGGTCCTTGAGGGTCTCCATAGTCATAGTCGTCGCCGCACCGTCTTGAAAAAGAGTCATGGTAGACTCGGCATCGTCAATGCCACAAAGAGGTATGGTGGTGAAGTCGAACTTGGGAGCATTGTCTTGGAGCTCGTCAGGCATGGACATCGTGGTGGTACAAGCCTCATGCTCGTCTTCTTGGAGCTTGGTCTTAGAGAAGTGTGCTCGGGGTCAAGAAGCCTTGGCCTTCATGAGTTCTTGTTCCGCCTTGAGAGCACCAATGTAGTTGTTGTCGAGGGACTTGTAGTTCTCGAGGAAGATCGTCTTGGAGATGTCGTTGTGCAATCCCATCATGAAGTAGAACTTCATCGAAACGTGGTCGTTCACACCGGCTCTTCGCAAGGCAATCTTCATCTCCTTGAAGTACTCGTCGATGGACTTGGATCCTTGGATGGTGTTCTTCAGTTGGCGTTGAAGTTGTTCCATGTAGGTTGGAGGCACGAACTCTCGCTGCAAAACTCTCTTCATCTTGGGCCAACTCATGTCGTAGCTTTTCGAAGGTGTGTGAAGCCACCATGTGTGCGCGTAGCAGTTTAAGTTTGTTGTGGCGCACTTCACTTGATCTTCGGGGGGAACTTGATGTAGCTTGAGGTAGTCGTCCATCAAACGTTCCCACTTGAGATACTCCTCGGGTTCTAGAGTTCCATAGAAAGGAATCTCATGGTCGATGTCGTGGTCGTAGTAGCTTGTGGAAGTCGCGGACTTGACCTTGGGGAGCTTCTCTTGAGCGTAGTCTTGAGGTGCTTGTTGGCGAAGATGCCGTATATCCGAAGGAGAAGATGCCTTGAAGTCGCTTGGCGAAGATGCCAAGGGAGATGGTGAAGTTGTTGAGCGGTTGTTGGTGTTGAGCTCTTGACCTTCACGTCCTTGTTGGTGATGGTGTCGATGCCGATTTGATTTTGCCGGAGATGGTAGCTCGGAGACATGTGCTCTTGAGCGTCTTCTCGAAGATGAGGAAGACCGCTTATAGGACTTGATGAGGGCTTTGATCTCCTCCATTTGAGCTTGCATCTTGGCGTCGTTGGAGTTGTTCGTGGCATCGAACTCGTCGTTGTTATTGTAGACCGAAGATGAAATGCCTTGCCTATCCATCACAAGTCTCGAGTAGAGGTGAGTAGGAAATGAGATAAACAATACCAAGTTACCTTTTTCCAAAGTTGAGGATGTATCCCGTTTCACTCAATGTGAGATGAAAGAATAGTGGAATTGGTACCGGACTTGTTCACTCACACCTACAAACTAAAGCTTATGGAGTAGCTCGGTGAGGATAGTGGCACAACAATTTAATGCAAAATGTTAGTAGAGTCAATAATGTTAAAAGAGATTCACAAATTCGCAAATGAAACAAGTAGACCAATAGCAATATGTGGCACACGGAAACACACACATGGATAGATAAATGGGGTCGTGCAACCAAGGAATGAGCTCAAAATGTGGAATCCACAGAAAATGCTCTTGTTGCATAACTCTAGAGAGACACTAGCACGATTGGTCAATAGGCAAATACGACATTGTGCACAACCTATAGGAGACAAAAATGCAATGACTTCTATCCCAAGTATGCTATGTATATGATATTCCGGTGGTATGATCCAAGATGATCGGATATGACAATCTTAGGCAATGTGGTATGATGCTATGGCACTTGCTTACAAGCTCTTCGTTCACTCTTTTGCTTAAAAGCTTTATTCTTTTTTTTGTATATGGCCACTTTGCGAAATGCACTAACCAAGAAAGTAATTGTGTATATGCGGAAACAAACTTGAGGCACAAGAGATGATATGATGATACCAATATGATATGGTATGTATGCAATGGAAGGTGTATCTCGATGATCACTAATGTCCACAAGTAACGTTGCTGACAATACTCAAATGGCTAGTCTCGATAGGCAAGTGACACAAAATGGGCTAGGGGTTATCAATGCTATGGCAAGGGAATATAACAATGGAGGGATACCACGAAACCAAGATGATATGGAGGTTACCGTCGTTGGCGATGATGAGTGGCGGTGTTCTTGATGTAGATACCAAGATGATTGAGACCCGTCCGAAGTAGCCGAAAGACCTTAGGAAACGGAAAAACCACGAACTCAAAATCTCAAATGTCAAATGGTGGTAGCGGGAATATGGTGGTGGTTGCGGAAGCTCAATGGGATTGCGGAAATGCAATGATGTCTTGTGGAGTACGCAATGCAGAAATGGAGGGTACGGTGGTGTACTATACACGGTGTCGGAGTTGGAAGCACGGTCCCTAAGTAGCCTAAACACCTTAGGAGACACAACTCACAACACAAACAAAATTGGGTTAAGTCGGTGTGGAAGAAGTGTATAGTTGGTAAGCCTATGCGGAAGTGGTGGTGGTGGTTGATGAGGAAGCAACCGTCCCTAAGTAGCCGAAACACCTTAGGAGACTCAAATCACTCCTCAAGCAACCACCAATGCAAAGGGGAACAAAATTGGTTAGATTGCGGAAGTCAGTGGTGGTGTAGCGGATGATGTGGTGGAAGCCCTAGGCAAAGATGCCAAAGTTTCAAAACTTTTATGGAGTCCAAAGATGTTGGTTTTATTTATGTGGGCAGCATGATGTCAAGAGCTTTTCAACGAGCTAAAGAACATGAAAATCGGACTCCGGATGAATTAGTTATGGCCGAAACAAAAATCAGCCGAAGTTGATATCTACACGTAGCGGACGTCCGGTAATGGACGGTCGTCCGGTCGGGTCGGAAAACTGCTAATTCCAGCTCCGGTTAGGGGTTCCGGTCGTCCGGTAAGGTCGGACGTCTGGTGGTTCCTACGGCTCTGGACGTCCGGTAAAGTGACGGTCATATAGTGGGTCTGGGTCAACGCAGGATTTGAGATCCGGAGCGCGATTTTGGGCGGAAATTGGGTATTTTGGGTTCAAAATAGAGGGGATTTCATGGATGAAAGATGGGGAAACTTGGGGAGATGCCAGATCCACTTGAAACCTAGCAAATCTACGGATCAAATCCAACAAAACTTCTTCAAACCAACAAATCACAACAAAAAAATTGGTGGGGATTTTCGAAATTGGGGAAGAACACAACAAAATTAGGCTAGAAAACAATGAGGGGAGGCTCCGAAATCGTTATCAACGTGGCTCATGATACCAAGATGATGTAGGGTAGAACCCTAGTGGTCTGATCTTTCACGAAAGGAGCGGATCTCAACTAAGAACATGAAGAACACGGGGAAGAACGGAGAGAAAACACAAGGGGAATCACTCAAGAATAAGTCCAATCACATATCCACTAGACAATCAAACACACAAGATCCACAAGGTACATGAACAGAAAAAGGAAAGATACAAGGTAAAGTTCATCTCCATGAGGAGGTCTTGAAGGGGGCCACCCAAGAGGGGGTCTTGAATCCAACGTTGATCTTCTCCGAAGAGGGGCCGCGGTCTCTCTCGTGGAGTAGATCCGTATGTATGAGCAAAGCTCTATCTCTAAATGAGCTATCACATTTGCTAACCCTAACTAGGAGGAGGTGGAGGAGTATATATATAGTCTAGGTCATCCGGTGGAGGCCGGACGTCCACTCGCTGGCCGGTCGTCCGGTGTGGGCCGGACGTCCACTCGCTATAGCTTCTTTGGTAGCTCTTCTTCCGTATTCATTTCCACGCTTCCCTCATGGATGGTGTACTTGTTCCTTGGGGCTTTCACTCCTCCTCGTCGTCCGTAGGGTTCCGACAATACCTATGCATGCACACGAGAGGGGTGTGAAGTAGTATACCATCCTCGAAGGGGTCAAATGAGCACGTGTAAAGGAGATGATTCACCTTTGTGTATGTGAAGTAGTTGTCGCATGTGTCACTTGCCGAACGGACTCTTGATATGGTGATGTCCATAGGATGCTCCGCATTAGTAGGGCTCCCCCTTAGGTACGAGATCATGACCATCTCCCTGAACTGAAATTGAATATTCCACCATTTGAGGGTAGATATCCTCCTGATATATATCTTACTTGGGAGTTAGAAACTGAACAACATTTTACATGTTTACAATATCCAGTGGAGAGACGTGTTCCTGCTGTTGTTTGTGCTTTCACTAGTTTTGCATGTGTTTGGTGGTCTGAACATTGTAGATTATATCCTATTCTAGCTACTTGGGCTGCTTTGAAAACTACTATGCGTACTCGTTGGGTTTCACCATATTATCAACGTGAATTAATTCAAAATTTGCAGTGTTTATTACAAGGAAAAAATTCTATAGAAAAAGATTATCAGGAATAATAAATTGGCATGATTAGATGTGGTATAGTTGAGGAGAATGAAGCTCTGCTTGCACGTTTTATGGGTGGATTAAATAGATAGATTCAGACCATTCTAGAGTATAAGGAGTATAATAATATCACTCGTTTATTCCATCTTGCTTGTAAAGCTGAACGTGAAGTGCAGGATCGACAGGCATTGGCGTGAACTAACTTTTTTGCAGGTCGATCTTCATCATGGACACCACGTGCATCCTCTACTTCCACTACACCAGCACCTCAATCAGGTGCCACATCCAGCCATGATACAAGAAAGCAGGCACAACCACTACTATCTGCCAAGAGCACACCTGCTGGGCCTGCGCAGAGCTCTTCTTCTTCCGTGGCATCAACAAGGCACACAACTGATATTATTTGTCATTGTTGTAAGGGAAGAGGACATTTTGCAAGAGAATGCAAATCTCAGCATATGATGATTGCTACTGAGGATGGTGGGTATGAGTCCGCTAGTGACTATGATGAGGAGACTTTGGCTCTTATTACACGTGACGAACACGGTGTAGATGATTCTGATAATGAGACGCAATAAATGGTTCCTGAAGACTCTGAGAGGTATTAATGTTTAGTTGCTCAACGTCTTTTGAGTGTGCAGGTTACTCAAGCTGAGCAAAATCAGAGGCATAATTTGTTACATACAAAGGGAGTTGTGAAGGAACGTTCTGTTCGCGTCAATATAGATGGAGGGAGCTGCAACAACTTGGCTAGCATGGAGATGGTGGAGAAGCTATCTCTCACCACAAGACCACATCCACATCCTTACTACATCTAATGGTTCAACAACAGTGGCAAGGTTAAGGTAACACTTACCGTTCGTGTGCATTTTAGCATCTCTACATATGTTGATTGTGTTGATTGTGATGTGGTACCCATGCAAGCATGTTCCTTATTACTTGGTAGACCATGGCAATTTGATAAAATTTCTGTACACCATGGTAGAAACAATCAGTATACTCTTGTTCATAAGGATAAAAATATTACTTTGCTTCCTATGACTCCTGATTCCATTTTGAAAGATGATAATAATAGAGCTAATAAAGCAAAGCAAGAGCGAAAATCAGATTGTGGCAAAAGAATTTGAGCAACAAATGAAGCCTAATAACAAACCATCTAGTGTTGCTTCTGAAATTAAATTAAAAAGTGCATGTTTACTTTCCGCCAAATCTGATATTGATGATCTAGATTTTAGCAAATCTGTTTGCTATGCTTTTGTGTGCAAAGAGGCATTATTTTCATTCGAGGACATGCCTTCCTCTTTGCCTCCTGCTATCACTAACATTTTGCAGGAGTTCGCTCATGTCTTTGCACAAGACGTGCCACCGAGATTACCACCTATTCGAGGGATTGAGCATCAAATTGACTTAATTCTCGGTTTATCATTACCCAACCGTACGCCATACCATACCAATCCAGAGGAGACGAAGGAGATTATGCGTCAAGTACAGGAGCTACTCGACAAAGGTTATATACGCGAATCCCTTAGTCCTTTTGTTGTTCCTATCATTTTAGTGCCGAAAAAGGATGGTATGTCGCGTATGTGCGTTGATTGTAGAGGCATTAATAATATTACTATTCGTTATTGTCATCCTATTCCTAGGCTAGATGATATGATTGATGAATTGAGTGGCTCTACAATATTCTCCAAAGTTGATTTGCATAGTGGATACCATCAAATTCATATGAAATTGGGAGATGAATGGAAAACAGCATTTAAAACCAAGTGTGGATAATATGAGTCGTTAGTCATGCCTTCTGGGTGCGACGTCGTTCCAATGAACCTTTTGCCACCTTCTCCTTGGACACCCATGGCAATTCAGTAGAGGAGTTATCCACAACGGCCGAACAAACCACTACATCTTCAAGATGAAGGGCAAGGAGTATGTACTCCGTCCCATGTCTCCAAGCCAAGTTGTCGCTGATAAGCAAGCCACCCATCGTGGAGATCATAGTGAGAGAGAGAGCCACCAAAAAAAGAGTGAGCACCACAAGCCCAAATCAAACACCTCCACGATGAGCGAAACGAAGAACTTAGTCCTATTTTCCACCAAAAGAGAGATAAGCAGAGTGTGTGAGAACCCATCTAGTATCCTACACTACGTCCTTTTGTGCAAGGGCAATGCACCACAAACTAACACTTCTCATACTCTTTCTCTAGTGTTGTCTTCTATTTTGCAGGAATTTCATGATGTTTTCCCTGACGAGCTACCTCCGGGACTACCTCCACTACGAGGCATTGAGCACCACATCGACCTCATCCCCGGAGCACCGCTTCCGAACAAAGCTTCCTACCGCGTCAACCCCGAAGAAACCAAAGAAATACAAAGACAAGTAACGCATCTCATAGACCATGGACATGTGCGTGAAAGTTTGAGTCCTTGTACCGTCCCGGTCATTCTTCTGCCAAAACGTGACGGTAGCTTTCGCTTGTGCTCCGATTGTAGACCTATCAATGCTATCACCGATCGCTATAGGTATCCCATTCCACGCCTAGATGATATGCTTGATGAGCTTAGTGGTGCCACTATCTTTTCAAAAATTTATCTCAGGAGTGGTTACTATCAAATCCGCATACAAGAGGGTGATGAATGGAAAACCGCTTTCAAAACCAAGTTTGGCTTGTATGAGTGGCTAGTCATGCCTATGGGTCTCTCGGAAGCACCGGGTAGTTTTATGCGTCTTATGAATCATGTCTTTCGCCCTTACATTGGTATATTTGTTGTGGTCTACTTTGATCATATCCTTGTTTTTAGCAAATCTCTTAAAGATCATGTCACCCATGTTCGAACCGTTTTGCAAACTCTTCGAAAAGAGCAACTCTATGCTAATATGGAGAAATGCCTTTTTGGCGTTGATAAGCTCGTTTTCTTGGGTTTTGTTGTTTCTTCTAAGGGTGTTCATGTTGATGAGTCCAAGATCCATGCTATTAAGACTTGGCCACAACCAACCAATTTGCAACAAGTGCGTAGTTTTCTTGGCCTTGCGGGTTTCTATCGTCTCTTTGTGAAGGATTTTAGCACCATTGCTTCGCCTTTGCATGCTTTGAGCAAGAAGAATGCGCCTTTTGTTTGGGGACCATCCCATGATACCGCTTTCAATGAGCTTAAGAATTTGCCTACTCATGCTCCCGTGCTTGCATTACCCAACTTTCACAAACCCTTTGAGATTCATTGTGATGCTAGTGGTAATGGCATAGGAGGTGTGTTAATGCAAGAGAAGTGCCCCATAGCTTACTTTAGTGAGAAACTCTCCGACGCGCAACTCAATTACCCCATCTATGACAAAGAGCTATATGCTTTAGTACGCGTTTTGCATGAATGGGAACACTATCTTCGCCCACATGAGTTTATCATTCATACCGATCATGAAACGCTCAAGTATCTTAAGGACCAAACCAAGTTGAACAAGCGTGATGCTAAATGGAGTGAATTTATTGAGTCTTTTCCTTATGTCATCAAGTACATTAAGGGCAAATAAGACATTGTGGCGGATGCACTTTCTCGCATATGCATGCTTGTTACTCAACATGAATTGGATGTCACTGGTTTTGAGCATATCAAAGACTTGCATGAGCTTGATCCTACTTTTGCTACTCCTTATGCCAAGTGTTTGTCGCACACCTCTTGGGAACGCTATTACATCAAAGATGGATACCTTATGAGAGCTAACAAACTTTGCATCTCCGAGACTTCTCTTCATTTGTTGCTTTTGCAGGAATCTCATGGAGGAGGCTTAATGGGACATTTTGGACAAGACAAGACGTTTGCCACGCTCTCGAAGAACTACTTTTGGCCAAAGATGTTTCGCGACGTCAATCGCTTCACCAACCGTTGCTCTACATGTCGCAAAGCTAAGTCCAAAGCTCAATCCCATGGCCTTTATATGCCTCTAACAATTCCATATCAACCATGGGAAGACATTAGCATGAACTTTGTACTTGGTTTGCCTGGGACTAGAAATGGCAAGGATTCGGTATTTGTCTTTGTGAACCATTTCTCAAAAATGGCACATTTAATTCCTTGCAACAAGATAGACGATGCTTCACATGTTGCTACTCTCTTTTGTTGGGAAATATTGCGTCTACATGGATTGCCAAAGACTATCGTCTCGGACCGTGACGTTAAGTTCCTTAGCTACTTTTGGAAGACCCTATGCGCCAAACTAGGAATCAAGCTACTTTTCTCTACGGCATATCATCCACAAACCGACAGCCAAACGGAAGTTACCAACCGCACACTCTCCGCTCTACTTCGGTTACTCATCAAGAAGAACATCAAGGAGTGGGAGGAGTGCCTATCTATCGCCGAGTTCGTCTACAACCGAGCAAGACACACAACAACCGGCAAGTCCCCCTTCGAGGTCGTCTATGGCTTCAACCCTTTGTCACCATTGGACATTCTCCCTCTACCACTCCAAGAGCGCGTCAACTTGGACGCTAGTGCAAGAGCGACACATCTCAAGAAGGTGCATGAAGATACAAGGAACACCATCGAGCGCCAAGTTCAACGCCTTGCGTCCAAGCTCAACTCCAACAAGCACCCTATGGTCTTCAACATTGGTGATCTCGTGTGGCTACATCTTCACAAGGACCGTTTTCCACAAGAACGCAAGTCCAAGCTTTGACCCCGTGCGGATGGACCATTCAAGGTGCTCGCACGATACAACAACAACGCTTACAAGATCGACCTCCCAAGCGACAAGTACAACGTGAGCGACATCTTCAACGTCAAAGATCTTTCTCCCTTCCATGGTGATGAAGTATTTGATCCAAGGATGGATCTTCCCCAAGGGAGGGGAGATTATGCGGAGCATCCCATGCCATCCCCATGGACCCAACTACATCTCCTTCGACACCTCTTGGACCCATGACACGAGCACGTGCAAGAGCACTTGAAACCGATGTGACATCTCTCGTCTCACACTTCCACTTTGATGCACATGAGACATGGCTACTACCTCATACGGACACTTTGTGCATTCTCAGGTATCATGGAGAAGCTAAGGAGCAAGGAGAAGAGGAAGAGGAAGATGGACGTGAAGACGAAAACAAAGAAGAAGAGAAGATCGAAGTCCCCAGGCTTCGGACGACCGACAGATCCCGAACGTCCAACGACCTCCAGGCTCCGGACGTCTGGCCCCCTTCGGACGACAGGCGTTTCCATACCCGAGCCAAAACCCATGGACATCCGATGCCCGATGGACGACTGACCCCCGGGCGTCCGACCCCGACCAGACGTCCGACCGAAGACCACCCGAGAAGAATCTACGGATGTCCGACAGGCACCGGACGTCCGGAACCTCGCGAGCCTCCGGACGACCGGTGACCCCCGGACGTCCGACGCCTGTGCACCGTTTCCAGATGGGCCGCAACCCATGTACCCCTTCGCCCCCTCTTTTGCACTAGGACTATATATACTTCACCCTGTCCAACTTTCTAGGATTAGCATTGGTTTAGCTCATTTTGAGAGATAGAGCTTCGCTCATCCACATCGGATCTACTCCTCGTGAGAGACTACAGCCTCTTCGGATAAGATCCCTTTGGATTCAAGACCTCCTTGCGGAGAAGAACATCAAGACCTCCTCACGGCGAAGACTGTTACCCTTGTATCATCCTTGGTTGATCATGTACCGTGTGAACCCTATGTATTCGAGGATCTAGCACATGTGTGACTTCCTTGTGTTGGTTTAGTGATTCTCTTGTGTTTCCCCTCTTTTCCACCTCGTGTTCTTCGTGTTCATCAGGGGATCCGCTCCTATCGTGAAAGATCGGCCCAAGGGTTCCTACCCTACATCATTAGCTCTATTAATATCATCTTTCAAAATGGATTCAGGAGTCATAGTAAGCAAAGTAATATAGCTATCCTTATGAACAAGAGTATATTGATTATTTCTACCATGGTGTACAATTTTTTTATCAAATTGCCATGGTCTACCAAGTAATAAGGAACATGCTTGCATGGGTACCACATCACAATCAACATAATCAACATATGTAGAGATACTAAAATGCACACGAACTGTATGTGTTACCTTCACATTGCCACTGTTGTTGAACCATTGGATGTAGTAAGGATGTGGATGTGGTCTTGTGGTTAGAGATAGCTTCTCCACCGTCTCCACGCTAGCCAAGTTGTTGCAGCTCCCTCCATCTATGGTGACACGAACGGAACGTTCCTTCACAACTCCCTTTGTATGGAACAAATTATGCCTATGATTTTGCTCAGCTTGTGTGACCTGCACGCTCAAAATACGTTGAGCAACTAAACATTCATACCTGTCAGCATCTTCAGGAGCCATGTATTGCGTCTCATGATTAGAATCATCTCCACCGTGTTCTTCACATGTAATAAGAGCCAAAGTCTCCTCATCATAGTCATTAGTGGACTCATACCCACCATCCTCAGTAGCAATCATCACACGCTGAGATTTGCATTCTCTCGCAAAATGTCCTCTTCCCTTACAACGACGACAAATAATATCACTTGTGTGCCCTGTTGATGCCATGGAATAAGAAGAGCTCTGCACAGGCCCGACAGGTGTGCTCTTGGCAGATAGTGGTGGTTGTGCCTGCTTTCTTGTATCACGGCTGGAGGTGGCACCCGATGGAGGTACTGGCGCAGTGGAAGTAGAGGATGCACGTGGTGTCCATGATGGTCGACCAGCAGAAAAATTAGTTCACGCCAACGCCTGTCGATCCTGCACTTCACGTTCAGCTTTACAAGTAAGATGGAATAAACGAGTGATATTAGTATACTCCTTATACTCTAGAATGGTCTGAATCTCTCTATTTAATCCACCCATAAAACGTGCAAGCATAGCTTTATTCTCCACAACAATACCACATCTAATCAGGCCAGTTTGTAATTCCTGATAATATTCTTCTACAGAATTTTTCCTTGTCTTAACGCTATAATTTTAGAAGTAATTCACGTTGATAGTATGGTGGAACCCAAGGAGTACGCATAGCAGTTTTCAAAGCAGCCCAAGTAGCCGGAATATGATATAATCTATAATGTTCAGACCACCAAACACATGCAAAGCTAGTGAAAGCACAAACAGCAGCAGGAACATGTCTCTCCTCAGGATATTGTAAACATATAAATCGTTGTTCAGTTTCTAACTACCAAGTAAGATATATATCAGGAACATATCTACCCTCAAATGGTGGAATATTCAATTTTAGTTTAGGGAGATGGCCATGATCTCGTACCTGAGGGGGAGCCCTACCATTGCCATTATTTGCATGTGGACGACCAGGTGGTTGTGGTGTGGGTGGTTGCACGTAGTTCTGATTTTGGTCAACCTCATCCTCGTAATCTCCCACATAATCATCCTCCTCCGCATCAGCAGCAGGAGCCACAGAAGAATCAACAGCAGCACCAATAGTTTGTCAGGCGCAAGAGGGACACGGCTCGCCCAGTGGAGGGCTATTTCGCGACGTGGATGTAGTCGGTGTTGTCATTGTTGTTGTAGAGGTGCGTTAGGTGCAGCCGGGGGTGGTGGTGGAAGACGCGCGAGCAATTCATTAAACTTGTTATCGAGCTTTGTTTTGAACATCTTCTCCATGCCATCAATCTTCTCCATGGCCTCTTCAAATCTGTTTAGCACATCTTGCACCTGTCCACTCATCATTTGTTGAAATTTATCATGCAACTCCTTATTCGTCATGTTCTCCCAGTCTGTCTCGTCGGCTTGTGATCCTGCCATGGTTAGGAGCAATAGAAACACACAAGAATATGATCCTACAGACCACTAACAAGAGGTGGTGGTGGGTGTCACAAAACCGTCAAGCAAATCTCAAATTCTTACCAGTTCTTACCCAGCAGTAGGCGGTGATCGGCAACTGTCATAGTCAAAACTCTCAAAGCTTGGATAGGGCGATTACCAGGGAGAGTCAAACGCACGACTTAGATGTATGTGGAGCTGGGAAGGCTTATAACATGGTAGCAAAAAGGGTCAGCAATAATCAATTCAGAGATGCAAAGTTGAATAAACGCTCAACGACGGTACTATGCTGGTCCTAGGCTAGACCGTGCGGCAGACGCGAGCCTAGAACACTGACAAAATCACAGCGCTGCACGTAAACAAGGGAGGAGCACACTCTGAATTTTTTTCTTTTTTTTCACTTTTTTTTCCTCTTTTTTTTGCTCCGCAACAATTTTTTTTCGAAATAGTCTACAAATGGTCTAAAAACTGCCTACCCAGAATTTTCCAGACTTCGTTTTTTTAACTGGAACTATTTTTCTTTGCGGATGGCTCGAAAGTTGGGGAGTCCTACTCTGTCATGACTCGAAGTATTGCGTGATCTGGAAATCGAAAACAAAGCAACAGTTACTGGACTCGAACTAGGACTAGTGGCGGAGATGAATCTGGTGGAAACTCGGCCTGGTGGCGGAGATATGTAGGGCGGTGGAACTCGAACTGGTGGCGAAAAGGTGATGGAGGTGGACTCGGATTATCGTGGTGGCGGTGGATATGTGGTAAAGGCAGTGGTGATGACGATGGTGGTATATGGCAGCGGTGATAACGATGGTGGTATATGACCGCGGTGATGACGATGGTGGCATATGGCAGCGGTGATGACGATGGTGGTATATGGCAGTGGTGATGACGATGGTAGTATATGGTAGCGGTGATAACAATGGTGCGGCGGTGGCGTGACAACTTGTGAACAGAACCCGAAACTCTAAAGGACTAGACACTAAGACCAGCAACTAGACACGATGATGCAACCGCAAATTCAACAATGCAAAACCCTAAAAAGATTATGCAAAGGCTCATATTGGTTCGGATATGATGAACTAACCCTAATTTTTTGGTTTTTTTCATGGACTGCAGGTATGAAGAGCAGACTCGACCTAAACTACGAAAAAATATAAAATCTCACTGAGCAACCTGGAAATCTGATACCACTTGATTGAGGTGAAGGTGTCCCGATGTTTCGATGAGATAGATATTGTTTTCTGTGGGAGTCGACTTTGACGATCCGACTACGAACGTGCGAAGACATCGCGCCTTAGCAATCGCTAAACCAAATTCCGAGGGTTAGTGACCACGCCGAAGCACGATCAACCTGACCACGAGGGTCTATTTCCTGCGAGCAAACGAAAAACAAGCAAGAAACTGAGATTGCGATCTGGATATTGCGAATAAAAGAGGAAAGCTTTATTAATGAAGGTGGGGTTCTGTGACGTCTTGTTCTGGTCGTTGGACACAAACGAAGTACGCGAAGTTGCAGCTATGGCGACCTTTTAATCTAAACAAAACCCAAAGTCTAAACGACGCCCTAAGGGCTGTATATCTGGAGGAAGAGGGGGAATTTCGTGGCCCTTGGAGGAGGGGTCCCAAACCAACCCTAACTCTTGTTTCCCCACACATACGGACTCTAAAAACAGCCTATACTTAAGTATTTCAAAAATACATGGGCCTGTCCCAATAATAAGGTGACGCATCACCTAGAATAGCCTTTGGACGAAATTTATGAAGTGGCATCTTGTATATTTCGTCCAAGGCTTCATGCACTCCTTATGGTGGCTTCAAAGTCCTGAAATCATCACTTGTAACTCCGTTCTTGATCCCCTTGTGCATGTGATGCGGAGCATCCCACGTTCATCCCCATGTACACTCCGACTACTCTCCAAGCCCCAAGAGGACATATGATGAGACCTCGAACATACGCCATTGGACACAAGGTGAACTCGCTCCTCTCCGAAGTTTCACTTTCTACATGTGAGACATGGCTACTACCTCCAACGTGTGTGCTATGCATGATTAGGTACTTAGAGGAAAGCCACGGAGCCACCACATCCAACGGACGAGCTAGCGAGGACGCCAAGTACAAGGACCAAGAGAAGAAGCTGCCAGAAATCCACAGCCACCGAACGACCAGTCTGGACAGGACGTCCCACGCCTAGAGACTTCACTAGCCAGCCCAAGTCCCAGCCAGCGAGACCTACAACGGTCGGACGATCGACGCTGACCAGACGTCTGTCATCCTCCAGCACCCGGACGACCGGCCCCATCCGGAAATCCGACGATGGCTTTCCTGAGCCAAAACGCTGGACGTCCAACAAGTACCCGACGTCCGGACCCTCGCGAGCCACCGGACGTCCCGTACCTGTCGGACGTCCGACGCCTGTTTGTGCACAGTGTATCGGGCCGAGCCCATGTATCCGAACGCCCTCACTTACCCCTTCGTGGCCCTAGACTATATATACTACTCCACCTCCACCATTTGAGGGTTAGCATTGGTTTAGCTCATATTTAGAGATAGAGCTTTGCTCATCCACATCGGATCTACTCCACGAGAGAGACCCCGGCCTCTACAGAGAAGATCCCTTTGGATTCAAGACCTCCTTGTGGAGAAGAACATCAAGACCTCCTCACGGAGAAGACTGGCTACCTTTGTATTGTCCGTTGTTGACTTGGGATCTTGTATCTTCCTTTGTGTTCATGGATCCAGCGCATGTGTGATCTTTCTTGTTGGTTTGAGTGTTCTCTTGTGTTTCCCTCGTGATTTTCCCCTCGTTTCCCTCCTCGTGTTCTTCGTGTTCATCGCGGGATCCGCTCCTTTCGTGAAAGATCGGGCCACTAGGGTTCTATCCTACATCATCTTGGTATCATGAGCCACGTTGATCACGATTTCTGAGCCTCCCCTCATTGTTTTCTAACCTAATTTCGTTGTGTTCTTCCCCAATTTCGAAAATCCCCACCAAAAATAGCCCCAATTTTTTTTGTGATTTGTTGGTTTGACGAAGTTTTGTTGATTTTGATCCATGGATTTGCTTGGTTTCGAGTGGATCTAGCATTTCCCCAAGTTTCCCCATCTTTCATCCACGAAATCTCATCAATTTTGACCCCCAAATCCCCAATTTTGACCCCGACCCACCGGACGACCGACACTTTACGAACGTCCAGAGCACCAGGAAACACCGGACGTCCGACCTTTTCCAGATGACCGGAACCCCTAACCCGAGCCTAATTTACGGATTTCCGAGCCCGCCGGGACGTCCGGCCCCCGGACATCCGACCTTGTTCGGACGTCCGTAACCTGTAGTTTCAGATTTAAACTGATTTTTGTTTTGGCCATAACTAATTCATCCGGAGTCCGATTTTCGCATTCTTTAGCTCATTGAAAAGCTCTTGACATCCCCCTTCCCACAAAAATACCACTAACATCTTTGGACTCCATCAAATTTTGACAATTTTGGCATCTTTGCGTAGGACTTCCACCACATCATCCGCTACTCCACCACCGACTTCTGCAACCTAACCAATATTGATCCCCATCGCATTAGTGGTTGCTTGAGGAGTTATTTGGGTCTCCTAAGGTGTCTAGTCTACTTAGGGACGGTTGCGTCTTCATCAACCACCACAACCACAATAACTTCCGCATAGGCTTGCCCACCATACACTTCCGCCACCCCAACTTAACCCAATTTTGTTTGTGTTGTGAGTTGTGTCTCCTAAGGTGTTTCGGCTACTTAGGGACCGTGCTTTCAACTCCGACACCCGTGTATAGTCCACCACCATACCCTCCATTTCTGCATTGCCTACTCGCACAACCCATCATTGCATTTCCGCAATCCCATTGAGCTTCCGCAACCATTTCCACATTTCCTACTCGCACAACCCATTATTGCATTTCCGCAATCCCATTGAGCTTCTGCAACCACCACCGCATTCCTACTACCATTTGACATTTGAGATTTTGAGTTTGTGGTTTTTCCGTTTCCTAAGGTGTTTCGGCTACTTAGGGATGAGTCTCCATCCTCTTGGTATCTACATCAAGAACACCGCCACTCATCATCGCCAAGGGCAGTAACCTCCATATCATCTAGGTATCATGGTATTCCTCCATTGTATATTCCCTTGCCATTGCATTGTTAACCCCTAGCCCATTTTGTGTCACTTGCCTATCGAGACTAGCCATTTGAGTATTGCCGGCAATGTTACTTGTGCACATTAGTGTCATCGAACTGTACCTTCCATTACATACATACCATACCATATCGGTATCATCTTGGTATCATATCATCCTTTGTGCCACAAGTTTGTTCCCGCATATATACAATTGCTATCTTGGTTTGTGAATTGTGCAAAAGTGGCCATACAAAAAAAGAAGAATAAGCTTTTAAGCAAAGAAAAAGAGTGAGCAAAAAGCTTGTAAGCAAGTGCCATAGCATCATACCACATTGCATAAGATTGTCATATCCGATCATCTTGGATCACCTTGTCAGAAACACCGGGAACCATACATACATAGCATACTTCGGATAGAAAGTTATCCATATTGCATCTTATAGGTTGTGCACAAGTGTCGTATCCGCCTATTGAGAAATCGTGCTAGCGTCTCTATTGAGTTGTGCAACACGAGCATTTTCCGTGGATTCCACATTTTGTGCTCATCCTTGGTTGCATGACCCCATTTATCTATCTGTGTGTGTGCTTCCATCTGCCACATATTGCTATTGGTCTACTTGTTTCACTTGCGAATTTGTGAATCTCTTTCAACATTATTGACTCTGGCTAACATTTCGCATCACATTTTTGTGCCACTATCCTCACTGAGCTCCACCATAAGCCTTATTTGTGTAGGTGTGAGAAACCGACAAGAATTGGTACTAATTGTGCTATTTCCTTGTCCACATCGGAGTGATCATTGATCCACTTTCAACTTCGGTCAAGGTACATTTGGTATTCGTTGTTCTCTTTATACCACTCACATTTTTCTCTTGGAGTGATGGATAGGCAAGGCATTTCATCTCCGGTCTTGCACAACAACGATGACGTGAACAACTACATCACCAAAGCGTCAATCTTCTATCTACAACGACAAATGCAAGGCGCACAATCAAGATTGCGAGAGTGCATCGAGAACCTCTCCATCAACATTTGTCTCTCCGAAGAAAGGAAAAGGTACTACATCGACAACAAGCTTTCCGCACAAAAGGAGGAGCAAGATGCAAGGATGGAGGAGATTCGGACCTTGTTGATCAACCGTTCTCCCCCTTCATCATCCTCAAGGTGGCGACGTTCAAGTCACAAGTCTTCGGAGCGCAAAAATGATGCAAGAGCAAGTCGTCTACGTCCAGATCTCCATGGCGACCACCATCACGTTCATGATCCACCTCATCATGAAGGGCAAGTCACCTCCAAGCATCATGTGCATGAAGACGACGAACGACATCTACTACGAGCTCAAGGATGACAACGCCAACATCATCATGACGATGCTCACCAAGCACAAATGCGCAAGTCCCAACAAGCCCTACTTCACGCCAAGTCCACGCTTCATGAGAAAAAGAGAAAACCGCGAGACGACCACAACCAAGACGGCGCTATAGGTACTTCCACCACAACTTCGGCATCTTCTCCAAGTGCTATCAAGGCATCTTCGCCTTTGGACGTACGACATCTTCGCCTACTTCCCACGAGTTCGCCTACATCGACATCTTCACCAACGAGGCAAACACCAACGAGCGAGGGCGACACTTCCATCTTCGGAACCCCCCCAAGGAAGATGGCCGAGCATGGGACATTCCCTTCGGTCATGGAAATGAGCTATGAGGTGCCACATCATATGGACCACCAACAACAAGACGGTGACAAGAAAGTCGACCAAGGGCCATCCCCTTCGACCACGGCGGCGAGCATGAACCTCTTCAACAACATGAAGACGGTGCCCATATTGGACTCATACTCCGAGTCAAGCTACGAGACCGCACATGAGACCTTATCTTTGGTCTCGGAGGAGAGTGATGATGTGCCATCTTTGGCCTTCATCCCCGGCTACAACAACGACATGATTGAACATGGAGACGTTTGCACCTACATCTCTCAGACAGCCACATATGATGAGATGCCCCAATTGCCATGTGAGGAGAGCCACCACCCCATGAGTGAGATGAGTGACTCCACCATATATGACATTGAGTGCATTTCCTATGAGAGGACGAGTGTGACCACCACCAGCCCCACACTTGAGAGCATTCCACACATCATGTGTGAGGTTGAGAGCCATTTGAGTGACTCCACCAACCATAGGAGTGAGAGCATCCAAGAGGGAGTGAGTGAGGCACAACACTTAGTGAGTGAGGTACTTAACACGGCATGTGAGGCCACTATGATTTCTAATGACCTAACCTCTACAACGAGTGTGTTTTCTTCTTTGGTGCTAGGTCTCCTACATGACGACATGCCTCTCCTCGACGAGTCCATACCCCCAATGGATACAACGATGGACATCGTGGACTATGATACACCCCCACATGGTTCCATCAAGATGAAGATGACCATGACTTGGTCTTCGACACCTCACCTACACCACATGAGTGATTCTCCAAAGGTAACATAGGTGATGGTGCTTCTCTTGTTCCACTAGTGGACTATTTTATGAATGATTGCTTGCATGATGTTGACACACCTATTCCTACGCTTCATGCTAGTGCGGCTTCTTCATGTCATGACTTACCTATTTATGATAAATATGATGATGAGCATGTTGGTTTGCCTCGTTGTGATGCTATGCTCCATAGGATATCATGTGAAAACTCTATTGGTCACATCATGTTTGATAATCCTTTGAACTTGTCATATGCTATGAATGATATCTCCCATATCGCATCATTTCAATCTCAACATAGTAGCTATGCATGCCCCATTCAAATAAATCCCATTTGCAATTATGGCATAGATGACGAGATGATGGTCATTGGCTTTTGTTTTTCATGTGATGATATTGCCATGCTTCCTTTACATGATTTGCGCAATTCATCCACTATGCCATGCCATGCTCACAATGTTAAAAATATGCATTGTTTTGGATGTTGTCAATATTCTTCATGTGATGTTTCTACTAATGATCATGAGGAGACCCCCATAGTTTCCTCATACATATTAGGAGATTTTGATGCATTCCATACTTTGCATATTCTCATAATTGCTTGCACCATATGCATTCCATGAATAACAATGCTATACATATTTCCCATGATGCATTACACAATTTGAGTCTCCATTATGGTTTACATAACAACAAACCTATCATGATGGATGACATGTTTCTATATCACGCATCTCATTTATTCGAGCATTGGATATTTTGTGCTAACCAATACAAGCACGTGCACATCATGATGGATGATGTGTACATCTACCACGCACACACAATTTTCCCTTTGTCTTTGTTTTGTGTAGGTACTCCCGTATACTCGTCAACCTCTCAATCCCAAGAGTTGACGAAACGAGCTCTTGAGAGCAAAGATGACTTGGGATCCCGTGGACTATCCTTACCACCATTCCTTTCGCGTAACGACTACGCTCATCTCTCTCACTTGGCTCTCACATGGCTATGGGCAATATACCGCTTGCCGCTTCATGCTCAGTTTACCTTGTTCACTTTGCATGCTATGCTTACTTCTATGCCTTTGCCATGCAATTGTGACCCTTGCGTGCATCTACCAATGCTTCACCATTATGCTACTCCTATGTGTATTTGCATGCTTGGTGGAGATCCTTGTTGCTATTGCCATGTTTATCATGTGCCTCATGCTATTGATGCTATTTTGCTCATTTCCTCCTTTCATGATTGTGCTATGTCATGTGAATTATTCATACACACTATTTACACCCATGTCATGCTTGCATTGATTCCCTCTAGTATGTTGCATCTTCGCACTACTAGCTCACACCACTTGATTGCTATGATTGCTTGCTTTGTCGCATCACCCATGTTCCATTCTTACTTTCTTTCTTGGGTTGATGACGTATATGTTCATGCCTCTCACATGATATATTTTGTTCATTGTCGCTTGCCTCCAATTGTTATGCTTATTGATCATGGAGAGTTGGGCACTTTACTTGTGATGCATGCTTGTTTGATTGAGCCTATTGCATTTTGTTGTTCTCGCATCATATGCCTCCATACTATGAAATGCTCCCTTGTCCTTTCTTATGATGAGCATGATGCATACACTTGTTGGGTATTTTACCACACGAATGATAGGTTTTGCATTTCCGCTAACCTCATTTGTTTTTCTGATTGTTTGTCATGTTCTTTCATTTTGAAGTATACACAACGCGATACCATCATGAGACAATTTGGTTATGTGAAGGCGTACATGATGAGCGACACCAACATTTACGACATTCTCATAAAGGTGAACTTCTTCCCTTTGAGCCATCCTCAATTCTGCATATTGGATGGGTCACTCTTTCGTTGTTGTCTCCTACTTGTTGTCTACATGATACATCTCACGAACGGAGGAGCGACATTAGAGATTGGCTCTATGGACCTTCACATTGAGGAGCACTCGGATTTATTGGATGCACCTTCGAACCTCCACTCATGCCACGACATCGAGCATTGGTACATCAACACCTCCATATTTGTTGACTGTGCTCACACATGTCATGCTCATTGGACATATCATACACATGACAAATTTGCATCTTATGCATGGATTGACTCATATTACGATTGCCTTGTTGCATCTTGTCTTTCTATGTCATCCATGATATATGAGCTTGTGCATTTCCTTAGCAAATTTGTTGTGATATACCTTGATGGCATATTCATACATCATGATCTTATTGCCTACCATCAATTGCATGATCACATCACACTGAGCATCCATTGCCATATTCATGCTATTGATAAACCGTCTCTCTATGACATCATTTTGCACCGAGGTTGCATTCATCATATTCCCGACACATTTGTGTGCACAATGAATGCTTCTGCTCCTATGAATGGTTTACATCTCATTTCATATCATCTTCCTAAGCTTCATGTGTTTCTTCACGAACAATATTGCCAAACGGAATCATGTTTACTTGATGGACACTTTGTGTGCCCTAACCATTGTATTTCCGAGTGTCACTTGTGTTTGCTATTTTTGCATGTCTATCACGCCGGAGACACCTTGGAGTACTTGGATTGTTCAATGCTTTCAACTCCATCCAACTACAAGTCCGTCCATGACATCCGTTTCCATGGTGATGAGGGTCACGATCCGAGGTCGGATGATGTAGGGAAGAACCCTGATCGCCTGATCTTTCAAGAAAGGAGCGGAATCCCGTGAAGGACACGAAGAACGCGAGGGGAAACACGAGGGGAAAACACAAAGAGGCACAAAGGGGAACACTCAAACCAACATGAATAACTCACACATGTGCTAGATGCTCGGATACAAAGAATGATACACGATCCACGGTCAACTAGGGACGATACAAGAGGCACAATCTTCTCCGTGAGGAGGTCTTGAGTTCTTCCCTAAAAGGGGTCTTGAATCCGCTTGGGGGATCTTCTCCGGTGGAGGCTCTAATCTCCATGGAGAAGGTAACCAAGTGGATGAGCAAAGCTCTCACACAAATATGAGCTAATCCTTTGCTAACCCTAGAAAGTTGGACGAGGTGGAGTATATATATTCTTAGTGCAAAAGAGGGGGGGTGAAGGGGTACATGGGCTGCGGCCCAACACATGGCAGCGCACAGGCGCCGGACATCCAGGGGTCACCGGTCGTCCGGAGGCTCGCGAGGGTCCGAACGTCCGGTGCCTGTCAAACGTCCGTAGATTCGGATCGGGTGGTCTTCGGTCGGACGTCCGTCGAGCGTCGGAAGTCTGTAGTTTTGGCTCGGGTGTGGAAGTGTCAGACGTCCAGTATGGGTCGGACGTCCGGAGCCTGGAGGTTGTCGGACATCCGGTCCTGGCCGCTCGTCCGGAGCCTGGAGCTTCTTCTTCATCACTTCTTCTTCTCCGTCTTCACGTCCATCTTCCTCTTCTTCTTCTCCTTGCTCCTTAGTTTCTCCATGGTACCTGAGTATGCATAATGTGTCCGTATGAGGTAGTAGCCATGTCTCGGGTGCATCGAAGTGGAAACGTGAGAGGAATGATGTCACCTCGGTTTCGAGAGCTCTTGCGCGTGCTCATGTCATGGGTCCACTAGGTACTTGGTGAGGCGATGGTAGGTCAATGGGTATGACCTTGGGATGCTCCGCATCATCTCCCCTCCCTTGGGGAAGATCCGTCCTCGGATCAAATTATTCATCACCATGGTAGGGAGAGAGATCTTTGATGTTCAAGGTGTCGCTCACGGAAAACATCGTGAAATTCCTGCAAAAGAGAAGACAACACTATAGGAAGAGTGTGATGGGTGTTAGCTTTTGGTGCCTCATCGTTGCACGAAAGGTCATAATGCATGACACTAGATGGGTTCCCACACACTTCTCTCATCTCACGTGTGGTGGCAAATAGAACGAAGTACTTCTTGTCGCTCATCGTGGAGTCGCTCAATTTGGGCTTGTGGCGCTCATCTCTTTGTGGTGGCTCACTCTCTCACTATGATCTCCATGATGGGTAGCTTGCATATTGGAGACAACTTGGCTTGGAGACATGGGACGAAGTACGTACTCCTGGCCCTTCATCTTGAAGATGTAGTGGTTTGTTCGGCCGTTGTGGATGACTCCTCTATCAAATTGCCATGGGCGTCCAAGGAGAAGGTGGCGAACGGTCATTGGAATGACGTCGCACTCCAAAGTGTCTTCATAGGCACCAATTTTGAAGGAGACTTGTACTTGATGCTCGACTTGGATAGTGCTGGAGTCTCTAAGCCATTGAACATTGTAGGGATGTGGGTGCTTCGTCTTGGGCAATTGGAGCTTGGAGCAAAGTTCTTCACTTGCGAGGTTATGACAACTCCCTCCATCGATGATGACCTTGATGGATCTTCCATTGATGCTGGCCTTGGTGTAGAATATGTGGCATCTTTGGTCTTCGTCTTGGTGATGTTGAAGAGTCAAGACCTTGGAGACAACGAGAGCGGGACATGAATTTCCGTCACAAACGACTTGATTCTCTTCTTCTTCGATCACACGCCGGTGCCTTGCCACTTGCTCAAGGGCTTTCATCTCCTCATCACTCATGGAGTCGTATGTACCATCATCGTTGAGGATCATGGTTCGCTTGTTGGTAAACTCGGATGACTTGTGGCCTTGGCCGCCGCATGTGAAGCATTTGAAGGAACTCGTGTTGACGGTCTCATCGGTGGGGATTGAGGATGATGAAGCTCTTGGCTTGAAGTTGCTCGTAGCAGGAGGATGACTTGGAGTTGACGGTGTTGGAGTCATTGAAGCTTGGTTGTTGGAGAAGCCGTATGACTTGGGTGAGAACTTGGCATACTTGAAATCATATTGCACTTGGTGTTCTGCTTTGGTAGCTTGATGCACTAGCTCGATGAGGTTCGAGTATGGTTGGAAGTCTGCAATCTTCTTGATAGGATGGTTGAGTCCGTTCAAGAAATGTGCCATAGTTTGCTCATCATGTTCCGTGACATTGGCTCGTATCATGGCAATCTCCATCTCCTTGTAGTACTCTTCAACGCTCTTGGTTCCTTGCTTGAGTAGTTGGAGTTTCTTGAAGAGGTCGCGGTTGTAGTAGGTAGGCACGAAGCATGCTCTCATGACATCCTTCATTTGCGCCCAAGTAGTGATGGGTGGTTCACCTCTTGCCTCTCGGCGCTCGATAACTTGTTCCTACCAAATGAGGACATAGTCTTGGAACTCAAGGGATGCCATCGCTGTTTTCTTCTCTTCATCATAGTTGTGCAAATGGAAGATCTTGTCAACTTTCAATGCCCATGATAGGTACTCTTCGGGATCATTGCTTCCGTTGAACTTGGGCATTGTGAACTTGAGCTTGCCGTAGCGTTGTTCTTCATTGTGCTGGGGTCGGGGATGATGACGCCCATGTTGTTGATGATTGTCAAGATCATGTTGCTCTTGGTGAGGAGGGTTGTCAACCTCATGCTGCTCTTGTCTTGGAGGACTTCCATTGTCTTCATGCTCTTGATGACCTTGATGTTCTTAGCGAGCTTGTGGAGGAGCTTGTCGAGCTCGAGGAGGAACTTGACGATGCACATGAGCTTGATAAATCCTGTCACGAACTTCTTCGCGAAGTGCTTCTACATGTTCATGAGCTTGTCGGCCTCGGTTGGCTACCGCTCCACTTGATTCTCGGAGGTCTTGTTGCGCCGCAAGTGCTTGAGCTTCACGGAGTTGTTGTTCTTGGCGTTGTGCTTTGGCATCTTGTGCATTTTGGTGTGGACGCGCTCACTCTTCCTCTTCATGTTGGCATTGTCGTTGCCGTTCTCGTGCTAGTGCAAAAGCCTCTTGGGTTTGACGTCGTCAGAGCTCTTGAGAGTCAGTGTCACGTAGAGGATTGAGGCTTGCTTGACGATCGTTGCGCGCGACATGGCGTAGAGTGTTTGATGTCGGTGTACTTGAGGCAGAAAGGGTGAAGTCGGAGTGTCGACTTGAGCGAGTTCTTCTTGATGAAGACGAAGTGGAAGAAGAGTGGTTGAGCAACAAAGCGCAAATTTCATCCATCCTTGTGTCATTCTCTTGCTTGTGATCGTCGAGCTTGTGGTCGAAGTAGTCCCTTGTACGTTGCTCGGAGAGTCACAAGTCGGCGGCGAGGTTGTCGATGCATTCACTCATAGCTTGTTGCTCTTGATGCAAATCACGTTGTGCACCAAAGAGGTGACTCTTGGTGATGTAGGAGTTCATGTCGTCGTAGTTCTCAATGAAGAGTGGGTTGGTAGAAGTACTTGGCCTATCCATCATTCCAAGATACACAATGTGAGTGGTAGAAAGAGAAGAACGAATACCAAATGTACCTTGACCGAAGTTGAAAGTGGATCGATGATCAATCCAATGTAGAATAAGGAAATAGCACAATTGGTACTAGCTCTTGTCGGTTTATCTCACCTACACAAGGAAAAGCTTATGGTGGAGCTTGGTTAGGATGGTGGCACAAAATTTGATGCAATTGTAAGTGAGCTTCAATAATGTTGGAAAAGATTCGCAAGATGCAATGTAACAAGTAGACCAAGCATATAATGTACACAGAAACACACACGCAAAAAGATAAGTGGGGTTGGGAAACCAAGGATGAACCAAAATGTGGAATCCATTAAAATGCTCTTGCTACACAACACTAGAGAGACGCTAGCACGATTGCACAATAGGCGGATACAAGAACTTGTGCACAACCTACTTAGCAAAAATGCAACGACTTCTATCCCAAGTATGTTCTATGCAAGGTGTTTCTATGATATGATCCAAGATGATCGAGTGTGACAATCTTAATGTTGTATGATGCTATGGTTCTTGCTTAAAAGCTCTTTGCTGATCTTTCGTCTTTGCTTAAAAGCTTGTTCGGCTTTTTGATGTTCGAGCTCTTTTCTTATGCGATGCTTCATGAACCAAGATAGAAATTATGTATGCGATGACAACTTTGTGACACAAGAGATGATACCAATATATGAAACAATGATGTATGTATGCTATGGGAAGTATGATCACTAATGTGCACAAGTCTCGTTGCCGGCAATACTCAATGGCTAGTCTCGATGGGTAAGCAACACAAAGGAATAAGGCTATGATGGCTATCAGTGTAATGGCAAGAGTGATATGTCCAATACCAAGATGAGGTTACTGTTCTTTGGTTCCACGTCCGTAAGCAATACCGAAGGACGGTGATCCAATCACGAATATCAAGATGTAGTCGAGGTGGTCGTTGTTCATGACGCGTCCGTGGAGAAGATGAGTGGCGGTGATGTTGATGTCGAACTGTACCTAGCTAGCCGAAACACGAAAGGATACTGAACCACAACTCAAATTCTCAAAACTTGAAGTGGCAACACGTGTCGGAGTGCGAAACGGGCCAAATGGTGGTGGTATGCGGAAGTGGTGATGGTGTATTGGTGGTGGGAGTGCGTATGCGGAAATGTGGGGTGGTGGTGGTGAGTACACTGAAAAAATTCAGTTTCGTTAGGGTCGGTTGGACGTCCGGGCAGGGCTAGTCGTCCGGTCGTCGGACGTCCGGGCTGGGTCGGACGTCCAGTGCCTGGGCGAATTTCGAACACGGGATGAAAAGCTAGGGTTCGAGGTGGAGATGGCGAAAATGGTCAAATCTGGAGGATTTTGTGGATGGAAAGGGTGGGGGAAGGGGGGAGGCTAGATCCACTCAAAACAAAGCAAATCCACGGATCCAAACCAACAAAATCTCAACACACTAACAAATCACAAAAAATTGGGGCTATTTTTGTTGGGGAATTTTCGAATTAGGACGACAAACAACAAAAACAAGGCTAGAAACACAACAGGGAGGCTCCGAAATCATGATCAACGTGGCTCATGATACCAAGATGATGTAGGGTAGAACCCGAATCGCCCGATCTTTCACGAAAGGAGCGGAATCCCGCGAAGAACACGAAGAACACGAGGGGAAACACGAGGGGAAAACACAAAGAGGCACAAAGAGGAACACTCAAACAAACATGAATAAGTCACACATGTCCTAGATCCTCGGATACAAAGAACGATACACGATCTAGGGTCTACTAGGGACGATACAAGAGGGATGATCTTCTCCGTGAGGAGGTCTTGAGTTCTTCCCTAAAAGGGGTCTTGAATCCTCTTGGGGATCTTCTCTGGTGGAGGCTCGAATCTCCGTGGAGAAGTTAACCAAGTGGATGAGCAAAGCTCTCACCCAAATATGAGCTAATCCTTTGCTAACCCAAGAAAGTTGGACGAGGTGGAGTATATATAGTCTTAGTGCAAAAGAGGGAGCAAAGGGGTACATGGGCTGCGGCCCAACACATGGCAGCGCACAGGCACCAGACGTCCGGGGGTCACCGGTCGTACGAAGGCTCGCGAGGGTCTAGACGTCCGGTGCCTGTCGGACGGCTGTAGATTCGGCTCAGGTTGTCTTCGGTCGGACGTCCGGTCGGGGTTGGTCGTCCGAGGAGCGTCGGTCGTCTGTGGAGCATCGGAAGTCCGTAGTTTTGGCTCGGGTGTGGAAGTGTCGGACGTCCAGTCTGGGTCGGACGTCCGAAGCCTGGAGGTCGTCGGACTTCCGGTCCTGGCCGGTCATCCGGATCCTGGAGCTTCTTCTTCATCACTTCTTCTTCTCCGTCTTCACGCCCATCTTCCTCTTCTTCTTCTCCTTGCTCCTTAGCTTCTCCATGGTACCTGAGTATGCACAATGTGTCCGTATGAGGTAGTAGCCATGTCTCAGGTGCATCGAAGTGGACACGTGAGAGGAGTGATGTCACCTCGGTTTCGAGAGCTCTTGCGTGTGCTTGTGTCATGGGTCCGCTAGGTACTTGGTGAGGCAATGGTAGGTCCATGGGGATGACCTTGGGATGCTATGCATCATCGGATCTTTGCCAAGGGGGGGAGATGATGCGGAGCATCCCACGTTCATCCCCATGTACCCTCCGACTACTCTCCAAGCCCCAAGAGAACATATGACGAGACCTCGAACATACGCCATTGGACACAAGGTGAACTCGCTCCTCTCCAAACTTTCACTTTCTACATGTGAGACATGGCTACTACCTCCAACATGTGTGCTATGCATGATCAGGTACTTAGAGGAAAGCCATGGAGCCACCACATCCAATGGACGAGCTAGCGAGGATGCCAAGTACAAGGACCAAGAGAAAAAGCTGCCAGAAATCTACAGCTACCGGACGACCGGTCTGGACCGGATGTCCGATGCCTGGAGACATCACCAGCCAGCCCAAGTCCCAGCCAGCGAGACCTACAGCGGTCTGACGACCGACGCTGACCGGACGTCCGACATCCTCCAGCGCCCGGACGACCGGCCCCGTCCGGAAATCCAACGATGGCTTTCCCGAGCCAAAACACCGGACGTCCGACAAGTACCGGATGACCGGACCCTCGTGAGCCACCGGACGTCCGGTACCCGTCGGACGTCCGACGCCTGTCTATGCATAGTGTATCGGGTCGAGCCCATGTATCCCTTCGCCCTCACTTACCCCTTCGGGGCCCTAGACTATATATACTCCTCCACCTCCACCATTTGAGGGTTAGCATTGGTTTAGCTCATATTTAGAGATAGAGCATTGCTCATCCACATCGGATCTACTCCACGAGAGAGACCGAGGCCTCTATGGAGAAGATCCCTTTGGATTCAAGACCTCCTTGCGGAGAAGAACATCAAGACCTCCTCACGAAGAAGACCGGCTACCTTTGTATCGTTCATTGTTGACTTGGGATCTTGTATCTTCCTTTGTGTTCATGGATCTAACGCATGTGTGATCATTCTTGGTTTTTTGAGTGTTCTCTTGTGTTTCCCTCGTGATTTTCCCCTCGTTTCCCTCCTCGTGTTCTTCGTGTTCATTGCGGGATCCGCTCCTTTCGTGAAAGATCGGGCCACTAGGGTTCTACCATACATCAACATGCTATCATCTCCATGCTTGAACTTGCTTCGAGGTTCATCTTTCTTGTCCAAGCTAGGCCCTTCATTTGTAAGCAAAACAAATGTATCCAATTTAGGCAGCATCATATTCTCATGAACATTAGAATCGTTACCAAGAAACAGAAGTACCTGATAATTCAATTGGCGTGCGCGAGCTCTAGTAATTGGTCCGGTATATATAACAGCAGGGGCTGTGGGTGTAACAATGGTATTGAGGTCCTCATCAAATTTGTTATACATTCTGATCATGAATCTTTGAAACACATTAAAACTCAAGCAAAAATGAACCGTAGACATGCTAAATGGGTTGAATTCATTGAGACTTTCCCTTATGTCATTAACACAAGAAGGGTGAAGAAAATATTATTGCTGATGCATTGTCTCGTCGTTATACTATGCTTTCACAACTTGACTTTAAAATATTTGGTTTGGAGACCATCAAAGATCAATATGTGCATGATGCTGAATTTAAAGATGTGTTGCAGAATTGTAAGCAAGGGAGAACTTGGAACAAGTTCGTTCTTAATGATGGATTTGTGTTTCGTGCTAACAAGCTATGCATTCCAGCTAGTTCCGTTCGTCTTTTATTGTTGCAAGAGGCGCATGGAGGAGGATTAATGGGACATTTTGGCATCAAGAAGACAGAGGATATACTTGCTACACATTTCTTTCGGCGAAAGATGAGACGGGATGTTGAGCGTTTTGTTGCTCGCTGCACTACATGTCAAAAAGCTAAGTCACGACTCAATCCTAATGGTTTATATATGCCTTTGCCTGTACCTAGTGTTCCTTGGGACGATATATCTATGAACTTTGTTTTAGGTTTACCTCAAACAAAGAAGGGGAGGGATAGCGTATTTGTTGTCATGGATAGATTTTCGAAAATGGCACACTTTATACCATGTCATAAAAGCGATGATGTTGTTAATGTTGCTGATTTGTTCTTTTGTGAAATTATTCACTTGCATGGTGTGCCAAATACTATTGTTTCGGATCGTGATACTAAATTTCTTAGCCACTTTTGGAGAAGTTTATGGGCTAAGTTGGGACTAAACTGCTTTTTAGTACTACTTGTCACCCCCAAACTGATGGACAAACTGAAGTAGTCAATAGAACATTGTCTACTATGCTTAGGGCTGTTTTTAAGAATAATAAGAAAATGTGGGAAGAATGCTTGCCTCATATTGAATTTGCTTATAATCGTTCATTGCATTCTACTACTAAGATGTGCCCTTTTGAAATTGTGTATGGTTTCCTACCTCGTGCACCTATTCATTTGTTCCCTCTTCCATCTTCGGAGAAGGTTAATTTTCATGCTAAAGAACATGTTTAATTGATTTTAAAAATGCATGAGTTAACTAAGGAAAACATTGAGTGTATGAATGCTAAATATAAACTTGCTGGAGATAAGGGTAGAAAACATGTTGGGTTTGCACCTGGAGATCTTGTTTGTTTACATTTTCTTAAGGATAGATTTCCTAATTTGTGCAAATCAAAGCTAATGCCACGTGCCGATGGTCCTTTTAAGGTGTTAGAGAAAATAAATGATAATGCATATATACTTGAACTGCTGGCAGATTTTGGGGTTAGTCCCACTTTTAACATTGCAGATTTGAAGCCATATTTGGGTGAGGAAGATGAACTTCTGCCGAGGACGACTTCATTTCAAGAAGGGGAGGATGATGAGGACATCAATACCATTGTTACACCCACAGCCCCTGCTGCAATACATACTGGACCAATTACTAGAGCTCGCGCATGCCAATTAAATTATCTGGTACTTACGTTTCTTGGTAATTATTCTAATGTTCATGAGAATATGATGCTGCCTAAATTGGATACATTTGTTTTGCTTACAAATGAAAGGCCTAGCGTGGATAAGAGGGATGAACACTGGAGCAAGACCAAGCATGGAGATGATGGCATGCGTAAGGGGATCCAGAACGGAGTTACAAGTGATGATTTCAGGACTTTGAAGGCACCATAAGGAGTGCATGAAGCCTTGGACGAAATATACAAGATGCCACTTCAAAATTTCATCCAAAGTCTATTCTAGGTGTTGCGTCACCTTATTATTGGGCCAGGCCCATGTATTTTCAAAATACTTAAGTATAGGCTGTTTTTAGAGTCCGTATGTGTGGGGAAACAAGAGTTAGGGTTGGTTTTGGACCCCTCCTCCAAGGGCCACGGAACCCCCCCCCCCTCTTCCTCCATATGTACCACCCTTAGGGTGTCGTTTAGACTTTGGGTTTTTTGTAGATTAAAGTTCGCCATAGCTGCAACTTCGCGTACTTCGTTTGTGTTCAACGACTAGACAAAGGCGTCATAGAATCCCACCTTGATTAATAAAGCTTTCCTCTTATATTCGCAATATCCAGATTGCAATCTCAGTTTCTTGCTCGTTCTTCGTTTGCCTGCAGGAAACAGACCTTCGTGGTCAGGTTGACCGTGCTCCGGCATGGTCAATAACCTCTTGGCATTGGTTTAGCGATTGCTAAGGCGCGACATCCTCGCATGTTCGTAGTCAGATCGTCAAAGTCGACTTCCTCCAAAACGATAGCCACCATCAAATCGAAAGACGGGACACCTTTGCCTCTATCACCCTAGATAGAAGGAATAGGGGGTCTATTTATAGTCTTACTGCAAAAGGGGACGAAGTGGGGGTAGATGGGCTGCGGCCCAACACATAACAGCACACAGGCGTCGGACGTCCGGGGGTCACCGGTCTTCCGGAGGTTCATGAGGGTCCGGACGTCTGGTGCCTGTCGGACGTCCATAGATTCGGCTCGAGTGGTCTTCAGTCAGACGTCCGGGGCGTCGGTCGTCTGTAGAGCTTCGGAAGTCCGTAGTATTTGCTCGGGTGTGGAAGTGTCGGTCGTCCTGAGAGGGCCGGACGTCCGGAGCCTGGAGGTCATCGGACGTTCGGGGTTCGTCGATCGTCCAGAGCCTGGGAACTTCGAGCAGTTCTTCTTCTTGTGCAATGGACTTGGTGTCCTCACCATCTTGTCCATGGCTTTCCTCCAAGCACCTGATCGCACATAGGGTTTCCACTTGACGTAGTAGCCAATGCTCATGCATGGAAGGTGGTAGTTCGGAGATGATGTAGGGTGGAACCCTATTCGGCCGATCTTTCACGAAAGGAGCGGGATCCCTCGAAGAACACGAAGAACACGGGGAAGAACAGAGAGAAATAACAAGGGGAAACACTCAAGAACAAGTCCAGTCACACATCCACTAGACAATCAAACACACAAGATACACAAGGTACATGAACAACAAAGGTAAAGATACAAGGTAAAGTTCATCTCCATGAGGAGGTCTTGAATCCACGAGGGGATCTTCCTATGAGGGGTCTTGAATCCAAGGTGGATCTTCTCCGAAGAGGGGCCACGGTCTCTCTCGTGGAGCAGATCTGTAATGGATGAGCAAAGCTTTATCTCTAAATGAGCTAGTACTTTGCTAACCCTCAAATGGAGGAGGCAGAGGAGTATATATAGTCTAGGGCCACAAAGGGGTAAGTGAGGGCAAAGGGATACAGGGCTCGGCCCGATACGCCGTGCACAGATAGGCGTCGGATGTCCGATGGGTACCGGACGTCCGGTGGCTCAGGACGGTCCAGACGTCTGGCGCGCGTCAGACGTCCACTGATTCTTCTCGGGACACGTGGTGCTGGTCGTCTGGTCGGCGTCGGTTGTCCGTCGTTTTTCTTCAGGATCGGTCGCATGGATTTCCGGTAAGCGTCGGACGTTCAGTTCCTGGGACTTGTCAGACGTTCAGTGAACGTCGATCATCCGGGTGCTTTAGAGTGTCGGACGTCTGGTGGCACGTCGGACGTCTGGCCGCTGTAGATTCTGCAGCTCCATCTTCTTTCGTCTTCGCTTCCACGCTTCCCTCGCGGATGGTGTAGTTGTACACTTGCGCTCGCACTCCTCCTCCTCGTCCGTACCGTTCCGACAATACCTATGCATGCACACGAGTGGAGTGTCAAGTAGTATAGCATCCTCGAAGGGTTCAAGTGAGAACGTGTAAAGGAGATGATTCACCTTTGTGTATGTGAAGTAGATGTCGCATGTGTCACTTGCCAAACGGACTCTTGACATGGTGATGTCCGTAGGATGCTCCGCATCAGGAGAGGTGTGAGTTCATCTTATCTTCGATAGCCTTTGCTCGGGCTCTTGTCATTGGTCCAAGTGGTGTCGTACGAGATGTAGGCAGGTCCATGGGGATGGACTTGGGATGCTCCGCATCACACTATGAGCTGTTCATTACGAAGGTACATGGTTTGCTACTATCCTGGTACTCTTTTTGTACTATCATTAGATAGTAATATTAGTGCTTTGCATGTGAATTTATTGGCAGGGTGGACCTACATTGGAGGTGCAGGACATGATTCAATGATTGGATGCTCAATTTCAGTGAAGAATTGGCGCTACATCTCAATTCACCTCTTCCAGCACTGTGAACATGGATATCCTTGTTTTGATGAAGAATTGGCACTATATTTCTGCTATGTACTAGCAAATCAATTCAGTACGAAATTTTCCAGGGCAAAACATGACAGTATCAAATTGTCCAGTGCAAAACATGACAGATGCTAAGCGGAAGAGACGTGTTTAAACCGAAAATACAAGGTGGGGTATATGTTTACTAGCTTCTTGATATTTGTGCAGACAGATGTCTGCCCATTGCTATTTGGCAAACAAACAAAGTGACTGCAATTTTGGTGGAACTGCACAAGAGAATAGTATAGTCACTGCATGCAGTGCCATTTGAAAATAGACACAGAAAGATTGGATAGTAACTTCATGGACTGCACAAAAGTAGTATTGTACTATTTATTGGCCAACACTATGTGCTTCATTGCTTTGGTCTGATTATACAATGGGCATCATTTTGCCTAAGCTAAAGTTTGTATTCCGAAAATAGTCTCACCGTGTGATCGAGAGAAGACCAAATCATATTGCAGTGGATGTTCCTCCATCATGTTTGGTTCATTCTCATGGTTCCAGTTGTTGGTGAAACCACTTACGTTTGCAAGAGGAATTGTAGACTTCACAACAAATTTGTCTTTCACTCTGTACCGAATGTTGGGAAAGAGAAGCATCCATGTTAGTAGGAAGAACAAATGGTTTTTTTAGACCTTTGCTTTTGTAGATACATGTTTGTATATCATATGTGAATCATTGAGATGCATTAACATGTTGATCTTATGTGATGTAGGGTGGAACCCTAATCGGCCGATCTTTCACAAAAGGAGCGGATCCCGTGAAGAACACGAGGAACACGAGGGGGAAAAGAGGGAAAACACAAGGGGAAACACAAGAGGAAACACTAAACCAACACGAATAAGTCACACATGTGCTAGATCCTTGAGTACATAAGGAAATATACACAATCCACGGACAACTAGGAACGATACAAGGGTAGCCGGTCTTCTCTGTGAGGAGGTCTTGAGTTCTTCCCTAAAAGTGGTCTTGAATCCGCTGGGGGAATCTTCTCTGGTGGAGGCTCGAATCTCCAAGGAGAAGGTGTCCACATGGATGGGCAAAGCTCTCAAACAAAATATGAGCTAATCCTTTGCTAACCCTATAAAGTAGGACGAGGAGGAGTATATATAGTCTAGGGGGGAGAAGGGGTACATGGGCCTTGACCCTTCACTGTGCGCAGACAGGGGAGGCCGGACATCCGGGTGTCGAGCCGGATGTCCGGGCTTTCACGCGAGGCCGGATGTCCGGGCTGAGGAGGCCGGATGTCCGAGCTGGAGCGGCTAGTTTGTTGCTCTCGGGTTCGAAGGGGTCCGGATTTCCAGGCAGAAGGCCGGATATCCGGGGGCTCGGGTAGGGCCGGATGTCTGGGCTGGCGAGGCCGGATGTCCGGGGCCTGTAGTGTCCTGGCGGCTGAGCGGCTGTGGTGGGTGAAGCTCCAGGGGCCGGACGTCCGGGGTCATGGCCGGATGTTCGGGGCCTGGGAGGTATACCTGGGGACTTGTACATCTTCATCCGTCCATTGGTTCTCTTCATCCGTGAACTTGGGGACTTGTACATCTTCATGTGCATCCTCGGGAGCGTCCTCTTGGTACCTGATCATGCACAACCACTCGTACATAGGTAGTAACCATGTCTCATGCATAGAAAGTGGAAGTTCAGAGAGGAGTGAGTTCACCTTATCTTCAATAGCCTTGGCTCGGGCTCCTGTCATTGGTCCAAGTCGTGTCATTGGAGGTTTAGGTGCGTCCATGAGGAGTAAACGTCGGACGTCCGGTCGCCCGGGCGCTGTATTGTGTCGGACGTCCAGTGGCACGTCGGACGTCCGACCGCTGTAGATTCTGCAGTTCCTTCTTCTTCCATCTTTGCTTCCACGCTTCCCTCGCAGATGGTGTAGTTGTACACTTGCGCTCGCACTCCTCCTCGTCCGTACCGTTCCAACAATACCTATGCATGCACACGAGTGGAGTGTCAAGTAGTATACCATCCTCGAAGGGGTCAAGTGAGCACGTGTAAAGGAGATGATTCACCTTTGTGTATGTGAAGTAGATGTCGCACGTGTCACTTGCCAAACGGACTCTTGACATGGTGATGTCCGTAGGATGCTCCGCATCATCTCCCCTCCCTTGGGAAAGATTCGACCTCGGATCGAAAACCAAATCACCATGGGAAAGACATGGCTTCGCCGTGTAGGAGTGGACGTTCACCAAGTAGTCATCATCTTCAAGCTTGAAGTGGGCACTCTCCAATGTCGCACCATCTTGGGATTCCTTCAAAAGGAGCAAAGACAACAAACACTTGGAAAAACAAATGTGTTTAGCATTAGTGCAAAACCAAGCATCCAAGAGGTGATTCACCAAACAAGTGTCGTCATCATGCGAAGCATATGGTTTGACAAAGGATAGTGACATGGCATGTAAGCACATAAATTGAGCACAAGCAAAGATATCATGGGGAGAAGCATGTGAATGTGAGGTAGTGATGCAAATATGTGTGACAAGAGAAGAAGCATCTTCCTCAAGTTCATAGCAATCATTCACAAATTGCTCAATGAAAGGTCTATGGTAGGCATAGGAATCATTCACAACACCAAATAAAATGAAGTGTCTAAACACATGTGTCAAGTGCAAGACAATCCAAGCATAATGTGCATTGGGTGTAGTGAATATCGTGTGGCACTCAACACAATAGAAAGAGCAATTGTTCATCATGTGTCAAGCAATCAAGGCAAGCATGTAGCAATCAATGAGACATGGCATATGTGAAGAAATGATATTGTTGGAACCAAGAATGTGATAGGAGCAAATAATCCAAGAATTGTATGCAACACACAAGGCATATATATCATGATGCATGGAATGGTAAAAATGACAAGTTGAAGCAAGATCTCTAACATGTGTGCAATCAAGTGGTCCAAGATGAACAATAAGTCTCATGGTGGAAGCAACACAAGTAGTATGATCCGCAATATCCATGCTCAAGAAAGATGTCACCTTGAAGGCGTGTCCTTGTGCATTCTTCACAATGCTGAAATGGTAGGAAAGGTATTGGAGAAGCGAGTCGTGGTCGAATGTATGAGGCTCGCTCTCAAGAGCTCGAATGGTCAAATCATGTGAAGCGGAAGTCAACACAAGGTCCAAGTATCATATACATGCACAAAAGAAAACAAAGAATGTATGTGCATGGTAGATAAACACACCATCCATCATGATGGTTCTCTTCTCTTGCACATAACCGTTAGAAGCACAAGTGCATGAATAATATGATGCAATAATGGCTATATTCATGGCACTAGGTATATGGTGGAAAGAGGTAAGACAACCATTCTTCACAAGAAATATATCATAATATCCAAATATATGTGAGAATGCTATGGGGGCAATCTCATTAGCAAGACTAAAATCATGGTTGCTCTCAGTACATGGAAAATCATCTAGCATGAGAGAGGCAACATATGGAGATATATGACTGCAATCAATAATAATCATGTGCAAAGAACGACAATGGTTGTCATCAACCGCATGAAATGACCAAGTATGAATCATCGATGATGCGACAAGGCAAGCAATCATACTAATCAAGTTGTGCAAACTAGTGGCGCGAAGATGCAACACACTAGAGTAAATCATGGAAATCATGTCATGTGAGAAAATAATATGCATAGATAATGCACATGGCGTATCGCAAGCGCGAACACAAAGCAAGATCATAGTATCATCATAGGCACGGGGCACAAAGCAAACATGGCAATAACAAGTCATATCTCCACCAAGCTTCCAAATACACATACAAGTATGAGAATCAATCATCATGTGTAATGCAAAGCATGGGCTACAAATGCATGGCAAAGGTATAGGAATGAGCATATCATGCAAAGTGAACATGGCAAAATGGGAAAAGGATATATAATGGAGAAAAACCCATAGCAAAGTGAGGGCCATGTAGAAGAAATGCGCGAAGTCTTTGCGTGAAGAGAGAGGTGGGAAAGACACTCCATGGGATCCGAAGTCATCATTGCTCTCTAGAGCTCGTTTTTTCAACTCGTGGGATTGCGAGGTTGACAGGAATTCATGGGTACCTACACAAAAGCGACACAAATGAAAGAGATTGTGTGTGTGGTAAATGTACACATCATCCATCATGATGTGTATGTGCACATGAAAGTTAGCACAAGATAAGCATCGCTCAAAGAAATTTGATGCATGGTACAAGAACATGTCATCCATCATGAAATAATAGTTATTGTGTATAACATGATGGGGATGCAAATTGAACATACAAGTATAAGGAACAACAATAGCATTTTTATTCATGGGGAGCATATTGTGCACACAAGTATTGGGGTCATGCAATGAATGGGATGAATCAAAATCTCCTAAGATGTATAAGGAAACTATGGGGGTCTCCTCATGAGCAATATGAGAAACATCATATGGAGAAAATGGACAACATCCAAAACAATGCATATCCGAAGGTAGGTGGTCATGTCATGGCATATGAGATACATGATGCAAAGGGAGCATATCAATATCATCACATGAAAAACAAATACCAATAACCATGGGCTTGTCATCTATGCCATAAGTGCAAATTGGGTTAATCTTAATGGCATATGCATAGTCACTATGAAGAGATTGCAAATATTACATGTGGTCGATCTCATGCATAGCATATGACAAGTCAAACGGGTTGTCAAACATGATGTGACCTAAAGAATTGTCACAAGAAATCTTATGTAACATGGCATCACAACTAATAGACTCCACATGGCAATAATCATACTCAACATTAATGGGAAATCATCGCATGGGGAAATCATACTAGCATGAAGCATGTCAATAGGGGGAGCAACATCACGCAAGCAATTAATGTCATGAATGTCCACTAGTGGGACTAGAGCATCACCTTCACCTATGTTACCTTGTTCATTACACTCAAGTGCTGTAGGTGAGGTGGGTAAGATCAAATAGTGGTCATCATCATCAACTTGATGGAACCATGTGGGGGTGCATCATATGCCACCATGGCCATCATCTTGTCCAAAGGAAGGACGAAGCCGTCGAGGATCGGCGCGTCATCATATATGGGACCTAGCACCAAATGAGAAGACACAATAGAGGTAGACGTCAAGTTGTTAGAAATGGAAATGGCCTCACGAGACATATCAACTATCACACTCTCTCTATGTGGTGGTTCACTCACTCCCTCAAGGTAGGTGCACTCAATCTCACGTATGGTGGAGTCACTCATCTCAAGTGGTGGGGGTTGTGGCTGTCCTCACATGGGAATTGGGGCAACTCGTCATATATGGGGCAACTGGTGAAGTCACTCTCACTCTCAATATGGTGGCACAAGTCACTAAAGTCAACATATGTCGCCATGGTCGAAGGGAAAATCCCATGCTCAACCATCTCGTTGTCGCCGCCATTGATGAAGGTCGAAGATGGCACACCATCACTCTCGCCGCCTAAGATGGAAGCATCCTCCGTGCTCGTCACCATGTCGCATGCCTCCAAAGCTTGGTCCTTGAGGGTCTCCGTAGTTGTACTTGTCGCCGCACCCTCCTGAAAAAGAGTCATGGTAGACTCGGCATTGTCAATGCCACAAAAAGGTATGTCGGTGAAGTTGAAATTGGGATCATCGTCTTGGATCTCGTCGGGCTTGGACATCATGGTGGTACTAGCCTCATGCTCGTTGTCTTGGAGCTTGGTCTTAGAGAAGTGTGCTTGGGGTCGAGAAGCCTTGGCCTTCATGAGTTCTTGTTCCGCCTTGAGAGCACCAATGTAGTTGTCGTCGAGGGACTTGTAGTTCTCGAGGAAGATCATTTTGGAGATGTCGTTGTGCAATCCCATCATGAAGTGGAACTTGATCGAAATGGGGTCGTCCACACCAGCTCGTCGCAAGGATTTCTTCATCTCCTTGAAGTACTCGTTGATGAACTTGGATCCTTGGATGGTGTTCTCCAATTGGCGTTGAAGTTGATCCGTGTAGGTTGGAGGCACGAACTCTCACCGCAAATCTATCTTTGTCTTGGGCCAACTCATGTCGTGGGTCTCCGAAGGTGCGTGAAGCCACCATGTGGATGCGTAGTCGTGGAAGTTCCTTGTGGCGCACTTTACTTGATCTTCGGGAGGAACATGATGTAGCTTGAGGTAGTCGCCCATCAAACGTTCCCACTCGAGATACTCCTCGGGTTCTAGAGTTCCATAGAAAGGAATCTCATGGTTGATGTCGAGGTCGTAGTAGCTCGTGGAAGTCGTGGACTTGAGCTTGGGGAGCTTCTCTTGAGCGTAGTCTTGAGGTGCTTGTTGGCGAAGATGTCGTATATCCGAAGGCAAAGATTCCTTGAAGTCGCTTGGTAAAGATGCCAAGGGAGATGGTGAAGTCGTTGAGCGATTGTTGGTGTTGAGCTCTTGACCTTCACGTTCGTGGTGGTGATGGTGTCGATGCCGATGTGACCTTGCCGGAGATGGTAGCTTGGAAGCATATGTACTTGAGCGTCTTCTCGAAGATGAGGAAGATCGCTTGTAGGACTTGATGAGGGCTTTGCTCTCATCCATTTGAGCTTGCATCTTGGCTTCGGTAGAGTTATTCGTGGCATCGAACTCGTCGTTGCTGTTGTAGACCGAAGATGAAATGCCTTGCCTATTGAGGGAGTCCTGGATTAGGGGGTGTTCGGGTAGCCGGACTATACCTTCAGCCGCACTCATGGACTATGAAGATACACGATTGAAGACTTCGTCCCATGTCTGGATGGGACTTTCCTTGGCGTGGAAGGCAAGCCTGGCGATGCGGATATTCAAGATCTCCTACCATTGTAACCGACTCTTTGTAACCCTAACCCTATCCGGTGTCTATATAAACCGGGGGGTTGTAGTCCGTAGGCAATCAACTCCATACACAACAATCATACCATAGATCTACTCTTGTACTACCCATATCATCAATATTAATCAAGCAGGAGTAGGGTATTACCTCCATCGAGAGGTCCCGAACCTGGGTAAAACAAAGTGTCCCCTATCTCCTGTTACCATCCGGCCTAGACGCACAGTTCGGGACCCCCTACCCGAGATCCGCCGGTTTTGACACCGACATTGGTACTTTCATTGAGAGTTCCTCTATGTCGTCGCTTTTAGGCCCGATGGCTCCTTCGATCATCAACAACGATGCAGTCCAGGGTGAGACTTCTCTCCCCGGACAGATCTTCGTCTTCGGCGGCTTCGCATTGCGGGCCAATTCGCTTGGCCACCTTGAGCAGATCGAAAGCTACGCCCCTGGCCATCAGGTCAGGTTTGGAAGCATAAACTACACGGCTAACATCCGCGGGGACTTGATCTTCGACGGATTCGAGCCACAGCCAAGCGTGCCGCACTGTCTCGATGGGCATGATATAGCTCTGCCACCGAACAGCGCCTCGGAGGCCACGCACGAATCGGTTCCAACCATTGATTCGGAGCCCACTGCACCGATCGAGGATCGGCGGTTGGACGCTGCCTCAGGGGCTGTGATCTCAGAGGCGATTGAGCCGAACTCCAGCCCCGCACTCCGCATGGCCCGTGACTCCGAGGAGCCAGATTCTTCTCCGAGCTCCGAGCCCCCCGCACCCCTGCCGATCGAATCCGATCGGGCGCCGATCATGGAAGAAGCTTTAGATTGCTTCAAGGAAGTTGGACTGCTGCAGTTCATTACTGATGAAGAGCATTGGAATGAAGAGCTGCTGCTTCAATTCTATGCCACACTTCACATCAGAGGGTACAGCAGAGATCCGAAGACTTGGGTCCTGGAGTGGATGACTGGCAACGTTCATCATGAAGCCAATGCATTTGACATCACCGAGCTCACTGGCTTGCCCACTCCTGGCGATCTCTTCGAGCAAGGCTGTCAGCTGCATGCTGAAGCTATTGAGAGCATCTTTCAGCGGCCAGAACCTAATATGAGTCAGATGCTCAGCATGATGAAGCCATTGCCCCAAGATGCTGCTTATCCCACAGAGTTCTTCGTTGAAGACCTTGAGTACCTGCCAAGAACCATCTATCACATCATCAGGCGAACTCTCTGGCCTATCAAAGGGCACTCTCCAAATGCCAAGCTTCAGGGTGAAATGAAGACTTTTGTCTTCTATATACTTCATGGCAAATGCTTCAATGCACAGGACTTCTTCCTACGCCAACTTGCTGCATCAGACATTGATCTGTTTGGTTTGAAGTTCTACGCCCCTTGGGTCATGCGGCTGATCAGGCTACACTCCGCCATCTCGTTTTAGCCCTCAGCCCGCAACCATCAGATCTTCTTGCCTGACGTGGACATGTCTACTGAAGCCATATATTCTGAGCCTACCAAGCAACCTCTAAGTCTTCAGAATGCAGAACATCAGAGTTTTACTCAGAACGTTGAAGGCATTGAAGCAGTTTCTCGGGTGTATCCTTTGGCTGGCACTACACATGCACCACACCCTGCTTCCACTGAAGCCATTGACAGTGCCACTGCTCCAAGACCCAAGAAGCGCACTCGTGTTCTCAACGACCGAGAGCTTCTTGTGGCTCTACATCAGAAACAGGATAGGCATCATGACTGGCTGAAGCGTCAGATGAAAAGCCTCTTGGTGGATGTTAATCGCACTCGAAATCTTGCCACCAAGAATGCTTTCGTTGCCCATGAAATCTGTCGCCGCACATGGAAAGGGCTCACGATGATGTGTTCTGAAGCTAATCTTCAAGAGGATGGCTTCTCTGAGAGATTCAAGTTTGACTCCACACCTCCTCGAAGGGCTGTGCTGCTAGGAACTCCATCCCTTGAAGACTCTGAGTTCTCTTCCTCTGCTGCCATAGTGACTGCCAGAATTATTGAGGAAGAAGACGATGCTACTTCACCGCCACCTCCTTCAGCACCTCCAAGCTCTTCTGCACCGCCAAACAACACCAACAACCCTGCTACTTCACCTACTCCTCATGGGAACGAGTAGAGGCTCTATGTCTTCAAACCTTTTTGGTCATTACTGACAAAAGGGGGAGAAGCATATGAGATTGATAGTCTTCAAGCGGGTCCATATGGTCGGGTGCTTTATATTTTGCTTCGTGCTTACAACTCTCGTTTTTGCTACATTTGGTTCTTATGAGTTGTAACACTTAAACTAGATGGTCGTCTGCTACTTATTTGCCACCTTGTTTTGCGAAGATAAATTCCGCATGTGCGATGATAAATTACGCACTTAGCTCATTCTGCAGACGTCCATTTTCCATTATGCATGTCATTATCTTCATATACTTTCACATGCATAGTGGATTGTCATCATAAGTTGAAGTGTATCTCCACAAGTACAACCTGCCATGTGCATTTGCATTCCAAAAGCAAATTAACTTATATGCACATCTTCAAGGGGAGCCCTTGCAACTTATGAAGACAATTCCTTATCCTTTACAATTTCACAGATTATATTCCCTGTTGAAAACTTCAACTAGTTTGTCATCAATCACCAAAAAGGGGGAGATTGTAAGTGCTTCTAGTGCCACCCCTAGTTGGTTTTGGAGTATTGACGACAAATCTAGTTGAGGGACTAATGTGTTTGTGAGAATTGCAGGATAACACAGGTAGAAGTCCCTCATTGATTCGGTTTTACTACCAGAGATGACCCCTAAAAATGTATGAAGACATTGAAGTCAAAGGTGGTATATGAAGATATTCACATTGAAGACTATGACAAGAGAAGACACTATATGAAGCCTATGGAGCTCGAAGACTTAGATCTTTCGTAGTTCTTTTTCTTTCGTGTTGAGTCATAGGAACCACCGTACTGTTAAGTGGGGTCCAAGAGAACCAGTCAGAATGACTGAAGTGATGCCTAAACCAAAAACCTATGTCTTCGAGTGAAGACTATGAGAGCGAATTTTGTCCAGAGTCGGACAAGTTAGCTTTGCTTGTAGCCCAAGTAAAGTTGCCGTGTGAGTTTGAAATCTGACCGTTGGAACACGTGTCAGTTCCTTAGTGACCCAGGTCATTTCGGACAAATCAGGTCGGGTTGCCAAGTGGCTATAAATAGCCCACCCCCTACAACCATAAACGGTTGGCTGCTCAGATTTCAGTGCACGGCTTTTGTCGTTTGAGAGCAACCCACCTCGAAGCCTTTGAGAGAGAATTCCTTGCGAGGATAAAGCCCTAACCACCAGAGCCAGAGAGAATTGGGCATCACTTAAGTTTTCTTGTCTGTGTGATCTGAACACTTATTACATTTGAGGACTGTGCATCTTCCAGCTGGTTAGGCGTCGTGTTCTGAGCATCCAAGAGACATTGTGGATTGCCGGTGAACGAAGTCTGTGAAGGTTTGGAAGTCTACCTTGAAGACTTACCAGAGTGATTGGGCGAGGTCTATGTGACCTTAGCTCAAGGAGAATACGATGAGGACTGGATGTCCTGAGCTGCGTGTTCAGGACTGGGTGTCCGGGACTGTGTGTTCTAAGGTTTAAATACCTAGCCGCTCCAACCAGACGTACAGTTGTCATAGCAACTGGAACTGGTCCAACAAATCATTGTCTTCAACGAGTCACTTGTTTCATCTTCACTACCCTTTACTTACTGTTACTCCTTGTGAAGTCATTGTATGTTTACACTATCATTTGTCTTCACTGAGTGACTGCGTGTCCTGTTTGGCTTCACAATATCTTCCTACCTGATCCTTACTACCTAGCTGCAATTAGTCTTTGTGCTTTCACTTCATTGAATACTTGACTATGGTTTGCCTAGTGTAGTCTACCTTCCGCTACATGGTAATAGGTTTAATTTTATCGTTTGTCTTCAAAACTTCTATGTTCTGATGACTTTCATAAAAATCGCCTATTCACCCCCCCTCTAGTCGATATAACGCACTTTCAACCAGCACCTGTAGGGCGCTGGAAGGCCACCTCGTCATATGACATATATATGGTGGATACTCCAAAAGATGGAGATGGCGATGGAACAGTGGGGGATGACGCCCCCAAAAACAGCAAAAGCACCGGCGTCAGTGGCGCCGCTCTAAATCCCGCCAAAGCAAAAACGGTGATTCCGGCATGGGAGATAATACTACCCCGGATAGCGCCGAAGAACACCCACCTCAGCAAAATTCGGCACAGGAAGATGGAGAAACCAACCCTCATGAAAGAGTGGCAGACCGAGAGGTCGAGGATGATAACTATACGCCTCCCTCCGAAGACGAGGCTAGCCTCGATGACGATGAATTCGTCATACCATCAGACCCCGCCGAACAAGAGCGTTTTAAACGCAGGCTTTTAGCCACGGCAAGCAGCCTCAAGAAAAAGCGGCAACAGCTTAGAGCTGCCCAAGAATTGCTAGCTGACAGATGGACTGAAGACCTTGCGGCGGAAGAGTATGAACTCAAACACCCCTCCAAGAGTTACCCGAAGCACAGGCCGATACCCCGATCAGAGGAGGAAGCGCCTACATCACCAGCGCATGACATGGCAGACCGGCCACCTCGCGGCCGCGACAGAGAGGCCTCTCAGCCCTCCACCCAAACCATGCCCCGACGCCGCTCAACTAAGGCACGGGAAAATGCGCCCGACCTGCGAGACATACTGGAGGATAAGGCAATACAAACAAGATCGATCTACGGATCGCACAGGCGCCCTACAGCATGTGACAATGATCTTCACTCTAGATACAACAAATCCAGCCGGGCCGAACACAATAGACATAGCTCTTCCAAGCTGTGTCGTGATATAGCCCAGTATAGAGGCGCCGCACACCCGCTATGCTTCACGAATGAAGTAATGGATCATAAAATCCCAGAGGGTTTCAAACCCGTAAACATTGAATCATACGATGGCACAACAGATCCGGCGGTATGGATCGAGGATTATCTCCTTCACATCCACATGGCACGCGGCGATGATCTACACGCCATCAAATACCTGCCGCTCAAACTTAAAGGACCGGCCCGGCATTGGCTTAACAGCTTGCCAGCAGACTCAATCGGTTCTTGGGAGGACCTGGAAGCCGCATTCCTCGACAACTTCCAGGGCACTTACGTGCGACCGCCGAATGCCGATGACTTAAGCCACATAATTCAGCAGCCATAAGAATCGGCCAGACAATTCTGGACACGGTTCCTAACAAAGAAAAACCAGATAGTCGACTGTCCGGACGCAGAGGCCCTAGGAGCCTTCAAGCATAACATCCGCGACGAGTGGCTTGCCCGGCACCTGGGATAGGAAAAGCCGAAATCCATGGCAGCCCTCACGACACTCATGACCTGCTTTTGCACGGGAGAAGACAGCTGGCTAGCTCGCAGTAACAACTTATCAAAGAACCCTGGTAATTCGGACACCAAGGACAAAAGTGGCAGGACACGTCGGAATAAGCAAAAATGCCGCGTCAACAGCAACAACAATGAAGACACGGCAGTCAATGCCGGATTCAAAGGCTATAAACCCAGTCAGCGGAAAAAGCCATTCAAAAAGAATACTCAGCGCCCGTCCAGTTTGGACCGAATACTCGATCGCTTGTGCCAGATACATGGCACCCCCGAAAGGGCAGCCAATCACACTAACAGAGATTGTTGGGTGTCCAAGCAGGCAGGCAAGTTAAGGGCCGAAAACAGAGACAAGGGGCTGCACAGCAATGACGAGGAGCCCAAGCCGCCGAACAACAATGGACAGAAGGGTTTTCCCCCACAAGTGCGGACGGTGAACCTGATATACGCAACCCACATTCCCATGCAGGAGCGGAAACATGCGCTACGGGACGTATACGCGATAGAGCCAGTCGCCCCAAAGTTCAACCCATGGTCCTCCTGCCCGATCACTTTTGATCGAAGGGACCATCCCACTAGCATCTGTCATGGCGGCTTCGCCGCATTGGTTCTCAACCCAATCGTCGACGGATTTCATCTAACAAGAGTCCTCATGGACGGAGGCAGTAGCCTGAACCTGCTTTATCAGGATACAGTGCAAAAAATGGGCATAGATCCCTCAAGGATTAAGCCCACAAGAACGACCTTTAAAGGCGTTATACCAGGTGTAGAAGCCAACCGTACAGGCTCAGTAACACTTGACGTGGTCTTCGGATCCCCGGACAATTTCCGAAGCGAAGAGTTAATCTTCGATATAGTCCCGTTTCGCAGTGGCTATCACGCCCTGCTCGGACGAACCAGATTCGCAAAGTTCAATGTGGTACCACACTACGCATATCTCAAACTCAAGATGCCAGGCCCTCGAGGAGTAATTACGGTCAACGGAAACACCGAACGCTCCCTCCGTACAGAGGAGCATACGGCGGCTCTCGCAGCGGAGGTACAAAGTAGCCTTCCCAGGCAATTCTCCAGTCCGGCCATTAAAAAGCCAGACACTGCCAAGCGCGCCCGGAGTAACCCACAGCAGGACCACCTGGCACACTCTGAGCAAGCGTAGCAATGCGGCCCCAACCCCAGCTTTCGCAACATAGCGAAACCAGTACCTCGCGTACATAACTACGCACTTGAAATACCATGAGCACAGGGGAAGGGGCACAATAACGGCACACCCAAAATACGGCTTAAAACGTACCAGGGGCTGCTGGATTCTTTTTTTAATTTTTTCTTACTTTCAGGACTCCATAATTCGGACGACCTGTTCGGCAATTCAACTGCCGCACAAACGATGCAAGATCCAGGGAGGCAGACAAGCCATGCCGCATTATGGAACTCCCAGGTGGTCTCTATTACGAGCAGTATACCTGTTTTAAATACAATTCCGCATCCTGCCCCTGGTCAGGACATACTGAATAGTCCAATATCTTTTGCTTACCGCACTATTTGTATCGTTCGGCTTTGATAAATAGCCTTTATATAAACAATGCATAGCTTTTTGTCTATTTTTTGCATTACCCTCTTTTATATATGTTCATTAATGACATGTTGCACCCGTACACTGTGGTACGACAAGTACACTAGGGGCTTCAGTACCCTTTAATATGGTGTGAGAAGTCCGTACACTTTCACAAGTGCGGCACCCCGAACTTATAGCACTATATGCATCGGCTCCGAATCATGATTTGGGTCAATAGTTGGGTTTGCCCGGCTACTATGTTTTGGTGCCTTACGTTCCGCTATATCGGCTAAGGTAGCACTAGGAGAACCACTGCGATTGTGCCCCGGTTGAGCTGGGTTAAGCACCTCAGTGGAGAAAGCTAAAACTGACTGTCATGATGAGGCGAGAGACCGGTCGCTGTTCCAGAGGTTTTTTGAGTCCCTAAAGACTTATGCCGCTTCGAGCAAGGAGCTGGATAACCCCAGCCAAGGCGTGGATAGCGCCCTGAACTCGGTCTTCTAAACTAGGGGCTTCGCCGAAATTTAAAATTATAAAGTTCTATGGCTAAGTGAGAGTGTTCAAGCATTATAGTCCGATTGCCTGGTTCGTCGTGCTGAGCTCCTCCCTCGAAGGACCCAACCATGGGAAAAAGAGCACTCAGGTTTATCACCGAACACCCCAGCACTAGTGGCATGGGGGTAGAAGCCGACGACTGGCCATCTCTCAATTTTTGATAAACGGTCGCACAGAAAATAATATTTTAAATTCAATAAGCATTGCTTAGCGCATATGAACAAGTTTTCAGCGCATAGGATAAACACGAGCGAGTTCATTCAAAAATTACATCCTTGGTACATTCATCCGCCACAAGGCGGGCACCCGCAAGAACATCCTTATAGTAGTTCTCGGGCTTGCGATGCTCCTTCCCCAGCTGCGGCCCGTCCCTCGCAAGCTTCTCACCGTCTAGCTTACCCCAGTGCACCTTAGCACAGGCAAGGGCCCGACGGGCACCTTCGATGCAGACGGAGCGCTTGACGACCTCGAGCGTTGGACAGGCCTCCACCAGCTGCCGCACCAGCCCGAACTAGCTCCCAGGCAGGGCCTCTCCGGGCCACAGCCGAACTATGAAGGCCTTCAAGGCCTGTTCGGCCGCCTTGTGGAGCTCGACCAGCTGTTTCAGCTGGTCGCTCAAGGGCACAGGGTGTCCGGCCTCAGCATACTGTGACCAGAACACCTTCTCCGTCGAGCTGCCCTCTTCAGCTCGGTAGAATGCGGCGGCGTCGGATACGCTGCAGGGAAGATCTGCGAATGCCCCTGGAGAGCTCCGGATTCGGGTAAGTAACAAGTAGTTTACTTTTATATTTCTGCTTTGCATGAAGAATGCCTTACCCGCTGCTATCTTTTTCACCTCCTCCAACTCTTGGAGGGCCTTTTGGGCTTCGGCCTTGGCAGACTTGGCAGTCTCAAGGGCCGTCGTGAGCTCGGACGCTTGGGTCTTTGACTCAAGCTCCAAACTCTCATGTTTTTTCATGAGAGCCTGAAGCTCTTGCTGCACCTCGCCGACCTGAGCCCCAAGTTTCTCTCGCTCGGTGCGCTCCGCGGCCGTTTTCTTTTCGGCCTTAGATAGCGCCTACTTGAGGGTCACCACCTCAGTCGTGGACCCTATAATAAGCAGTACAATCCTGTTATTTTTTGCAATCATGCCTCTCTATAGGCACCATTTTCAGTAAGGTATTTCTTACCTTCTTTATCCTCGAGCTGCCGCTTGGCAAGGCCGAGCTCTTGCTCGGTCTGCCCGAGGTCCTGTTTCAGGACACCCACCTCCGCAGTCAGTGCGGCGGTGGATAGCAGCGAAGCCTGCATACGCATATTGACTCTTTATTGTTAGACTCCTGCGAAATTTAATAGATCCTCTATTCGGCTTTTCTTTCTGAACGCCAAACAGAGCATCAGGGGCTACTGTCTATGCGGTAATATTTTTACATATTTTTTACTTACCTCGAAGCCTGTTAGGAGGCTAGCGCAAGCTTCACTCAGTACGCTCTTGGCGGACTGAACCTTCTGGATCACCGTACTCATAATAGTACGGTGCTCCTCGTCGATGGAGGCGCCTTCAAGCACCTCCAGTAGATTGTCCGGCACCTCCGGTTGGACGGAGGCTGCCGGCTCAGAAGGCTTGCTCCTCTTTGAAGGAGTTCGCCTGCCGTGGTCCGGAATCATTGAAGATTCTAGCACGGTGTCCGGCTCAAAGCCGATCTTGGAGCCCTGGGGGGTCTTGTCCCCTTTACTCCTGGAGTCCGGGAGGTCACCTTGCGGCTCCTCCAGGACCACCTCCTCCTGCCCCGGAGCTCGTTGTGACGCCACTTCGGCGTCATCCGCAGTGCGGGGGGAGACAGCGGGCGGAACTGAGTTCACGTCCGAAGAATCCAGGGAGCCGCTCGACGACTCATTGAGTTCGGCCCGGGGCGGGCTGCATCATTATATTCGGCATTAGGGAAAGCTGTGCAACGAAAGGAATATCATGAATTACTCTGGTATCCTAACACTTACGATTTCGCCGGACAGCTGGCTCTGTCCGGCCACTCCTCTTCATCCTCGTCGGCGTCGGGGGCATAGTCCGGCGGAGGGGTTTTCCTCTTCTTGGACCCCTCGGCCTTCCCCTTGGGGCGGCCTTCCTTTTCTTTCCTCCCCCGCTGGGGGGGGGAGAGCTTTCTTCTTCCTCCTCCTCGTTTTCACGGGAGGAGGGCGTCTCGGACTCGTCGGATGACGAGTCCGACAACACCACGTTGCGGGTGCTCTTTCGAGTCCCCGTGGTCTTCTTCTTGGCCTTCTTTTCCGGCACCACATAAGGCGCCAGAGCCAGCAGCTTCACTAGTAGAGCTGGGGCTGGGTCTTCGGGCAGCGGAGCCGGACAGTTAATCGGTCCGGATACCGCCCGCCAAGCCTGTCAAAGGTAAGGGAGTTTAGATCCCGCATAGAGTTAAAGTATGAAAGAAGCTGAACATCCTATAAAAGGTGAAAATAGCTTACCTCGCTAGCGTGATGGTGCGAGCTGTATCCGCGGTCCTCAGAAGCGGATGCGGGAGCCTCGGCACCTTTGATTAGCACCTTCCAGACGTCTTCATACGTCATGTCGAAGAGCCTATTAAGGGTTCGGTGCTGTGCCGGGTCGAACTCCGACAGAGTAAAGTCCCGTTGTTGGCACGGGAGGATTCGGCGAACGAGCATGACCTGGACTACATTTACAAGCCTGATTGACTTGTTTACCAGGGACTGGATGCATGTCTTCAGTCCGGTCACCTCTTCCTCGTTACCCCATGATAGGCCCGTCTCTTTCCAGGACATGAGCCACATGGGGGGTCCGGATTGGAACTGGGGGGGTGCGATCCAATTCGGATCACGTGGCTCGGTGATGTAAAACCACCCGACTTGCCACCCCTTTAGGGTCTCTATGAAGGAGCCCTCGAACCACAACACGTTGGCAATCTTGCCCGCCATGGCGCCTCCGCACTCCGCCTGGTTGCCGCACACCACCTTGGGCTTGACGTTGAAGGTCTTGAGCCAGAGGCCGAAATGGGGGCGGACGCGGAGGAAAGCCTCGCACACGACGATAAACGCCGAGATGTTGAGGATGAAGTTCGGGTCCAGATCGTGAAAATCCAGGCCGTAGTAGAACATGAGCCCCCGGACGAATGGGGGAAGTGGAAAACCCAGTCCGCGGAGGAAGTGGGGAAGGAATACTACCCTCTCGTGCGGCCTTGGGGTGGGGACAAGCTGCCCCTCCTCGGGAAGCCGGTGCGCGATGTCTTTGGACAAGTATCCGGCCTTCCTAAGCTTTTTGACGTCGCCCTCCGTGACCGAGGAGACCTTCCACTTGCCTCCCTCTCCGGACATCGTTGGAGAAGGTTGAGGTGGGAAGTGCGGGCTTGGGCGCTGGAGCTCGAGTGCACAGGAGATGGATAGGCAAAGGAGGAAGAAGGCGTAGGTAAAAAGGTGGACCTTTATCCCCTTATATGGGCGGATGTGGTTGTGCGTCCCCACCTGCCTAATAAAACTCGCTTGCCTCCCAAGCGCCGTGGTAAATGGCGCGGTTAGGGTTACCCACATCCGTATTGATGAGAATCCCGTAAAGGGGACACACGATCTTTGCTTTGACAAGACGTGCCAAGGAAACCGCCTCGCAAAACATGCTGAGGTGGAAAAGTAAAAACGATTCGAGTAAAGGACTTGGCCGTAGTGTGATAGCGCACTGCGCAATACGTCAGCAGATTTGATTTGTGTCAATATTATTCTCTCTATGGCAATATGTGGAAACTTATTTTGCAGAACCGGACACTACTCTTGGTGTTTACAAATCTTCTATGAAGGACTTGGAGGAGGAACCCGCCTTGCAATGCCAAAGACAATTTGCGCGCCGGACTCGTCGTCATTGAAGCCTGGTTTAGGGGCTACTGAGGGAGTCCTGGATTAGGGGGTGTTCGGGTTGCCGGACTATACCTTCAGCCGGACTCCTGGACTATGAAGATACAAGATTGAAGACTTCGTACCGTGTCCGGATGGGACTTTCCTTGGCGTGGAAGGCAAGCTTGGCGATGCGGATATTCAAGATCTCCTACCATTGTAACCGACTCTGTGTAACCCTAACCCTATCCGGTGTCTATATAAACCGGGGGGTTGTAGTCCATAGGCAATCAACTCCATACACAACAATCATACCATAGGCTAGCTTCTAGGGTTTAGCCTCCTTGATCTCGTGGCAGATCTACTCTTGTATTACCCATATCATCAATATTAATCAAGCAGGAGTAGGGTATTACCTCCATCGAGAGGGCCCAAACCTGGGTAAAACAAAGTGTCCCCTGTCTCCTGTTACCATCCGGCCTAGACGCACAGTTCGGGACCCCCTACCCGAGATCCGCCGGTTTTGACACCGACACCTATCCATCACAAGACTCGAGTAGAGGTGAGTAGGAAATGAGATAAACAATACCAAGTTACCTTTTCCCAAAGTTGAGGATGTATCTCGTTTCACTCAATGTGAGATGAAAGAATAGTGGAATTGGTACCGGACTTGTTCACTCACACCTACAAACTAAAGCTTATGGAGTATCTCGGTGAGGATAGTGGCACAAAAATTTAATGCAAAATGTTAGCAAGAGTCAATAATGTTGAAAGAGATTCACAAATTCTCAAGTGAAACAAGTAGACCAATAGCAATATGGGTGGCACACGGAAACACACACACGAATAGATAAATAGGGTCGTGCAACCAAGAATGAGCATAAAATATGGAATCCACGGAAAAAGCTCGTGTTGCACAACTCAAGAGAGACGCTAGCACGATTGCTCGATAGACGGATACGACACTTGTGCACAACCTATAAGATGCAAAACGTATGAACTTTCTATCCCAAGTATGACATATATGTATGACGTTCCGGTGGTATGATCCAAGATGATCGGATATGACAATCTTATATGAAATGTGGTATGATGCTATGGCACTTGCTTACAAGCTTCTTTGCTCTTTCTCTTTTTCTTAAAAGCTTTATTCTCTCTTTTTTTGTATGGCCACTTTTGCACAATGCACAAACCAAGATAGCAATTGTAAATATATGCGGGAACAAACTTGTGCCACAAGGGTTGATATGATACCAATATGATACCGATATGGTATGGTATGTATGTAATGGAAGGTGTAGACCACTAATGTGCACAAGTAACGTTGCCGGCAATACTCAAATGGCTAGTCTTGATAGGCAAGTGACGCAAAATGGGCTAGGGGTTAACAATGCTATGGCAAGGGAATATACAATGGAGGGATACCACGACACCAAGATGATATGGAGGTTACCGTCCGTGTCGATGATAAGTGGCGGTGATCTTGATGGAGATACCAAGATGGTGGAGAATCGTCCCAAAGTAGCCGAAACACCTTAGGAAACGAAAAAAAATCCGCGAACTCAAAATCTCAAATGTCAAATGGTGGTAGTGGGAATGCGGTGGTGGTTATGTGAAAGCTCAATGGAATTGTGAAATGCAATGATGGGTTATGGAGTACGCAAAGCGGAAGTGGAGGGTAAGGTGGTGGACTATGCACGGTGTCGGAGTTGGAAACTCGGTCCCTAAGAAGTACAAACACCTTAGGATATACAACTCACAACTCAAACAAAATTCGATTAAGTTGGGGTAGCGGGAGTGTGAGGTGGGCAAAACTATGCGGAAGTTATGGTGGTGGTGGTGGTTGATGAAGAAGCAACCGTCCCTAAGCAGCATAGACACCTTAGGAGACTCAAATCACTCCTCAAGCAACCACTAATGCGATGGGGAACAAAATTGGTTAGGTTGCGGAAGTCGGTGGTGGTGTAGCAGATGATGTGGTGGAAGCCCTAGGCATAGATGCCAAAATTCATATAATTTGGTGGAGTCAAAAGATGTTGGTTGTATCTTTGTGGGAAGGAGGATGTCAAGAGCTTTTCAATGAGATAAATAACGTGAAAATCGGAGTTCGGGTGAATTAGTTATGGCCGAAACAAAAATCAGTCGAAGTTGATATCTACTGTAAGTGCATCTAGTGCCACCTCTAGTTGGTTCTGGAGTATTGACGACAAACCTGGTTGAGGGACTAATGTGTTTGTGACAATTGCAGGACAACACATGTAGTAGTCCCTCATTGATTCGGTTTACCTACCAGAGATGACCCCTAAAAATGTATGAAGACATTGAAGACAAAGGTGGTGTGTGAAGATATTCACATTGAAGACTATGACAAGAGAAGACATCGCGTGAAGACTATTGAGTGCGAAGACTTAGTTGTTTCATTGTTTCCTTTTCTTCTTTGTTAAGTCACAGGAACCATCGTACTGTTAAGTTGAAGTAAAGTTGCCGCGTGTGTTTGAAATCTGACCGTTGGAATATGTGTCAGTTCCTTAGTGACCCAGGGTCATTTCGGACAAATCAGGTCGGGTTGCCTAGTGGCGATAAATAGCCTACCCCCTACACCATAAATTGGTGGCTTATCAGAGTTAGTGCATGGGTTTTGTCGTTTGAGAGCAACCCACCTTCGAAGCCTTTGAAAGAAAGAAATCCTTGCGAGGACTAAGCCCTAAACACAAAGAGCCAAAGAGTGTTAGGCATCACTGAAGTCTTCCTGTCTGTGTGATCTGAAGACTTGTTACACTTGAGGGCTGTGAATCCACCAGCCGGTTAGGTGTCGCGTTCTAAGAATCCAAGAGTCATTGTGGATCGCCGGTGAACGAAGTCTGTGAAGGTTTGTAAGTCTACCTTGAAGACTTACCTAAGTGATTGGGCGAGGACTAGGTGTCCTTAGCTCAAGGGGAATAGGGTGAAGACACGGTCTTCTAAGTTAAATCTCAGCCTCCCTAACCAGACGTACAGTTGTCACAACAACTGAACTAGTCCAACAAATCATTGTCTTCAACAAGCAACTGGTTCTATCCAACCCATCTCTTTATTTACAGTTGGTCCTTGTGAAGTCATTGCCTGTTTGCATTATCTGTTTGTCTTCACTGTGTGACTGTTTGTTCTGATTGGTTTCATACTATCTTCCATCCTGATCCGTACTTCCTAGCTGCTATTAGTCTTCGTGCTTTCACTTCATTGAATACTTGACTATGGCTTGCCAGTGTAGTCTACCTTCTGCTGCATGTTTATAGGTTCATTTCTATTAGTTGTCTTCAGAACTCCCATGTTTTGAAGACTTACATAAAAATCGCCTATTCACCCCCTCTAGTCGATAACTAGCACTTTCAATTGGTATCAGAGCAAGGTATTCCCTTGTTCTGTGTGATTCGGTTTAACCACCTGGAGTTTTAGCTATGTCGACTGCAGGGATAATCAAAGTCTCCGCTGCATGCCCCGTCTTCGATGGAACTGAATATCCCTACTGAAAGAATAAGATGCGTATGCATCTTGAAGCCAATGATGTCGACCTGTGGTTTGTCATCAAGAATGGCGTTCCCAAGACTGGTGACAGTGTCACCCCTGCTGATGTCAAGAAGTTCGTTCAACTGGATTCTACTGCCAAGAACATCATCTGTGGTCATCTAACCAAAGGACAGTATGGCCGTGTGAGTGCTCTGAAAACATTGAAGCTAGTCTAAGATTGGCCCTCCAAGGTCAACGAAGGCGTCTCAACCCAGAGAGATCAAAGGATCAGTGTACTTCACAACCTCGTCCACCGCTTCAAGAGAAACGATAATGAGAATGTTTAGCTCACGTTTGATCGCCTCACTGACATCACAAATGAGCTTCAAGCTCTAGGCGCTACTGAGATCACCAAGCATGAAATCGTCAAGACACTCCTGAGATCACTTGACAGCTCGTTTGACACCCTAACCCTGATGATTCAAGAACGTCCTGACTTCAAGACACTCGATCCGTCGCACATACTTGAAAGGCTCAACACACATGAGTTTCAGCTTTTTGAGAAAAGAGATATCTACGGTCCCAACTATGGCCAAACTTGCGCCTTGAAGGAAAAAGTTGTTTCCTTATCTGAGGAAGAATCTGACTGCAGTTCTGATGATCCTGAAGACATTGGAAAGGAGCTTGCTATGCTATTGAAGAAGTTCCAGAAGTTTACTAGGAAGAAAGGCTTCAGAAAGTCTTCATGATCCAGCTCAAGGAATGATGAAGCTTCTACTCATGAATACAAGATGAGAACATTCCCCAAGTGGAAGAAACCTAGTCACTACATCTTTGAGTGTCCGCAGTGGGACAATGAGAACAAGAAGAAGAAGGAGAGCAAGGAATATGATTCTGACGACAAGAAGAAGAAGAAATACTCAAAGTCTTCTTCCAAGTCTTCCTCAAAGTCTTCATCACACAAGAAGAGATCATCTGGCAAGGCTCCTGCATTTGTTGGCAAGGAAATGGATTCAGAGAAGGAGTCTGCTTCTGAGGAGGCGGAGGCGGAGTCTGAGGAGGAGTTCGACTCTGGCGTTGCAATTCTGGCTACAGCCTACGTTGCCAAGTCCATCTTCAACACTGAAGACAATGGTTCCATCACCCACGCTGATGACAAGGACGACTCTGCTCCCACCTATTGCTTCATGGAACGTGGTGCCAAAGTAAACTCACACAATACTCACTATCAAACATCCAGTGAAGATGACTCTGATTGTGATTCCAAACTCAGCTACAAAACACTTGCTAAAATTGCAACTGAACAACAGAAAGCTATGGAACATATTCAAAAACTGTTAGACAAAAGCGATGACCTGTTCGACGCGGAAATGACTCGATCTCAGTCCTTAACTGAAGACATAAAAATCTTCATGTTAAGTGTGAGGAACTTGAAAGTCGTCATGAAACGCTCTCAACAACTCATGAAAATCTTTCCTATGATTATCTTCAAACGAAGCAAGAACTTGAGAAATTGAGAGCAGTTCATGAAGATCTTCAAAAGGAAAACGAGTCACTTCGCGCTCAACAGATCAGTCCCACTCAGGAAGGATTTGAACCACCATGTCTAAAATGCCTTGAGCGTGATAACGCTACTTCTGTTGCTGAATGTTCTAGTACTGCTACTGTTGCAATATCTTCAACTGTTGATGTGGTAACTAACCCCTCTGCTGACAATGCCACTGCTATTGCTGATGAAAATGCTAGGTTGAAGACATTGCTTGAAACAGGGATGTAAAAAAGTCTCAAAGGGCATCAGACACTATGTGATGTGCCCAAAAGGCAAATTCTGAACCGAAACCCAAAGAAAGAGGGTGTTGGGTTCGAAGGAAAATGAATGCTGATGGCTCTTACTGGAAGCCTGAGCAGTACCCCAAAACCACATGGGTTGCTACAAAGGAACCTTCAGTGGATCCATCCACCCTATCTGGCTTCACTTGTGCTAACCCTATTGTCATTGATGAATCCTTTGATGCAAACTATAAACTGTTTAAGAATCAAAATGGTGAAGTGTTTGCCAGGTATATTGGTACTAACTGCAGGAATGGCCCACCCATGAAGAAAGTCTGGGTGCCCAAAATGTGTTTGGACAATCTTCTTGTGAATGTCGTCATGACACCACAAGGGAAGAAGACAAAGCCCAGACCACAGGCTTCATATGGTCCAAAGACTTCATACAGACAAAGGACTCACCTGAGTTGCACCAACACAAGTGTTATGCAAGGAAACCATACTCTGGCCTATGAATATGAGCGTGTTTCATCAAACCACCATGTTCATAAGACCCAGAACTACTCTGCTTACTCTTATGAGTATTATTCACCACCTGCAAGACTATTTGCTAGGGCTTCAAAGCCAAAATTCTCAGATGCTGCACTTAGACTCATTGCTTCGAAGCCAGCCCTGAAGATGTGGGTGGCTAAGAAAACCTAACTCTCTTTTGCAGGGAATGGTCTCTAGCCGGAAATCAAAGGAGTCTAAAGCTATTGCTGGGGACCTAAAACATCTTGTAGGGCACAAGATAAAATGCCCAAATGATCTTATTATGTATTTCATTTTTGAGTCGCTTAACATGCATCCTATCAGTTCTAACCTGGGTCTGAGCTTTCATAATTCACTTGCTCGTCAAATGCGTATGCTTCAAAATACTCTTCATGAAGCCTATTCCCCTAACTGTTCTATAGGGTATGACACCAACTGCTTCAGAATGGATCATCGATAGTGGATGCACTAATCATATGACAGGTGATCAATTCTTCTCATGGACTCAACCTTATGTCCATCTGAGAACAGTCACATCACATTTGCTGACACTGGTAAAAGCAAGGTATTGGGTCTAGGTATAGTTGCAATCTCAAAGGATCAACACATGAATAAAGTGATGCTTTTTGAATCCCTTGGTTTCAACTTAATGTCTGTCTCAATGCTTTGTGACTTGAACATGATTGTGATATTTGTAAAATATCATTGCCTTGTTCTAATGGAATCAGACTAGTCTCTAGTCTTTGAAGGGTATCGTAAAGATGATTTGTACATGGTAGATTTCTCAGCAGGAACACAGCTTGCCGTATGTCTTCTTGCAAAAGCTTTAGAGTGCTGGCTCTTGCATCGGAGGCAAGGGCATGCTGGCATGAGGAACTTGCATACTCTCGCAAAGAAGAAGCACATCATAGGCATCAAGGGCATCAAGTTCAAGAAGGACCACTTATGCGGTGCCTGCGAAGCTGGAAAGATGACGAGGGCCAAGCATCCCTCGAAGACAATCATGACAATGACTCAACCCTTCGAATTGCTACACATGGACCTCTTCGGCCCTACTCACTACTCTACTCTTACTACTACTGCTTATCTCTATGGCTTCGTCATTGTTGATGATTATTCAAGATATACATGGGTACATATAATCCTCTACAAGACTGAAGTGCAGGATGTCTTCAGACGATTCGCCAATCGAGCCATGAACAACTATGGTGTCAAGATGAAGCACATCAGAACTGACAATGGCACTGAACTCAAGAACACCGGCCTCGACACATATCTTGATACATTGGGCATCACTCATGAGTTCTCAGCTCCGTACACGCCGCAACAGAATGGCATCGTGGAACGCAAGAACAGAACACTCACTGAGATGGCTCGGACGATGCTCGATGAATACAATACACCAAGAAAGTTCTGGCCTGAAGCTATTGATACTGCATGCCATGTCATCAACCGCGTTTATCTTGACAAGCTTTTGAAGAAAACATCCTATGAACTCCTCACTCGTAAGAAGCCAAATGTCAGTTACTTCAGAGTATTTGGTGCTAGGTGCTGGATCAAGGATCCACATCACACTTCAAAATTTGCACCGAAAGCACATGAAGGTTTTATGCTTGGCTATGGAAAGGATTCACACTCCTACAGAGTCTTCAACCTCTTTCACTATAAAGTGGTTGAAACTGTGGATGTGTGGTTCGATGAGACTAAGGACTCACAAAGAGAGCACCTGCCAAATGTGCTAGATGAAATTCCACCCAGTGAATCCATCAAGATTATGGGAACTAGAGAAATCATACCGTCTGAAGTACAGCCTGAAGAGGAACTTATCATGTCTGCACCTAATCAACCTGAAGACAATGCTCAGCCTGAAGACAATCCTTCAAACGATGTCAATGATCAGCAAGAGCAAAATCTTCGCCCAGTTCATCCTCGTGTTGCAAATGAAGTACAGATTGAGAAGATAATTGATAGCATCAATGCACCTGGTCCGCTCACTCGTTCAAGGGCAACACAACTAGCAAATTTCTGTGGGCACTTTGCATTCGTCTCAATATCTGAACCCAAGAAAGTTGATGAAGCCTTCATGGATCGTGAATGGATTCAAGCTATGCAAGAAGAGCTTCAACAGTTTGAGCTGAATAATGTATGGGAACTGGTCAAGCGTCCTGATCCTCGTAAACACAATATCATAGGAACTAAATGGATATATCGCAATAAGCAAGATGAGCATGGTCAAGTTGTCGGAAACAAGGCTCGTCTCGTTCCTCAAGGATACACTCAAGTTGAAGGAATTGACTTCGGTGAAACATTTGCTCCTGTGGCTAGGCTTGAAGCTATACGCATACTGCTAGCCTATGCAAATCATCATAACATCCTTCTGTATCAAATGGATGTGAAGAGTGCCTTTCTCAATGGCAAGATTGAAGAAGAAGTGTATGTTGCACAGCCGCCTAGTTTTCAAGATCCAAAACATCCTGACATGGTTTACAAGCTCAACAAGGCATTGTATGGCCTCAAACAAGCCCCTCGTTCTTGGTATGACACACTCAAAGACTTCCTGAAGAGCAAAGGCTTCAAACCTAGTTCCCTGGATCCCACACTCTTCACAAAGACATATGATGGTGAACTATTTGTGTGCCAAATATATGTGGATGACATTATCTTCGGCTGCACTAATCAGAAATACAGTGATGAGTTTGGATATATGATGCAAGAGAAATATCAGATGTCCATGATGGGTGAGCTGAAGTTCTTCCTTGGTCTTCAAATACGGCAGCAACGCAACGACATCTTCATATCTCAAGAGAAATACCTCAAAGATTTCCTGAAGAAGTTTGGAATGCAAGACTGCAAAGGTTATATGATGCCAAAGCCAACCAAATGTCATCTGGGTCCTGACGCCAATGGTAAAGAGTTTGATCAAAAGGTATACCGCTCCATGATTGGTTCTTTGCTTTATTTATGTGCATCTAAGCCAGATATCATGCTTAGTGTTTGCATGTGTGCCCGATTCCAAGCGGCACTAAAGGAATCGCATCACTTAGCTGTGAAGCGCATTCTTCGATATTTGGCTTACACCCCAACACTAGGATTATGGTATCCAAAGGGCTCAGAGTTTGATCTAGTTGGATTCTTGAATGCTGATTATGCTGGTGACAAGGTGGATCGCAAGTCTACATCAGGCACATGTCACTTTCTGGGATGATCGCTTGTGTGTTGGTCTTCAAAGAAGCAGAACTGTGTATCTCTCTCCACTGCTGAATCTGAATACATTGCTGCTGGATCTTGCTGCGCTCAGCTTCTATGGATGAAGCAAACATTCAAAGACTATGGCATTCATCTGAAGCAAGTGCCACTCTACTGCGACAATGAAAGTGCCATCAAGATTGCCAACCACCTAGTTCAGCACTCGATGACAAAGCACATTCAGATCCGTCATCACTTTCTCAGAGATCATGTCATGAAGGAAGATATTGATATCATTCACGTCAACATTGAAGAGCAACTGGAAGATATCTTCACAAAGCCCTTGGATGAGAAAAGGTTTTGCAAGTTGCGGTGTGAGCTAAATATCTTGGAATCCTCAAATGTCCTGTGATCAGGCACACATCCTAACACTTTTGCATGTTGATGACTTAGATGTGCAACACACGATGTAACGTATATCTTCAATTAATGAAGACTTACACTCTGAGTGTGAATACATTAACGCGGAATTTGACTTCGGAGCGCCACGATAATTATGCGCCGCGTCTGTGTCTAATACTTCCTATACGGTGGGTAACGCCACCACCAAACTTTTGTTTGGACTGTTTTCTGTTGGTGTTACAATTGCTAGGTCTTCACATTTGGTTTGTCTTCAAATTTCAACATGACTTCTTGTTTATCTTCATTATATTGATTTGGTCTTCTTCCGATATATTCATATATTAGCATTCTATCATCTATAGCATTCACTTATAGCTATGTCTTCTTGTTTGAATCTTTTGAACTAACTGAATGTGATCGGACCCTAACCTCTCTATGCTTTCTGCCTCAAACTCTATCTATCCAAATCATATGCATTCTATTGAAACTGTCGAATGTGTTCTCTGCGTCCTTGTCAGCAGAAGACAAAGAGATAAACATTAAATCTGATTTAAATGCTCAATCCTTTTTGCCTAAAACCCGGAGAAGCGGGAATGACCACCCGACAATCCAGGCGTGCGTGGGAACATGGAACAACCTCCAATGTGTTGCATGTTCGCCACGTGTCCTTCAGATGTGAACCGCCAGGGGCATCTCAGTAATAACGCGGCGCCGTCCCTGTCCTTATAAATGCAAGCCACACCCTAGTCATTATCTCTTCTTCCATTTCTCCTTCTCGCACAAACCCTAGTACCACCGCTAGCTCTCGACGACGCCGGCAACGAAGTGCTTAACTGCCGCGACCTCACCGACGCCGTCCACTCATCGACCGCGGGCATTGTCTTCTTCGCCGTCACCGTAGGTGTCCTCCGTCGACAAGTTAGGGCACGGAAGATCGAACTGCTCGGCCTCATCTCCTACTCCGTCTAGCAGTTCCTCGAGTGGTAAATAAAAACTCTTTTTACAGTCCTCTTTGATCCGATAGATTCATCTTTTTAAACCACAAGTAGTTTCTGTCCCAACAAATTGAATCTATCATTTTCTGCATCACATAACATGCCTAGTATGTTCACTTATGCTTCACAAAGTAGTTAGATTCCTCACTTGTACTTATTCATGGATTCGTACAAATCTGGAACCAACTCTTTACATATGAGTGAATGTCTTCGCACTATGAGGTCAATGTCTTCTAAACTGATTTATCTTCAAAATCTTCTGAGAATGCATATGACCTCTTCCCCTTCCCTCCCATCTCTAATGCTGTCACAGGTACATGTCCGTGGGAGAATCCCTTGGTTCTCATAGTCTGCATTCATTTGCAGAGTTCTTACAGCATCACATCAATTCTCCTGAAGCTAATTCCTGTCTGACGAGCCAAAGGAAGCCTTTGCAAGTTCTGAAGCCATTCAGTATGAACTTCGTGGCGACAAAAAAATCAGTCTGGAAGGGCGGCTGACAGCGCCGTGAAAATACTACCAAGGACGTGCCACCGGATTTCTATGAGCTATACAAGTCAGATCCATAAGAGACCTATGGAGAACGCAAGAACCAAATCCAATGGATTCGAAGACATTGGGCAGAGGAATGGTTCAAGTACAAATTTGTCACTGACGAATATGCTGAAAAGAATGCCATCAAGGGCCCCTAGGGAGATATTATATACAAAGGTCTTCAACCCAAGTCGAAGTCTGAAGCTATTGCTCAAGGCTTCTACCCCTGCATGATTCGTGGACCTCAGCCTACTAATGCCGACCCATCCTCTCTGTTATGGTGTCGTGAAGACAATCTCTTTAAGTGCAACTTCCAATTTGCCAAAACTTCTGCCAAAGAGAACAAGAAGTCACTTGGGTTAGACTTCAACCCCGGTCCCTCCGCTCCTTGTGCCGATGGCACACGCAATGCGGAACCCAATATTGTTGGGCCCTTCTACAACCTTGAAGGTCTCGTCACTCACTTTCAGGTTCAAGGGGTAGCCGTGGATCACCCTGCAGATGTCGCTGATTCTGACGAAGCGCCTGCACCACCGAAGCCTGTGAAGCAAAAGAAACCAAAGGCTTCAAAGCCCTCCTCCACACCAAAGGTCTCGCGGGCGAAGCCTCTGGCCACTGCACCGCCTGAAGCCAATGTGCAGTCTGAAGATCTCTCTCGCATCTCCAAGTCTGACAAGATGAAGAAGCCCATGCAACCAACTGGTCAAGAATTGACCCCTGCTGCCGTTTTGAGGAATGATAACGAAGCCAGTGATCTGTCTAGCAACGACGATCTTGGCAATGATGCTCTTGAGCTAGTTATAAAGAGCAAGCAAGAGGCGGAAATCTTCATTGATCTTCCCCTCTTTGATGTGGATATCATGTACAAGTTCATTGATGAGTGGTTCGACAGCCCAGACCTCAGTTTTGATGATCTTCAACTCCCAATTGGCCTCAGCGTCTCCTTCCATGGAGCCATTGCTCCTGAGCTGGCTCTTGCACAGAGAATTGTTGAGCTGAAGCACAAGATTGATTATGAAAAGGCTCAGTTCAAGAAGCACATGGCCAAGCTCAACGAGGAAGACGTCCAAAACTTCAAGGTCATGCTGCATGAGCTCAAGGAGGCGTTCCACAAGAAACGTGAAAAAGCTAAAGGTTCTCAAGAGCGCATGAAACACCTGGCTACAATGAAGCTGAAAAGCGCAAGGCTCTGGGGCGACCTGGCATCGACCCCAGAATGGCTGCCAAGAAGAAGACGAAGCCTGTTGTGGCCCAACCAGAAGCATCAAGGCAGGAAGAACCTCACATTTTCTTCCCGGCCAGTATGACAGGCTAGAAGCCTAAGGTCCCCACAGTGGCTTCGGAGTTCAAGAAAACAAGGGAAGCTGAAGCCGAAGCCTGAAAGCGCAAGACCAAGGCCACCACTGACGATGCTCCACCGACCAAGAAGAGAAACCCCAAGAAGGAAGATCGGGCTGCTCCCATAGAGCCCCTTGTCGTCGAGCCAATCTCAGTTGCTTGTCCTGCGTCTAAACACCGTGAGCGCCAGTTGATAGTTCATGAGCCTGCTTCCATAGAGGCTCCAGAAGTTGAAGACATTCCAGCTGTTGACCCCACCACAGCTGAAGACATTGGTCATCAAGACAATGTTGAAGATGATGACGTCCTTCCTCAGATCGAACACAATGTGGTATCATCGCCTGTTCTCACGAACAGCGAACCAATCAGCATTGGTCGTCCATTGACGCCAATTTCTCAGGATGACTCATGGGCTGATCACCCACAAGACTCCCCCCATCAAAAAGAATCACCAAGTACTCCCCCACCTCAAGTCTCCACTTCCATGCTTGAAGACAATGACTTTGTGGCCCAACCAACTCCATCTTCACAAGTGTCGCCAGTGTTCCACAGGCTTCGCAAAGGACCATGGCCACAGGTCAATCTGTCAAGTGTTCCAGAAGGAGAAGAGCGCCAATCCATTTCATGCCAAGTCTTTCCTGAAGCCTCTCCTACTGCGAACATCCCCGAGTCTGAAGCCAAAGTGGCTGAAGATATTCTGGCTGCATCAGCCGATGAACAAGAAGAACAAAGAGATGAAGAACGTGTTGCTACACCCCCATCCAACCCTGAAGTTTTTCTCGAGGAGAACGTGTCCGACCCTCCAGCTACTTGAGTGGAGGTTGAAAACTCTGAGGCGGCCACTAACACCAACACTAAATCCAATGACGTAGTCATGGACGAAGCTAATGTGGTTGTAAGTGCATCTAGTGCCACCCCTAGTTGGTTTTGGAGTATTGACGACAAACCTGGTTGAGGGACTAATGTGTTTGTGAGAATTGCAGGATGACACAGGTAGTAGTCCCTCATTGATTTGGTTTACCTACCAGACACGACCCCTAAAAATGTATGAAGACTTTGAAGACAAAGGTGGTATGTGAAGACATTCACATTGAAGACTATGACAAGAGAAGACATTGCGTGAAGACTATGGAGCGCGAAGACTTAGTTGTTTCATTGTTTCCTTTTCTTGTTTGTTGAGTCATAGGAACCACCGTACTGTTAAGTGGGGTCCCAGTGAACAAAGTCAAAGTGACTGAAGTGATGCTTAATCAAAATCCTATGTCTTCGAGCGAAGACAATGAGAGCAAAACTTATCCAGAGCTGCATAAGTCAGCTTTACTTGTAGCCCAAGTAAAGTTGTCGTGTCTGTTTGGAATCTGACCGTTGGAACACGTGTCAGTTCCTTAGTGACCCAGGGTCATTTTGGACAAATCAGGTCGGGTTGCCTAGTGGCTATAAATAGCCCACCCCCTACACCATAAATTGGTGGCTGATCAGAGTTAGTGTACGACTTTTGTCGTTTGAGAGCAACCCACCTCGAAGCCTTTGAGAGAGAAATCCTTGCGATGACAAAGCCCTAAACACCTAGAGCCAAAGAGTGTTAGGCATCACTGATGTCTTCCTGTCTGTGTGATCTGAAGACTTGTCACACTTGAGGACTGTGAATCCTCCAGCCGGTTAGGCATCGCGTTCTGAGCATCCAAGAGTCATTGTGGATCGCCGGTGAACGAAGTCTGTGAAGGTTTGGAAGTCTACCTTGAAGAATTACCTGAGTGATTGAGCAAGGACTAGGTGTGCTTAGCTCAAGGGGAATAGGGTGAAGACATGGTCTTCTGAGTTAAATGTCAGCCTCCCTAACCAGACGTACAGTTGTCACAGCAACTGGAACTGGTCCAACAAATCATTGTCTTCAACAAGTAACTGGTTCTATCCTTCCCATCTCTTTATTTATAGTTGGTCCTTGTGAAGTCATTGCTTCTTTGCATTATCCATTTGTCTTCACTGTGTGACTGTTTGTTCTGATTGGTTTCATACTATCTTCCACCCTGACCCATACTGCCTAGCTACTATTAGTCTTCGTGCTCTCACTTTATTGAATACTTGACTATGGCTTGTCTAGTGTAGTCTACCTTCCGCTGTATGGTTATAGGTTCATTTCTATCGTTTGTCTTCGAAACTCCCATGTTTTGAAGACTTTCAGAGAAATCGCCTATTCACCCCCCCTCTAGTCGATAACTAGCACTTTCAATTGGTATCAAAGCAAGGTACTCCCTTGTTCTATGTGATTCAGTTTAACCACCTGGAGTTTTAGCTATGTCGACTTCAGGGATAATCAAAGTCTCCGCTGCGTGCCCCGTCTTTGATGGAATTGAATATCCCTACTGGAAAAATAAGATGCGCATGCATCTTGAAGCTATTGATGTCGACCTCTGGTATATCGTCAAGAATGGCGTTCCCAAGGCTGGTGAAGGTGTCACCGCTACTGATGTCAAGAAGTTCGTTCAACTGGATTCCACTGCCAAGAACATCATCTGTGGTCATCTGACCAAAGGGTAGTATGGCTGTATGAGTGCTCTGGAAACATCGAAGCTAGTTTGGGACTTGTAACACCCAGATGTAACTTTCCCAATTTGTAGTCCAACTCTTGTCGTTTCCGGCGTTAAGTTATTTTATTTTCTCGGGTTCGGGTCTTTGTCTCTGTGTGTTTTTGTTGTTGTCATGCATCTCATATCATGTCATCATGTGCATTGCATTTGCATACGTGTTCGTCTCATGCATTCGAGCATTTTCCCCGTTGTCCGTTTTGCATTCCGGCGCTTCGTTCTCCTCCGGTGGTCATTTCTAGCTTTCTTTCGTGTGTGGGGATTAAACATTTCCGAATTGGACCGAAACTTGCCAAGCGGCCCTGGTTTACTACCGGTAGACCGCCTGTCAAGTTTCGTATCATTTGGACTTCGTTTGATACTCCAACGGTTAACCGAGGGACCGAAAAGGCCTCGTGTGTGTTGCAGCCCATCACCCCTCCAATTTGGCCCAAAACCCACCTAACTCTGCTCCATCATCTAGAGCGTTCGATCACGATCACGTGGCCGAAAACTGCACATCATTTGGACTCTCCTAGCTCCCTCTATGCCTATAAATAGGTCCTCCTCGAAAATCTCGGATCCCCCCTCGTCCAAAACCCTAGAGATCGTCCCCGCGCCGGCCGGACACGTCCGTCCGGGCCGGACGTCGCCGCCGCCCCAACCGGGAGCCGCCACGTGGCAGCTCCCCACTTCGCCGCGCCGCCACCCGCGCGGGCCCGCCAGGCCCAGCGCCGGCCCCCGCGGCCCGTAGCCGCCGCCGCCGCCTGGGTCCTTCTCCTTCCTCCCGCGCCGCTCGCCGGTTCCCCGCCGCCACCGCGCCGGCACCGCGCTGCCGCCCGCCATCACCGCACGCTGCCGCCTCCGCCTCGGTCGCCGACCAGCCGCCGCCATCGCCCACGGCCGCGCCGCCCTTGCCACGCCGCCGCCGTCCACGCCGTCCTCCTCCTCTCCCTCGTCTCCGGCAAGCCCCGACGAGCTCCAGCTGCCACGAGCTCTCCGGTTAACAGTACCTCGCCGGATTCTGCCTCGGTTCGCGTGCTGGGTCAAACCCTAGATCCGGAGGTGTTTTTATTCTTCTAAGTCCCGAAATTCCAGTTTCAAGTGCTCGTGTTCATAGCCTCATAACTTTGCATCCGTAGCTCCGATTCATGCCTATAGCATATCAAAATGTTCATCTCAGAGAGTACATCATTTCATTCCATTGCATCATTTTCATTTGAGTTCATCTTGATGCCCGAAATGCTGTTAGAAGAGGGCTACTTGATATAATTGTCAGATCTGCTACTCCATTTAGGTTTTTGTCATTTTTGCCATGATTATTGTGTGCATGATATGCCCTGATGTTCTACATATGTTTTGTTAAGGGTTTTTTCATATTTCCAGAGGTGCAACCCATGTATTTTTGTGATGTGTGTGGTGACTACTGCAAGCTTGCAAAGTGGTGCCCTTGGTAATTCTGTTTTCAGGGACTTAGCATTTCCACTAAGTCCTTGATCTGTTTATCTCATGATGCCATATACTCATGTTGTTTCCTAGTGATCCGTGCCTCTTTTGAGGATGATCAGTAAGGGAGTTTTATTAATCTTGTAGTGCTCTATCCATCCATGTCATTGTTTGCATTTATGGAGCACCCTAGCTTGAGTCAATCAAGCTCTCCTTTTGCTACTTTGTGAATCTGGGCTCTACTTTATGGAGCACCCTAGCATGTAGTTTTGTTGCTCCGTAGAGTGCTACCTGATCTGAAATTCCAGACAAGTGTTAATTTCACCAAGTCTGAGATCTGTTTACCATATGCATTTTTGCCATGCTTGTTTGAACCTGTTAATGGATGAATTGGCCGTAGCTCAGTGCTAGACTTTTGTTAAGCATCATGAATGCATCTCTGCCATGTATTTTGTTGTCATGTTTAAGTGCTGTAGCATGTTCATCTCGTTGCATTTAGATGGCTACTTGCTGTAAATCGCAGACCGGTGTCATATTTGAATCGCTTGCCATTTCCAAACCGTAACTCCGAATCCGGTGTTCTTTATATCGTTTTCAAGCGATTTTTCATCTCTTCTTTCCAGTGGCACACTTGGATTTCCAAGTTGAGGCCAGGTTCTTGCATTTCCTGTCATATCTTGCATTTTGCATCCCGCATCGCATCCCGCATAGCATATCATCATTGCATCATATTGTTTGATCCTTGCACGTGGTTGATTGTGCCCTTGTTGTTTGTTTTTCTTCTTTGGGAAGATCCGGGAGACGAGTTCGCTAACGAGGAGCCCGTTGAGTTTGCTTTCGAGGATCCAGTCAACTCTGACAACTGTGCAGGCAAGATGATCATACCCTCAAAATCACTACTATCTTTGCTATGCTAGTTTGCTCGCTCTTTTTCTATGCCAATGCTACGATGCCTACCACTTGCTTACAAGCCTCCCAAATTGCCATGTCAAACCTCTAACCCACCATGTCCTAGCAAACCGTTGATTGGCTATGTTACCGCTTTGCTCAGCCCCTCTTATAGCGTTGCTAGTTGCAGGTGAAGATTGAAAGGCCGTTCCTTGTTGGAACATTTATTTACTTGTTGGGATATCATTATATTGCTATGTTATCTTAATGCATCTATACTTGGTAAAGGGTGGAAGGCTCGGCCTCTCGCCTAGTGTTTTGTTCCACTCTTGTCGCCCTAGTTTCCGTCATATCGGTGTGATGTTCCCGGATTTGTGCGTTCCTTACGCGGTTGGGTTATAATGGGAACCCCTTGATGTTTCGCCTTGATTAAAGCTTTTCCAGCAATGCCCAACCTTGGTTTTACCATTTGCCATCTATCCTCTTTTTCCCTTGGGTTTCCGGAGCCCGAGGTTCATCTTATTTTAACCCCCCCCCCCCGGGCCAGTGCTCCTCTGAGTGTTGGTCCACCTGTCAGCTGCCGGTGGCCACCAGGGGCAACTCTGGGCTGGCCTACCGGTACCTAAGAAAATCTGAGTGTGCCCTGAGAAAGAGATATGTGCAGCTCCTATCGGGATTTGTCGGCACATTCGGGTGGTGTTGCTGGTCTTGTTTTAACCTGTCGAAGTGTCTTGAAGAACCGAGATACCGAGTCTGATCGGAACGTCTTGGGAGGAGGTCTATTCCTTCATTGACCGTGAGAGCTTGTCATGGGCTAAGTTGGGACTCCCCTGCAGGGATTTGAACTTTTGAAAGCCGTGCCCGCGGTTATGGGCAGATGGGAATTTGTTAATGTCCGGTTGTAGATAACTTGAACCTTAACTTAATTAAACTGAATCAACTGAGTGTGTTACAGTGATGGCCTCTTCTCGGCGGAGTTCGGGAAGTGGACACGGTGTTGGAGTAATGTTTGCGCAGGTTGCTCTCTAGATTCTCGCTCGCGCTTTGCCTCCTCTTCTCGCTCTCTTTTGCGAATAAGTTAGCCACCATATTTTGCTAGTCGCTTGCTGTAGCTCCACATATATTTACCTTGCCATACCTATAAGCTTAAATAGTCTTGATCGCGAGGGTGCGAGATTGCTGAGTCCCTGTGGCTCACAGATTACTATCACACCAGATGCAGGGCCTGATGATTCCGCTCCAGGAGACGCGCTTGAGCTCAAGTGGGAGTTCGACGAGGACTCTCAACGTTACTATGTCTCCTTTCCTGATGATCAGTAGTGGAGCCCAGTTGGGGGTGATCGGGACCGTGTCGCATGTTGGGTTATCTTTTATTTTGGCGTCGTAGTCGGGCCATGAGTGTTTGGATGATGTAATGTTATTTATGTACTTGATTGACGTGGCAAGTGTAAGCCAACTATGGTATCTCCCCTTTATGATTTATATTACATGGGATGTTGTGAAGATTGCCTAACTTGCGACATATGCCTTCAATGCGATTATGCCTCTAAGTCGTGCCTCGACACGTGAGAGATATAGTCGCATCGAGGGTTTTACAGGACTGGCTCTCCAAGGTCAACGAAGGCGTCTCAACCAAGAGAGATCAAAGGATCAGTGTCCTTTGAAACCTCTTCAACCGCTTCAAGAGAAACAACAATGAGAATGTTCAGCTCATGTTTGATCGCCTCACTGACATCACAAATGAGCTTCAAGCTCTCGGCGCTACTGAGATCACCAAGCATGAAATCGTCAAGACACTCCTGAGATCACTTGATAGCTCATTTGACACCCTAGCCCTGATGATTCAAGAACGCCCTGACTTCAAGACACTCGATCCGTCTGACATACTTGAAAGGCTCAACTCACATGAGTTTCAGCTTTCTGAGAAAAGAGATATCTACGGTCCCAACTATGGCCGAACTCGCGCCTTGAAGGCAAAAGCTGTTTCCGCATCTGAACAAGAATCTGACTGCAGTTCTGATGATCCTGAAGACATTGAAAAGGAGCTTGCTATGCTTGTGAAGAAGTTCCAGAAATTCACCAAGAAGAAAGGCTTCAGAAAGTTTTCACGATCCAGCTCAAGGAATGATGAAGCTTCTACTAATGACTACAAGAACAGAACATGCCACAAGTGCAAGAAACCTGGTCACCACATCTCTGAGTGTCCGCAGTGGGACAATGAGAACAAGAAGAATAAGAAGAGGAAGTAATATGATTCTGACGACAAGAAGAAGAAGAAATACTCAAAGCCTTCTTCCAAGTCTTCCTCAGAGTCTTCATCACACAAGAAGAGCTTATCTGGCAAGGCTCGTGCGTTTGTTGGCAAGGAAATGGATTCAGAGGAGGAGTCTGCTTCTGAGGAGGTGGAGGTGGAGTCTGAGGAGGAGTCTGACTCTGGCGTTGCAAGTCTGGCTACAGCCTACGTTGCCAAGTCCATCTTCAACACTGAAGACAATGACTTCGTCACCGACATAGATGCTAATGACAAGGAGAACTCCACTCCCACCTATTGCTTCATGGCACGCGGTGCCAAGGTAAACTGACGCAATGCTCACTATCAAACATCCAGTGAAGATGACTCTGATTGTGGTTCCAAACCCAGCTACAAAACACTTGCTAAAATTGCAACTAAACAATAGAAAGCTATGGAACATATTCAAAAAGTTAGACAAAAGCGATGACCTGTTGGACGCTGAAATGACTCGATCTCAGTCCTTAATTGAAGACATAAAAAATCTTCATGTTAAGTATGAGGAACTTGAAAGTCGTCATGAAACGCTCTCAACAACTCATGAAAAGCTTTCCTATGATTATCTTCAAAGGAAGCAAGAACTTGAGAAATTGAGAGCGGTTCATGAAGATCTTCAAAAGGAAAACGAGTCACTCCGCGCTGAACAGATCAGTCCCACTCAGGAAGGTTTCGAACCACCATGTCTTAAATGCCTTGAGTGTGATAACTCTACTTCTGTTGCCGAATGTTCTACTGCTGCTACTGTTGCAATATCTTCAACTGTTGATGTGGTATCTAACCCCTCCGCCGAGGATGCCACTGCTATTGCTGATGAAAATGCTAGGTTGAAGACATTGCTTGAAACAGGGATGTACAAAAGTCTCAAAGGGCATCAGACACTATGTGATGTCCTCAAAAGGCAGATTCTGAACTGAAACCCTAGGAAAGAGGGTGTTGGGTTTGAAAGGAAAATGAATGCTGATGCCTCTTACTGGAAGCCTGAGCAGTACCCCAAAACCTCATAGGTTGTTGCAAAGGAACCTTCAGTGGATCCATCCACCCTATCTGACTTCACTTGATGAATCCTTTGATGCAAACTATAAACTGTTTAAGAATCAGAATGGTGAAGTGTTTACCAGGTATATTGGTACTGACTGCAGGAATGGGCCACCTATGAAGAAAGTTTGGGTGCCCAAAAGGTGTCCGTGGGAGAATCCCTTGGTTCTCATAGTCTGCATTCATTTGCAGAGTTCTTACAGCATCACATCAATTCTCCTGAAGCTAATTCCTTTCTGACGAGCCGAAGGAAGCCTTTGCAAGTTCAGAAGCCATTCAGTATGAACTTCATGGAGACAGAAAAATCAGTCTCGAAAGGCGGCAGACAGCGCCGTGAAAACACTACCAAGGACGTGCCACCGGATTTCTATGAGCTATACAAGTCAGATCCATAAGAGACCTATGGTGAATGCAAGAACCAAATCCAATGGATTCAAAGACATTGGGCAGAGGAATGGTTCAAGTACAAATTTGTCACTGACGAACATGCTGAAAAGAATGCCATTAAGGGCCCTGGGGAGATATTATATACAAAGGTCTTCAGCCCAAGTCGAAGTTTGAAGCTATTGCTCAAGGCTTCTACCCCTGCATGATCCGTGGACCTCAGCCTGCTAATGCCGACCCATCCTCTTTGTTATGGTGTCGTGAAGACAATCTCTTTAAGTGCAACTTCCAGTTTGCCAAAACTTCTGCCAAAGAGAACAAGAAGTCACTTGGGTTAGACTTCAACCCCGATCCCTCCGCTCCTTGTGCCGATGGCACACGCAATGCGGAACCCAATATTGTTGGGCCCTTCTACAACCTTGAAGGTCTCATCACTCACTTTCAGTTTCAAGGGGTAGCCGTGGATCACTCTGCAGATGTCACTGATTCTGACGAAGCGCCTGCACCACCGAAGCCTGTGAAGCAAAAGAAACCAAAGGCTTCAAAGCCCTCCCCCACACCAAAGGTCTCGCGGACGAAGCCTCTGGCCACTGCACCTCCTGAAGCCAATGTGTAGTCTGAAGATCTCTCTCGCATCTCCAAGTCTGACAAGATGAAGAAGCCCATGCAACCAACTGGTCAAGCATTGACACCTGCTGACGTTCTGAGGAATGAGAACAAAGCCATTGATTTGTCTAGCGACGACGATCTTGGCGATGATGCTCTTGAGATGCTTATAAAGAGCAAGCAAGAGGCGGAAGTCTTCAATGATCTTCCCCTCTTTGATGTGGAGATCCTGTACAACTTCATTAATGAGTGGTTTGACAGCCCAGACCTCTGTTTTGATGATCTTCAGCTCCCAATTGGCCTCAGCGTCTCTTTCCATGGAGCCATTGCTCCTGAGCTGGCTCTTGCACAGAAAATTGTTGAGCTGAAGCACAAGATTGATTATGAAAAGGCTCAGTTCAAGAAGCACATGGCCAAGCTCAACGTGGAAGACGATCAAAACGTCAAGGTCGTGCTGCATGAGCTCAAGGAGGTGTTCCCCAAGAAACGTGAAGAAGCTAAAGGTTCTCGAGAGCGCATGAAACACCTGGATGCCAAATGTTTTCAAGGGTACAATGAAGCTGAAAAGCGCAAGGCTTTGGGGCGACCTGGCATCCACCCCAGAATGGCTGCCAAGAAGAAGAAGAAGCCTGTTGTGGCCCAACCAGAAGCATCAAGGCAGGAAGAACCTCGCATTGTCTTCCCGGCCAGTATGACAGGCTCGAAGCCTAAGGTCCCCATAGTGGCTTCGGAGCTCAAGAAAACAAGGGCAGCTGAAGCCGAAGCCCGAAAGCGCAAGACCAAGGCCACCACAGATGATGCTCCACCAACCAAGAAGAGAAAAACAAAGAAGAAAGATCGGGCTGCTCCCACAGAGCCCCTTGTCGTTGAGCCAATCTCAGTTGCTCGTCCTGCGTCTGAACACTGTGAGCGCCGGTTGATAGTTCATGAGCCTAGTTCCACAGAGGCTCCATAAGTTGAAGACATTCCAGTTGTTGACCCCACCGCAGCTGAAGACATTGGTCGTCAAGACAATGTTGAAGATGATGAAGTCCTTACTCAGATCGAACACAATGTGGTATCATCGCCTGTTCTCACGAACAGCGAACTCATCAGCATTGATTACCTATTGATGCCAATTGCTCAGGATGACTCATGGGCTGATCACCCACAAGACTCCTCCCGCCAAGAAGAATCACCAAGTACTCCCCCACCTCAAGTCACCACTTCCGTGCTTGAAGACAATGACTTTGTGGCCCAACCAACTCCATCTTCACAAGTGTCGCCAGCATTCCATAGGCTTCGCAAAGGACCACGGCCATAGGTCACTCTGTCAAGTGTTCCAGAAGGAGAAGAGCGCCAATCCGTTTCATGCCAAGTCTTTCCTGAAGCCTCTCCTACTACGAACATCCCCGAGTCTGAAGCCAAAACGGCTGAAGATATTCTGGCTGCATCAGCCGATGAACAAGAAGAACCAAGAGATGAAGAACGTGTTGCTACACCCCTGTCCAACCCTGAAGTTGTTCTCGAGGAGAACGTGTCCGACCCTCCAGCTACTCGAGTGGAGATTGAAAACTCTGAGGCGGCCACTAACACCAACACTGAAGCCAATGACGTTGTCATGGCTGAGGCTAGTGTGGCGCCTGAAGCTACTATGGCGCCTGAAGTTAATGTGGTGCCAGAAGTGATTGCACCTGAAGCAAATCTGCAGCCTGACGCCAATGCCACTGCTCCTGTACCACCTCCACGGCCACACACTCTTGAGCAGGCATTCTATCAAGGCCAACTTACCACCGTCCGCTGGCCCATTCTGGTTCCTCCACCTGCTGCCGGTCCACATTTTGACTATCATGTGGAGCACAGGTCTCAGGTCCAGAAGCCAAAGCCTAGGCTGCCAAGGTGTCCAGGTACTACAACTTCACCAGGATCGTTTAATCTGAATGGCTTCAAGGCACACAACACATTCTTTGACACTGCCAAGAACCCCTACACAAGGCCAAGAATCTCCTCAGATCGATTCTGGAGTTATCAGCAGCGCAACGACTATTCCTGCATCTTATACAATTAGGGGCGCATTTTCCCTCATATGTGTCTAGACAGCGAAACCATGGCTGGCCTGCCCTGCCTAGAAGAAGCCTTTGACTGCTTCAGAGATGCTGGCCTTCTATAGTTTGTGACTGCCAAAGAACATTGGAATGAAGAGCTTCTGCTACAATTCTACGCTACCCTTCACATTCGCGGCTACAATAGGGATCCAAAGACTTGGATCCTTGAGTGGATGACAGGCGATGTACACCATGAAGCTAAAGCCCAAGACATCATTGAGCTTACTGCCCTGCCCACTCCTGGCGAACATTATGAACCAGGTTGTCAGCTACACCGAAATGCGTTCGAAAGCATCTTCCAGAAGCCAGAGCCAAATATGAGCCAAATGCTGAGAATGATGTAGCCACTGCCACAAGACGCTGACTATCTGCTACCTCTTTTAGCACTAGGTTGGTTTTCCACGAAGAGGAAGGGATGATGTAGCAAAGTAGCGTAAGTATTTCCCTCAGTTTTTGAGAACCAAGGTATCAATCCAGTAGGAGGCTACGCGCGAGTCCCTCGCACCTACACAAAACAAATAAATCCTCGCAACCAAGGCAAATAGGGGTTGTCAATCCCTATAGGGCCACTTACGAGAGTGAGATCAGATAGATATGATAAGATAATATTTTTGGTATTTTTATGATAAAGATGCAAAGTAAAATAAAGGCAAAGTAAATAGCAAAGTAAATAGCTAAGTAGTAGGAGATTGATATGATAAAGATAGACCCGGGGGCCATAGGTTTCACTAGTGGCTTCTCTCAAGAGCATAAGTATTCTACGGTGGGTGAACAAATTACTGTTGAGCAATTGACAGAATTGAGCATAGTTATGAGAATATCTTGGTATGATCTTGTATATAGGCATCACGTCCGAGACAAGTAGACCGACTCCTGCCTGCATCTACTACTATAACTACACTCATCGACCGCTATCCAGCATGCATTTGGAGTATTAAGTTAAAAACAGAGTAACGCCTTAAACAAGATGACATGATGTAGAGTGATAGACTCATGCAATATGAAGAAAACCTCATCTTGTTATCCTCGATGGCAACAATACTATATGTGCGTTGCTGCCCTTACTGTCACCGGGAAAGGACACCGCAAGATTGAACCCAAAGCTAAGCACTTCTCCCATTGCCAGAAAGATCAATCTAGTAGGCCAAACCAAACTGATAATTCGAAGAGACTTGCAAAGATAACCAATCATACATAAAAGAATTCAGAGAAGATTCAAATATTATTCATAGGTAGACTTGATCATAAACCAACAATTCATCGGCCTCAACAAACACACCGCAAAAAGAAGATTACATCGAATAGATCTCCACAAGAGAGGGGGAGAACATTGTATTGAGATCCAAAAAGAGAGAAGAAGCCATCTAGCTACTAACTATGGACCCGTAGGTCTGAAGTAAACTACTCACACTTCATCGGAAGGGCTATGGTGTTGATGTAGAATCCCTCCATGATCGATGCCCCCTCCAGCAGAGCTCTGGAACAGGCCCCAAGATGGGATCTCGTGGATACAGAAAGTTACGGTGGTGGAATTACGGTTTTGGCTCCGTATCTGATCGTTTGGGCGTACGTGGGTATATATAGGAGGAAGAAGTACGTCGGTGGAGCAACAGGGGGCCCACGAGGGTGGAGTGCGTGCCTGGAGGGGGGGGGGGGTAGGCGCGCCCCCTACCTCGTGGCCTCTTGTTACATGTCTTGACGTAGGGTCCAAGTCTCCTGAGTTGTATTCAATGAGAAAATCACGTTCCCGAAGGTTTCATTCTGTTTGGACTCCGTTTGATATTCCTTTTCTTCGAAACCCTAAAACAGGCAAAAAACAACAATTCTGGGCTGGGACTCCGGTTAATAGGTTAGTCCCAAAAATAATATAGAAGTGGATAATAAAGCCCAATAATGTCCAAAACAGTAGATAATAATGGAGACGTATCACTAGCCTAAAGAGTTCTTTGTTGAATACCTAGAGTATCTGCCCCGCACTATTTATCATATTACCAGGCGAGCTCTTTGGCCGGTCAAAGGACATTCTCCTGCAACGAAGCTTGAAGGAGCAATGAAGACATTGGTTTTCTATATCTTCAATGGCATCAGCTTGAATGCTCAAGACTTCTTCATCAGACAATTGGCTGCATCTGGCTCCGATATCTTTGGTCTGAAGTTCTATGCTCCATGGGTAATGCGCCTCATCAAGCTTCACTCTGCTATCCACTACCAGCCATCTGCGCGCAATCACCTTATATTCTTGCTAGAGGTTGATCTATCTGTCGAAGCCATTTACCCAGAGCCTGCAAAGGAGCCAATTTATCTTCACAACGTCGATCATCAGAGCTTCACCCAGCCCATTGAAGGAGTTTAGGCCATTTCACGTGTTTATCGCTTGGCTGGCAATACACGTGCCCCTTGCACCCAAACTGAAGCCACTGCAAGTACCATCGCCCAAAGGCCTCAGAAGCGATCTCGTGTTCTCAATGACCGAGAGCTTCTCGTCGCTCTACATCAGAAACAGGATAAGAATCATGACTGGCTTAAGCGCCAGATGCAAAGCCTCCTGGTGGATGTCAATCGCATTCGAAATCTTGCCACCAAGAATGCCTTTGTTACACATGAAACCTGTCGGAGGTCATGGAAGAGTATGACGTTTCTCAGTGCTGAAGCTGATCTTCAAGACGATGGCTTCACAGAGAGATTCAAGTTGGACTCAACTCCTCCAAGGAATGCTCAAATGCGTCGGACTCCCTCACTCGAAGACTCTGGCTATTCTTCCTCAGCTGCAACAGTTAATGCCAGAGTCATTGATTACCAAGATGATGCTACTTCACCACCTCCAATTTCGGCACGTGTCGACACTGCACCAAGTTCGTCTGCACCACCAAACCTCAACGACGACCCTGCTGCATCGCCTACTCCACATGGGAATGAGTAGCAAGCTCTATGTCTTCAAACCTTTTTGGTCATTACTGACAAAAGGGGGAGAAGCATCTGAGTTGATAGTCTCCAAGCGGGTCCATATGGGTGGTTGCTATACTTTTGCTACATTTTCCAAGTGCTTACAACTCTCGCTTTTGATACATTTGATTCTATTGAGTTGTAACACTTAAACTTGATGGTCCTCTGCTACCTTTTCGTAAACTATGTGATGCGATGATAAATTCCGCATGTGCGATGATAAATCCCGCATGAAGTCATTTTGCAGATGTCCATTTTTCATTATGCATGTCATTATCTTCGTTATATACTTTCATGCATGACGAATTATCTTCATAAGTAGAAAAGGAGCTCTGCAAATACAACCTGCCATGTGCATTTGCATTCAAAAGCACACTACTTATATGCACATCTTTAGGGGGAGCCTTTCTGCTTCTTACGAAGACTATACCTAAATCCTTTACAATTTCACATACTTTTATCCCCGTTGAAAACTTCAACCAATTTGTCATCAATCACCAAAAAGGGGGAGATTGTAAGTGCATCTAGTGCCAGCCCTAGTTGGTTTTGGAGTATTCAAGACAAACCTGGTTGAGGGACTAATGTGTTTGTGAGAATTGCAGGATAACACAGGTACTAGTCCCTCATTGATTCGGTTTACCTACTGGAGATGACCCCTAAAAATGTATGAAGACATTGAAGACAAAGGTGGTATGTGAAGACATTCACATTGAAGACTATGACAAGAGAAGACATTGCGTGAAGACTATGGAGCGCGAAGACTTATTTGTTTCATTGTTTCCTTTTCTTCTTTGTTGAGTCATAGGAACCACCGTACTGTTAAGTGGGGTCCCAGTGAACAAAGTCAGAGTGACTGAAGTGATGCTTAATCAAAATCCTATGTGTCTAATAGAGGCGAGGGTCCCGATCTTTCGATGAGATGATAACTATCGATTTGGTGGAGACGACTTTGATGATCCGACTACAAACGTGCACGACGTTGCGCCTTAGCAATCGCTAAACCAATCTCCTGAGGTTACTGACGATGCCGGAAGCACGGTCAGCCTGACCATGAAGGTCTATTCCTGCAAGCAATCGAAGAACGAGCAAGAATATGATAAAGCAATCTGAATATTGCAAATATATATGAGGTATTGATAATGGTGGGGATCCATAAGCGGTCTTGGTCTGGTCGTTGGACACAAACGAAGTACACGAAGTTGCAATGGCTAACTTTTAACTAAACAAATCCCAAGGAAAAAGCTACTAGATGGATCTACTTATATAGGAGCAAGGGGTGGCGGCCAAGGAGGTGGGAGGACGTCCCAAGGCAGCCTAAAACTAACCCTAGGTCGTACAAGGCTCATGGGCCCAAGTGGAGGTGATGCAACACCTTTGGGCTTGTAGTTTGACTCGGATTCTGCTGCAACGTCAGATTGTTTCGTCCGTAACTCAACGCTCCGGACAAATTTGAAGGTGAATCCAATTGGGTTGGAAAAAGCACGAAATCTAGTTTCCAACAAAAAAAGAATCACCCAATTCGGAGTCCATATGAAAAAGTTGTTGGCGTTTTGAGTCAGGTATGTCTGTGCAGTCCGAATCTGAATCCAGAACGTGAAAGACTTGGACTCTATCTTCTCTTGGCCCAAAAGTGACGTGAGAGGACTTTTTGAACACAACATAAACTTCTCCTTTTCCCTTATCTTCATATGCGGATTGTACAAATGTCCCATACACCTGCAATTAGACAAAACACAAAAGTGTGTGAAGTATTTTTGTTCTGGATAACATAAATAGATTATTGAATAGTTTGCATTAGAAATCACCTGACAAATATGCATGTATGCAATATTTTTGGTCGTATCCAAGGTATTCATGTCCTCAGCATCCTCCCCTTTTTGAAAACAAAGCCGTCCTCGGCGTTGCTTAATCTGAAATGTGGCTAACAAAAGAGACAAGGTGTACATGTTGTATATGTATATGTCATCCAGTTTAACTTCCCTTGATTTTTGCACGTATGACACATGTATACATGAGTAACTTTCATAGTTAATAAAAACTAAAGCCAAAAAATTATCACAAGAAGTAGAAGGCATGAAAATATTAGAACTCAGTTTGCACATATAAGTGAAGCTCTTATTCATTTCAAAAGATTCGCAATGTTCATCCTTAAACCATCCCAACTTTGGTGAATAAACCTTACTTGCATCAAATTTACATGCTACAACATGCTTAAATAAGCAAACATGCAATAAGTCATTGGACACAGAATCATCACCAAGATTGGAGGCCATATCAAAATGATTAAACATTAGTTCTTTTGCATCAGCAGTTATTTCAATGGGTGCACTCAAAATTATTGATATTTCAGTTGTTTGATCACTCTCTAAAATAGGTGGTGTGCTCAAATCAACAGGTAACTCAATACATGACGCATTCAAGTTAACTAGGCATGCATCTTTCTCATGTGAAGTTATATCATCAATATCTTTACTGTTACCTTGTGGCAAAGATGTAGCTGATGTAGGTACGGACGTTGACAATGTACCATACCCTTGAGATGATGCCGCGCTCATAATCCGAGGTGCAATGATGGAGGAACCCACCGGCGGTGGTGAGCATGAACTGGAATAGTAGTTGTTGTAGTCACCTAATGCATCCTCCTGTATCTGTCTCTCAAAGGTACAAGCACGGACATACATACCAGTAATGCAACGAGGAATATACTGAAATCTTGCCTGAATATCATGGTTCAAACCACCAAAAAATCTATTCATTGTATCATTCTCAGATTCTTCTATGTCACAATGATGCATATAAGATTTGAACTCTTGGTAGTAAGCATGAACAGTGTTGTTGCCTTGTTTAAATTGTTCAAATTTGCGAAGCAATTCACGACGATAATAAGTAGGGAAAAATTGTTGTCTCATTACAGCTTTCAAAACTTTCCAAGTTGTGGGTTGGTTATCAATGTTTTTCTTACAATGTACACTCCACCAAACAGAAGCAAAATCAGTAAATGCTCTAGTGGCTGCTCGTACTCGCTCAAGTTCAGAAAAGTCATGGTGACTAAAAACTTGTTCTACTTCAAGCTCCCAAGCTAGATAAGTAGTAGGATTAAATCTACCCTCAAATGATGGTAAAAAGATAACCTGACCATGTGCTTGTGTGTGTTGTCCCGACTCTCGTGATGGTGAAGATGTTTCTGTCGTCCAAGAACTTCTATCTTCGGAACCTGTCATGATTAGTAGAAACAAGAAACAAAATTCAAGAATAATGTTCCTATGAACTACTAGGGTGTGGTGGCAAAGCGCTCACAGTAAAGCAAATATCAATATCTTACAAGTTCTTACCAAGCAGCAGGTGGTGATAGGCAACCAGCGGTGTCAAATAACTCTAAAGATTGTGTAAAGTGATTGCCAGGGGAACGTACGTATACACGGTGTAGAAATATGTGGAGCTGGGTTGGCTATATATGGTAGCAAAAGATTAGCAATAATCAATTCAGAGATGCAATGTTGAATAAACGCTCAACGACGGTACTGTGCTGGTCCTAGGCTAGACCGAACTAGAGACGCGAGCTTAGAACACTAATGAGGTCACGTCGTAGCACAACCAGCATCAATGAAGGATACTAAGTAGCTCTGGACAGCAAGATATAAGTGAAGATCACAACGGCAGTAAAGATAATAAGGTGAAACAACAGCCAAGTAGGATATATCAACAACTTTGTCTCCAACTTTCCTCTGAAAAACTTTGTGCCGATTTTTTTTCTTCTCTCTTTTTTTTCCTCACACTTTTTTTTCTTTCTCCTTTTTTTTCTCTGACTTTTTTTTCTCCTTTTTTTTCTCTCGTTTTTTTCACTCTTTTTTTCTCCCTCTTTCCAAAACAAACTAGATAAGATGCAGATTGGATCAAGTGAAGATGTGAATGATCTCAACTATTATTATGACAATGAATGGTGGGTAGCACGTGGTGGAAATTGATGGATGGGTGGTGGACAGCGGAAGAGATAATGATGCAGCGGTGGCGTGACTAATGTGAACAGAACTCGAAATTCTAAACGAACTAGACACTAAGACCAGCAACTCGACACGACGATGCAACCGATAATTCAACTATGCAAGAAATGAAAAGAAAATTGCAAAGGCTCAGACTGGCTTGGACCAAGGATGAATAGATCTAACTCTTTTTTGTGGCTTTTTCTTGGACAATAGGTAAGAAAATAAATCTAATCTAGAAAAACTGGAAATTCTCACCGAGTAACCTGAAAACTGATACCACTTGATAGAGGCGAGGGTCCCGATCTTTTGATGAGATGATAACTATCGATTTGGTGGAGACGACTTTGATGATCCGACTACAAACGTGCACGACGTTGCGCCTTAGCAATCACTAAACCAATCTCCTGAGGTTACTGACGATGCCGGAAGCACGATCAGCCTGACCACGAAGGTCTATTCCTGCAAGCAATCGAATAACGAGCAAGAATATGATAAAGCAATCTGAATATTGCAAATATATATGAGGTATTGATAATGGTGGGGATCCGTAAGCGGTCTTGGTCTGGTCGTTGGACACAAACGAAGTACACGAAGTTGCAATGGCTAACTTTTAACTAAACAAATCCCAAGGAAAAAGCTACTAGATGGATCTACTTATATAGGAGTAATGGGTGGCGGCCAAGGAGGTGGGAGGACGTCCCAAGGCAGCCTAAAACTAACCCTAGGTCGTACAAGGCTCATGGGCCCAAGTGGAGGTGATGCAACACCTTTGGGCTTGTAGTTTGACTCGGATTCTGCTGCAACGTCAGATTGTTTCGTCCGTAACTCAACGCTCCGGACGAATTTGAAGGTGAATCCAATTGGGTTGGAAAAAGCACTAAATCTAGTTTCCAACAAAAAAAGAATCACCCAATTCGGAGTCCATATGAAAAAGTTGTTGGCGTTTTGAGTCAGGTATGTCTGTGCAGTCCGAATCTGAATCCAGAACGTGAAAGACTTGGACTCTATCTTCTCTTGGCCCAAAATTGACGTGAGAGGACTTTTTGAACACAACATAAACTTCTCCTTTTCCCTTATCTTCATATGTAGATTGTACAAATGTCCCACACACCTGCAATTAGACAAAACACAAAAGTGTGTGAAGTATTTTTGTTCTGGATAACATAAATAGATTATTGAATAGTTTGCATTAGAAATCACCTGACAAATATGCATGTATGCAATATTTTTGGTCGTATCCAAGGTATTCATGTCCTCATCAGTGTCCGAGCGAAGACAATGAGCGCAAAACTTGTCCAGAGCTGCATAAGTCAGCTTTACTTATAGCCCAAGTAAAGTTGTCGCGTGTGTTTGAAATCTGACCGTTGGAACACATGTCAGTTCCTTAGTGACCCAGGGCCATTTCGGACAAATCATGTCGGGTTGCCTAGTGGCTATAAATAGCCTACCCCCTACACCATAAATTGGTGGCTTCTCAGAGTTAGTGCACGGCTTTTGTCGTTTGAGAGCAACCCACCTCCGAAGCCTTTGAGAGAGAAATCCTAGCGAGGACTAAGCCCTAAACACCCAGAGGCAAAGGGTGTTAGGTATCACTGAAGTCTTCCTGTCTGTGTGATCTGAAGACTTGTTACACTTGAGGAATGTGAATCCTCCAGCCGGTTAGGCGTCGCGTTCTGAGCATCCAAGAGTCATTGTGGATCGCCGGTGAACGAAGTCTGTGAAGGTTTAGAGGTCTACCTTGAAGACTTACCTAAGTTATTGGGTGAGGACTAGGTGTCCTTAGCTCAAGGGGAATAGGGTGAAGACACGGTCTTCTGAGTTAAATCTCAGCCTCCCTAACCAGACATACAGTTGTCACAGCAACTGGAACTGGTCCAATAAGTCACTGTTGTCAATAAGAACTTGTTCTATCCTTCCCATCTCTTTATTTACAGTTGGTCCTTGTGAAGTCATTGCTTGTTTGCATTATCTATTTGTCTTCACTTTTGTGACTGTTTGTTCTGATTGGTTTCATACTATCTTCCATCCTGATCCATACTTCCTAGCTGCTATTAGTCTTCGTGCTTTCACTTCATTGAATACTTGACTATGGCTTGCCTAGTGTAGTCTACCTTCCGCTGCATGTTTATAGGTTCATTTCTATCGTTTGTCTTTGAAACTCCCATGTTTTGAAGACTTCCATAAAAATCGCCTATTCACCCCCCTCTAGTCGATACTAGCACTTTCAGTGGCGCCTGAAGCTAATGTGGTGCCAGAAGTGATTGCACCTGAAGCCAATGCTGCTCCTAACGCAAATCTGCAGCCAGAAGTCAATGCCACTGCTCCTGTGCCGCCTCCATGGCCACACACCAAGTTCTTCTGCACCACCGAACCTCAACGACGACCTTGCTGCTTCGCCTACTCCCCATGGGAACGAGTAGAAGCTCTATGTCTTCAAACCTTTTTGGTCCTTACTGACAAAAGGGGGAGAAGCATATGAGTTGATACACTTCAAGCGGGTCCATATGGGTGGTTGCTATACTTTTGCTACATTTGCCAAGTGCTTACAACTCTCGCTTTTGAAACATTTGGTTCGTTTTGAGTTGTAACACTTAAACATGATGGTCGTCTGCTACCTTTTCGTCAACTATGTGATGCGATAATAAATTCCGCATGTACGATGATAAATTCCGCATGAAGTCATTTTGCAGACGTCCATTTTTCATAATGCATGTCATTATCTTCGTTATATCCTTTCATGCATGATGAATTGTCTTCATAAGTAGAAGAGGAGCTCCACAAATACAACCTGCCATGTGCATTTGCATTCAAAAGCAAAATACTTATATGCACATCTTCAGGGGGAGCCTTTCTGCTACTTACGAAGACAATACCTAAATCCTTTACAATTTCACATACTTTTATCCCCGTTGAACACTTCAACCAATTTGTCATCAATCACCAAAAAGGTGGAGATTGTAAGTGCATCTAATGCCACCCCTAGTTGGTTTTGGAGTATTGACGACAAACCTGGTTGAGGGACTAATGTGTTTGTGAGAATTGCAGGATAACACAGGTAGTAGTCCCTCATTGATTTGGTTTACCTACCGAAGATGACCCCTAAAAATGTATGAAGACATTGAAGAGAAAGGTGGTATGTGAAGACATTCACATTGAAGACTATGACAAGAGAAGACATTGCGTGAAGACTATGGAGCGCGAAGACTTAGTTGTTTCGTTGTTTCCTTTTCTTCTTTGTTGGGTCATAGGAACCATCATACTGTTAAGTGGGGTCCCAGTGAACAAAGTTAGAGTGACTAAAGTGATGCTTAATCAAAATCCTATGCTCGACCTCGAGCGAAGACAATGAGAGCAAAACTTATCCAGAGCTGCATAAGTCAGCTATACTTGTAGCCCCAGTAAAGTTACCGTGTCTGTTTGAAATCTGACCATTGGAACACATGTCAGTTCCTTAGTGACCCAGGGTCATTTCGAACAAACCAGGTCGGGTTCCCTAGTGTTTATAAATAGCCCACCCCCTACACCATAAATTGGTGGCTGCTCAGAGTTAGTGCACGGCTTTTGTCGTTTGAGAGCAACCCACCTCGAAGCCTTTGAGAGAGAAATCCTTGCGAGGACAAAGCCCTAAACACCCAGAGCCAAAGATTGTTAGGCATCACTGAAGTCTTCCTGCCTGTGTGATCTGAAGACTTGTTACACATGAGGACTGTGAATCCTCCAGCCAGTTAAGCGTCGCGTTCTGAGTATCCAAGAGTCATTGTGGATCGCCGGTGAACGAAGTTTGTGAAGGTTTGGAAGTCTACCTTGAAGACTTACCAGAGTGATTGAGAGAGGACTAGGTGTCCTTAGCTCAAGGGGAATAAGGTGAAGACATGGTCTTCTGAGTTAAATCTCAGCCTCCCTAACCAGACGTACAGTAGTCACAGCAACTGGAACTGGTCCAACAAATCATTGTCTTCAACAAGCAACTGCTTCTATCCTTCCCTTCTCTTTATTTACAGTTGGTCCTTGTGAAGTCATTGCCTGTTTGCATTATCCATTTGTCTTCGCTGTGTGACTGTTTGTTCTGATTAGTTTCATACTATCTTCCATCCTGACCCGTACTGCCTAGCTGCTATTAGTCTTCGTGCTCTCACTTCATTGAATACTTGACTATGGCTTGGCTAGTGTAGTCTACCTTCCGCTGCATGGTTATAGGATCATTTCTATCGTTTGTCTTTGAAACTCCCATGTTTTGAAGACTTACCACCGTCTGCTGGCCCATTCTGGTTCCTCCACCTGCTGTCGGTCCGCAATTTGACTATCTTGTGGAGCACATGCCTCAAGTCCAAAAGCCAAAGCCAAGGCTGCCAAGGTTTCAAGGTACTGCAACTTCACCAGGATCATTTAATCTGAATGGCTTCAAGGCACATAACACATTCTTTCATAGTGCCAAGAACCCCTACACAAGGCCAAGAATCTCATCAGATCGATTCTGAAGTTATCAGCAGCGCAGTTACTATTCATGCATCTTATACAATCAGGGGCGCATTTTCCCTGATATGCGTCTAGACAACAAAGCCATGGCGGGCCTGCCTTTCCTAGAAGAAACCCTTGACTTCTTCAGAGATGCTGGCCTTCTACAGTTTGTGACCACCAAAGAACATTGGAATGAAGAGCTTATGCTACAATTTTATGCTACCCTTCACATTCGCGGCTACAACAGGGATCCGAAGACTTGGATCCTTGAGTGGATGACAGGCGATGTACACCATGAAGCTAAAGTCCAAGACATCATTGAGCTTACTTCCCTGCCCACTCCTGGCTGACATTATGAACCAAGTTGTCAGCTACACCAGAATGCGTTGGAAAGCATCTTCCAGAAGCCAGAGCCAAACATGAGCCAAATGCTGAGCATGATGAAGCCACAAGACACTGACTATCATAAGGAGTTCTTTGTTGAAGACCTAGAGTATTTGCCCCGCACTATTTATCATATTATCAGGCGCACACTTTGGCCGGTCAAAGGACATTCTCCTACAGCGAAGCTTGAAGGAGCAATGAAGACATTGGTTTTCTATATCTTCAATGGCATCAGCTTCAATGCTCAAGACTTCTTCATCAGACAATTGGCTGCATCTGGCTCCGATATCTTTGGTCTGAAGTTCTATGCTCCATGGGTAATGTGCCTCATCAAGCTTCACTCTGCTATCAACTATCAGCCGTCTGCGCGCAATCATCTTATATTCTTGCTAGAGGTTGATCTGTCTGTCGAAGCCATTTACCCAGAGCCTATAAAGGAGCCAATTTATCTTCACAATGTCGATCATCAAAGCTTCACCCAGCCCATTGAAGGAGTTCAGGCCGTTTCTCGTGTTTATCCCTTGGCTGGCAATACACGTGCCCCTCGCACCCAAACTGAAGCCACTGCAAGCACCATCGCCCAAAGGCATCAGAAGCGATCTTGTGTTCTCAATGACCGAGAGCTTCTCGTCGCTTTACATCAGTAATAGGACAAGCATCATGACCGGCTTAAGCGTCAGATGCAAAGCCTCTTGGTGGACGTCAATCGCATTCGCAATCTTGCCACCAAGAATGCCTTTGTTACACATGAAACCTGTCGGAGGTCATGGAAGAGCTTGACATTGCTCAGTGCTGAAGCTAATCTTCAAGACGATGGCTTCATAGAGAGATTCAAGTTTGACTCAACTCCTCCAAGGAATGCTCACTTGCGTCGGACTCCCTCACTCGAAGACTCTGACTATTCTCCCTCATCTGCAACGGTGAATGCCAGAGTCATAGATGATCAAGATGATGCTACCTCACCACCTCAAACTTCAGCGCGTGCCGACACTGCACCAACTTCTTCTTCACCACCGAACCTCAACGACGACCCTACTGCTTCACCTACTCCTCATGGGAACGAGTAGAAGCTCTATGTCTTCAAACCTTTTTGGTCCTTACTGACAAAAGGGGGAGAAGCATATGAGTTGATAGTATTCAAGCGGCTCCATATGGGTGGTTGCTATACTTTTGCTACATTTTCCAAGTGCTTACAACTCTCACTTTTGAAACATTTGGTTCGTTTTGAGTTGTAACACTTAAACTTGATGGTCGTCTGCTACCTTTTCGTCAACTATGTGATGCGATGATAAATTCCGCATGTGCGACGATAAATTCTGCACGAAGTCATTTTGCAGACGTCAATTTTTCATTATGCATGTCATTATCTTCGTTATATCCTGTCATGCATGATGAATTGTCTTCATAAGTAGAAGAGGAGCTCCGCAAGTACAACCTGCCATGTGCATTTGCATGCAAAAGCAAAATACTTATATGCACATCTTCAGGGGGAGCCTTTCTGCTACTTACGAACACAATACCTAAATCCTTTACAATTTCACAGACTTTTATCCCCGTTGAAAACGTCAACCAGTTTGTCATCTATCACCAAAAAGGGGGAGATTGTAAGTGCATCTAGTGCCACCCCTAGTTAGTTTTGGAGTATTGATGACAAACCTGGTTGAGGGACTAATGTGTTTGTGAGAATTGCTGGACAACATAGGTAGTAGTCCCTCATTGATTCGGTTTACCTACCGGAGATCATCCCTAAAAATGTATGAAGACATTGCACACAAAGGTCGTATGTGAAGATATTCACATTGAAAACTACGACAAGAGAAGACGTCGCGTGAAGACTATGGAGCGCGAAGACTTAGTTGTTAAGTTGTTTCCTTTTCTTCCTTGTTGAGTCATAGGAACCACCGTACTGTTAAGTGGGGTCCCAGTGAACAAAGTCAGAGTGACTGAAGTGATGCTTAACCAGAATCCTATGTCTTCGAGTGAAGACAATGAGAGCAAAACTTATCCAGAGATGGATAAGTCAGCTTTACATGTAGCCCAAGTAAAGTTGCCATGTGTGTTTGAAATCAGACCGTTGGAACACGTGTCAGTTCCTTAGTGACCCAGGGCCTTTTTGGACAAATCAGGTCGGGTGTCCTAGTGGCTATAAATAGCCCACCCCCTACACCATAAATTGGTGGCTGCTCAGAGTTAGTGCACAACTTTTGTCGTTTGAGAGCAACCCACCTTCGAAGCCTTTGAGAGAGAAATCCTTGCGAGGACAAAGCCCTAAACACCCAGAGCCAAAGGGTGTTAGGCATCACTGAAGTCTTCCTGTCTGTGTGATCTGAAGACTTGTTACACTTGAGGACTATGAATCCTCCAGCCGGTTAGGCGTCGCGTTCTGAGCATCGAAGAGTCATTGTGGATCGCCGGTGAACGAAGTCTGTGAAGGTTTGGAAGTCTACCTTGAAGACTTACCAAAGTGATTGAGCGAGGACTGGGTGTCCTTAGGTCAAGGGGAATAAGGTGAAGACACGGTCTTCTGAGTTAAATCTTAGCCTCCCTGACCAGATGTACAGTTGTCACAGCAACTAGAACTGGTCCAACAAATCATTGTCGTGACCAAGCAACTGGTTCTGTCCTTCCCATCTCATTATTTACAGTTGGTCCTTGTGAAGTCATTACCTGTTTGCATTATCTATTTGTCTTCACTGTGTGACTGTTTGTTCTGATTGGTTTCATACTATCTTCCATCCTGATCCGTACTTCCTAGCTGCTATTAGTCTTCATGCTTTCACTTCATTGAATACTTGACTATGGCTTGCCTAGTGTAGTCTACCTTCCGCTGCATGTTTATAGATTCATTTCTATTGTTTGTCTTCGAAACTCCCATGTTTTGAAGATTCTTCTCGGGACAGGTGGTGCCGGACGTCCAGTCGGTGTCGGTCGTCCATCGTTTTGCTTCGGGATCGGTGGCACCGGATTTCCGGTATGCGTCGGACGTCTGGTGCCTAGGACTTGTCGGACGTTCGGTGAATGTCGGTCGTCCGGGCGTTCTAGAGTGTCGTACGTTCGGTGGCATGTAGGACGTCCGGCTGCTGTAGATTTTGTAGCTCCGTCTTCTTCCTTCTTTGCTTCCACACTGCCCTCGCGGATGGTGTAGTTGTACACTTGCGCTCGCACTCCTCTTCCTCGTCCGTACCATTCCGACAATACCTATGCATGCACACGAGTGGAGTGTCAAGTAGTATACCATCCTCGAAGGGGTCAAGTCAGCACGTGTAAAGTCGATGATTCACCTTTGTGTATGTCAAGTAGATGTCGCATGTGTCACTTGCCAAACGGACTCTTGACATGGTGATGTCCGTAGGATGCTCCGCATTAGGAGAGGAGTGAGTTCACCTTATCTTCGATAGCCTTCGCTCGGGCTCTTGTCATTGGTCCAAGTGGTGTCGTACGAGACGTAGGCAGGTCCATGGGGATGGCCTTGGGATGCTCTACATCACACAATGAGTTGTTCATTACGAAGGTACATGGTTTGCTACTATCCTGCTACTCTTTTTTTACTATCATTAGATAGTAATATTAGTTCTTTGCATGTGAATTTATTGGCAGGGTGGACCTGCATTGGAGGTGCAGGACATGATTCAACGATTGGATGCTCAATTTCGATGAAGAATTGGCGCTACATCTCAATTCACCTCTTCCATCACTATGAACATGGATATCCTTGTTCTGATGAAGAATTGGCGCTATATTTCTGCTATGTATCAGCAAATCAATTCAGTATGAAATTGTCCAGGGCAAAACATGACAGTATCAAATTGTCCAGTGCAAAACATGACAGATGCTAAGCGGAAGAGACATGTTTAAACCGAAAATACAAGGTGGGGTATATGTTTACTAGCTGCTTGATATTTGTGCAGACATATGTTTGCCCATCGCTATTTGCCAAACAAACAAAGTGACCGCAATTTTGGTGGAATTTCACAAGAGAATAGTATAGTCACTGCATGAAGTGCCATTTGAAAATAGACATAGAAAGATTGGATAGTAACTTCATGGACTGCACAAAAGTAGTACTGTACTATTTATTGGCCAACACTAGGTGCTTCATTGCTTTGGTCTGATTATACAATGGGCATCATTTTGCCTAAGTTAAAGTTTGTATTCCTAAAATAGTCTCATCGTGTGATCGAGAGAAGACCAAATCATATTGCAGCTCATTTGCAAGAGGAAGTCTAAACTTCACAAACAAATTTGTCTATCACTCTGTACCGAATGTTGGGAAAGAGAAGCATCCATGTTAGTAGGAAGAACAAATGTTTTTTCTAGACCTATGCTTTTGGAGATACATGTTTGTATATCATCTGTGAATCATTGAGATGCATTAACATGTTGATCTTATGTGATGTAGGGTGGAACCCTAATCGGCCGATCTTTCACGAAAGGAGCGGATCCTGCGAAGAACACGAGGAACACGAGAGGGAAAACACAAGGGGAAACACAAGAGGAAACACTAAACCAACACGAATAAGTCACACATGTGCTAGATCTTTGAGTACATAAGGAAAGATACACGATCCACGAACAACTAAGGATGATACAAGGGTAGCCGGTATTCTCGGTGAGGAGGTCTTGAGTTCTTCCCTAAAGGTGGTCTTGAATCCGCTTGGGGGATCTTCTCTGGTGGAGGCTCGAATCTCCGAGGAGAAGGTGTCCAAGTGGATGAGCAAAGCTCTCACACAAAATATGAGCTAATCCTTTGATAACCCTAGAAAGTAGGACGAGGAGGGGTATATATAGTCTAGGGGAGAAGAGGTACACAGGCCTCGGCCCTTCATTGTGCGTAGACAGGGGAGGCCGGATGTCCGGGTGTCGGGCCGGATGTCGGGGCTTTCACGCGAGGCCAGATGTCCAAGCTGAGGAGGCCGGATGTCCAGGCTGGAGCGGCTGGTTTGTTGCTCTCGGGTTCGGAGGGGTCTGGATTTTCGGGCTGAAGGCCGGATATCCGGGGGTTCGGGAAGGTCCAGATGTCCGGTCTTGCGATGCCGGATGTCCGGGGCCTGTAGTGTCCTGGCGCTGAGCGGCTGTGGTGGGTGAAGCTCCAGGGCCGGACGTCCGGGGCCTGGGAGGTGTACTTGGGGACTTGTACATCTTCATTCGTCCATTGGTTCTCTTCATCCGTGAACTTGGGGACTTGTACATCTTCATGTGCATCTTCGGGACGGTCCTCTTGGTACCTGATCATGCACAACAACTCGGACTTAGGTAGTAACCATGTCTCATGGATAGAAAGTGGAAGTTCGGAGAAGAGTGAGTTCACCTTATCTTCGATAGCCTTGGCTCGGGGTCTTGTCATTGGTCCAAGTGGTGTCATTGGAGGTTTAGGTGCGTCCATGGGAATGATCGTGGGATGCTCCACATCATCTCCCCTCCCTTGGGGAAGATCCGTCCTCGGATCGAAATCCTCGTCACCATGGTAGGGCGAGATATCTTTGATGTTGAAGATGTTTCTCACGGAGTACTTGTCGCGTGGGATGTCGATCTTGTAGGTGGTGTTGTTGTTGTTGTAGCATTCGAGCACCTTGAAGGGTCCATCCGCGAATGGTCGAAGTTTGGACTTGCGTTCGTTGGGGAAACGGTCCTTCCGAAGGTGTAGCCACACAAGATCTCCAATGTTAGATACCATGGGGTGCTTGTTGATGTTGCACTTGGTCGCAAGTCGTTGTACTTGGCGCTCAATGGTTTGCCTGGTATCTTCATTCACTTTCTTGAGATGGTTCACAGGTACACTTGCGTCCATATTGATACGCTCTTGTAGGGGTAGAGGGAGAATGTCCAATGTGGACAAAGGGTTGAATCCGTAGACGACCTCGAAGGGATACTTGCCGGTTGTTGAGTGTCTTGCGCGGTTGTAGGCGAACTCGGCGATAGGTAGACACTCCTCCCACTCCTTGATGTTCTTCTTGATGAGTACTCGAAGTAGAGCGGAGAGTGTGCGGTTGGTCACCTCCGTTTGGCCGTCGGTTTGAGGATGGTAAGCCGTGGAGAAGAGTAGCTTGATTCCGAGCTTGGTGCATAGGGTCTTCCAAAAGTAGCTTAGGAACTTGACGTCGCGGTCCAAGACGATCGTCTTTGACACTTCGTGTAGACGCAATATGTCCCTACAAAAGAGGTTTGCAATATGTGAAGCATCGTCTATCATGTTGCAAGGAATGAAATGTGCCATCTTGGAGAAACGGTCCACAACGACAAATACCGAATCCTTTCCATTTTTAGTCCTAGGCAATCCAAGTACAAAGTCCATGCTAATGTCTTCCCATGGTTTATAAGGAATTGGGAGAGGAATGTAAAGGCCATAGGATTGAGCTTTGGACTTAGCTTTGCGAGATGTAGAGCATCGGTTGGTGAAGCAGTTGATGTTGTGCAACATCTTGGTCCAAAAGTAGTTTTTCGAGAGTGTGGCGAACGTCTTGTCGCGTCCAAAATGTCCCATTAAGCCTCCTCCATGAGATTCCTGCAAAAACAACAAACGAAGAGAAGACTCGGGGATGCAAAGCTTGTTAGCTCTCATAAGATATCCATCTTTGATGTAATAGCATTCCCAAGAGGTGTGCGTCAAACACTTGGCATAAGGAGTAGAAAAAGTAGGATCATGCTCATACAAGTCTTTTATATGCTCAAAGCCAATGACATCCAATTCAAGTCGAGTAACAAGCATGCATATGCGAGAAAGGGCATCCGCCACAATGTTTTCCTTACCTTTAATGTACTTGATGACATAAGGACAAGACTCAATAAATTCACTCCATTTAGCATGACGCTTGTTCAACTTGGTTTGGCCCTTAAGATACTTGAGCGTTTCATGATCGGTATGAATGATAAACTTATGAGGGCGATGATAGTGTTCCCATTCATGCAAAACACGGACTAAAGCATATAGCTCTTTGTCATATATGGGGTAATTGAGTTTCGCACTGGAGAGTTTCTCACTAAAGTAAGCTATGGGGCACTTCTCTTGCGTTAACACACCTCCTATGCCATTACCACTAGCATCACAATGAATCTCAAAGGGTTTGTGAAAGTTGGGTAATGCAAGCACAGGAGCATGAGTAGGCAAATTCTTAAGCTCATTGAAAGCAGTATCATGGGATGGTCCCCAAACAAAAGGCGCATTCTTCTTGCTCAAAGCATGCAAAGGCGAAGCAATGGTGCTAAAATCCTTCACAAAGAGACGATAGAAACCCGCAAGGCCAAGAAAACTACGCACTTGTTGGAAATTGGTTGGTTGTGGCCAAGTCTTAATAGCATGGATCTTGGACTCATCAACATGAACACCCTTAGAAGAAACAACAAAACCCAAGAAAACGAGCTTATGAACGCCAAAAAGGCATTTCTCCATATTAGCATAGAGTTGCTCTTTTTGAAGAGTTTGCAAAATGGTTCGGACATGGGTGACATGCTCTTTGAGAGACTTGCTAAAAACAAGGATATCATCGAAGTAGACCACAACAAACACACCAATGTAAGGGCGAAAGACATGATTCATAAGATGCATAAGAGTAGCCAGCGCTTCCGATAGACCCGTAGGCATGACTAACCACTCATACAACCCAAACTTGGTTTTGAAAGCGGTTTTCCATTCATCACCCTCTTGTATGCGGATCTGATAGTAACCACTCTTAAGATAATTTTTCAAAAAGATAGTGGCACCACTAAGTTCATCAAGCATATCATCAAGGCGTGGAATGGGATACATATAACGAACGGTGATAGCATTGATCGGTCTACAACCGGAGCACATGCGAAAGCTACCGTCTCGTTTTGGCACAAGAATGACCAGGACGGCACAAGGGCTCAAACTTTCACGCACATGTCCTTGGTCTATGAGATGCTTTACTTGCCTTTGTATTTCTTTGGTTTCTTCGGGGTTGACGTGGTAGGGGGCTTTGTTCGGAAGAGGTGCTCCAGGGATGAGGTCTATACGGTGCTCAATGCCTCGTAGTGGAGGTAGTCCCGGAGGTAGCTCATCGGGGAAAACATCATGAAATTCCTCCAAAAGAGAAGACAACACTAGAGGAAGATTGTGAGAGGTGTTAGCTTGTGTTGCATTGTCCTTGCACAGAAGGACGTACTGTAGTACACTAGATGGGTTCTCACACACTCCTCTTATATCACTTTTGGTGGCAAATAGGACTAAGTTCTTCTTATCGCTCATCGTGGAGGTGCTCGATTTGGGCTTGTGGCGCTCACTCTCTTTTTGGTGGCTCGCTCTCTTACTATTATCTCCACGATGGGTAGCTTGCTTGTCGGCGACAACTTTGCTTGGGGACATGGGACGAAGTACGTACTCCTTGCCCTTCATCTTGAAGATGTAGTGGTTCGTTCGGCCGTTGTGGATGACTGCTCTATCAAATTGCCATGGGCGTCCAAGGAGAAGGCGGCAAACGGTCATTGGAACGACATCGCACTCTAAGGTGTCTTCGTAGGCGCCAATTTTGAAGGAGACTTGTACTCGATGCTCGACTTGGATAGTGCCGGTGTCGCTAAGCCATTGCACTTTGTATGGATGTGGGTGCTTCGTCTTGGGAAATTGGAGCTTGGAGCAAAGTTCTTCACTTGCGAGATTATGACAACTCCCTCCATCGATGATGACCTTGACGGATCTTCCATTGATGCCGACCTTCGTGTGGAATATGTGGCATCTTTGGTCTTCTTCTTGGTGATGTTGGAGAGTCAAGACCTTGGAGACAACAAGAGCGGGACTTGAATCTTCACCGCAAAAGACTATTTCCTCTTCATCGTTCACTTGTCGGTGCATGGCGACTTGCTCAAGAGCGTCCATTTATCCTTCACTCATCAAGTCGTAGGTGCCGTCATTGTTGAGGATCATGGTCTGCTTGTTGGTGCACTCATAGGACTTGTGGCCTCGGCCTCCGCATGTGAAGCATTTGAAGGAACTTGTCTTGACGGTCTCATCGGTGGGGGTTGATGATGATGAAGCTCTCGGCTTGAAGTTGCTTGTAGTGGGAGGATCACTTGGAGTTGACGAAGCTTTATTGGAACCCGACTTGTCGATGTTGCTTGTAGAAGGCTTAGTAGATGGTGTTGTAGTCGTTGAAGCTTGGCTGTTGGAGAAGCCGTATGACTTGGATGAGAACTTCGCATACTTGAAGTCGTCTTGCACTTGATGTTCTGCTTTGGTAGCTTGATGCACTAGCTCGATGAGGTTCGAGTATGGTTGGAAGTCAGCGATCTTCTTGATAGGATGGTTGAGTCCATTCAAGAAATGTGCCATTGTTTGCTCATCATCTTCCGTGACGTTCACTCTTATCATGGCAATCTCCATCTCCTTATAGTACTCTTCAATGCTCTTGGTTCCTTGCTTGAGTAGTTGAAGTTTCTTGAAGAGGTCGCGGTTGTAGTAGGTAGGAACAAAGCGTGCTCTCATGACATCCTTCATTTGCGCCCAAGTAGTGATGGGTGGTTCACCTCTTAGCTCACGGCGCTCGATGACTTGTTCCCACCAAATGAGGACATAGTCTTGGAACTCAAGGGATGCCATCACGATCTTCTTCTCTTCATCGTAGTTGTGCAAGCGGAACATTTTGTCGACCTTTAGTGCCCATGAAAGATACTATTCGGGATCGGTGCTTCCATTGAACTTGGGCATGGTGAACTTGAGCTTGCCGTAGCGTTCCTCTTCATTGTGTTGGGGTCGGGGATGATGACGTCCATGTTGTTGATGATTCTCAAGCTCGTGTTGCTCTTGGTGTGGAGGATTTCCATTGTCTTCATGCTCTTGATGAGCTGGATGTTCTTGGCAAGCTTGTGGAGGAGATTGTCGAGCTCGAGGAGGAACTTGAGGAACTTGTCGGTGCACGCGAGCTTGGAATCTTCTTTCTTGAATTTCTTTGCGAAGTGCTTCTTCTTGTTCAGGAGCTTGTCGGCCTCGGGTGGCTAGGGCTCAAGTAGAATCTCGGAGGGTTTGTTGCACCGCAAGTGCTTGAGTTTCACGGAGTTGTTGTTCTTGGCGTTGTGGCTCGGCATCTTTTGCATCTTGGTGTAGACACGCTCGCTCTTCCTCTTCATGTTGGCTTTGTCGTTGCCGTTCTCGTGCTAGTGCAAAAGCCTCTTGGGTTTGACGTTGTCGGTGCTCTTGCGAGTCGGTGTCGCATAGAGGAATGAGGCTTGCTTGACGATCATTGCATGCAGCACAGTGAAGAGTGTTCAATGTCGGTGTACTTGAGCCGGAGAGGGTGAAGTTGGAGTGACGACTTGAGCGGGTCCTTCTTAAAGTGGACGAAGTGGGAGAAGAGCGGTTGAGCAACAAAGCGCGAATCTCATCCATCCTTGCGCCCTTTTCTTGCTTGTGATCGTCGAGCAGCTGATCGAAGTAGTCCCTTGTACGTTGCTCGAAGAGTCGCAAGTGGGCAGCGAGGTTGTCAGTGCGATCACTCATTGCTTGTTGCTCTTGATGGAAAGCACGTTGTGCAACAAAGAGGTGGCTCTTGGTGACATAGGAGTTCATGTCGTCATTGTGCTCAGTGAAGAGTGGGTTGGTAGAAGTACTTGGCCTATCCATCATTCCAAGAAAAATGTGAGTGGTAGAAAGAGAAGAATGAATACCAAATGTACCTTGACCGAAGTTGAAAGTGGATCAATGATCACTCCAATGTGGACAAATAAATAGCACAATTGATACCAATTCTTGTCGGTTTCTCACACCTACACGAGTAAAAGCTTATGGTGGAGCTTGGTTAGGATGGTGGCACAAAATTTGATGCAATTGTAAGTGAGCTTCAATAATGTTGTAAAAGATCCGCAATAGTGCAATGTAACAAGTAGACCAAGCAATGTAATGTACACAGAAACACACATGCAAAAAGATAAGTGGGGTTGGGCAACCAAGATGAGCCAAAATGTGGAATCCACAAAAATGCTCTTGTTGCACAACAATAGAGAGAAGTTACCACGATTGCACAATAGGCGGATACAAAGAACTTGTACACAACCTACTTAGCAAAAATGCAACGACTTCTATCCCAAGTATGCTCTATGCAAGGTGTTTCTATGCGATGATCCAAGATGATCGAGTATGACAATCTTAATGTTGTATGATGCTATGGTGCTTGCTTAAAATCTCTTTTCTTATCTTCCCTTTTTGCTTAAAAGCTTGTTTGGCTCTTTGATGTTTGAGCTCTTTTCTCATGCAATGCTTGACGAACCAAGATAGCAATTGTGTATGCGACGACAACCTTGTGACACAAGAGATGATACCAAGATATGCAACAATGATGTATGTATGCTATGGGAAGTATGATCACTAAAGTGCACAAGTCTCGTTGCCGACAATACTTAATGGCTAGTCTCGATGGGTAAGCAACGCAAAGGAGTAAGGCTATGATGGTTACCGTTCTTCCTTATTGTATGGTGTGAAAATGGTGGACTGAATACCAAGATGTAGTCGAGGTTGTCGTTGTTGATGACGCGTCCATGGCAAAGATGAGTGACGGTGATGTTGATGTCGAACTGTACCTACATAGCCTAAACACAAGTAGGACACGGTACCGCAACTCAAATTCTCAAAGCAAAACTAGACCAAAATTGTTGGAGTTGGAGTTGGTAAGCGGTGGTTGTGTATGTGGTATATGGTGGTGCTATGCGGAAGTGGTGGAGGTATGCGGAAGTATATGTGGACACCAGAACAAAATTTGGCGACAAATGGGCGGAAAACGGGCAGTGGAGAGGAAGTGGTGCTGCCGGGGGCCGGATGTCCGTGCTTGTCGGGCCGGATGTCAGTGCTCTAGATCCATGGATGGATTCGAAGATCGTCGCGAGGAGAGGTCAAATCCAGGAAAAATTCAGAGAAATTTGTGGATAGAAATTGTGGAAAAGTGGATGGAAAGCTAGATCTACCTGCAACACACGAAATCCGCGAATCAAATCCAACAAAACTTCATCACACCAACAAATGACAAAAAAAATTGGGGCTATTTTTGTGGGGAAATTTTCGAATTAGGGACGAAATCAACAAAACTAGGCTAGCAACACAACGGGGATGCTCCGAAATCGTGATCAACGAGGCTCTTGATACCAAGATGATGTAGGGTGGAACCCTAATCGGCCGATCTTTCACGAAAGGAGCGGATGCCGCGAAGAACACGAGGAACACGAGGGGGAAAAGATGGAAAACACAAGGGGAAACACAAGAGGAAACACTAAACCAACACGAATAAGTCACACATGTGCTAGATCCTCGAGTACATAAGGAAAGATACACGATCCAGAGACAACTAAGGACGATACAAGGGTAGCCGGTCTTCTCCATGAGGATGTCTTGAGTTCTTCCCTAAAAGGGGTCTGGAATCTGCTTGGGGGATCTTCTCCGGTGGAGGCTCGAATCTCCGAGGAGAAGGTGTCCAAGTGGATGAGCAAAGCTCTCACACAAAATATGAGCTAATCCTCTGTTAACCCTAGAAAGTAGGATGAGGACGAGTATATATAGTCTAGGGGAGAAGCGGTACACGGGCCTCGGCCCTTCACTGTGCGCAGATAGGGGAGGCCGGACGTCCGGGCGTCGGGCCGGATGTCCGGGCTTTCAAGCGAGGCTGGATGTCTGGGCTGAGGAGGTCGGATGTCCGGGCTTTCACGCGAGGCCGGATGTCCGGGCTGAGGAGGCCGGATGTCCAGGCTAGAGTGGCTGGTTTGTTGCTCTCCGGTTCGGAGGGTCCGGATTTCCGGGCTGGAGGCCGGATATCCGGGGGCTCGGGAAGGGCCGGATGTCCGGGGCCTGTAGTGTCCTGGCGGCTGAGCAACTGTGGTGGGTGAAGCTCCAGGGCTCGGACGTCCGGGGTCGTGGCCGGATGTCCGGGGCCTGGGAGGTGTACTTGACTCCTTCCATTGGTTCTCTTCATCTGTGAACTTGGGGACTTGTACATCTTCATGTGCATCTTCGGGAGGTTCCTCTTGGTACCTGATCATGCACAACAACTCGGACTTAGGTAGTAACCATGTCTCATGCATAGAATGTGGAAGTTCGGAGAGGAGTGAGTTCACCTTATCTTCGATAGCCTTGGCTCGGGCTCTTGTCATTGGTCCAAGTGGTGTCGTTGGAGATGTAGGTGCGTCCATGGGGATGATCGTGGGATGCTCCGCATCATTATGTATGGGAATCATACTAGTTGGTTGTGAATTTGGGATACTAATGTGAACATATTATAAAGTCAGGCATGTGAGTCTCATGTGAACATTTCGAACGGATCGGCTCTTACTACTATGCACAGCATGATCCTTATTGTCGAATTTCGGGTTCCGCAGACCCTTGAGAGGTTCGAACTCTACGGTGTGTGCGAAGAACTCAACCTCACCAGTCTACCTACTTGCCAATCTCACGGCCTAGCTCAACGAAATCAAAGGAGAAGGGGACACGGCAGTTTACCCAGGTTCGGGCCGCCTTGCGGTGTAAAAACCTACTCCTGGTTTGTGGTGGTGATGAGGACATCAACACCACTGTTACACCCATAGCCCCTGCTGCTATACATACTGGACCAAGTACTAGAGCTCGCGCACGCCAATTAAATTATCAGGTACTTTCATTTCTTGGTAATGATTCTAATATTTATGAGAATATACTTCTACATAAATTGGATACATTTGTTTTGCTTACAAATGAAGGGACTGGCATGGATAAGAGGGATGAACACTAGAGCAAGACCAAGCATGGAGATGATGGCATGCGCAAGGGGATCAAGAACGTTGTTACAAGTGATGATTTCAGGACTTTGAAGCCACCATAAGGAGTGCCTGAAGCCTTGGACGAAATATACAAGATGCCACTTCATAAATTTCGTCCAGAGGCTACTCTAGGTGCTGCATCACCTTATTATTGGGACAGGCCCATGTATTTTCGAAATACTTAAGTATAGGCTGTTTTTAGAGTCCGTATGTGTGGGGAAACAAGAGTTAGGCTTGGTTTCAGACCCCTCCTCAAAGGGCCACGAAATTCCCCCTCTCACCTCCATATATACAGCCGTTAGGGCATCGTTTAGACTTTGGGTTTTGTTTAGATAAAAGTTCGCCATAGCTGCAACTTCGCGTACTTCGTTTGTGTTCAACGACCAGACAAAGGCGTCACAGAACCCCACCTTGATCAATAAAGCTTTCCTCTTATATTCGCAATATCCAGATTGCAATCTTAGTTTATTGCTTGTTCTTCGTTTGCATGCAGGAAACAGAACTTTGTGGTCAGGTTGATCATGCTCCGACGTGGTCACTAACCTCTCGGAGTTGGTTTAGTGATTGCTAAGGCACGACGTCTTCACACGTTCGTAGTGGGATTGTAAAAGTCGGATTCCTCCAAAACGATAGCCACCATCTCATCGAAACATCGGGTGTCGGCGTTCTAGGAACGGGGGTCCCCAGACTTGCCTGCCTGCGGCCTGCGGCGTGGCTCAAAGGGGGGCCCAGCACGGCCCATCTTCACCAACACAGACCCAAGACCCTCGCGAGGGGCCAAGCCTCGCGGGGCGGACGACGCGGAGCTTCCTCAGGCACGGCCTCATCAGACTGGCTCGCGAGGAGGCGGAGAGAGCAAGGTGGGGTACCTCACGAGGTGCCCGTGACGCAAGCCATGACGACCAAAGGCGCCTGGCGGGTGCCAGCCCGCGCAGCGTCCTCCTTTCCTCTTTGGTGCCAAGGGAGCAAGCGCATCCGCGGAGTACCGAGGCATCAGGCAAAGGTTGCCATTTCGGTGCAACAAGACCAAGACCAGGAGGACTGCAAGACGGAGGTCATTGTGGAGCCCAAGACGGCGTCACCACCAGAGCTTTGTGCAGGCGAAAACTACTTTTGTCAGGATAGCTGGTACTAGTTGTCCCCCTTCAAATTAGCCCGCCATTATTGGCTCCCTTCCCGCTCGATATTTGGGAAGATGACCAGGGCCTCTATAAATAGGACCAGCCACCCACAGAACAGAAGAGAGGGACGAGGGAAGAGAAAAAGACGAGAGAAGGAAAAGAGAAGGAGGGAGAGAGAGAAGGGTGACTGAACTCCTCCCAGCAGTTCCTCGCCCCAGCCAAGAGCAGACCCTCGCGAGGCTATTCTTCCTTGTATTGTTCATCATCATCAGCCCAAGGGGCAATCCACCACGCCACACACTGGAGTAGGGTATTACACCACAACGGTGGCCCGAACCAGTATAAACCCTGTGTCATTCGTGTTGTTCTTTCCATTGCTTAGATCTTAGTGAGGCGGAGGGGTGCAGTTAGGTAGGAGGCAAAATCTCCGTGCGCACCCCAGTGTTCGAACCTCAAGGGTCTGCCGGAACCCGAAATCTGACATTTCGCGCGCCAGGTAGGGGTGCGCCGGAATTCGTCTTCCACCGCCCCGTTCTCCTCCGACCATCGCGCCCATGTCTGACGCTCGTCGGGCCCGCGCCGAGCGTCGGGCCGCTCTCGCTTCCCGCGTCGCCCAGACGGCTCCTATCAGTGGGCGCCCTCGCCGTTCCCCGTCACCTGCCGTCAACACCGCCACCGGCCCGGTGGGGGACGAGCAGCAAGCATCGTCTCAGCATCCGTCCGTGCGGCAAGACGGACGCACCGCTACTCCCTCGCTCACCCCAGCTGGTTCTTCATCCCGCGCGCTCCGCGCACCCATGGAGGCTCGAGCTGCACTCATCACGGCAAACGAGCTCCTGCACTACCGTCCCGTCGACGACGTCTATGAAGAATGGCTCGACCGCGTCGCCGAGCTCGTCCGCGCCGCAGGGGGCTCTCCTGCGCCGTCCGCTCCGCTGCACCGCACCTCGCCGCGCGCGGGCGACGAAGCTCCGGCGGCGTCCCAGACGCCTCCTCCACAGGAAGGTGCCATGGCTCCAAGGCGCGTGGCCCCTGGGTGGAACCTGCTCCGTCAGGTGCCAGCGCGGCAAGAGAAGAGCTGCCAAGAAGTCCCTCGCCCGCAAGAAGCTGCCCGGGCGCTCCCTGCTCCAGCACGTCGCGACCATGCTCCTGCTCCCGCACGTCAAGACCCAGCTGCAGCGCGTGGGGACATGCAAGACCAAGATCTCCGTCACCCAAGGCCTCCCGTGGCCACAGCAGGCTGCCATGCCTTCACCACCGAGCTACGCAGCGTCGCGTGGCCCGACAAGTTCAAGCCGGACCTGCCTCCTCGTTACAACGGCATGGCTGACCCTGCGGAGTTCCTCCAGCTCTACGAGCTAGGCATCGAAGCTCCCAACGGAGACGAGAAGGTCATGGCGAACTGGTTTCCCATGGCGCTCAAGGACGGGGCCCGCACCTGGCTCTTGAACCTGGCTCCAGGCACGATCTCCTCCTGGGACGAGATGCGCACCCGCTTCATCTCCAACTTCCAAGGTACTCGCGACCGGCCACCCGCCGTGAGCGACATGTGCCGCATCAAGCAACAACCCGAGGAGACCCTGCAGAAGTACATCCAGCACTTCAACAACGCATGCCTCAAGATTCCTAAGGTGACTGAGGAGGCCATCATCTCAGCCTTCTCCGACGGCGTGCGCGATGTCAAGATGAAGGAGGAGCTGGCGATGCATGAAGACCTGTGCACTTCCTTGGAGCTGTTCAACTTGGCGACCAAGTGCACCAAGGCTAAGGAAGGGCGTCTCTCCCTCCTCGAGCTGCCTGCCGCAGACCCAGAAGAGAAGAAGCCCAAGGCCAAGGACGTGAAGCACAAGGGGGCTGCCGTGCTCGCGGCAGAACCAGACACCAAGCGGGGAAGAGATCAGCCCGAACCTTCCAAGGGTAGCCGGTACTGTGTGTACCACGACCTCCACACCCACAACACCAACGAATGTTAAGAGCTCCGAGCCGTGCGAGAAGGAAGGATCGGCCGTTGCCCCGACCGCGGTGACCGGGGCTACGGTCGAGGAGGAGGAAGGAACGCAGGACGCTGGGAAGACCGTGGCCCGCGCCAAGGGTGGCGCGATCAACCTCGCGAGGATCGCTGGCAAGACCCGCCTCGCGAGGGAGACTAGAGGGATCAGCCTCGCGAGGATCGCCCGCATGGCAACGCAGGCCTCCCTTCACTGCCGCCGCAGCCAAGGAGAAACGAGGACCGCCGCCAAGGCGAGGGGGCTGGGGGCTTCTAGGAGCCGCGCGCGATGGCCTGCATCCTGGGCGGGGCTCAGGCCCCAGCCTCTCAACGCATCTTCAAGCAGTTCGCCCGTGAAGTGAATGCAGTCCTCCACAGGCTTGAAGCCACGCGCCCTCTCAGGTGGTCGGCATGCGCCATCACGTTCAGCTCAGCAGATCAGCTCAAGTGTGCGGCTACAGCCAGAGTCCTCCCGATGCTTTGTTCCCCAATCATTAGCAACGTGGTGGTCACCAGGACCCTCATCGATGGCGGGGCAGGGCTCAACGTCCTGTCCGTGGAAACATTCAACAATCTCCAAGTGCCCTACAGCCAGCTTTAGCCAACCAAGCCCTTCTCCGGAATTACCGACGGCTCCATGGTCCCGATTGGGCAGGTCCGCCTCCCTGTCACCTTCGGGGCACACGACAACTACCGCACCGAGCTCATCGACTTCGACATCGCTCACATTCCCCTGCCGTACAACGCGCTATCCTTGGGTACCCGGCGCTGGCCAAGTTCATGGCCATAACTCACCACGGCTACAACGTCCTCAAGATGCCAGGAAGTGGCGGTGTCATCACGGTGCCCTGTGAAGAGAAGGACGCGGTGTGTTCCCTGGAACGAGCCTTTCAGGCCGCGTCACTGGAAGACCCGGATCGCGGAAGCAGGAGGCTTCCCGAGACCGCCCCCAAGAAGAAGAAGACATTGTCCGGCCCGGTCCCTCAGGAGGCAGGCCCCTCTAGTCCCGTGCCTGCCCAGGGGGAACCTCCTTCCGTCGCATAGGAAAGCATGCCCGGTGCCCTCCTCAGGCAGGGCTCGGGGGCTCTCCCCTGCAGGGCCACCGACCTGGCTAGGGTCACGAGGGAGGCGCTTGGGCACCACATGGAGGCATGCTTCGAAGCACGTTTCCCTCAAGAAGGAGTAAGGCAAGGAGAGCTAGATCCTCAGGAGTTCGTCAGCAAGGCCATTCAGGAGCTACAGGAGTCAAGGGTCATGAAAGGCGACCGCCGTCTACCAGCAGTGGGCTGCGGGTCTACATCAACATACCAGGGCTCAACCAAGTCGCCTCTCTGGAGTGCCTCTGGCCCTTGCGAGTGGGGCGCTGCGGAGGTCCACCCCACAGCTGCGTTCGCATGCCTTACGGCTTGCCAAACGCGGCTGTCATGTACCAGCGCCTCATTAGGGGCATCATGGAGGCACAAGAGGCCAGGCGTTCCGCAGCCCTGGCGGAGATGGAGATGGCCCGCAGGGAGCCACCAGCGCCTCCGGAGCCTCCTGAGGCCCCTGGGCCTGGGGGCTCGTGAGGATCGGCTTCCGCAGCCCACCGAGTCTGCTACACCAACACCCCTTCGTCCTCAACGTCATCAGGTGACATCTTTCAAGTTTCACTTCCAGCTGGGAGCGCCCCCCCAGGGCTGCATTATTCCCAGGCCGCGTGGGTCCGTCCTTGCGGCATTTATCCCTTTTATTTCATGTTGTTAGCTTACCTTGTTGGGGGCGCCCCTCGGGCCGCACGATCCCCAAGTCGCTCGGGCCAGACCCAGCGGCGTGTATCTCATTTGCAGTTATTTCTGGTTATGCGTCATACCCACCATGCTTGATTATTTAATGCTGGCTCACGGCACCTCTTCTTCTCCATGCCGACCACTTACACGTTAAAGGGGGGGGTACCTGAGCATCACGACTCAGGGCTCTTACTGGCTCTCCAGCCCTCACCCTCTGGCCTTGTCCACGGCATCGCGACCTGGCATACCAGCGACGGCTGAGACCGGCTCGAGGGCTGGGACTCGAGGACGTAGAGTGCCGGCAGCTAACCAAATTTGCAGGGACACATCACAAGATAAGGCCCAGTGCCAGGCACAACCCGCCTAGAGGTAGGGCCCCGTGAGTCCCGTGCTGGCCCACGGGTGCCCAGATACACCTCGCCAGGCCCTACCGTGCCAGCCACATGTCAGGGCGGGGCTGTACACGCCCCGGGGGCTCCTCCCGGAGGGGGGGCCCCTCCCACGTACAAGTGGAAGCACCATGCTCCGCGCTGGCTGACGACACTGCCGAGGAGCGGCTATGCCCATACACATACGGAAGCGCTATGCTCCGCGCTGGTGATAAACAACTGAGGGTGGCCCCCGGGCCGCATCAACCTCAGGGAGCCCAGAGCTCAGTGTCTAGCCTCATCGTAACGCCTCCCCTCGGGAGTGCCTTGCGAGGGGGCTGGGCACGAGGACTGCGCCTGGGTCACACCCAAACGCACGCCGCCCAGCCAGCCCCCCCCCCCCCGGGCCTGGTTCGCCGCGCGTCTCTCCCCGAGCGGAGCCAAGGTACGAAGGCTGTTTGAGCGTCAAGGGGGACTCCTGAGCATCGCGACTCAGGAGCCTAACTGGTCACGTAGCCCCTCACTCCTTAGTTCCGAAAGGCTAACGCTGGGTGAGGTATGCGCGCGGCCGGGCTCTGCAGACGTAGAACGGTAGATCCACCCACATCACACCTCCCTACTTGTTGTTCGTGCGCCAAGGGGGACTCCTGAGCATCGCGACTCAGGAGCCTAACTTGTCACGTAGCCCCTCACTCCTTGGCCCCGTCCTAGTTTCCGACCGGGACTAATGCTAGGTGAGGTATGCACGGGGCCGGGCTCTGCCGGCGTAGAACATAAGCAAGTAGGAAGGAAAAGCGCAAATTTCAAGGAATTCAAAAGCAAATATTACAGTCCACACTATTATCTCAATGCCAAACGCAAGTTTAAACGCCTCCCCGAGGCATGATACATGTGCAGGAATTAAAGGCAGGACAGGAGCCACAACGGAGTCACTTGTCGGCGGTGGAGCATCGCGGACTGGGTGCGCCTCATGGAGCAGTGGGGTCGGCAGCGCCTTGCTTCGGCTTGGTGCTGAAGGCCCGGAACTTCCCCAGCAGAGCCTCCACGCGACCCTTCACGGCCTCGGCAGCGGCAGCGGCACGCTCGCCGCTTACTGGCTCCAGCAGGCCGTTGAGGTCGACGTCGGGATCACGAAGGTAGATGTGGGTGAGCACCCGCGTCAGTGCTGCAGAAGACAGGACACGCGCCTCGGCCTCCGCCGTGGGGCCAAGGCCAAGGGCGACATCTTCAAGAGCGCGAACCAGGAAGGGAAGCAGCTTGGCGGGGCCGTCCTCGGCGCCAGCCAGCGGGCTCTCCAGGCCGCTGTCGTAAAGCGTCCTTAGCGAGGAGCAAGCCTTCGCCTCCATCTCCGTGAAGGCCCCGCGGTCCTCGGCAAGAACCAGGGCCTTGTCGTCCAGCTCGGCCTTCCTCGCCTCCAACTCCTGCTCCAGCGCGCCTAGGCGGTCGCGGCGCCTCCTGAGCTTGACCTCCCTCTCCTTGACGGCCGCCTCACGAGCCTTCACACCTTCTTCCTGCTCTTGGCGAAGGCGGACCTCTTTCATGAGCTGGTCCCACAGGCCCTGCAGCTCGTCCTCCAGTGCCTTGCAGCGACCACGGACGTCGACCACCTCCCCCAGGGCTGCGTCACGAGCAGCCTTCGCCTCAAGGACGGCCTGCTTCTCCTCATCGCAAGTCGTCGAGGCCTGGACCAGTGCCGCCCGAATCGAAGCGTCGGAGCGAACCCATCCGGAAGCCACCTCCAAGCGCCCGGCCACCAAGCGAGGGTCGGTGCCAAGAAGATCCTGCCGCAGTCGGTCCAGCTCAGCGACAGCACGATCCAGAATGGCAGAAGGAGTCAGAGAGACAGCAGCCGGTGGAGTAGGAGGAGAAGGCGACTGCGCGGCCATAGCTTCCTGAGGCGGAGTCTGTTGCGCCCCAACGGCTGTAGTGGCGGCGGCAGGCAAGGACACCTCGGGAGTCACTTGGGCCGTGGGGGCCGAGCTCGCCCCAGCCGGCTCAGCCAGGCCTCACGAGGACGACCGGGCAGGAGAAGCCCGTGCGTCGCGGTCACCCTCCTTCGCGGGCAGAGGCGCTGCCACGGATGGAACCTCAGGAGCTCCCTTCGACTTCTTTGCTGCGGGCGCGAGCCTATCCAAGAGATGCGGACGTCAAGCCTCGGAAGCAGAATAAGAAATAAAGACAAGAATCAAACGCTTACGGCTCGTCGCCAGTGAGCTCGAGCGGCCTCCGGCCAAATTCGAAGCCTGAAAGCCGGCTGGAAGGGTCAACCTCGGGAAGCTTGGAAGCGAAAGGTGCGGTCCACCTCGGGGCTGGGGCAGACCCGCGGGAGATCAGCCCGGTCCTGTCCTTCTTCGGGATCGGGGGCAAGCTCTTTCCATCCTGCTCGTCGTCATCCTCGTCATCATCGCTCGGAGGGAGGTGGAAAACGCGGGACCTGCGCCGGGGGAGGGGAGCCCTCGACTCTCCGTCAGTCGCCTCGGAGTCAGGCCCTCTTTACCGCTCCCCTCCTTCCTCCTCTTCGCTGGAGTCGTCAGAGGGCACGTCCACCGGTTCCTTGGGAGTTTCCATGGGCACGGGCCCATCCCCGTTGAAGACGGGCATGGACTCCACTACCTGCTCCTAGTCGTCGCGGAGGAACAAGGGCGTAGGAGCACCCTCCAACCTCGCCACATCGCCCCCGACCAGAGATTGGAGGACCGCAGCCAGATCTCCGTCGGCCAAGGCCGCGGGCTCGAATGGGGCCTCCACATCGGGAGTGAGTACAGCCGAAGCGGAGCCAGCTGGTGCTCCAGGAATTCCCTCAGCAGCGACGCGCCGGATAGCTTCGCCACCGCCATGTTGGCCGGCCTCAGATCCGCATCCATCTTCTCCAACACCAGCTTCGCGTGGGGGTCCGCGAGCTCCGCTCGACCCCAATCGCTGGAGCTCGTGGGCTGCTCCGTGGGCAAGATCAGCCGAGGGTGAATGCGCCCAGCATCCGCCAAGACCCACTTGCTCCTGGAGCCCTCAATCCTTTTCCCGGGGTTCGAGATGGCAATGGCGCCGCCGTACGCGATGAAGCTCGCGCACGCGGAAGCAGGACTGCGAGAGGTCCGGAGGTAGAAGTAGTGGCGCAGCAAGGTCACTGAGGGCTGCACCCCTACGTGAGCCTCGCAGTAATAGGCAAAGATTGCCAGGAGAAGGACGGAGTTGGGGTGGAGATGCAGAACCTGTAGCTTGTAATGGCGGAGGACACTGAAGAAGAACTCGGAGAAGGGAGGCACCAGGCCAGCAGCAATGGCACTTACGAAGAATGGATAGAAGGTGCTCCCTTGACCCTCAGGGGTGGCGGAGCCGGCCTTGAACACCTTCGCCCCGTCGATGCCCCACGCCGCCGCCATCCGGTGCAACTGGGCAAGGCTCGCCTCCAGCACGTTCGGCGAGTCCAGGGCAGACGAGTACCAAGCTACGGCCGGGGGCTGACGAGGCGCCATGGCTTCCTAGGTCACGTGGTCGGAGTAGATCTGGAAACATTGGAGGAAGGAAGGAGAGGCGCAAGAAAGGGGATCTGAGCAGCAACCGGAGAAAGCAAAAAGCAAAGCCTAGGCAGATGCCGCTCCTTTATCAACTCGCACGGTTGCTAAGGCGCTCACGTCCAATCAACCGCCACGCGGCGCTTCGCTTTTGCCCTTCCGCCTCCCTGCACGGCCAAGTCCGGGCGCGCCTTGGGCCCGGGGGCTACTATCGATGTTCTGGGAACGGGGGTCCCCACACTTGCCTGCCTGCAGCCTGTGGCGTGGCTCAAAGGGGGGCCCAGCATGGCCCATCTTCACCAACACAGACCCAAGACCCTCGCGAGGGGCCAAGCCTCGCGGGGCGGACGACGCGGAGCTTCCTCAGGCACGGCCTCATCAGGCTGGCTAGCGAGGAGGCGGAGAGATCAAGGCGGGGTACCTCACGAGGTGCCCGTGATGCAAGCCATGTCGACCAAAGGCGCCAGGCAGGTGCCAGCCCGCGCAGCGTCCTCCTTTCCTCTTTGGTGCAAAGGGAGCAAGCCCAGCCGCGGAGTACCGAGGCATCAGGCAAAGGTTGCCATTTCGGTGCAACAAGACCAAGACCAGGAGAACTGCAAGACGGAGGTCATTGTGGAGCCCAAGACGGCGTCACCACCTGAGCTTTGTGCAGGTGAAGACTACTTTTGTCAGGATAGCTGGTACTTGCTGTCCCCTTCAAATTAGCCCGCCATTTTTGGCTCCCTTCCCGCTCGATATTTGGGAAGAGGACCAGGGCCTCTATAAATAGGACTAGCCACCCACAGAACAGAAGAGAGGGACGAGGGAAGAGAAAAAGACGAGAGAAGGAAAAGAGAAGGAGGGAGAGAGAGAGAAGGGTGACTGAACTCCTCCCAGCAGTTCATCACCCCAGCCAAGAGCAGACTCTCGCGAGGCTGTTCTTCCTTGTATTGTTCATCATCATCAGCCTAAGGGGCAATCCACCACGCCACACACTGGAGTAGGGTATTACACCACAACGGTGGCCCGAACCAGTATAAACCCCGTGTCATTCATGTTGTTCTTTCCATTGCTTAGATCTTAGCGAGGCGGAGGGGTGCAGGTAGGTAGGAGGCGAAATCTCCATGCGCACCCCAGTGTTCGAACCTCAAGGGTCTGCCCAAACCCGAAATCCGACATCGGGACACCTTTTGCTCTATCAAGTGGTGTCAGATTTTCAGGTTGCTCTGTCAGATTTTATAGTTTTCATAGTTTAGATCGAGTCTGTTCTTCATACCTACAGTCCACGAAAAAGCCAAAAAAAATTTTAGGGCTAGTTCACCATATCCGAACCAATCTGAGACTTTGCATAATCTTTTTAGGGTTTTGCATTGTTGAATTTGCGGTTGCATCGTCCTGTGATGCGGAGCATCCTATGGACATCACCATGTCAAGAGTCCGTTCGGCGAGTGACATGTGTGACATCTACTTCACATACACAAAGGTGAATCGTCTCCTTTACATGTGCTCACTTGACCCCTTCGGGGGTGGTATACTACTTGACACTTCTCCCGTGTGCACGCATAGGTATTGTCGGAACTTCATGGATGACTAGGAGGAGTGCAAGCGCCAAGGAACAACTACACCATCCGTGAGGGAAGCCTGGAAGCAATGACGGAAGAACACGGAGCTGCTGAAGCTACAGCGGCCGAACATCCGGCGCTTGTGCAGCCGCCCAACAGTTACATCAACAGACAGCCAAAGCATCAGCGGCCGGACATCCGACCCATGGGCCCGGACATCTGGTGTGACGCCACAGCCCGAGCATCCGCCCTCCCTCCGGAAATCCGGCAACAACAACAGGAGCCAACAGAAGGCCACCCCGCTCAGGCCGGACATCCGGCGCCTGCCTGCGCACAGAGTTGGGCCAGAGGCCCATGTACCCCTTTCCCACTGACCCCTTCGTGGCTTAGACTATATATACTACTCCCCCTCCTCCTAGTTAGGGTTAGCATAGTAGTAGCTCATTAGAGATAGAGCTTTGCTCATCCATTACGGATCTACTCCACGAGAGAGACCGCGGCCCCTCTTCGGAGAAGACCCACCTTGGATTCAAGACCCCCTTGTGGGAAGATCCTTCTAGGATTCAAGCCCCGATCTCCTTTGGATTTGGGATGAACTCTACCATCAAGACCTCCTCATGGAGATGAACCTTACCTTGTATCTTTCCCTTTGTTGTTCATGTACCTTGTGGATCTTGTGTGTTTGATTGTCTAGTGGATGTGTGATTGGACTTGTTCTTGTGTGTTTCCCCTTGTGTTTTCTCTCCATTCTTCCCCGTGTTCTTCATGTTCTTCGCGGGATCCGCTCCTTTCATGAAAGATCGGCCGTATATGGTTCCACCCTACATCATCTTGGTATCACGAGCCATGTTGATCATGATTTCGGAGCCTCCCCTCTTTGTTTTCTAGCCTAATTTTGTTGATCTCGTCCTAAATTCGAAAATCCCCACCAAAAATAGCCCCCAATTTTTTTGTGATTTGTTAGTTTTGATGATGTTTTGTTGATTTTGATCCATGGATTTGTTGTGTCTTGAGTAGATCTATCTTTCCCCCAAGTTTCCCCACTTTCCATCCACGAAATCCATCAAATTTTGCCTCCGAAATCATCAATTTATGCCCCCAATTCGAAAATTTCTGCCCCAAACGAGATCTGGAATCGTCGGGCCGGACATCCAGGCCAAAGGCCGGACATCCGGGCCGTCGGGCCAGACATCCGGGCCCCAAGCCGGACATCCGGCTCCTGGCGTGCCAAATCTGCATGGTTCTGGACATCAGGTCCCGGATTTCCGGCCCCGAGACCAGATGTCCGGCCCCTGACATCTCAGCCACCCCCGTTTCACCGTTTTGTCCATAACTAATTCATTCGGAGTCCGATTTTCGCGTTCTTTAGCTCGTTGAAAAGCTATTGACATCCCCTTCCCACAAAAATACTACCATCACCATTTGAATGCATCAAAATTTTGGAACTTTGGCATCTTTTCCTAAGGCTTCCACCACAACCTCCGCATAACCACCACCGACTTCCGGAACCTAACCAATTTTGTTCCCTATCGCATTAGTGGTTGCTTGAGGAGTGATTGGAGTCTCCTAAGGTGTCTAGGCTACTTAGGAATGGTTGCTTCTTAATCAACCACCAACCACCACTACATCATAGGCTTGACCACTATACACTTCCGCCACCCCGACTTAACCCAATTTTGTTGTGTTGAGAGTTGTGTCTCCTAAGGTGTTTCGGCTAGTTAGGGACCGTGCTTCCATCTCCGACACCATGTATAGTCCACCACCTTACCCTCCATTTCTGCATTGCGTACTCCGCAACCCATCTTTGCCATTCTGCAATTCCATTGAGCTTCCGCCACCACCACATCCCGCTACCACCATTTGGCATTTGACATTTGAGATTCCGAGTTTGCGGTTTTTCCGTTTCCTAAGGTGTTTCGGCTACTTAGGGACGAGTCTCCATCATCTTGGTATCTCCATCCAGATCACCGCCACTCATCATCACCGCGGACGGTAACCTCCATATCATCTTGGTATCGTGGTATCCCTCAATTGTATATTCCCTTGCAATTGCATTGATAACTGTCGGTGTCAAAACCGGCGGATCTCGGGTAGGGGGTCCCGAACTGTGCGTCTAGGCGGATGGTAACAGGAGACAAGGGACACGATGTTTTTACCCAGGTTCGGGCCCTCTCGATGGAGGTAAAACCCTACTCCCGCTTCATTAATATTGATGATATGGGTAGTACAAGAGTAGATCTACCACGAGATCAAGGAGGCTAAACCCTAGAAGCTAGCCTATGGTATGATTGTTGTATGATGAAGTTGTCCTACGGACTAGAACCCTCTGGTTTATATAGACACTGGATAGGGTTAGGGTTACACAGAGTCGGTTACAATGGTAGGAGATCTTGAATATCCGCATCGCCAAGCTTGCCTTCCACGCCAAGGAAAGTCACATCCGGACACGGGACGAAGTCTTCAATCTTGTATCTTCATAGTCCTGGAGTCCGGCTGAAGGTATAGTCCAGCTACCCGAACACCCCCTAATCCAGGACTCCCTCAGTAGCCCCTGAACCAGGCTTCAATGACGATGAGTCCGGCGCGCAGATTGTCTTCGGCATTGCAAGGCAGGTTCCTCCTCCAAGTCCTTCAAGAAGATTTTAAACACCAAGGATAGTGTCCGGCTCTGCAAAATAAGTTTCCACATATTGCCATAGAGAGAATAATATCAACACAAATCTAATCTGCTGACGTATTCCGCAGCGTGACATCACACTACGGCCAAGTCCTTTACTCGAATCGTTTTTACTTTTCCACCTCAGCACGTTTAGTGAGGCGGTTTCCTTGGCACGTCTTGTCAAAGCAGAGATCGTGTCCCCCCTTTTACGGGATTCTCATCAATACGGACGTGGGTAACCCAATCGTGCCCGTTAGCATGTCTTCTCGATTAAAGGCGAGTCCCAAACAGTTACGTGGAGGGCTCATGGTATTCAACCTCTTATAAAGAGACCAGGGCCTTACTCCTTTTCCCCAATCTCAAAACAAGTTCGCCCGTCGCTTCGAGTTCCAACACCCTAGGCTCTAGATTCGAGGCGCTTCGGACCTTCGACAATGTCCGGTTCTGACCTTTAAGGCTGATGGATGCCCTCCTCCGTCATGAAGGAGGACGTGCTAAAGTTGAGAGAGGCTAAGTTCTTGACCGCCGAAATTTCGCATAGGTTGCCTGCTCAAAGGCAGGCTATTCCCAGTCCCCAGCCCGGTGAGAGCGTAGTGTTCATGTCTCACTTCCTTCGGGGGTTAGGCTTCCCGATGGATCCATTCGTGAGGGGGCTGCTGTTTTATTACGGGCTGGAATTTCATGACTTAGCTCCGGAGTACATCCTCCACATTTCCTCATTCATCGTTGTGTGCGAAGCGTTCCTCCGTGTTATGAAGGAAATATGCCCTAGAGGCAATAATAAAGTTATTATTTATTTCCTTATATCATGATAAATGTTTATTATTCATGCTAGAATTGTATTAACCAGAAACATAATGCATGTGTGAATACATAGACAAACAAAGTGTCAATAGTATGCCTCTACTTGACTAGCTCATTAATCAAAGATGGTTATGTTTCCTAACCATGAACAATGAGTTGTTATTTGATTAATGGGATCACATCATTAAGTGAATGATCTGATTGACATGACCCATTCCATTAGCTTAGCACCCGATCGTTTAGTATGTTGCTATTGCTTTCTTCATGACTTATACATGTTCCTATGACTATGAGATTATGCAACTCCCGTTTGCCGGAGGAACACTTTGTGTGCTACCAAACGTCACAATGTAACTGGGTGATTATAAAGGAGCTCTACAGGTGTCTCCAAAGGTACATGTTGGGTTGGCGTATTTCGATATTACGATTTGTCACTCCGATTGTCGGAGAGGTATCTCTGGGCCCTCTCGGTGATGCACATCACTTAAGCCTTGCAAGCATTGCAACTAATGAGTTAGTTGCGGGATGATGTATTACAGAATGAGTAAAGAGACTTGCCGGTAACGAGATTGAACTAAGTATTGGAATACCGACGATCGAATCTCAGGCAAGTAACATACCGATGACAAAGGGAACAACGTATGTTGTTATGCGGTCTGACCGATAAAGATCTTCATAGAATATGTAGGAGCCAATATGAGCATCCAGGTTCCGGTATTGGTTATTGACCGGAGACATGTCTCGGTCATGTCTACATTGTTCTCGAACCCATAGGGTCCGCACGCTTAAGGTTTCGATGACAGTTATATTATGAGTTTATGCATTTTTGATGTACCGAAGTTTGTTCGGAGTCCCGGATGTGATCACGGACATGACGAGGAGTCTTGAAATGGTCGAGACATAAATATTGATATATTGGAAGCCTATGTTTGGATATCGGAAGTGTTCCGGGTGAAATCGGGATTTTACCGGAGTACCGGGAGGTTACAGGAACCCCCCGGGAGCTAGATGGGCCATAGTGGGCCTTAGTGGAAAAGATAAGGGGCTGCCCAAAGTGGGCTGCGCGCCCCTCCCCTCCCTTGGTCCGAATAGGACAAGGAGAGGGGGCCGGCCACCCTCTCTCTCTTCCCCCCTCTGCGAATCCTATTCCAACTAGGATTGGGGGGGAATCCTACTCCCAGAGGGAGTAGGACTCTCCTAGCGCGCCTCTCCTAGGCCGGCCGCACTCCCCCCCTTTAGTCCTTTATATACGGAGGCAGGGGCACCCCAGAAACACACAAGTTGATCCACGTGATCATATTCTTAGCCGTGTGCGGTGCCCCCTTCCACCATAGTCCTCGATAATATTGTAGCGGAGTTTAGGCGAAGCCCTGCTGCAGTAGTACATCAAGATTGTCACCACGTCGTCGTGCTGACGGAACTCTTCCCCAACACTTTGCTGGATCGGAGTCCGGGGATCGTCATCGAGCTGAACGTGTGCTAGAACTCGGAGGTGCCGTAGTTTCGGTGCTTGATCGGTCGGGCCGTGAAGACGTACGACTACATCAACCAAACGCTTCCGTTGTCGATCTATAAGGTACATAGATCATACTCTCCCCTCTCGTTGCTATACATCACTATGATCTTGCGTGAGCGTAGGAAATTTTTTGAAATTACTACGAAACCCAACAGTGGCATCCGAGCCTAGGTTTTATATGTTGATGTTATATGCACGAGTAGAACACAAGTGAGTTGTGGGCGATATAAGTCATACTGCTTACCAGCATGTCATACTTTGGTTCGGCGGTATTGTTGGACGAAGCGGCCCGGACCAACATTACGCGTACGCTTAGCGAGACCGGTTCTCCCGACGTGCTTTGCACATAGGTGGCTTGCGGGTGACAGTTTCTCCAACTTTAGTTGAATCGAGTGTGGCTACGCCCGGTCCTTGCGAAGGTTAAAACAGCACCAACTGGACAAACTATCGTTGTGGTTTTGATGCGTAGGTAAGATTGGTTCTTGCTTAAGCCCGTAGCAGCCACGTAAAACTTGCAACAACAAAGTAGAGGACGTCTAACTTGTTTTTGCAGGGCATGTTGTGATGTGATATGGTCAAGACATGATGCTAAATTTTATTGTATGAGATGATCATGTTTTGTAACCGAGTTATCGGCAACTGGCAGGAGCCATATGGTTGTCGCTTTATTGTATGCAATGCAATTGTGCTGTAATGCTTTACTTTATCACTAAATGGTAGCGATAGTCGTGGAAGCACCAGCTTGGCGAGACGACAATAATGCTACGATGGAGATCAAGGTGTCGCGCCGGTGACGATGGTGATCATGACGGTGCTTTGGAGATGGAGATCACAAGCACAAGATGATGATGGCCATATCATATCACTTATATTGATTGCATGTGATGTTTATCTTTTATGCATCTTATCTTGCTTTGATTGACGGTAGCATTATAAGATGATCTCTCACTAATTATCAAGAAGTGTTCTCCCTGAGTATGCACCGTTGCGAAAGTTCTTCGTGCTGAGACACCACGTGATGATCGGGTGTGATAGGCTCTACGTTTAAATACAACGGGTGCAAAACAGTTGCACACGCGGAATACTCAGGTTATACTTGACGAGCCAAGCATATACAGATATGGCCTCGGAACACGGAGACCGAAAGGTCGAGCGTGAATCATATAGTAGATATGATCAACATAATGATGTTCACCAATGAAACTACTCCATCTCACGTGATGATCGGACATGGTTTAGTTGATTTGGATCACGTAATCACTTATAGGATTAGAGAGATGTCTATCTAAGTGGGAGTTCTTTAAGTAAATTAACTGAACTTAAATTTATCATGAAACTTAGTACCTGATAAGTATCTTGCTTGTTTATGCTTGTTTGTAGATAGATGGCTCGTGCTGTTGTTCCGTCGAATTTTAATGCGTTCCTTGAGAAAGCAAAGTTGAAAGATGATGGAAGCAATTACACGGACTGGGTCCGTAACTTGAGGATTATCCTCATTGCTGCACAGAAGAATTATGTCCTGGAAGCACCGCTGGGTGCCAGGCCTGCTGCAGGAGCAACGCCGGATGTTATGAACGTCTGGCAGAGCAAAGCTGATGACTACTCAATAGTTCAGTGTGCCATGCTTTACGGCTTAGAATCGGGACTTCAACGACGTTTTGAACGTCATGGAGCATATGAGATGTTCCAGGAGTTGAAGTTAATATTTCAAGCAAATGCCTGGATTGAGAGATATGAAGTCTCCAATAAGTACTATAGCTGCAAGATGGAGGAGAACAGTTCTGTCAGTGAGCATATACTCAAAATGTCTGGGTATAATAATCACTTGATTTAATTGGGAGTTAATCTTCCAGATGATTGCGTCATTGACAGAATTCTCCAATCACTGCCACCAAGCTACAACAGCTTCGTGATGAACTATAATATGCAAGGGATGAATAAGACTATTCTCGAGCTCTTCGCGATGCTGAAAGCTGCAGAGGTAGAAATCAAAAAGGAGCATCAAGTGTTGATGGTCAACAAGACCACTAGTTTTAAGAAAAAGGGCAAAGGGAAGAAGAAGGGGAACTTCAAAAAGAACGGCAAGCAAGTTGCTACTCAAGAGAAGAAACCCAAACCTGGACCTAAGCCTGAAACTGAGTGCTTCTACTGCAAGCAGACTGGTCACTGGAAGCGGAACTGCCCCAAGTATTTGGCGGATAAGAAGGATGGCAAGGTGAACAAAGGTATATGTGATATACATGTTATTGATGTGTACCTTACTAATGCTCGCAGTAGCACCTGGGTATTTGATACTGGTTCTATTGCTAATATTTGCAACTCGAAACAGGGACTACGGATTAAGCAAAGATTGGCTAAGGACGAGGTCACGATGCGCGTGGGAAACAGTTCCATAGTCGATGTGATCGCAGTCAGCACACTACCTCTACATCTACCTTCGGGATTAATATTAGACCTAAATAATTGTTATTTGGTGCCAGCGTTAAGCATGAACATTATATCTGGATCTTGTTTGATGTGAGACGGTTATTCATTTAAATCAGAGAATAATGGTTGTTCTATTTATATGAGTAATATCTTTTATGGTCATGCACCCTTGAAGAGTGGTCTATTCTTATTGAATCTCGATAGTAGTAACACACATATTCATAATGTTGAAACCAAAAGATGCAGAGTTGATAATGATAGTGCAACATATTTGTGGCACTGCCGTTTAGGTCATATCGGTGTAAAGCGCATGAAGAAACTCCATACTGATGGAATTTTGGAACCACTTGATTATGAATCACTTGGTACTTGCGAACCGTGCCTCATGGGCAAGATGAACAAAACACCATTCTCCGGTACTATGGAGAGAGCAACAGATTTGTTGGAAATCATGCATACAGATGTATGTGGTCCGATGAATATTGAGGCTCATGGCGGATATTGTTATTTTCTCACCTTCACAGATGACTTAAGCAGATATGGGTATATCTACTTAATGAAACATAAGTCTGAAACGTTTGAAAAGTTCAAAGAATTTCAGAGTGAAGTTGAAAATCATCGTAACAAGAAAATAAAGTTTCTACGATCTGATCGTGGAGGAGAATATTTGAGTTACGAGTTTGGTGTACATTTGAAAAATTGTGGAATAGTTTCGCAACTCACGCCACCCAGAACACCACAGTGTAATGGTGTGTCCGAACGTCGTAATCATACTTTACTAGATATGGTGCGATCTATGATGTCTCTTACTGATTTACCGCTATCATTTTGGGGATACGCTCTAGAGATGGCCGCATTCACGTTAAATAGGGCACCATCAAAATCCGTTGAGACGACGCCTTATGAACTGTGGTTTGGCAAGAAACCAAAGTTGTCGTTTCTGAAAGTTTGGGGCTGTGATGCTTATGTGAAAAAGCTTCAACCTGATAAGCTCGAACTCAAATCGGAGAAATGTGTCTTCATAGGATATCCAAAGGAGACTATTGGATACACCTTCTATCACAGATCCAAAGGCAAGACTTTTGTTGCTAAATTCGGAAACTTTCTGGAGAAGGAGTTTCTCTCGAAAGAAGTGAGTGGGAGGAAAGTAGAACTTGATGAGGTAACTGTACCTGCTACCTTATTGGAAAGTAGTACATCACAGAAAACTGTTTCTATGACACCTACACCAGTTAGTGAGGAAGCTAATGATGATGATCATGAAACTTCAGAACAAGATACTACTAAACCTCGTAGATCAACTAGAATAAGATCCGCACCAGAGTGGTACGGTAATCCCGTTCTGGAAGTCATGCTACTAGATCATGATGAACCTACGAACTATGAAGAAGCGATGGTGAGCCCAGATTCCGCAAAGTGGCTTGAAGCCATGAAATCTGAGATGGGATCCATGTATGAGAACAAAGTATGGACTTTGGTTGACTTGCCCGATGATCGGCAAGAAATTGAGAATAAATGGATCTTCAAGAAAAAGACTGACGCTGACAGTAATATAACTGTCTACAAAGCTCGACTTGTCGCAAAAGGTTTTCGGCAAGTTCAAGGGATTGACTACGATGAGACCTTCTCACCCGTAGCGATGCTTAAGTCTATCCGAATCATGTTAGCAATTGCCGCATTTTATGATTATGAAATTTGGCAGATGGATGTCAAAACTGCATTCCTGAATGGATTTCTGGAAGAAGAGTTGTATATGATGCAACCAGAAGGTTTTGTCGATCCAAAGGGAACTAACAAAGTGTGCAAGCTCCAGCGATCCATTTATGGACTGGTGCAAGCCTCTCGGAGTTGGAATAAACGCTTTGATAGTGTGATCAAAGCATTTGGTTTTATACAGACTTTTGGAGAAGCCTGTATTTACAAGAAAGTGAGTGGGAGCTCTATAGCATTTCTGATATTGTATGTGGATGACATATTACTAATTGGAAATGATATAGAATTTCTGGATAGCATAAAGGGATACTTGAATAAGAGTTTTTCAATGAAAGACCTCGGTGAAGCTGCTTACATATTAGGCATTAAGATCTATAGAGATAGATCAAGACGCTTAATTGGACTTTCACAAAGCACATACCTTGACAAAGTTTTGAAGAAGTTCAAAATGGATCAAGCAAAGAAAGGGTTCTTGTCTGTGTTACAAGGTGTGAAGTTGAGTAAGACTCAATGCCCGACCACTGCAGAAGATAGAGAGAAAATGAAAGACGTACCCTATGCTTCAGCCATAGGATCTATCATGTATGCAATGCTGTGTACCAGACCTGATGTGTGCCTTGCTATAAGTCTAGCAGGGAGGTACCAAAGTAATCCAGGAGTGGATCACTGGAGAGCGGTCAAGAACATCCTGAAATACCTGAAAAGGACTAAGGATATGTTTCTCATATATGGAGGTGACAAAGAGCTCATCGTAAAAGGTTACGTTGATGCAAGCTTTGACACTGATCCGGACGATTCTAAATCGCAAACCGGATACGTGTTTACATTAAACGGTGGAGCTGTCAGTTGGTGCAGTTCTAAACAAAGTGTTGTAGTGGGATCTACATGTGAAGCGGAGTACATAGCTACTTCGGAAGCAGCAAATGAAGGAGTCTGGATGAAGGAGTTCATATCCGATCTAGGTGTCATACCTAGTGCATCGGGTCCAATGAAAATCTTTTGTGACAATACTGGTGCAATTGCCTTGGCAAAGGAATCTAGATTTCACAAGATAACCAAGCACATCAAGAGACGCTTCAATTCCATCCGGGATCTAGTCCAGGTGGGAGACATAGAGATTTGAAAGATACATACGGATCTGAATGTTGCAGACCCGTTGACTAAGCCACTTCCACGAGCAAAACATGATCAGCACCAAGGCTCCATGGGTGTTAGAATCATTACTGTGTAATCTAGATTATTGACTCTAGTGCAAGTGGGAGACTGAAGGAAATATGCCCCAGAGGCAATAATAAAGTTATTATTTATTTCCTTATATCATGATAAATGTTTATTATTCATGCTAGAATTGTATTAACCGGAAACATAATACATGTGTGAATACATAGACAAACAAAGTGTCACTAGTATGCCTCTACTTGACTAGCTCGTTAATCAAAGATGGTTATGTTTCCTAACCATGAACAATGAGTTGTTATTTGATTAATGGGATCACATCATTAAGTGAATGATCTAATTGACATGACGCATTCCATTAGCTTAGCACCCAATCGTTTAGTATGTTGCTATTGCTTTCTTCATGACTTATACATGTTCCTATGACTATGAGATTATGCAACTCCCGTTTGCCGGAGGAACACTTTGTGTGCTACCAAATGTCACAACGTAACTGGGTCATTATAAAGGAGCTCTACCGGTGTCTCCAAAGGTACATGTTGGGTTGGCGTATTTCGAGATTAGGATTTGTCACTCCGATTGTCGGAGAGGTATCTCTGGGCCCTCTCGGTAATGCACATCACTTAAGCCTTGCAAGCATTGCAACTAATGAGTTAGTTGCGGGATGATGTATTACAGAACAAGTAAAGAGACTTGCCGGTAACGAGATTGAACTAAGTATTGGAATACCGACGATCGAATCTCGGGCAAGTAACATACCGATGAAAAAGGGAACAACGTATGTTGTTATGCGGTCTGACCGATAAAGATCTTCGTAGAATATGTAGGAGCCAATATGAGCATCCAGGTTCCGGTATTGGTTATTGACCGGAGACATGTCTCGGTCATGTCTACATTGTTCTCGAACCCGTAGGGTCCGCACGCTTAAGGTTTTGATGACAGTTATATTATGAGTTTATGCATTTTTGATGTACCGAAGTTTGTTCGGAGTCCCGGATGTGATCACGGACATGACGAGGAGTCTCGAAATGGTCGAGACATAAAGATTGATATATTGGAAGCCTATGTTTGGATATCGGAAGTGTTCCGGGTGAAATCGGGATTTTACCGGAGTACCGGGAGGTTACCGGAACCCCACGGGAGCTAGATGGGCCATAGTGGGCCTTAGTGGAAAAGATAAGGGGCTGCCCAAAGTGGGCTGCGCGCCCCTCCCCTCCCTTGGTCCGAATAGGACAAGGAGAGGGGGCCGGCCACCCTCTCTCTCTTCCCCCCTCCGCGAATCCTATTCCAACTAGGATTGGGGGGGAATCCTACTCCCAGAGGGAGTAGGACTCTCTTGGCGCGCCTCTCCTAGGCCGGCCGCACTCCCCCCCTTTAGTCCTTTATATACGGAGGCAGGGGCACCCTAGAAACACACAAGTTGATCCACGTGATCATATTCTTAGCCGTGTGCGGTGCCCCCTTCCACCATAGTCCTCGATAATATTGTAGCGGAGTTTAGGCGAAGCCCTGCTGCAGTAGTACATCAAGATCGTCACCACGCCGTCGTGCTAACGGAACTCTTCCCCGACACTTTGCTGGATCAGATTCCGGGGATCGTCATCGAGCTGAACGTGTGCTAGAACTCGGAGGTGCCGTAGTTTCGGTGCTTGATCGGTCGGGCCGTGAAGACGTATGACTACATCAACCAAACACTTCCGTTGTCGATCTATAAGGTACATAGATCATACTCTCCCCTCTCGTTGCTATACATCACTATGATCTTGCGTGAGCGTAGGAAATTTTTTGAAATTACTACGAAACCCAACATGTTACTCCTCACTTCGGATTATGGCTCAAGACTTTTGGAGTGGAGCCGAAGATGATCGAGGGACGGCACGCAGAGTGCGGAGGCGCTGTCATAAGTAAGAATGCTGATGCTCCATGGCCCGGGGGCTCCTTTCAAGAGGAGCTCAGCTTGTGGCAACGAGAGTGGTTCTACATCACCGCTCCCAGGAGCGCCAAGTGGGTGGCGCCTCATGCCTTTCACTCGGGTCCCCCATCACGGCTAGCGTCATGGGTCAACAAAGGATTAGATTGGGGGTTATCCAAAGACATGCCCTTGTTACAGGGCCGCATCAGGGATCTCTTCGAAAGAGACCTCAACCTGGTCAAGGTGACGCAGGTCATGCTGATTCGCCGAACACTGTCCGGCAAACGTCGCTCCCTTCGTCTGTGGGAGTTTAATCCGGAGGGACCACGAGCTCTCCAGCATTTTATGGGCGCAACACCCGTGGAGATGTATAAAATGTTCTTCGGATCACAAGCAATGTGTCCGGATTTGACCGAGGACGCAGGTTTAAGCTGCAATCGCCCGGATACTCAAGTAAGTAACCTTGTGCCCGGACTCGCTATCCGTAAAATTGTCATAAATTCGCCCCTAAAAGAGCTGTCCTTTTAAACAGGAGTGGATAGCGAAGGCAAAGCTGATCAGGTGTCCGGCTCCCCTTCCTGAGACCAGGCCGGATCCCGTGCTAGTCAGGATGTTGAAGATCGTACATTTGGAGGGAAGTGAGGGGGAGGACAAGGAAACTATGGCCTCCTCGAAGGAGGCTGCTCCGAAGGGAGGAACCGACAATTCCTCTCCTAAGGGGAAGAAGAGAGCCACCTCTGACGACCCGGAGACCATGGCCTCAAAGCGGGGTAAAAATTCCTCGTCAGAGGGTCCGACGCCGGGGAGATCCTCGGCCGAACTACGCCCTCAAAGGGATCAGCCCTCCAGCGAGCCGTAAGTAGAGAAAGATTTTCCTTTAGAGGGATGAGAGAAATCCTTGCTTTTTATCTGAGAAGATTAACCGAAATTTTACTTTGTAGCTCGGACCTTAGCCCTTCTCAGTAGAGCTCGTCTTTGGAGGATCTTCTTGTGGAGATGATGGAGAGTGGAATGCCTCCCCTGCCGTACCGCCTGGCGAGGCGGGCGAAACTGGGGTGTCGTCGCGGAGGGTTTCTCCGAATCCGGCAGGGGTGGAAGGTAGCCATATGTCCCCCCAAGGTTCTCCGTGTCCGGCCTTCGATGGAGGTCATAGGACGAGCCCGGCACCGCCCGGTGCGCGGTCGGAGGAGATGATGATTCTACTAGGGCGAGCTTCTATCTCAGAGGAGCACCGTGCATTGATGGGTACAATGATTGGAAGGATTTCGTCCGCGGAAAGCGGATTGCATGAGGCCGTCAGAAGTTTCCTGACGGGTTTTGAGGTACGTTTGATAATGTACTTCTTCGTCAGTTGCGCATAAAACAAGATGCGCCCTGTGTAGATAGTAGCCCGTGAGACTCTGCGCGTTGTCAAGAAATGACGGCACGCAGAGGATCATAATCCCAGGTCTAAGATGTTGCCTTTGAATGTAGGTGGCGAGGTGTCTGGAATCAAGACGAACTGATGATTTGGCCGAACTAAAGCGGCAACTGGATGTGGCAGATGCCGACATCGCGCTTGTCAACAAGCGGCTTGATGAGGCTCAAGGTATGTAATTCCTCGGGCGGCATCAGGTAAGAGGAGCTTCATGCCAGTGTCTTACAATGTGTGTGCTTGACGCAGATGGTACGGCCGCCGTGGAGAATCATAGGGCAGAACTTGCTCGAGCTAAGGAGCAAGCCAGAAAAAGCGATGCAGCTGCCGAGAAGGCCCTTGAAGAGTTGAGAGCCGAACAGGCTGCTCACTGCCGAAGCACAGAAGAGATGGCCGAGAAGTTAAAGAGCGCTGCAGACCGTTGCAAACTTCTTGAGAAAGAAGACCGGGCGAGACAGACAGACTTAGAGAAGGCCGTTGCCGATGCCAAGGACGCTCGCTCTGCGATGAGACCTGCGAAGGAGGAGCTGCGTCAGGCCGAACAGATTGCGGCTGGAAAGCCCTTTATGTTGCGGAGGAAGTTTTGCGATCCGAAGTTTGCTCCGTTGGACCGGATGTGGAGTGTGGAGGACACCTATCTGGATTTGGCAGCAAGTGTTGCTGATGCGACCGAACACTTTCGAGATCTAAAAGATTGCGAAGTGGAAAAGCTTTTCTGGTCACAGTTCCACAATCTAGAGCGTCCACTGGCAGTGGACGATCGACTGGCTCAATGGGCCGAACTGAATAGATTGTCCGGACTCGACATGAAGTATGTCATGGGTCATCTGTGGCCTGGGAGATCGGAGCCGAAGAGTTATTTCAGCTTGGTGCAGCAATTCCTTGACGCGGTGCCGCGTATCAATGCGATGAAGAGGTCAGCATGCATAGAGGGCGCACAGATGGCTCTTGCCCATGTCAAGACATACTGGGCAGAGATGGAGACCACCGTTGTTGCGTCCCAAGATTCGGACAAAAGCCGAGTACCCTTTGAGCACTATTTTCAGGAAGTCCTTGAAGGCGCTCGTGTAATAGAGACGCAGTGCTCGAAGGATGCTATGTTATGATAGCATATGTAATTATAAAGCAATATTTTGATAAATTGTAGTGGCCTTTTATACTTGTGCCTTCAAGTATTGGGAACACCTCCTGTGCGGCCATTTTAAGATATATATATAATCTGAAAGATGGCAGTCGTTGGCTTCAGCCCCCACGCACATAGTGCGGGGGTGCTCGCAGAAGGCGCATTTACACACTTAACCCAACGTCTTGGTCGTACAAAGGAGGTGATAGCGCAGCGGGCCAGGCAACCGGACTATAATGCTTTAACACTTTCACTTAGCCATATGAGCTTGACAGTGGGACTATTTAGGTAGCCCCTTGGTGGTGACTGCGCTCGCCCGAGTTCGGGGCGCGTATGTGCCTGGCCGGGAAACGACCCTTCGTTAAAACGGAGGAATCCTATAGATTCCGATAGGTCATCGGGTGGCTGACCAGTCTCACGCCACATCATGACAGTCAGTTTTCGGCTTTCTCTACTGAGGCGCTCGCCCGGCCTAACCGGGGCACAATCGCAGTAGTTCTCCTGGTGCTACCTTAGCCGATAGAGCGGAACGTAAGGTAGCCGAACTCAGGAGCCGGGCAACCCAACATTTGACCAAAGACATGATTCGGAGCTGATGCATATAATGCCAAAACCCGCGACGCCGAACACTCCCTAAGGTGTTCGGCCTTTATGAGTGCGGGCAAAACAACACTCTTTATTAAAAAGCCCCTAGTGTCCAGGTACGCGCAAAAATTCTGACGTGGCCACATGCCAAGACGCCAGCCTCCTCCTTGGTTATATCAGAGAAAACCAGGGGATATGTAGCAACAAGAGACAGTAAAAAAGGTTTACACAGGGTCTTAATCTAAAAAGAATCCTTAGGACGGGTCCCTACTGCACGTCTGCGCCTGTGTCTCTGTTGTGCCGTATCCTGGACGGGCGCCGCACGATGTTCATCTGCGAAAGAGAGGAACAGAGCTGAAAATGGGTCGCGCCGAACAAAAGTTTGAAATAAGCAAAGTATAAAGTAAAATATATAGAACTGAGCTTTATTGTCTCTTATTGTATATGTACGGAGCCCCTAGTGCGGGGGTATATGGCCACTAAGTCTGCATCAATGATGATTTTGTACTGAACTCGTCTATCCGCGTTCGTGGTCTTTAATGACCTATTCCGAAATTTTTGGCCGGTGAAGCCATTTTACTGTGGGGCTGTCAAAGCAGCCGCACAGTCCTCCGCTTGGGGGAGGGGCACATCAATGCTTCCCCTTTAAAGAGATGATGCCTCGTGGACCGGGCATCTTAAGCGTTAGAGATGCATAATGCGGTATTGCGTTAAAGCGGGCGAAAGCTTCGCGTCCCAGTAGTGCTTGATAGCGACTGGAGAATGGGACGATGTGGAAGGTCAGCTTTTCGTGGCGGAAGTTATCGGTAGAGCCAAATATAACTTCGAGCCGGAGAAAACCCATGCAATGGGTGTCCGGACCAGGCGTGACCCCTTGAAAGGCGGTTTTGCTACGGCGGATTCTTGCTGGGTCTATCCCCATGTGGCGGATTGTGTCCTGATATATCAGGTTTAGTCCACTGCCGCCATCCATAAGGACATTTGAAAACTGGAGTCCGCCAATTATTGGATCGAGTACCAAGGTAGTCCAGCCTGCGTTCCTGATACTTCTAGAATAATCCAGCTGATCGAAGATGATTGGTTTTGACAACCAATGGCGGGACCCCTTTGGGATAGGTCGTGTGGTTCCTACCTTTATGGGCGCCGCACATTTTGTTATGTGAAGTAAGTTTACTGTTTTTACTTCTTGTGGGAAGTTCTTTTGTTTCCTGGTGCTCTGCTTTTGGGGTTCGTCCTCATCTTCTCTTGGTGTGTCGAGCCCCTTGTGTTCGGCGTTGAGTCTGCCGGATTGTTTGAAAACCCAACAATCTCTGTGGGTATGGTTAGCAGGCTTACCGGGAGTACTGTGTATTTGACATATCCTGTCCAGGATTTTGTTTAAGTTGGATGGATCATCCCTGTTATCCTGGAGGGGTGGCTTTGTCTGATTCTGTCGTGAGCTCTTGAATCCGGCGTTGACTACCGTGCTCTTCGGACTTTTTTCCTTAGTCCGGCGACGGTCCTTGTTGCGTCGTGGTTTTCCATTTCCATCCCTAGTTTCGGATGTACTTGGGTCGCTGGGGCTGCATCTTGCCAACCAGTTGTCCTCTCCTGCACAAAAGCGGGTCATGAGGCTTGTTAGTGCGGCCATTGTTCTTGGCTTTTCTTGGTCGAGGTGTCTGGCGAGCCATTCGTCTCGGACGTTATGCCTGAAAGCTGCTAAGGCTTCAGCGTCCGGACAGTCGACTATCTGATTCTTTTTAGTGAGGAATCTATTCCAGAATTGCCGAGCTGATTCTCCGGGCTGTTGAGTTATGTGACTAAGATCGTCTGCATCCGGAGGGCGGACATAGGTCCCTTGAAAATTTGCTCGGAAAGCGTCCTCGAGTTCTTCCCAACTTCCGATCGTGTTTTCAGGCTGGCTTTTAAGCCAATGTCGGGCTGGCCCTTTAAGCTTAAGGGGTAAGTATTTTATGGCGTGGAGGTCATCTCCTCTAGCCATATGTATGTGGAGGATATAATCCTCGATCCAGACTCCAGGGTCTGTTGTTCCATCATATGCCTCTATGTTTACGGGTTTGAATCCCTCTGGAAATTCATGGTCCAGGACCTCATCGGTGAAACATAGGGGGTGTGCGGCGCCCCTGTATTTGGGTGTGCCGGATTCTGATGATGGCTTTATTGCATTGCTTACGAGAGCTTGCTTTCTTGGCCCGTAAATGGACCTGACTGGGCCCTGATGCGAATCCTTAAGTGGGTCGCATGCCGATTTAAGTGCGGCGCTGCTTGCCGGTTTGTGCTGGCCATGGGGCCATCTATCCAACCGTGTGGCTTTCTTATTTTTTGAATGCGAGGGCTCTAGGCCCTCTTCATCGAGTTCGGGCAGTATCCTTCTCTTCGGATAGCTTTTAATGCGGCGACTATCGCCGTATTTATCTACGGTATTGATTACTTTGCTCCATCGGATCTTGAGTGCATCTTCCGCCGTTTTTAGCTTCCGCTTCTGCTTTTTCAGGCTGCGTGCTGTTGCAACGAGCCTCTTGTGGAGATTCTTCTGCTTCATGGGTTTATCCGACGTAAGGTCGTCCGGAGTGCCGTTTTTGCCGGGGGAGGGATGTTCGGTTTCTCTATCTGTGTTGCCCTGTTAGGACGGTTGCTCTAAGGCCTGCTCGTTGTCTACCGGCTCATCCTGCTCTATGGCTGGGTCTTCATCGAGGCGGGGCTTGGGTCGGCGTTTACGCTGACGCTTTGATTGCTTTTCAAGGGATCGGTCCCCCGTTCCATCCCCTTTTTCCTCGTTGTCGTTTCCTTTAGGGGTATCCACCATGTACACATCGTGAGATGGGGTGGCTCTCCAATGCCCTATGGGCGTTGGCTCATCTGTATCTCCTGCATCGTCGTCCATGCTGTCGATGTCTGCGGAGTCGAAGTTGAGCACGTCGTTTGAATTGTCGACAATGGCTACCAAGTGGGTGGTGGGTGGGCTTTGAATTTCTTCATCGTCCGTATCCCATCCTCGCTGATGGTAGTCCGGCCAGGGCTCTCCTGATAAAGAGAGAGACTTCAGAGAATTCAGGATGTCGCCAAAAGGCAAGTGTTGAAAGATGTCCGTGGCGGTGAATTCCATTATCGGCGCCCAATTGGATTCGATCGGCAGGGGCGCGGGGGGTTCGAAGTTCGGAGAGGAATCCGGCTCCTTGGAGTCACGGGCCGTGCAGAACGCGGGGCTGACGTTCGGCTCGATCGCCTTTGAGATCGTAGCCCCCGAGGTGACGTCCAACTGCTCATCCTCGATTGGTGCAATAGGCTCCGAATAAAGGGTCGGAACCGGTGCTTGTGCAGCCTCTAGGGCACTGTTCGGCGGCAGAGCTAGATCATGCCTCTCGACCAGTGCGGCGCGCTCAGCTGTGGCTTGAACCCATCGAAGATCAAATCCCCGCGGGTGTCTGCCGTGTAGTTTAAGCTTCCAAACCCGACCTGATGGCCAGGGGCATAGCTTTCGATCCGCTCCAGGTGGCCAAGCGAATTGGCCCGCAGTGCGAAGCTGCCGAAGACGAAGATCTGTCCTGGGAGAAAAGTCTCACCCTGGACCGCATTGTCGTTGATGATCAAAGGAGCCATCGAGCCCAAAAGTGACGACACAGAGGATCTCTCAATGAAAGCACCAATGTCGGTGTCAAACCGGCGGATCTCGGGTAGGGGGTCCCGAACTGTGCGTCTAGGCGGATGGTAACAGGAGACAAGGGACACGATGTTTTTACCCAGGTTCGAGCCCTCTCGATGGAGGTAAAACCCTACTCCTGCTTGATTAATATTGATGATATGGGTAGTACAAGAGTAGATCTACCACGAGATCAAGGAGGCTAAACCCTAGAAGCTAGCCTATGGTATGATTGTTGTATGATGAAGTTGTCCTACGGACTAGAACCCTCCAGTTTATATAGACACCAGATAGGGTTAGGGTTACACAGAGTCGGTTACAATGGTAGGAGATCTTGAATATCCGCATCGCCAAGCTTGCCTTCCACGCCAAGGAAAGTCCCATCCGGACACGGGACGAAGTCTTCAATCTTGTATCTTCATAATCCTGGAGTCCGGCTGAAGGTATAGTCCGGCTACCCGAACACCCCCTAATCCAGGACTCCCTCAATAACCCCTAGCCCATTTTGCGTTACTTACCTATTGAGACTAGCCATTTGAGTATTGCCGGCAATGTTAGTTGTGCATATTAGTGGTCTACACCTTCCATTGCATACATACCATATCATATTGGTATCATATCATCCCTTGTGTCACAAGATTGTTCCCGTATATACCCAATTGCTATCTTGGTTTGTGCATTTCGCAAAGTGGCCATACAAAAAAAGAACAAGAATAAGCTTTTAAACATAAGAGATAGAGCAAAGAAGCTTGTAAGCAATAGCCATAACATCATATCACATTGCATATAAGATTGTCATATCCGATCATCTTGGATCATAGCACCGGAACATCATACATATATAGCATACTTGGGATAGAACTCGTGCCATTTTGTCTCCTATAGGTTGTGCACAAGTGTCGTATCCGCCTATTGAGAAATTGTGCTAGCATCTCTCTAGAGTTGTGTGACAAGAGCATTTTCTATGGATTCCACATTTTGAGCTCATTCCTTGGTTGCACGACCCATTTATCTATCCGTGTGTGTGTTTCCGTGTGCCATTCATTGCTATTGGTCTACTTGTTTCACTTGCGAATTTGTGAATCTCTTTCATCATTATTGACTCTATCTAACATTTTGCATTTAATTTTTGTGCCACTATCCTCACCGAGCTACTCCATAAGCATTAGTTTGTAGGTGTGAGTGAACAAGTCCAGTACCAATTCCACTATTCTTTCATCTCACATTGAGTGAAACGGGATACATCCTCAACTTTGGGAAAAGGTAACTTGGTATTGTTTATCTCATTTCCTACTCACCTCTACTCGAGTCTTGTGATGGATAGGCAAGGAATTTCACCTTCGGTCTACAACAACAATGATGAGTTCGATGCCACGAATAACTCTACCGACGCCAAGATGCTAGCTCAAATGGAGGAGATCAAAGCCCTCATCTAGTCCTACAAGCAATCTTCCTCATCTTTGAGAAGATGCTCAAGTAAACATGCTTCCAAGGTACCATCTCCAGCAAGGTCACATCGACATCGACACCATCACCACCACGAACGTGAAGGTCAAGAGCTCAACACCAAGAACCGCTCAACGACTTCACCATCTCCCTTGGCATCTTTGCCAAGAGACTTCAAGGCATCTTCGCCTTCGGATATACGGCATCTTCACCAACAAGCACCTCAAGACTACGCTCAAGAGAAGCTCCCCAAGCTCAAGTCTGCGACTTCCACGAGCTACTACGACCTCGACATCGACCATGAGATTCCTTTCTATGGAACTGTAGAACTCGAGGAGTATCTCGAGTGGGAGTGTTTGATGGACGACTACCTCAAGCTACATCAAGTTCCTCCCGAAGATCAAGTGAAGTGTGCCACAAGAAACTTCCACGGCTACACATACACATGGTGGCTTCACGCACCTTGGAAGAGATATGACACGAGTTGGCCCAAGACGAAGAGAGCTTTGCGGCGGGAGTTCATGCCTCCAACCTACACGGAATAACTTCAACACCAATTGGAGAACACCATCCAAGGATCCTAGTATATCGACGAGTACTTCAAGGAGATGAAGATTGCCTTGCGAAGAGCCGGCGTGAACAACCCCATTTCGATGAAGTTCCCCTTCATGATGGGATTGCACAACGACTTCTCCAAGACGATCTACCTCGAGAACTACAAATCCCTCGACGACAACTACATTGGTGCTCTCAAGGCGGAACAAGAACTCATGAAGGCCAAAGCTTCCCCACCCCAAGCTCACTTCGCGACGACCAAGCTCTACGACAACGAGAATGACGATAGTACCACCAAGATGTCCAAGCCCGACGAGCTCCAAGATGATGCTCCCAAGTTCCACTTCACCACCATCCCTCTTTCTGGCATTGATGGTGCCGAGTCTACTTTGACTCTTTTTCAATACGGTGTGGCGACGACTACGATAATGGAGCCAATCAAGGAACATGCTTTGGAGGAGAGCGACATGGTCATGAGTAAGGATGATGCTTCCATCTTAGGAGGCGAGAGTGATGATGTGCCATCTTCGGCCTTCATCCACGGCGACGACAACGAGATGGTTGAGCATGGGATTTTCCCTTCTACCACGACGACATATGATGACTTGATTGACTTTAGCCACCATATTGAGAGTGAGAGTGACTTCACTACTAGCCTGATATATGATGTGTTGCCACAATTCCCATGTGAGGAGAGCCAGAACCCCCACCACTTGAGTGAGATGAGTGATTCCACCATATGTGACATTGAGTGCACCTACCTTGAGGGAGTGAGTGAACCACCAAATAGAGAGATTGAGATAGTTGAAAGGTCTTGTGAGGCCATTTGCATTTCTAACAACTTGACCTCTACCTATATTGTGTCTTCTCATTAGGTGCTAGGTCCCATATATGATGACGCGCCGATTCATGACGACTACGTCCTTCCTTTGGACAAGACAATGGCCATGGCGGAATATGATGCACCCCCCACATGGTTCCATCAAGATGAAGATGACCATCAATTGGTCTTTGCCACCTCACCTACCCCACTAGAGTGAAATGAAAACAGTAACATAGGTGACGGTGATGCTCTAGTCCCACTGGTGGACATTCTTGACATTGATTGCTTGCATGATGTTGATCAACCTATTACCATGCTTCATGCTAGTGCGACTTCCCCATGCGATGATTTACCCATTTATGATGAGTATGATCATTGCCATGTGGAGTCTATTAGTTGTGATGCCATGTTACATAGGATTTCTTATGATCATTCTTTAGGTCACATCATGTTTGAAAATCCACTTGACTTGTCATATGCTATGCATGAGATCAATCATATGCCATATTTGCAATCTCTTCATAGTGACTATGCATATGCTATTAAAATAAACCCAATTTGCACATATGGCATAGATGATAAGCCCATGGTTATTAGAATTTGTTTTTCTTGTGATGATATTGATATGCTCCGTTTGCATCATTTATCTCATATGCCATGCCATGACCACCTAGCTTCGGATATGCATTGTTTTGGATGCTGTCCATTCTCTCCATACGATGTTTGCAATATTGCTCACGAGGAGACCCCCATAGTTTCCTCATACATTTTAGGAGATTTTGATTCATCCCATTCATTGCATGATCCCAATACTTGTGTGCACCATATGTTTCCCATAAATAACCATGCTATTGTTGGGCCACATACTTGCACGCTCAATTTGTGTCCCCATCGTGTTATAAACAATAACTATTCTTTCACGATGGATGACATGTTCTTATATCATGCATCAAATTTCTTTGAGCGATGCTTATCTTGTACTAACTCTCATGTGCACATACACATCATGATGGATGATGTGTACATTTACCACACACACAATTTCTTTCGTTTGTGTTTCTTTTGTGTAGGTACCCATGAATACTTGTCAACCTCGCAATCCCGTGAGTTGACAAAACGAGCTCTAGAGAGCAATGATGACTTGGGATCCCATGGATTGTCTTTCCCACCGCTCTCATCGCACAAAGACTTCGCGCATTTCTTCTACATGACAATCACTTAGCTATGGGTTATTGTCCATTACATAATCTATGCCCATCTTTCCATGTTCACTTTGCATGATATGCTCATTACTATGGCTTTGCCATGCATTCGTGACCCATGCTTTGCATTACACATGATGATTGATTCTAGTACTTGTATGTGTATTTGCAATCTTGGTGGACATATTGCTTGCTATTGCCATGTTTTCTTTGTGCCCCATTCCTATGATGATACTATGATCATGCTTTGTGTTCATGCTTGCGATATGTCATGTGCATTGTTTATGCCTATTATTTGCTCACATGACATGATTGCCATGATTTCCTCTAGTATGTTGCATCTTCGCACTACTAGCTTGCACGACTTGATTACTATGATTGCTTGCCTTGTTGCATCACCGATGATTCATACTTTCTCCTTTCATGCGGTTGATGACAACTACCTACATGCTTTACACATGATTGTTATTGCTTCTTGTCATATCTCTCCATGTGTTCCTCTCTCATGCTAGATGATTTGCCATGTATTGAGTGCAACTATGCCTTTAGTCTTGATAATGAGTTTGCCCCCATAGCATTCACACATATATTTGGAGATTTTGACATATTTCTTGTGAAGCATGCTTGTCTTACCCCTTTGCACCATCTACCTAGTGCCATGAATATAGCCATTATTGCATCATATTATTCATGCACTTGTGCTACTAATGTTTGTGTGCAAAAGAAGAGAACCATCATGATGGATGATGTGTTTATCTACCATGCGCATACATTCTTTCTTTTGTTGTATGCATGTGTAGGATACTTGGACTTCGTGTCGACTTCCACTTCACATGAGTTGACCATTCAAGCTCTTGAGAGCGAACCACCTTCTACCATGATGATTCTACATCACACTTGCTTATGTTTCGGCATTGTGAAGGACGCACAAGAACACGCCTTCAACATGACATCTTTCTTAAGCATGGATATTGTGGATCATACTACTTGTGTTGCTTGCACCATGAGACTTAGTGGCCATCTTGGACCACTTGCTAGCACACATGCTAGAGATCTTCCATGCATCATGATATATATGCCTTGTGTGTTGCATCCAATTCTTGGATTACTTGCTCCTCTCATATGTTTGGTTGCAACAATGTCATCACTTCACATATGCCATGTCCCATTGATTGCTACATGCTTGCCTTGATTGCCTCACACATGATGAACAATTTCCCTTTCCATTGTGTTGAGTGCCACACGATATTCACTATACCCTATGCATGTTATGCCTGGATTGTCTTGCACTTGACCCATGTGTTTAGACATCTCATCTTATTTGGTGTTGTGAATGTTTCCTATGCCTACCATAGACGTTTCATTGAGCAATTTGTGAATACTTGCTATGAGGTAGATGCTTCTTCTCTTGTCACACATATTTGCATCACTACCTCACATTCACATGCTTGTCCCCATGATTTCTTTGCTTGTGCTCGATTGATTTGCTTACATGCCATGTCACAATCCTTTATCACACCATATGCACTGCATGACGATGACACTTGTTTGGTGACTCACCTCTTGAATGCTTGGTTTTGCGCTAACGCTAAACACATTTATTTTTCCAAGTGTTTGTTGTCCTTACTCCTTTTGAAGGAATCACAAGATGGTGCAACATTGGAGAGTGCACATTTCGAGCTTCAAGATGACAAGTACCTGGTGAACGTCCACTTCTACACGGCATCTCTTTCCCATGGTGATTTGGTTTTCGATCCGAGGTCGGATCTTTCCCAAGGGAGGGGAGATGATGCAAAGCATCCTATGGACATCACCATGTCAAGAGTCCGTTCGGCGAGTGACACATGCGACATCTACTTGACATATACAAAGGTGAATCATCTCCTTTACACGTGCTCACTTGACGCCTTAGGGGATGGTATCCTACTTGACACTTCTCCCATGTGCACGCATAGGTATTGTTGGAACTTCACGGATGACGAGGAGGAGTGCAAGCGCCAAGGAACAACTACACCATCCGCGAGGGAATCCTAGAAGCGACAACAGAAGAAGACCGAGCTACTGAAGCTACAGCGGCAGGACATCCGGGCCAGAGGCCGGACATCCGGCGCCAGTGCAGCCGCCCAACAATTGCATCAACAGACGACCAAAGCATCAGCGGTCGGACATCCGGCCCATGGGCCCGGACATCTGGTGCGACACCACAGCCCAGACATCTGGCCTCCCCCCGAAAATCCGGCATCAACAACAGGAGACAAAAGAAGGCCACCCCGCTCGGGCCGGACATCCGGCCAACCACCCCGGACATCCGGCGTCTCACGAGAGCCCGGTCATCCGGCCCCAAGTCCGGACATCCGGCGCCTGCTTGCGCGCAGAGTCAGGCCAGAGGCCCATGTATCCCTTTCCCACTTACCCCTTCAACATCATCGCCACTCATCTTCGCCACGGACGCGTCATCAACAACGACCACCTCGACTACATCTTGATATTCATCATTGGATCGCCTTCATCCGTTCTTGCTTACGACCGTGGAACCAAAGAACGGTAACCTCGTCTTGGTATCGTGATACATCATTCTTGCCTTTTTGTTGCTTACCCAGCGAGACTAGCCATTGAGTATTACTGACAACGAGACTTGTGCACATTAGTGATCATACTTCCCATAGCATACATACATCATTGTTGCATATATCGGTATCATCTCTTATGTCACAAAGTTGTCATCGCATACACAATTGCTATCTTGGTTCGTGAAGCATCGCATGAGAAAAGAGCTCCAACATCAAAGAGCCAAACATGCTTTTAAGCAAAGAGAAAAGATAAGCAAAGAGCTTTTAAGCAAGAACCATAGCATCATACAACATTAAGATTGTCATACTAGATCATCTTGGATCATATCATAAAAACACCTTGCATAGAACATACTTGGGATAGAAGTCGTTGCATTTTTGCTAATTAGGTTGTGCACAAGTTCTTGTATCCGCCTATTGTGCAATCGTGCTAGCGTCTCTCTAGTGTTGTGCAACAAGAGCATTTTTGTGGATTACACATTTTGGCTCATCCTTGGTTGCCCAACCCCACTTATCTATTTCTGTGTGTGTTTCCATGTAAATTATATGCTTGGTATACTTATTACATTGCATCTTGCGAATCTTTTCCAACATTATTGAAGCTCACTTACAATTGCATCCAATTTTGTGCCACCATCCTAACCAAGCTCCACCATAGACTTTTACTTGTGTAGGTGTGAGAAGCCGACAAGAGCTAGTACCAATTGTGCTATTTCCTTGTCCTACATTGGAGTGATCATCGATCCACTTTCAACTTTGGTCAAAGTACATTTGGTATTCGTTCTTCTCTTTCCACCACTCACATTTTTCTTGGAATGATGGATAGGCCGAGTACTTCTACCAATCCACTCTTCATTGAGCACGACGACGACATGAACTCCTACATCACCAAGAGACACCTCTTTGGTGCACAACGTGCTTTGCATCAAGAGCAGCAAGCTATGAGTGAACGCATCGACAACCTCGCCGCCGACTTGCGACTCTCCGAGCAACATACAAGGGACTACTTCAACCACAAGCTCGACGATCACAAGCAAGAGAATGACGCAAGGATGGACGAGATTCGTGCTTTGTTGATCAACCGCTCTTCTTTCACTTCGTCCTCATCAAGAAGGACTCACTCAAGTCGACACTCCGACTTCACCCTCTCTGGCTCAAGTACACCGACATCAAACACTCTACATCGTGCCGCGCGCAACGATCGTCAAGCAAGCCTCAATCCTGTACGCGACACCGACTGTCAAGAGTATCGACAACGTCAAACCCAAGAGGCCTTTGCGCTAGCACGAGAACGGCAACGACAACGCCAACATGAAGAGGAAGAGCGAGCACGACTACACTAAGTTGCACAAGATGCCGAAGCACAATGCCAAGAACAACAACTCCGTGAAGCTCAAGCACTTGTGGTGCAACAAGCCCTTCAAGATTCAAGTCGAGCCGTAGCCAACCGAGGCCGACAAGTCCGTGAACAAGAGGTAGCACTTCGTGAAGAACTTCATGAACGACGACATCAAGCTCGCGTGCACCGTCACGTCCCTCAAGTTCCTCCTCAAGCTCGACAAGCTTCTCCACAAGCTCGCCAAGAACATCAAGAGCATGAAGAGAGTGGACATCCTCCACGACAAGTCCAACATGAGGTGGATAATCCTCCTCACCAAGAGCGACACGAGCTTGACAAGCATCTACAACACGGGCGTCATCATCCCCGACCCCATCACAATGAAGAGCAACGCTATGGCAAGCTCAAGTTCACCATGCCCAAGTTCAACGGAAGCAACGATCCTGAAGAGTACATTTTATGGGCATTGAAAGTTGACAAGATCTTCTGTTTGCACAACTACGACGAAGAGAAGAA